>NC_080065.1:91025691-91625691 GCF_949987535.1 Balaenoptera acutorostrata
TGTAAGGATTAAATGTAGTAGTCAATTAAAGTATCTGACACACTGTTAATATGTTGCTGCTGTTTTTACTCTCTCAGTGTTACAGTATTAAGTAACCATTCTTCTGTATAAGGTAAAAACCAATATGTTGTGCCAATAACTGCATTGGGAATAATTCCTAGATGGTGAAAAAAGCAAGGTGAATTATTGAACCAGAGCACTTAAAATAAAACAGCAGTAATCTGTTAAACTGAATTTTGATGACAAGAACCAACAGATTTTGCTTATTATCAAAGCAACTTCAGTAGAAAATAAACTTGGGTGTATTGTTTGTATGAAATTAGATGATCTAGAACCATAGATATATCTTTAATTTTCACAATATTTACATAAACTTTAAAATGTTTGTTGCTTCTCTAACTATGTTTAAATGTGAAAATCTCAGATACGAGATATAGCAACAAAAAAATTCCAGAAAAAATATATTTTCTAATCTGGTGAATATTTTTTCCTGAACACATACACATTCTCTCTCTCTCCCTCAGTTGCTTCCTCTTAAAGATAAGCTTGTCTACATTCTCAGAAAACTGAACTAGTTTTTGAAACACAAATAATTGAGAAAATGAAGAAAGTACTTAACAATTGTCCAACTCATTTGTCAAGTAGATAATCAAAAAGCATAATTTAAGCCTTGGAAAACTATTCAATTCTGTTTATTAAGTACCTGCTTCATGTAAGCATTGAAATATGGTACAGGGGCTATAAAACACATCTTCAATACACTCTCCTCAGTCTTTTGCCAGGATTATTTGATTTCAGTATTGCCTAAGGAAGTGGTCTTCAAACATTTTTATATAGTGCTTTTGCAAGATATGTATATTTTTATAAGCTGATTACAGATACTAATACCATATTATGTATTGATATATGTTTAAAGTAATATGAATGTGGGTTTTTTTAAAGGATGAAATAAAATAACTATGAATAGGGCTAACATTTTTCTTGTACTTCAAATGGCTCGTGTTCCCCTCCTGGCCCAGGAGGCCAGTGACCTAGATAAGGGAAAAGGACTAACTGACCACCTGATGTCCTTTCTGGCCCAAGAGTTCTAGTTCTGTCTTTATGCTTTAAAGAGTGATTTCCACAATTGTTTTATGATGTCATCTCCCAGTGATAGAATTCACTAAAACCAAATATCATGGCAAACATAATGTTTTGTATTCTATCCAGATTTTATAAATCAGATGCAGCAATTTAAGCCAGTAAATGCTAGCAAATGTGGTATGTTATTACCTGACAGCAAATATAAACACATCAAAATCATAAAAATTATTCTAGCATTTCTTAAAATATTTCTATATAAATATGTTAAATAAAATCATATACAAACTGAAACCCATTGTTAATTCCTAAATCTAAAAGTGTATTAGTTTTGTGAATTCCACTTAACCATGATCATTCCTACACTAGAGTGAATAATGTTTAAAAAAAAGTTAGAAGATACTGAATTACATTGAACAAATTATAGCACAGAATTATTTGTAGGATCTAAACCACTATCTTAAACTTCAAAATCAAGACCTTTATAATATGAATCAGGGTTCTGTAATTTTTTTTTTCCTTTGCTTGTTTGTGTCATTCCAGGTGGCCGCAGGCTCAACCAGATAACAAGATGTTCAGTGATTTGCAGTGGTAAAGGTTGATCTTCATAAGCAAAAGGGTTTTAGTTTAAATCCCTCACTGTCTTTAAAAGAGAGCTTAAGAAATAGAGCAAAAATCTTTGGATTAAAAGTAAATGAGATTTTGTGGATTTGTATTGCTCCATATTCATATATTTAGTATATATTATCATAAGACAGAAGTGAAATTTCTCTAACTTGGAATATTCCCTGTTGATTCCCAAAATAAGAACACTTCCAGTCAGTAGATTGAAACGGTTCAAAATAATTCTAGGAAGTACATCTTAAGTGATTCCAGCTCATTAAGATCAGAAGTGATTGTTAATCAGACAGTTAGGAGAGGGATTCCAGAGTAAATCTTTTCAGTGGTTTGATAGAAAGATTGCTGACTGATGAGAATCAAAATTATAAAACCATTGTAATTTATGAAAGGATGAAAACCAAAAGACAAAAGTAGCTGTGCACTATCATAGAAAATCTTCCTTCTCAATCAGCGGACTTGAAGAAAGAGTCACAGTCCCGCAAGTGGGTGCTCCAGGAAAATTATTTCTCTAACAGACTCGACATATCTTGCAGTGGAGTCACACTGCCTTGGCAAGCAAATGGACTAGCTTTGATGGTGCTGCCAATAAAGCCACAGTCTTTTGTTGCTGCGCAAACACATTTCTCTCTTTCTTTATATGGCCTCCAGCAAACTACACATGTTACTTTTGTTTGGGTAATTTACTGTCTTGGAAAAGGAAGTATGAAACTACTTTTCAGAGAAAACCATTGAAACTCTTTGGCTGGCAGCATCAGAGTCACTAGCTTCAGAAATATCACCACAAAGCTTTCTCTGATCAAATGGAAATACTCAGAGTGGGGGAAAACCCTTCTTAAATCCAACCAGCAAAATTTCCACAGACCTTCGTTCATAAACTTGATTTTTACAAGCCATCTGTTTTCCAAATAGACCATATTCTTGGCCTTAACCATCCTTCTTCATGTTCCTTCCAACCATGTTCCCCATTATTTATCTACAAGATTAATAAAGATCTCTAAAATGAGAGCACAAACTCATAGCCTCTTTAAATTGCTTTTGTCCCTTAAAGAAGATTTTTTTTTAATTTAAATTTAAATATTTACACTCTGTTTCTTTGGCATTTCTTGATACTCAGTCCAACTGTTGCTTTAGTCAATACAATAGTTTGTTTGATAGCTTGTTTGTTTCTTTTGATATAAACATTTTCTTCTTATTTTAGAATACGTTTTTACCTAATGAGAATCTGCTACTCGCATAATCTCGAAATGAGATAGTAAATTTAGCAATTTACAGGGTGTAGAAAATATTTTTCCATTGTTTCACTCAAAGGAATAGTTGTGATGTGTTTTTATTTATAAAATGAATTTAATTAAAAATTTAATATGCAGTGATTTTTAAGTTTTCCTTTAAAAAAAATATAATGATATTAGATTGACCCAAAGGATTTTAGAAAGAAATTTCAACTCTCTGGTTCTAGTGTTGACTGGAACTAAAAAACAAACTTTAAAATTATTTTCTTTTTGGATGTTCAACATATCCAATCGTTAGAGAAATACAAATCAAAACCACAATGAGAGATCACTTCACACCCATTAAGATGGCTATTATCAAAAAACCAAAATAACCAACATTGGCAAGATGTTGAGAAATTGAAATCCTTGTGCATTGTTGGAGGATATGTGAAATGGTGCAGCCTCTGTGGAAACCAGTATGACAGTTCTTCAGAAAATTAAACAGAGTTACCAGCAATTGATCCAGCAATTCCACTTTTAGGTATATACACAAAACTAATGAAAGCAGGGACTCAAACGGATATTTGCACCAGTGTTCATAGCAGCGTTATTCGCCATAGCTCAGAGGTGGAACTAACTCTATGTCTATTGATATAAGAATGGATTTTTTTAAATGTGGTATGTGCATGCCATGGAATATTATTCAGCCTTAAAAAGCAGTGAAATTCTGACATATGCTACTACATGAATGAACCTTGAAGATATTATTTTAAGTGAAATAAGCTAGACACAAAAGGACAAATATGATTCCACTTATATGAGGTACCTAGAGTAGTCAAATTCTTAGAAACAGACAGTAGAATGGTGGTTACCAGGGGCTGGGAAAATTGAGCAATGGGGAATTGTTAAATGGGTATGGAGTATCAGTTTCGGAAGATGAAAAAGTTCTGGAGAGGAATTGTAGTCATGGTTGCACAACAATGTGAATGCACCTAATGCCACTGAGCTGTATTGTTATGTATACTTTACCACAGAAAAAAATTATTTTCTTTTCAAAAAATAAAAAAATGTTTCTTAATGGAAATTAAGTTAAACAAAATCAAATGTTCACATTATTTTGAAATTTTTTGTCCATTTAACCCAGAAAGTTAGTTAACCTTGTGATCTAGGATGTTAAAATTCTAATTCTTTATTCTGGGCTTAAAAGCATCAGTGGATATTTGGGACCTAATAAATATGAACTTTACTCAGAGCCTGTGCCAAGAAAGCCATCTTAAGAGTTCCTAATGAGTTAGATATTCCAGATTCAGGAAACCTGATACCAGAACCCCCTTGAGGATATAGTGGAATTATGTCCAGCAAGGATAAAAAATAATATGCTCATCTTCATGTCTAGAAAAAGTCTTGGGAATATTGTTGTTGATGCCCTGAGAGTCACTCGTAGGGGTTCAGATGAGAGCTAAGCTTCTGTTATCCAATGAAGTAAACATCCACCAAACTATACTTTTGTAGAAACTTCTCATGAATGTATATATAGCCTACATTGTCTAAAGTGCATTTGTGTGATTGATATGGACCACATGACTCAGACACTAAAGCATTATAAGTTTATTTCTCTTAACCACTTTTGATTCTTCTTTCTTTTCCTTTTATGTCCATTGTTTTTGTTTTTGTTTTGCTTTGATTTGTTTTGCTTTAGCTGGAGAAGAAGTTAGGAAACGATGATTTAGTTAGTTTTAAATGTATTTCATAATAATAAATTCTGCCACTTCAAACCATGTTTAAAAAGCGTTTAGATGTTCAGGAGTTTTTCAGCTATTTATAATGAATTGATAGTCAAACCACAAAAATAAACAGGATCTAAGTTATTTTAAAATGACAAAATGTTCTGGGGTGTGTTTTGGTTGTGTTGTTGGTAGTTATAAGTTGCTGTTGTTACTGTTGGAAAGAGATTCACTTTTACTAGCATTAAATATCTCATATTTACTATGTAAGAAAATGAAAGGGAAAATGTTACTTTTCCTCACTTCATCTGCTTAGAATGTAAGCAGCTATAAAACTGAACATTTATATTGTGTACATTCTTTCCAGAGGAAAGTATAATACAAAGTAGGTTGCTAATAATGAAGGGAAGGAACATACCATGTGGACACCATTTCTTTGCTTTTCAGCAGTGCAGATTTGCCTAGAGGAGGATGTGTGTGCATGCACGCACGCATGCGTGCACACACACACACCCTTCTTTATTACCCTCTCTTTGAGCACTATGCATTTATATTAAGAACACCATTCTTGACTCTGACAGTGTTATAAAGTTTCAGTGAATCTAGAAAGACATTTTTTCCAGTATTTTGTTTTCACATATACATGGATGTTCATATAAATGCTCGAATAGAAACAAATCCAGTTTTATAGTTTCACATGAACTGAATTTCCAGATCATTTTATATTTATCTGAATAGTGTATTTTTAACATTTATTCTCTTTTTGACTGTGTAATAACAATGTGAGTTTAGCTTTCCTGATAATTAGGAACAAGAATGCTATAATTTTTATGTTGACTTGTTATTTTTCAAAGGCTGTCTCTTCTACAATTTAGCCTGTAGGCACAATGTCATCAGAGCCATTCCAGGCAGATGTCTCTTTATTCCACTTGTAACCTTGGAAATGATCCTGTTTCTTTGGCCTGCAAAAGGCATTCTGGATGTCTCTTAGGTTAAAACGCTCTCTTCAGGGAACTATTCTCACAGCTTGTTCTTGGGGAACCCCTCCCGAGGATAGGACTCTTTCAAACGTGTTGCCCTCTTAGTAACTTCAGGCCATCCCATTAGCCACTACTTCAACTAGTTTCTACTTTCTCTAGTATAGATTATTCTCGGCTTTTTTTTGGCCAGGAGGCAGGGGAAGAATCAGTTGTTTTGAAGGTCTCCTATGTGGCCAGGCATGGTCCTTAGTTCAGTTGATTTTTCACTCTCAATGTCAATTTACTCATTGTATTTTCGGTTGCTACCACTCCCATTGGGTATCCAGGCTTTCTGTGGATTCATTATCATTTTTTTGTCTTCTATCATTTTAGCAGGATTTAGGAAAAGAAGAGAGAAGATATTAAGCCATTTTAAATAAGAGTTTGTATCTGTCAGGATCCAGGCAAGGAAGAGATGGTACAGTCAACAGGCTTGTTGAGGAAGGTTATTGACAAGCGTAAACATGCACAGTGAGGTATGATTAAACATCCTGGGGCTAGCAAGAGTAGGAGTGGTCACCTCCTAGGTCTAAAGGGGAAAATGAGAGAGTCATGAACCATGAAAGTAGCTACAGCTTCTTTTGCAGAGGAACACAGCCTATCAGCAGTATTCCAACAGGGAGGAAGCAGAGAAATAAATACCCTGACATCATTTCCCAAATACCCTGAAATCAGTTGCCAGTGGATGGCTCCCCTTAGGCAAGTCTGCCTAGAAGCCTGAGGGCATGGGAGCCAGTTTGTGCCATTCGTGGAGGTCAGTCTCCTGGGGCACAGAGAAGACAGCAAAGGGGGAAGGAGCGCAGAGAGTGGTTCTTGAAGGACAAATATGAATTATCCAGTCTTTGGAGCTTCTCTCTTATCCTCCAAATCCATTTTTAATAATATTTTAATTAATAAGTATGTTTGTGAGTATGTATGTGTATGTACTGTGTATGTGTAAAAACAGAGAAAAATTGAGATAGAGGCACAGAACAAACATGTATAACAATGCGTATAAAACCCTTGGTATGTACCAGGTACTGTTTGAAGCACTATAAATGTATCAAATCATTTATTCTTCAGAGTAATTCCATGACATAGGTACTGTTATAATTCCCATTTTCCAGATGAGGAAACTGACGTACAGAGAATTTAAGGAACTTGCTCTGTCAAACACCTAGTAAGTGGAAAAGCTGGGACATGCCACATATTGGGACCAATCAGTAGAGCCAGATAGTTGTGTGTATGTAAGCGTCTGGCACGTGCATTTCATCAGAGAAAATGTCATGTACATTTTCTTTCTCTTTTTGTTAGAAACTCAAATGTTAATTCCAAACACTCATGCCTCACCTGCCATATTTCACTCATTTACATTATTTGTCTGTCCTCTGAAGGAATGTGAATTTGGGAAACTGCCTGATCTGTCAGAAAGAGTGGACTGAATAAACGTCATATGTATTGTTTCTCCCTTGCTAAGTCTTTTGCTAGGTATAACTTGGCAGGGGTTATAGATTTTCCTCCCTCAGCAAGTACCTCAAGTGCAACTATTCTTTGTCGTCAATTTTGAACAAGATATGTCCCTTAGAAGATAGCTTCTCATACTCTCTAGATTCCTGAAATCAAGTCTCTTACTTTTTCAGTCAATTCAAGGGCAACTCAAGACGAATTGCAGTTGCGTCGTCTTAGGTACTTTTGCCCATACCAAGAAGCTCCTTCTTCTGAAGAAGCTAACTGGATAGCAGGCACCTGTGTAGAAGAAACAGAATCTATAAACTAGTCCCACAATGTAAAAAAATTGAGGTTCCATTCATATGTTTCTAAAAACAATAAAGCAATTGCTCTTTTAAACATACGCAGTTTATAGATCTGAATTTAGCCAAAAGGAAAAGAATTAGAAAATGTTTTAACCAAATTGCCTCTTCTGTCAATTCCTGAAGGATCTGCAAAGCAACATATAATTTTAACTTTATATTAGGAGTATGGATAGCTTTATATTCCCATGATATACTTAAGCCAAAGAAGTAAAATACTCTCCTATCGTTCAATCCAGTTTGGTCCCATTCCTTCCCTTAATTTTGTGTGGTATGTTTTGTTTAGCCTGTAATATGGACTGTGGGGAGCTAAGCAGTGGGTGGTGCTTGGTTTTATTCTGTATACAGTATTATTGGGCATTATTAAAAAATGTTTTATTATTTTCACATGGAATAGTAAAAAAATCCTTTAAAATTAATCAAACACAAGGTAGAACTGAACATAACAAATAATTCAATTTTTCTTGGGAAATTCCCACTGAAAAATAACTAATGTCAGGATTGTCATCTGTCTCAGCCATGATGCAAAGCAACCACCATGAAACTAGGTTGGTTATATGGTAAAGAAATTGAGATAATTGCTGAGGAAGGTAAGGCAATAATATTAGAATCATAGATCTTTATGATTAATACTACAAAACTCTCTGCCTGATACTCTTGCTTTTCCTGTTGTGACTATTGAAAAATTTTAGATGTGTTCTTAAACTTATCAAAAAGGAAACTTTTACCAACATACAATCAAAATTTTGAATATCCACCTGTTCTAGTTTAAACTATGTATTCTCTTGCATTATAGCCTATCATTACAGATACTGATAGCACAATCATCAGAAAACTATCTCCCATAGGGCTCCTACAAATGCACATAGGAAATCAATTTTATATTCACAGGAGAGGAAAACACAGAATTCCCAACTAGGAAACTTTCCTGCTGTGGCTTTACCTCATACTTCTCAAGAGCTGTGTAAATATTAAAAGGATAAATTTATTTTATAAACAAGCTAAACATCAACCCAATGAGACATACGCACCTCAAGGTAATAAGGAAATCAGTTTGGATCCCTTTGAGGGGAAATTAAAAACAGAATGAAGTAATAAAAAACTTACACATTTGGGAAAAATGTTTTTATGGGATTAAGGTTGGAAGTTTCCATGATAGTATTTGATTGGAGGAGGAGAACAGAAATAAATGTAGCAAGACTTAAATAGTTCTCCTTTTTCTTTTAATGCTGAGGGATATGGTTTTAACCCATGATTCCTTTGTTTGTGCACCCGTCTCTGTAACATTGTGCCTCGAGGGTAATTGCAAAGGCACAGATATTGATTTGCTCCCTCTAAAAGAAAGGATGATGTTCTTTCTTACATTTAGCCAAAAAGAGAAGGGAAATTATTGTAAATGTATTCTATTCTGCTTTAACATTTTTTAGTTAAGCTACTTTTCCTTTTATGGTTACAGTACTTAGGTTAATCAAGACCGAAACAGCTGCAGCAAAGGATCTATGAGTTCTTTATTCTAGCATAGAAAAAATAAGCCTCCAAAAATAGGAGACTGCGTAACATATTGTTTTACAAAAAAAGCCTTTGATAATTACTCCCAATAGTTATACATTTCTTTCAAGCTTTTACTCTACTAATCTTGATGTCATATTTCTACTTTTAATAGTAATTT
The DNA here is from genome assembly GCF_949987535.1 of Balaenoptera acutorostrata. NCBI lineage: Eukaryota > Metazoa > Chordata > Mammalia > Artiodactyla > Balaenopteridae > Balaenoptera > Balaenoptera acutorostrata. The sequence continues at coordinate 91,034,806 of NC_080065.1, forward strand.
CGGTTACTCATTTGCAAGTGTATCTCCTCAGATTCAGATAATTCTTCATCCCTATTTGACTTATTACCGTCTGCTTCTTCTGCTAAAGATAGACCATGTTTAATGACAATATTATGTAAAATACCACTTGGCATGAATTTTTTGTCTGCTTTATGAGGGTAGAGAAATAATGTTTCTCCAGATTTGCCTAGACATTAAAACCTCAATTTTAGGATAATATCCAGAGTTACCTCAATAACCATTCTGGTAAAAAAAAAAAAAAATTGATGTTTTTAATCATTTTTTCAGTGGCAGAGATATTCAAAGTCAAACCAAAAAATGGCAGCTAATCTGAAAACAAACAATCTGAAGCCTGTAATTGTGTTTTAAGAAAAAAATGAAAGTTATAAATAGACAGCATTTTATAGAATTACTCAAAAGCCAAATTCTCTCAATTTATAAAAAGCCATGCATTTCTGAAGCAGATTGTCTTAAGATGAATGAATCATGACATGATCCTGGGTACTTAGCTATGACATCTGTTAGGTGGTAAATTGCATCGCATTCCACATGCACAATGAAGGAAAGAACAGTGTTCAGTTCCTAGAGTGTTTCTCATGTGAAGATGTACAAATAGAGGCAGCAAAGCTCAGGCCAGCTGGAAGAGATGCGATGCTGGAGACTGCCTGTGACTTGCCGATAGTGATAGGTGTCTCTTTAAAAAATGCATAACCTGATGAGGTCTCCAGGGAAATGTATTTATAAGCTGCTCAGTTATTCCAGATGATGGCAAACCAAATGCGTCTTGTGAGACTTCCGCTGTTACCTTGAAGAATCAGTGTCAAAAGTTAGACCACCCATGTGAGAAATATTGCCTTGTTAATGCATTAGATAGTTTTTTATTCTTCACTATGAGACAGGTAGAAAATATTGAAGAGGTTAGTATAAAAATAACAAATATACACCTGAATATAAGAATAAATTAACATAGCAAACTACTTTGAAGATTAAAGACTACTAGCTCTGTAGTTTATAGATGAGCAAATACAGTGTTTCCTAATTAGTTTAATTAGATAACAACTGAGAAAGCTGATGTTGGGTCAGGAAATAACCCACTACATTCTACCATTTAACAGGCTCAAATATAATTTTTTTAAATTAATTAATTAATTTATTTATTTATTTTTGGCTGTGTTGGGTCTTCGTTTCTGTGCGAGGGCTTTCTCTAGTTGCGGCAAGCAGGGGCCACTCTTCAACGCAGTGCGCGGGCCTCTCATTATCGCGGCCTCTCTTGTTGCGGAGCACAGGTTCCAGACGCGCAGGCTCAGTAATTGTGGCTCACGGGCCTAGTTGCTCTGCGGCATGTGGGATCTTCCCAGACCAGGGCTCGAACCCGTGACCCCTGAATTAGCAGGCAGATTCTCAACCACTGCGCCACCAGGGAAACCCAAATATAATTGTTAAATTTACTAAAAGGAGTGTGTAACATGCCTTGCATTTAGTATATATGTGTACAAATATGGGTATTTGTGTCCTACATACATACATATAATGTACATGCACATTTACACTAAGTTATTGATTAATCTCTATTCTTACTCACAATTCAAGTCTGACACAGTCTATTAAAAATGCTAAGACTTTGACCTTGGAGCTGGGTGAAGAAAAGTCCTGTCTTTGGAATGCACATCTACTCCTACTTTGAGTTGCCCTCAAGGGAAACTTTACTGTCAGTCACTCCATCATTCATGTTCCTGAGTTTTAATTCTGCTAACTCAGTGGTCATAAGATAGAACAAATCTAAAGACTTCAGTGTATCATGGTAATTTGAAAAATTTTAAAAATGTGGAAATCACTTAGTGGGAATTTTGAGTATCAATTTTCAACTACTCTACCATGGGCAACTTATTCAGAGCCTCAATTTTCTTTCTCTGTTCCCTTTGCTAGGGCACAGTACTTAACAAATGTTTGGTCTGCAAGCCCTGGTGATAGATTCTCTGCAAATTCAAAGCACTGAGCAAGATTTACACTCTTGGAAACCTCAAAATGAATGTGCTTGCACAGGTTCATGAAGGGGTGTGGGGAGTCACTGCCTGTTGCTAAAGTTGGCACTTACCACAATACGGGTACAACACAGAGTTTATCTTTCTCAAATAGGATGGAGTGGAGTGTTTTGAAGACTGGGAAACTCTGAAAAATCCTTTAGGAGGCAAAATTAATGACACAAAGACTGCTGCTTTCGGGTATGTAATTCCTCACTCAAGTAAGGCTTGGATTCCTATCATTTGGAATTTAAGAAAAAGCCTCAAAATCCAGAAGTTAAGATTTATTTATTTCTCTAAAGTCAAAAAAGGAAACATAAGAATGAATTTTTACAATGCAGAACAAAAATATTTTTCATTTCATGAAATTACAGTTTCACCATAAATTTGTATGTTCCAACTGAAGAGCATTTCAAATATATATAGAAGTATGTATTTAGAAAGTAACCACCTAAAGATCCACCAACCAAACATAACCACTATAAATATTTTGGTGTATTTCCTTTTATTTTTTAAATCTGTCAGTGAGTGTTACTTCCTAAAGGTCTAATCATAATGTTTATTGGATTTTGTGTCTTTTTTTCAGTTATTACATACTAGCCATGTCCTTATTATTGTTTCCCTTAAACAATACCAAATTCTGCATGATAGTCCATCATATGTGTATTCATAGGTATCTATTTCCTTATCATTGAACATTTAGGTAGAATAAAAATTTTTTGTCTCATAAATACTGCTGATGTTAATAATTTTAATGATTAAATTTTATTTTATATATACGTTATTTTCTCAGGAGAGAGAAAATAATTTATATGTGGATCAAAAGATAATAACAACTATAAGTGTGGTCTCTAGTACTATATTGCTTTCTAACATTGATACTAACAGTTTATTAAAATGTCCAATTCACTTCACTCTTGCCAGCCACATGGTTTTCTCAGTATCTTTTTAAGTGTTTTATAATTCATAGATTAAATGTAGTATATCATTTTAATTTGTGTTTATTTGGTTTCTAGTGAAATTGAACATTATTATTCCAGATATGTGTTTATGGTTCTTATTTCTCTTTAGCATAGTTTTTCCTGCATTGGCCCATTTTCTTAAACCTTAATGTTGGTTTGTTTAGTTTAATAGTATAATTTTTTATATAATAATCTATTTGATTTGATATTTTTTATACCAATATTAACCTTTACTTTTTACATTTTCTCATATACTTTTCTAAAGTATTAAATGTTTTAATTTGGCTATTTTAGGCAAAAATATTCATTTTTACTAAAATGAATCAGTTTTTTCTACCTTTATTAAAATTTATTGGTTTTTTTTTTTTTTCCTATCTTTTGGGGGTTTTGAAAGTTGTTTCCTCTTAAGATTATAGTTGAATATTCATTCCTAGATTGCTTGGTTTTGTTGCTGCTATTGCTGTGGTGGTAGATGTTCAGCCTTTTGATGATATAATCTTTAATATTTAGCACTCCCATTCATTTGAAGTTGTTTTAGGTGATAAAGTGTGAATTTATGAATTTACTTTTGTCCAAATAGCTAATCAGTTATCACGAGTACATCCTGCATTTAAATTCTAACTGCTTACTTGGGAGTTTGGCTTATATTTATCACAGTAAAATTTTTTAAAATAAAAAGGTTACCACATCAAAAGTAAAAAACTCTTCTATGGTTTGGACATTTATGGAACCAGAAGTCATAATCACACAGGTATTCCAGGGTCTCGTGACTATGGAAGAACTCCCCATCCTCCTAGCATCAGTCAAAACTTTATTCCCTGTGACCTGTGTCAGTTACTATTTTGACTTTACACAAATGAATCACTTGACACAATAATCACTCAACTTATGAATAACGTTTTTAAAAAACCTTATAAACTATTAGTGAGAGGGCTACCTTGCTGTAAAGCATTTGGACAATGTCTATCAAACTTTAAAATGCATTTTTTTTTAAACATCTTTATTGAAGTATAATTGCCTTACAATGGTGTGTTAGTTTCTGCTGTGTAACAAAGTGAATCAGTTATACATATACATATGTTCCCATATCTCTTCCCTCTTGCATCTCCCTCCCACCCTCCCTATCCCACCCCTCCAGGTGGTCACAAAGCACCGAGCTGATCTCCCTGTGCTATGCGGCTGCTTCCCACTAGCTAGCTATTTTACATAAAATGCATATATTTTTATCCAGAGACTCATCTATTGGGCTATGTCCTTCTGATAGACACCTCTAAGTGTGCACTGATGTAGAGACAAGGATGTGCCCTGGAACACTGTAAGCAATGGCAATAATCTAAATAGAAACAAGCTGAATGTCAGTCAGTGGGGAACTATTGAATTTTGCAACAGTTCAACGCTATGCAGCTACTAGAAGAGAATGAGGTGGAGCAGGATATGATGACATAGAAAAGTCTTCAAGGAGTATTACTAAATTGAAAATACAAACAGCCAAAGATTGGGAGTATTCCCTTTTATATATACATTGTGAGATATATGTTCATGTGTGTATCTATGTCTATATAGATATATTTAGAAATGGAAATGGATATAAAATGGATATGGATGTAGATATAGATATACAGATAGATATAGAGCTATGGATAACAACGTGGATATGACTGTAGATACAGATGGACATATAAATATAGAGATGGAGATAGAGACAGAGATTCTCCTCATTTTCCAGAATTCAGCATGGTCCAGTACTCAGACACTTGACTTCTTAGCATCTCTTCTCTTGTCTAGTTATTGTCTCACCCTTAGTGATCTCTTCCAGACTCAACTTTAAATACAGCCTATATGCTGACAGTGGCAAAATTTATGTCTCAAGCAGGTCTTCTATCCTGAGCCCTGTTCAGTCATTTATTCAAGAAATAATTGCATCAAGGCAATGGAAATCCCACAGTAAATAAGATAACTATCCACACTTTTTTGAAGCTGAACTTCACATGTCCATTTAATAACTATTATAAAATTAAAATGTCCAACACTGAACTCCAGATTTTTCTCACCCCAACCTCTCCTCCCCCATATTTCCCCATTTCGTTAGGTAGAAATATCATTTTTCCAGTTGCTCAAGCAAATACTCTCTTTTCATTGTTAATTCTTTTTCTCTTACCCCACGTCTTACACTATATAGAACCATTATTACAAAGACATGAATATATTTGTCTTCACATGTATGTTGAGATTATTTACATTATTTTCAATTCTAAAATATTAGTGATGTTAATTAGCAGGATTATTAATCACACATGGAAAGATCTCTGACCAATACATAGTTTTATGGGTACATAATTTTCATCCACATCAAATACTTTGGTACATAAAGCATTGTTAAACTAGAGTTGGTACTAATAATTGTACATGTCATGCAAATCTGGGGATGCTTTTTTGAAGAATGGGAGTAATCTCTTAATAGTATGAGAATGTTTTGTTATTTATAGTAACAAATCCTGCTTCCTTATTCTTATATATAAAGGAAAAATATTAAAGGGATAAAAGTTTATCTACTATTGAGTCTAATTCCCATAAGGTCTAGTATTCATCAGTTTTCTAAATCAGACCCTCTGGAAATCATATTAACTTTTTCAGGATAGAAGCAATGAATAAAACTAAGCATGAAGAAATAAAGAAAAATCTGATTAAAAGGTCATCAGAACACTCAGGTGGTTGATCAATTTGTCTTAGTCCCAAAAGGATTGAATTGAAAACCCATCAGGAGTGTTCTCTGCTCTCACTCCTCCTCCCACCCTCCCCCCAACCCCGCTCACGTGCGCTTTCCCTCCTCTCTCTCTCTCACACACACCTATACATATGTATTTCCTTTATGTTCAAAAGATAAGAGCATATGAACTTCTTTAAAAATTTCATCACTTGGGGCTTCCCTGTTGGCGCAGTGGTAGAGAATCTGCCTGCCAATACAGGGGACACGGGTTCGAGCCCTAGTCTGGGAAGACCCCACATGCCGCGGAGCAACTAGGCCCGTGAGCCACAGCTACTGAGCCTGCGCGTCTGGAGCCTGTGCTCCGCAACAAGAGAGGCCGCGGTAGTGAGAGGCCCGCGCACCGCGATGAAGAGTGGCCCCTGCTCGCCACAACTAGAGAAAGCCCTCTCACAGAAACGAAGACTTAACACAGCAAAAAGAAAAAAGAAAAAAAAGAAAAGAAAAAAAATTTCATCACTTTCACATAAAGACCTACTGAACAGAAATATATCACTAATAATTTAAATCCCACCAATACCAGTCAAAATATGAATCAGCTAATTTGGACCATTTAAACCATAAAGAGCAACATGGTCACAGGCAAGTGATTACATAGACAGCTGAAGTGGGAAGTTACAAGTGAGGAGGCTAGAAGAAGCATTTCCAGAATTCGCTGACATGAAGCTTCCAAAAACACCAAGTAGCCACCTGAGGAACCCAACAGCTGCACACCTATTAGCTATTTTCATGTAAATTATGAATCCAGCAAGCAAGTCAAAAATAGTGACAAACACTTAAGCTCGAGTTATAGTCACTAATCAAAGGCTTACCTTCACCTGTGCTCAGTGGGAACTGTGCTTTATTCTTTTATTGGTCTTGACTTTCAAGTGAACAGAACACAATTAACCAAGAAGAAGTGCAATTTACCAAAGAAAGCCATCAAACAATAAGTTATTCAGAAAAATGTCATGCCAATGTATTTCATTGTTGGCTTCCTCTACAGCAGACTTTATACCCTTTTTATTAAGAAGAATAAGGATATATGGCCTTCCACTGTCCTTCTCTCCACACTCCTGCCTTTCCTCATGCCTCTCTGAATCCTCCTTCAATTTTCTTTGCTGATTTCTGTCCCTCTGATAACCAATTAAGGGTGAATAAAACTTGAGTATCCCTCGTTGGTCTTCTGTCTTCCTCCTCTCCTCTTTCCTATGGCAAATATCAGCACTCCAGTTGTTTCAGCTTTCGTCTCTAAAAATCACTTGCATATCTATGTATCTAAATGTAGTCTTCCATAAGAACTGCCATTCACAGCTCACAATTCAACCAAAGTATGTCCCAGGTATCTCAAACTTAACATGTCAAATATTTAACTCACTTTTTAAAAACCCTGTTGCTCTCGTGTCTTCCAGTCTTGGTTAAAACCCCCACATAGTCCTCTAGATTCTTCAGGGTCACCATCACAAATCTGCCTTCTACTTATCTTGCCCCTCATACTAAACTAGTCACCAAATATTGTCACTCTGACTCTAATATCCCCATTAGTTCTTAACTCTCTGCTGTAACCTGCATTACCTCTCAGCCAGAATATAAAGATCATTATAATCGTCCAAATTCTATCCACCACATGGGGATTTGAGGCTGAAGAACAATCCAAGTGACAGGCAAGGGGTTCTTCATGGTGGGTAGCCTTCTAAGAGAGGAAAAGTTCAAAGTCTTCTGGGGAAAAGGATTAACCAAAGCCCTCGAAATTGGGATACAGACAATCTAAAGGCAAGAAGCAGGAACTAAGAATTTAAATTTGGGTTGCACAGATATAGAATGAGCAAAGAGATCCTAAGCAAATGCACTGAACAGCCTAGGGGCACCCATGGCCTACTTTTGTCAGTCGTTCAGTGAACTTGTCTGCACAGCTAGCTAACCACAGCCAGGAAGACCACCACTAAGGAATTTCACTGTCACTGTGCTCATTCTCTCTCCTCAAAGCCCTTCTTAGTTCTGCTGACATCGTCTTCTCGAAACCCAACTGTGATCCTGCCATTCCTCTGCTTGATGGGTCCCCTGTGCACGTAGAATAAAATCTGAACTGCTCCTCCTGGCATTCTTCTCAAATCAGGCTCTATGGGTCTCTTCACTAATCTCCCATCACTGTGAATGCCTACATGATGATGAGACACACTGGGAAATGTGGTAACAGGTAAATGGGTGTTTGCATGTAAATGGTGGAGCAAGGTCTTTCATGCTTTTTAAATACACCATCAAAATTAGAAAGCTGCTTCATAGGATGAAATGTATGAGTACTAAAATCCTGTCATTTCAGTTACTAGTTTTTAGCTAAAACATGATTGAGAAAGGCCCTAGATAACCCCATCTCCCAGGCCTTCAGAAAACAGTTATGTCTCCTGCTCACCAGTGTGACATTTGTACAAAATGGAATGTGTTGGAATCAAAATCTGGTCTTTAGTCATCATCTATTTGATGTAAAACATACCTTTCACCCAAGTATTCAAGCTTACTTCTTAATCTCCATCACTTTAAAAATACCAGATAATATCTTTTCCATCAGTAGCATTCATTTTATCTATATTCTTGTCATAGTTCCCCTGAGATGTCTCAAGTTTCTTTTATTAAGACCCTCCAGGCCTTTCTGTAATATGTAATAAGGGTATATTTACATCACACTCCCACTGAACAAATCAGTACAACATAAGTATATTATTCCAAAAACTTTCTCGGAGTCTGGCTCCTTGGCTAAAAACCATGTGTATCACAGTTTTTACAAAAACACATACCACTTCCTCAATAGAATAGGGTAGCTCCATCTGTGTGGTTCTATTCAACTATTGTACAGCCTACAAACACATATTTATGAATCATTTGTCCAACAGACCTTATTGGATCCTTAACACCTGCTGTGTAAAACATATCTTCAGGCATATGATGAAAATGTTTCAAAACTCATGAGAAACCAAAACAAAGCAGCTCTTTTTAAGTTTGACATAGCAAAAAAATAAATTGAGTTAAAACGTATTCCCGAGCCGGACTTGAAAAAATGCAAATACCACTTTCAAAAGATAATGGTGAAGAGACTCTAAGTTAAAGATTCAGAGAGAGGCGACTATTAGTGATAGGCAGGCCTCAAAGGATCACAGGGGTCTGTCTGCTTCAGAATAACCAGCCGTTCGAGCTTCCTCTTTCTTCTGGCATCTGCCTTCTCATTAATTTTTAAACCTATGCTTGTACTTTCAAGGAAGCCCTGCCTCTTTTGTCTTTTGCCTTTGCTCTCCCTTCAATGTACTGTTTATTCTAAAAAGAATGCAGACTCTACATAATATTCAAGGGTAGTGCTGATATTAATAATGTTAAAATCATAATTTCACACTATTTTTATTATGAGTAGATTGCTGGTCCAAACAGCATCTACCCACACAGCCATCTTGTGACCTGAGTTGGTTCCCTCACATCTCCTGCTTTTCTCACTATAGCATTACCTACTCAATGCTGAAAAAGCTAATCATTTCACAGACAGCTATCTGACTGATTTGTAGATAGAGTACTAAACAACTGGGTGGCTTGCTATTTCCCCCTGCATTTTTCCCTGCATTGATCAAATAATCCTGAATCACTGTGCCACAGCCTTCTTTCTCACCTATTGACTTCATGCTCATTTTCTTCTCTACAGACTCTCTTTCATTTCCTCTTTATCTGACCCAGCCTCGTTTTCACTTTATCATAGGTAGCAAGTCAATTTCCAGTCACAGGGTTATCAGTAAAGATTATCAGGGTGGACATCTGTCTCATGCACCAAAAAACCCCAGAAAGCACTGGATGGCAAGATGTATGGGAACAGATCACACATATGCACACGTGCGCATTCACACACACACACACACACACACACACACGTACACGCACGTACATGCACTACCACCCAAACAAATCTGTCGGCTCTCACTCTGGGCCCCTGCTAGCTATTTCACTTTGAATACCAGTGACCTCCAGGTTAAAGGGTGTAAGAATAAGAACAGGGAAAAGTAATAAATAAGTTCTTCTGACCACAGAGATTTTATCACCAACAATAGTGTGACCATTAAATACACAGAATAATAAAAGCTTAATTCTCCTTACTCTCTACAGAGAAGACACTTAAAAACATTTTAAACCTCTAGAATACTGTATTCTTTTAAGGAAAGAAAAGACTTAACTCACCCTTGTTAGCTGAGATTTAAACTAGTTTGATAGTGCTAAAATTCTGTAAAAGAGTTTACAGTGAGTGTTTGAAATGGAGACAGAGTAACATGATATTCCAGTTTTAAAAATTGTAAATATTTGTATATAGCCCAGGACTACCTCTCTACAATGATAAAAGTCTTGTGGTAATTGAAATGAGGGATAAAATTGCTATTTCCTATACTTGGAAGTAACATTAATATTTTTATGAATTATCTAGAAGAGGCATAACAGAGTGAAATTCTCAAGTTTAAAAATGAAATGGCTCTTTTGAAAGTAAAATGGAGAAACCATGCAAATGCAGATACTCTTACGCACTGATCTTCATCTAGGGTAATTTTGACCCCCCAAGAGATGTTTAGCCATGTCTTGAGACAGTTTTGGTCCTCACAACCTGGGCATGCTTCTGGCATCTAGCGCGTAGAGCTAGGGTGCTGCTACACATCCTACCATACACAAGCCCCTTTCTCTGCAACCAAAAATTACCCGTCCCCAAATGTCAGTAGTGCCAAAAATAAGGAACTGCTCCATTGAGGGAGCACTCAAGGCCCAAGGAACCACCTGCACTTCAAAATAAACAAAGGTAAAATTAGAAAATAGAAGCCCACAAAACTATGTTTATGCTAAGATGAGTTCCAAGCTACCGGTTGTTACTTAGGAGAGAAAGATATCCTAAAAGTTACAGTATGAAGAGACATGAGAGGTTATCCTATACAGACTTCACTTAACAGAGAGTAAGACAGCGTGGCGCAGTGAGAAGGCGTGCTGCACACTTGCGCACAGTTTGCACACTCCTGGCGGGCAGTGGTGGAGTGGGAACATTGGAGGCACTGGACCTTCAGTGGCTAACACAGTCCTAGAATCCCCTGGGAGCCATCTGAAATGGTCGGTTTAATGAGATCAAGCTGGCTTAATCTGGACAGCAAAGAGTAGGAAGGGATATTTCTGAGGTTGATAGCATGATTAAGGAAAACAGGGGTGAAGGCTTATTTATTCATCAAATGTTACTGTACAGAATTAAGATAAACCTTTGGAGCTTGAAAGTGATAAATCTAGGGAAAAATAGCCTGCACAAATTTTATAAACTTAGCAAATTTTTGAAATTTGTTACTCTTGAGAGGCAGTTTAGATTTTTAAAAATCAGTAGCTTCCAAAGATTTTTTACAAATTTATGGAAGAGAAATTCATAGCAGGATCCTGAAGGAAATCAAGCGGTTTAGGAGTTGGATTGGGCAGAGTTGTGCTGGATCTTACTGTCTGAGACAAAAAGGTGTCTATGGAAGATGCCAGGTAGTTCACAGAAATGTTGAAAAGGATGAAGAACCAGGCTAAAGACTATTTTTTTTGGAAATAGCCCAAAATCCTGCTTAAAAACTGCTTGGATGAGGATTCTAGCCAAACACCAATCAACTCAGCTGCCACTTTTATACCAGGAACACTGCTGTTGTGACCACTACATCAGTCATGATGCAAAGGCTGTTTCCCATCCACAGTACTTGCCCATCACAGGTCACAGGCAGCTCTGTTCTGCCTTGTCCCTACTCCAGGACCCAGGCTGATAGAAGCCAATATCTGGAGTTTTGCTGTTCACTGTGGCAGAGGGAAAGAGCTCCAGAGAGTCTCCTGCCAGCTATTAAACACCTGAGCCAGAAGTGACACTATCGTTTCTGCTCATGTCATTTGGTCAAGACCAGTCCCATCTCTATGCAATGATGAAGAAGCCAGCAAGAGTGATCTTACTATGTATCCCAAAGGAGAAGCAATAATGACCACAGCAAGCACCTCTAATACCACCCTGATACCACTCTACCCCTGGAACTCCATTCAGTCTACACCACTACTGTCACTGCCAATGAGAAACAACAAGCTCTCAGTCCATTTTTACCTGTGACGTTACCTCCTGAGTCCAAGTCTAACATAGGTGAGTCTGGTTAACAGAGCTCAGGTCAAATGTCTGTGCGGTAGTATTTTCAGCTCCTATGAGCTTGAAGACTTGCCCCTTCAAAATTCCTAAAGTGGAGAAATTACTAAACATAAAAATTCCATAAACAATTATATGCTGGATGTCTGCAAAATGTAATAAATTAGTACCCAGGAATGTGACTTTTGATACTTTCGTGTTCTAACCATGTATGATCCTTCAAGCTACTGCTTAAGCATTATCCTGATGGGTCAAATCAATAAGCCCTAGCTTCTTTCCTGGATTCCCAAAGGTGCCCAGCAACAGCAACTATATGGAGAAATTAAATTGCATTAGAAGGAAGAGTTGGCTTTAAGAACACCAAAAAGAATACAGGAAAAGAGTGCCTAAAGTGACTGTGTCAACTTAATATTGGGTCTCCTAAGAGCAGAGCACACGAGAGAGAGCTCAGAGCAAAGATGAGAAAATTGTAAAAGACCAGTTTATATTTGTGGAAATGATCTCTGCAACAGCCAGAGGCAATCAGCAGTTGGCACCTTGGTGCTGGTCAGGAATATTGAAACCTGCCCAGAAGATGTGCTAAATTGTACTCTTGACACACCTGGAAACAGCCACTTCCATCATCAATCTAGAGGATTTTTATCCTCCTGACTCCAGGTTCCTTTTATTCCTCTTCTTTCTCGACTCTTTACTTTTTCCATGGAAAAGAGAATGCAAAAATTAAGAAATGAAAAGCTGAAATTTTAAGTCTATTAGAATAACTCAAGAAGCAAATTACATATGGTCAAATACTTCATATTGCCTAACTGTGAATAGATTTTATCTTTGAAGTTTTTTGACTGAAAGGGGTTATTTTAATTACAGAACTTCCCAACAGTAGTGAGAAAGTTATATTTTATTATATGAAACTTTCAAGAGTACACATATTCTTGTAATATTCTTATACTTGACCTATAACTGTAGCTATCCTTCTTAATCAAATATGGAATTAATAGTCTTTTTAAACCTTGGGTTTCTTTCCATTGATATCACTTTCATCTTATATACTCCAATATGTGCATTAGAAAAATCTTACACACCTGGGATGTTTTCAATTTACCAAGCTGACAGAAGTTTTGAGAGTAACCATTTATTTTAAAGTATTTGTCCTTATAAAAGAGGTAATTTAAATTAGAAAAAAAAATTGTTTCCCATAATGAAAGCATATTTTCTTGCCATTCTAAGCATACATATGTCTGTGTATGTGTGTATACATAGTACGTCCATATAGGGTTAAAAATTATACACGTATAAATATTTTTTATTTTTAACCCTATAAGGATTTACAGTGATTTATCATTTCATGTGCAACAGCTGCTGTGTGTACCACCTAGATCCCCCTTCAGGACTAAGGCACTAGTTTCCTCAAATGCTAGGAGGGTTGGCAGGTGGCGTAGCTCAGCTGAGGCACTCTCAGGGAGATCCCCTCAGCCAGAGAAAGCAGGCTTGACAAAATCACACCTCTTACCCTGTCACACCCATCCACTAATGACTGTTCACGTTCATTGCAGGGGTATAAAGGCCCAGCCACACTACTTCAATTCAGGACATTTCTGAAGGGCCACCGCAGCTCCAGAGCTCCCTGCAGGGTCTGCTGAGACCTTTATTGTGACCACACAACATCTGCATCACATTTTAACTCTATTTCCTCTGCTTCCCTTCTGGTATTTATCCTCATGGTTGCCCCCTCTTCCTGCATAATTTCAAAATGCCTTCTCTGGGGAACCTGACCTAAGACAACATAAGTATTTTTGCATATCATTATAAACTTTTCATTGGGCAAGTTAATTAACTTTTCTATGCTCCAGTTTTCTCATCTATAAAATGAAGAAAGCCCCTATCTCACAGAATTATTCTTACAGTGAAAAATGGTAATACATTTAAAGTTTTTAGAACAGTGCCTGGCATGGAATAATAGTATTTAATAAGATGTTGGCTATTATTATTTTGATAGCTGCTTAAATATCTTTCAAATGAATGAGCCGTATTGTACATAGTAAATTTAGAGTTTAGTTAAAACTCTTATTTTAATATTTATTCAGTGATAAACTAGTTTATACATAATTTTTTCATTTATCATCATTTTCTAGAATACATTTATGAAAGTAAAATTAATGAGTCAAAACATATACATATTTTATAATAAAGTCTATTTTACAATTACAAAATCAATAAATGTTCATTGTAGAATTTTCTTAAGTATGAAAAAGTAGAAACTGGTTAAAAAAACAAACTAAAATTCTATAATTTTCCCAATATGAAAATTGTAAAGGATTTGGTTGCAGAATATCTTCATGTATTGATTGGTCATGATAATATAGATATTTTGTTAATAATAAACACTAGCTGGAGGACATTGCATATTCAATATTCAAGTGTCTGTATTTTTTTAAAAAGCTTATATTATAGACACTTGAGCTTGCATATACAGGAATAGCTCTGGAAATATTCACAAGAAAGACATAACCATGATTGCCTCCAGGGACAGGATGTGAAAGCCTGGGAGAAAGACTTACTTTTAACTATTAAATTATTCTTTGAATGTTATAATGTGCTCATATTAATAGTTTTTTCAATCTAAGCAATGATTTTAAAACATTTTATAAATTTAGGTTCAGGGAAACATAATCAATAAAAGAGAAAATAAATTAAAAAATTTGATGTTACAGTATGATCAGAAACACATGGGAATGCCTGTATCCCTGAATTCTTGCCAGATTCAGTGTACACAAGTGTTCAATCTTTGCTAATTTTACAGGCAAATCAATATCTTATTATTACTTTAATTTACCTTTCTTAGATAATGGAGTTGAACTATTTTAAAAATACATGTTAAGCAATTTAATGATTTGGGGGGCAGGACTTATGACTATGGTGACATAAAGTTGTCAACAAATCTTTCCCCCCCAAAATAATTATAAAACTGGGCAGTGTTGTCAAAAACAACCCTTTCAGAACTCTGAAAAGTGACCAAGCAGCAAATGGAGAGATGCTTATTCATGAAGAATTGCAGGACCTCCAAGAAAGAATGGTGAAAGTCTGAGGCCTTCCCATCTGGACTTGCTCCCATCCCCCACTAGATGTGCTCAAAAGTAGACTTGAAATGACAGAAGAAAAATTCAATGAACTTGAAAATAAATTAATTGAAATGATCCAGTCTGAAGAACAGGGAGGAAGATTGAAGAAATAAAGTTCTTCATTGAACTGTGAGACAGCTAGCATACTAATATTTGTACAATGGATGTCACAGACAGAAAGAAAAAGGTAGAAAAAAATAGCCAAAGAAGTAATAGCTATTTGAGGAAAAAAATTAATGAAAAGAATCAATAAGCTCCAAAAACTCTAAGTAGAAAAAGCATAAAGAGAGCCATATCTAGGTACAACACAGTTTAATTACTAAAAGTTAAAAGTTTCATCAATTTTTGCAATAATTACATTAAATGTGAATGGAATGAATACTCCAATCAAAAAGCAGATTGTTAAACTGAATAAAAATTAAGACTCAACTTTATGCTATTTACAGGAGACATACCTTAGTTTCTAAGGCACAAATAGGATAAAAGTAAAAAGATGGAAAAACATATACCAAGCAAACAGATCTGTAATAGACTGGTGTAGCTATAATAATACCATACAAAATGAATATTAAGGCAAAGAACATTATTAGAAATAAATGGAGTTACTTTATAATGATAAAGGGATATTAGAAAGAAATAACTGTTATAAATGTATATGCACCTAACAACAGGGACCCAAAGTACATGAAATAAAAACTGACATATTGAAAGGAGAGATAGACAATTCAACAACTATATTTGGAGATTTCAATACCACGTTCTCAAT
Organism: Balaenoptera acutorostrata; assembly: GCF_949987535.1. Taxonomy (NCBI): domain Eukaryota; kingdom Metazoa; phylum Chordata; class Mammalia; order Artiodactyla; family Balaenopteridae; genus Balaenoptera; species Balaenoptera acutorostrata. The sequence continues at coordinate 91,050,565 of NC_080065.1, forward strand.
AATTGATAAAACTACTAAACATAAAATCAGTAAATATATGGAAGATTTTAACAACTAGAGCAACAATTTGAACAGCCTAACCAATACTATAAAACACTGTATCTGACAACACCAGAATATATATTATTTTCCAGCACAAATTAAATACTTTTTAGGTTAGACCATATACTAGACCATAAAACAATTCTCAGTAAATTTATTTTAATCGTGAACTATCTGTTCATACTTTTGGCCCATTTATCTAGTGTGATTATATTATTTATCAATTTGAATAAACTGACAATGTAATATTTATACTACACTTCTGTCTTCTCGTATTTGCTGCATGTATTTTTCCAATTTGGCTTTGTTATTCACTTAATGACATTTAATGTTTTTTTATTTTTATGTTACTCAGAACTACTAACATTTTCCTTCACTAGTTCTAGCACTTACCTTCTTAGAGATTGTCTTCCACTTTAGAGAGTTTATAAAACTAACATCTACTTTTTTTTCAAATTTTTTTCTTGCAAGACATGTTTTTATTATTTAAATCTTTAATTTAGCTGGAATATGTGAATGTTTGAATTAAAGATGTAAGTTTTCCCACAGTTAACTGATTTTTCCAAAAATTTTCCAATTCATTTCATTTCAGTAATCCTTTATTTATTCATTGGTTTGTGAGATCTTTTTTATTAGATATTCTTTGAAAATTCCAAATTATAAGACTAAGTATTATAAAGTATGATTATTTCTTAATTAATTCATAAGCATAATGCTATTCTACTCATGGTCTCCTTGTGATATTTTTAAGAAAATTTAACAAAATGATTATAAATTTTCACTGGAGACATAAATAAAATATTTTTTAAAAAATTTTAAAGTATTATTCAGAGGAGATATACTCTAACAAAATAATATATGATGCATAAAAGAAAAAATATTATAATCAGTTTAATATATCTCTCTCTATATATATAAAGACCAGATGAGAGAGCACCTCTCAGGTATTCTGTTTGATAAACTGAACTGTGACAACTACCACCAGATCAAACAAACATAAAAAGAGGGGGACATGGAAGGTAAAACATAACACAGGTGAACTTTAAGTAGAAAACAGTAGATTTTTGTTTCTGGAGAGTTGGAACAGTCATCAGCAAGAATAGCAACCTGTCAGATAGTAAAAATGATCTGTCATTGGGCAATCTGGGAGATCAAAGAGAGAATTATAGAATATCTTCAAAGAATGTCTACATTAGCTATTTTTCAGACACAGAATAAACATTTTCAAATTCAACACCATAGAAAGCACAAATTATTTACAGATTTGAATCCTGCTTATACACTTTTGAAGAAAAAGCTAAAATGGAACTAATGCTTACATACTTGTTTTTTAAAAACTAAATTAATGGTAAATAAGAGAGATAAAGAGAGGAAAGACTACATATTGAATGGAGATCACTCACTAGACATGATATATAGTTCAGTGCGCTCAATCCATAGATTTCACTTACCATGTTTAGAATGTAAGACCATAAGTTTTGGTTCAGGATGAAAAATCTTTCTAAATTGACTATTTAAAAATTACATTCTTGATAAAGAACAAGGTCCTGCTGTATAGCACAGGAAACTATATTCAGTACCCTGTGATAAACCATAATGGGAATGAATATAAAAAAGAATGTATGTATATGTATAACTGAATCACTTTGCTGCACAGCAGAAACTAACACAACGTCACTGTAAATTAACTATACATCAATTAAAAAATAAATCAATAAAAATTACATTCTTCCAACAGTGTCACATCAGACATTGTGGGGCATAAAAATAGAAATCATTTATGGAAAACCTTTTGAATCACCTAATTAATGTCTTACTTTCAGATGCACACTCCTTAATTAAAACATAACATGAAAATTGGAATTGTTTCAATTCATAAAGACTAATGTTATAACTAGGGAATGGGGTGAGGATTCTTGCTGGCCTGCCAATCCCATTGCAAGTTTTATCATAGCTCTTGAATTGATTAACATCACGGCAATCAAGATCCACATAATGAACCTTTTCACTGAAATTTTTCAAAATTCTGCTTCAGTTTTGTCTATAAAAGTTGGACTCAATAAATTTATCCTAAATGTGGCTTTGGAATTATCCTTTGGATAAAATGTTTTGTTGAAGCAATGATAACCAAATCTGCTTAGGGCTGTGTCAACTTCAGTAGCAAAAAAAAAATGACAGCCATCAGTTGATATTCTCTTCTTCCATTACTCATTCTCTTCCTGCCCCTGTCCTGCCCAAAACCTGTGTTAGATATCCTTTATGCTCTGTACATATACAAGGACATTACTTTAAATTCTCTCATTATTGAACAACATATCTTTGCTTGTCAAACAAATTTAAGAATACATTTAAAAATAAGAAATAATCAAAAATCGTTGGTGGGGGGAAAAACATTTTATTTAAACAGTTATGTCAGCATTAAAAAATGTCAACCATGCACACTGAATTTAAATCTTTCTAAAATACTTAATTCCATATTACTAGGTACCAGAAAGATGCCTTTTTTTTTTTAACATCTTTATTGGAGTATAATTGTGTGTGTTAGTTTTTACACAATGGTGTGTTAGTTTCTGCTTTATAACAAAGTGAATCAGCTATACATATACATATATCCCCATATCTCCTCCCTCTGGCGTCTCCCTCCCAGCCTCCCTATCCCACCCCTCTAGGTGGTCACAAACTACCCAGCTGATCTCCCTGTGCTATGCAGCTGCTTCCCACTAGCTATCTATTTTACATTTGGTAGTGTATATATGTCCATGCCACTCTCTCACTTCGTCCCAGCTTACCCTTCCCACTCCCCGTGTCCTCAAGTCCATTTTCTAAGTCTGTGTCTTTATACCTGTCCTGCCCCTAGGTTCTGTAGAACCTTTTTTTTTTAGATTCCATATATATGTGTTAGCATACGATATTTGTTTTTCTCCTTCTGACTTACTGTGTGTGACAGTCTCTAGGTCCATCCACCTCACTACAAATAACTCAATTTCATTTCTTTTTATGGCTGAGTAATATTCCATTGTATATATGTGCCACATCTTCTTTATCCATTCATCTGTCGATGGATACTTAGGTTGCTTCCATGTCCTGGCTATTGTAAATAGAGCTGCAATGAACATTGTGGTACATGACTGTTTTTGAATTATGGTTTTCTCAGGGTATATGCCCAGTAGTGGGATTGCTGGGTTGTATGGTAGTTCTCTTTCTAGCTTTTTAAGGAACCTCCATACTGTTCTCCATAGTGGCTGTATCAATTTACATTCCCACCAGCAGTGCAAGAGGATTCTCTTTTCTCCACACCCTCTCTAGCATGTATTGTTTGTAGATTTTTTGATGATGGCCATTCTGACTGGTTTGAGGTGATACCTCATTGTAATTTTGATTTGCATTTCTCTAATGATTAGTGATGCTGAGCATCCTTTCATGTGTTTGTTGGCCATCTGTATATCTTCTTTGGAGAAATGTCTATTTAAGTCTTCTTCCCATTTTTGGATTGGATTGTTTGTTTTTTTGATATTGAGCTGCATGAGCTGCTTGTAAATTTTGGAGATTAATCCTTTGTCAGTTGCTTTGTTTGCAAATATTTTCTCCCATTCTGAGGGTTGTCTTTCATCTTGTTTATGGTTTCCTTTACTGTGCAAAACTTTAAAGTTTCATTAGGTCCCATTTGTTTATTTTTGTTTTTATTTCCATTTCTCTAGGAGGTGAGTCAAAAAGGATCTTGCTGTGATTTATGTCATAGAGTGTTCTGCCTATGCTTTCCTCTAAGAGATTTATAGTGTCTGGCCTTACATTTAGGTCTTTAATCCATTTTGAGTTTATTTTGGTATATGGTGTTAGGGGGTGTTCTAATTTCATTCTTTTACATGTAGCTATCCAGTTTTTGCAGCACCACTTATTGAAGAGGCTGTCTTTTCTCCATTGTATATTCTTGCCTCCTTTATCAAAAATAAGGTGACCATATGTGCATGGGTTTATCTCTGGGCTTTCTATCCTGTTCCATTGATCAGTATTTCTGTTTTTGTGCCTGTACCATACTGTCTTGATTACTGTAGCTTTGTAATGTAAGCTGCCTTTTTTGGAGGTAGTTAATATTTAGCTCAACTGGAGGTGTTTTCACCTCTTTCTTTATTCCGTGCACACTGAAATCTACCCAAACAACAGAATTTATGTTAAATTCATCTGAAGTTAAACTGTGTCTAAAGAATACTATAAAGTAGAATAGTTATTAATATACTACATAACAAGCAAATTATTATTAAATAGGAGAAAATTAAAATTTCAATGCTTGGAATCGTTAGCTCAGACATGCTAATTTTCTTATCACTCTCAGTTATTTTGAAGTTCTCCCTTGGGAAGTTCTGCCTAGGACTCAATTGAGCACAAAGAATCTTAGTGAGTTTGTAAATCTGTAAAAACTATAAAATGCTCTTCTACCGTTAGTTCTGATCAGTGTAGCTGTGAAACTAACATTAGATTGTACTTACTGCATTTAATTTTTTAGTCTTTTTTTCCCCACAATGGTAACTAATTTTATTTGAAAAAAAATTGTATTGAGGTATAGTTGATTTACAGTATTTTATTAATTTCAGGTGTACAACATAGCAATTTAATACTTTTATAGATTATACTCCATTTAAAATTAGTATAAAATATTGGCTACATTTCCTGTGCTGTACAATGTATCCTTGTACCTTGTTTTATACATAGTATTTTGTACATCTTAATCGCCTGCCTCTATCTTGCCCCTCCCCTTTCCTTCTCCCCACTGGTAACAACTAGTTTGTTCTCTTTATCTGTGTTTCTGTTTTGTTATATTCATCTGTTTGTTTTATTTTTTAGATTATACTTAGAAGTGATAACATACAGTATTTGTCTTTCTCTGGCTGACTTATTTCATCAAGCATAATACCCTCCAGGCTCATCCATGTTGTTGCAAATGGCAAAATTTCATTATTTTTGTCGCTGAGTAGTATTCCATTGTGTACATATTTATCTGTTCATCTGTTGATGGATACTTATGTTGCTTCCATATCTTGACTATAGTCAGTAATTCTGCTGTGAACATTGGGATGCATGTATCTTTTCGATTTGGTGTTTTTGTTTTCTTCAGATGCATATCACAGGGTGGAATTGCTGTATCATATGGTAGTTCTAGCTTTTTAAAGGAAACTCCATACTGTTTCCCATAGTGGCTGCACCAATTTACATTCCCACCAGCAGTGCATAAGAGTTCCCTTTTCTCCACATCCTCACCAACATTGGTTATTTGTGGTCTTTTTTGATGATAGCTATTCTGACAGGTGTGAGGTGATATCTCACTGTGGTTTTGACTTGTATTTCTATGATGTTTATCCATGTTGAGCATCTTATTATGTGCTTGTTGGCTATCTATGTCTTCTTTGGAAAAATGTCTATTTAGATCTTCTGCCCATTTTTAAAATTAGGTTCTTTGGGTTTTTTTGATACTGAGTTGTATGAGCTGTTTGTATATTTTGAGGTATTAACCCCTTGTCCGTCATATCATTTGCAAATATTTTCTCACATTCAGTAGGTTTACTTTTCATTTTGTCATTAGTTTCCTTGCTGTGCAAAAGCTTTTAAGTTTAATTTTATGTCCCATTTGTTTATTTTTGCTTTCGTTTCCGTTGCCTTAGGTGACAGATCCAAAAATCTTGCTATGATTTATGTCAAAGAGTTTTCTGCCTGTGTTTTCTTCCAGGAGTTTTATGGTTTCTGGTCTTACATTTAGGTCTTTAATCTATTTTGAATTTATTTTTGTATATGATGTAAGAAAGTGTTCTAATTTTATTCTGTCCAGTATAGCTATCCAGTTTTCTCAGCACCACTTACTTGTTGAAGAGACTGTCTTTTCTCCATTATATATTCTTGCTTCCTTTGTCATAGATTAATTGACCATAAGTGCATGGGTTTATTTCTCTATTCTGTTCCATTGATCTATGTGTCTGTTTTTGTACTATTAGTAAGAAATACTATTTTGATTACTGTAGCTTTGAAATATAGTCTGAAGTTAGGGCCCTTATTGCATTTAAACCACAGATATTTATGTGCTATTAAAATATCCTAGTATACTAATATGAGAAAGATTTCTCCCAGAATGGGCCTAAAGGATAAATGATTTACTATAACCCCTGACTGAGGATTCTCATGTCTTCTGCAAACCTCTATGAAACTCTGGTAGGCAAACGTTTTAGCTTGCAAGTAGGGTAAAATCACAGACCTCTCACTGTTCCTGCCATGTGCACAGTCAGAATTAAAGAAGTAGAACAATTACCCTAATGATTCTACCCCAAATTGCCATTTTAATTGTATCAGAATTACTTTAGAGTTTTAGGGGGTTTTTTTGTTTACCTTCTAGATCTCATTCTCATCCTATAGTTTTTATCTTAACTTTGCTTTAGTTTTGTAGTTACTAGAACTAGGATTGCCACAAAGATTAAACATCATAGAGGTGTTGTAAATCCAGGTTTGGAATTAAATAAATTGGGTTGAAATACTAGCTCTGTGACTTACAAGTTGTGTGGTCTTAGGGAAAATATTTTTTAAAGTATCAGCTCCCTAATATATAAAAGAGGGCTAGTAATCATCTTTTAATGCAATTATGAAGACTAATCAAAATCATGCAGGTAAAGTTCTAAGCACAATGCGCAGACAATAGTAGCCATAAGTAACTTTATTTAAGAAATAGGAGATTATTTCAGTAACCTAGGCAAAAATGATGTAACTTAGATCATGGTGGTAGCGGTGGAGACACCAGATCCTAGACATATAGAAGACAGATAGGGTCAAGAGGCTTTGCAGTTTGGTTGGACTTGGGGTGTAGGGAAAGAAAAGAGTTGTGGATGATGTTGATGTCTGAGAAAAGAAACAGGTGGAGAAGGCCACAGGAGGTGCAGATCTGGGACAAGGAATATACTATGAGTTCGGTTTTGTACATGTAGAGTTTTGAATGCGGAAAGCTAGACATACATGTGGAGTAGGCCGTTAAATATGTGAGTTTGGAGCTGAGAACACATCAGCTCCCATTAAACCATTCAGCATCATTCCAATTAAGTAATTTTGTAGTAATGACCAGTGTCAACCTCTCACTGACAAACCTACCCATTAGGATTACCAGTAGCTAAAATGTTATGAAGATAACATCTTTAAAGTGATTTGAAGAGTTCCCAGGTTATTTTAAGCTGGCTGCACAGGGTAGCTGCACTTTGATAAAGCCACCATATACTAGAGATTGGTACTCAGTTTTGGAGGTTCAGCAGACTTCCTAGTAAGTTCAGCCCATGTTTTGCAACCAGATGGTACATTTTCTATAAGGACTGTACAAATAGCTGATCTAAAATTTTTTTCTTAGTCTTTTGTTAGGACTAGTTTAAGGTAGGGAAATTATTTAACTTGCTTCTAAATTTTGGGAGTCCTCCAGGTCTAACAATATATCATTAAACAACTTCTGTTTCACAAGATTAATAACCATAAATTCTGAAAAATTAATTTGTAGAAGTCTCCATTGCAATGTTTAATTTACATTTTGCTACTTTACTTGGCTGCTTGCATTTTTTTTATCAATTTTTAATATCTAAAGTTTTCTAAATTGCAAGAACAAATCCTACACATGAAAAGTCTCCAGAAAAGCCATGATTTGCATATGAACTAGGGGAAATAATTGCAGTTACTAAAACACAACTGGAAGGAAATCAAATGTTGAATTAGAAGTGCATGGACAGTGTGAATGGGTTGCAAAAACTTTAACTTACTCATAAAACAAGAACTCATTGATCATCTATCACATGCTCAGTGTAATAATAAATTTGAAGACTTATTCCAAAACATAATGTTTTTCTAAGTTCTTTAAACAAAGGGAACAGATAAGTATATCAAATCCTTCTGAAGCTCATATTATCCTTACATGAAAATCATGTATGTGTGAATCATAAGTATTTTTTTTTTTCTGGAGATAATTTAAAAGGGAAGGAACTCAGGGTGGAACAGAAAGTAGGATGTGAAAATGAGTGGAAGATCATGTTAATACATGAAAATGCTTTTTCATATGACAATAAAGAGTCACTCTGGCTCACTGGGACCACAGAGGACTTGAACAGAGGGAGTCAACCAGCCTGAGTTATAAAGTTGTAAAGAAGTCAGCCATTTGTATGGAGTATCAGACATAGAAAGAAACACTCCTTAGTGCACACGTTAACTGGAATAAATGTGTACACAATCACAGATGATTGGGTTAGGGATGAGAAGGAGGGACATCCATTGTTTTTAGCAAACAAGTGATTTATATATATTAGTAATACATGACACTTTATTACTAAGTAAATTACAGTGAAACAGGACATTTTCATTGCTTTGCTTTGGTGAAAGTAAAAACTATTACTATGAGCTTTTATGGTTTCCTCAGACTACACAAGTCTCAAAGTTTCACTATCACACAAAGCACAGAGAACGTCTACTAGATCTCCAACTATAAGGATTTTTGGAAACATAGTCTCAAGATGGGGGAGGAATTGGATTAGCAGATAATTTCACAGGACACATAAATAGAGAGGGAATTCTTTTTCAAGTGGGATGTCAGTTAAGAAAATTTAATCTTAAAGACAAAACATTTTTGTTGTATAATACTAGGCAAGAAGATAAGAGAATTCTCAGTCTCCAGTATACACATAGTACAATTAATAAGAAGAAAATGTGTAGAAACATTTTAAAGGAATGGAGTAAGTTAAAAAATAAATAAATAAATAAACAAACAAACAAAACAACGAAATGCTAAGAGTGACAACTAAAAAACAGTGCTCTTGGGTCTGCAGGGTGAATGAAAAAGGATGGGACCCAGCTGCTTCAGTCTTGACTTAAAATCAAATGAGGAAACATGGGTTTTCTTATGTTCAAAAATGGCCACTGTAATCTGATCCATGCCAAATAATTTGCCATGTAAAATTCTACGTTTAACACATGTCTTTTCCACTCTGTTGACTATATAAAAACTACTATGAAATATATTTCATGTGGAAAATCTCCAGTTAGGTAAAAATAAATCTAAAAACTAGAAACTAATAAAAGAAAGCAATCCCAAATTTTAACTTCTCATATTATTAGCTTAACCACATCCTTTCAACTATTATTCATAATGTAAAAGGTGATAAGCTTTAAAACCAAATAAAATGGGCAAGTGTTTATATCACACGACTTTAGACATTTTATGTCTCCTATTATATGTTGAAACATATAATGTTGAATTACACCATTTCAAGTTTTGCCTTTAATTTTTTTAATATGAAGGAAAAATTAATTACAGATATTTACTAACCTACCAAATAGGCATTCTGGATTTACCTCCTCATTGTCTGCATTTTGTATTTAGATGCTCTAACCAAAAAACTGAGACAATAGATATCAAAGGCAGGGACCACTTTTGAGAATATATGTCATAGTACCAAACTAGAGATTATTCTTCCTCTACCTGTACCTTTATTTGAGGACAGTGAGGTGTCATTGCTTTGTTGTCTCAGGTACTGCAATGCTTACCAGCAATAAATATAATATCAGTGCATCCCCTTGTACAAGATTAGAATTATCACCTTCCAGAAGTTATTCTCCTCTTTAAAAGATAACAGTGTGGGAATTTTACTTCCAAATATGAAAGATTAACTTGTTCCAGACTTGTCCAAACATGTTAAGTAACCATAAAACTGAACAAAATACACGAAGTGACTGTTTTTTGGCATTTGACAATAGGCAGCACAGGAATTCCTTCTGAAAAAAGGATAACACAAGAGGTGAGTTGCTTGATCACCTAGGCTTTTGTCTAGGGACAAATTCCCTAAACCAGAATAAGGAATTGAAGACCAGCAGAAACAGGGCAGTCCCACTTGGCTGAGGAGGCAAAGTCCAGAATTTAGAGCTGCAGAAAGCAGCTGGAATTTGCAGGACAAAGTGTTAGAGAGAAGGTTGCTTGGGAAAAGAGTGGTCTCAGTAATCACTGTAAGACCCTTGGATCAAGGACTTCACTTTAGATTTTAGAGAGTAAGACTCAGAGGTCTGGCAGAGAGTGGTGCTTACAAGGATTGGGAGTGAAACAAAGATACTGGAGGTTACACAGTGTGGAAGTCTTAAGTTTTGACCCAGCCAGAGTTGAAAGAGCTCATCAGCACTCTGGGCATTCAGCTAAAACACTAGAAAATTAATATCTTAAGAGTAATAAGGACCATACCCTAACAAAGCCTAAGGCAAGCCTTGATAGGATCCAGGAGCCCCCTGGTAAATTGTCAAACTGCCAAAACAAAACTCAACACTATTTAAAAAACGACTACATAATCTATACTATTTATGATATATCACCTGCAAACTTCCAAAAACAATACAAAAATTAATAAGCATGTTGAAAAGCAGAAAAATATGACCCATCATAAAGAAATAAAGCAGTGACTAGAAAAAGACTTCAGAATGATCCAAATATTAGAATTAAAAGATAGTGACTTTTGTTAGTATAAAGAGGTTAAAAACTTAAAGGAAAATATGGCGTTAATGAGTAAAGAGATAGGAAGTCTTAGATGAGCAAGGAAAGTACAAAAAAGGACCAAATTGAAATCTAGAATAAAAAATTAGAATATCTAAAATGAAAATTTTCACTTTGATAAGCTTGATGTCAGATTGGAGATGGCAGAAAGGGGCAGAAAACTTCAAAATGCTTTCATTGAAATCATACAATCTGAATAATACATAGAAAAACAAGAAAAATGATCAGTTCTTCAGTGACCTGTAGGGAAATATCAAGCAGTCGAACATCTGCAAATAGGGTCCCCAAAAGAAACAAGAGAGATAAAAAGGCATGAAATAAATATATGAAGATATAATGGTTGAAGTTGTCTCAATTTGATGAAAAAATTAAAAAAGTAAAATTACAGATCTAAGAAGCTCATTAAACCAGAATAAATTCAAAGAAAACCATGCCTAGACACATGATAGTAAAATTGCCATAAATCAAACATAAAGAAGGCAGGCAAAGAAATGAAAGCAGGCAAAGAAAATCAACACAGTGCATGTAGAGGACCACGAATGTGCATAAAACTGATTTCTTATCAGAAAATACTGGAGCCAAAGACATCCTAAATATATGAGCGAATAAATTATCTTCTTTTTAGTCTATGAATTTCTCTTTAAAAACAAGTGAAAAATTAAAGCAAAAATAATATAATTGTAAGGTGCTTTATAACCAATGTAAAATGAAAACATTTGACAAATTAGAGCAAAAGAAGAAGGCTGTGAGTATACTGCTATAAGATTTTTACATCTGTGATGTGTGATGTGCGAATTGTGCAATGATAAAATATTCTAAATAGACTCTAGTGAGAGTGAGATATTATTTTATTTAGTAGAGAAACCACTAAAATAATAATATAAAAAGGTACAGCTAAAAAGCATGAGAGAAAATAAATGAAACACTAGAAATATTCAATTAAACCAAAAGTAGACATCAAAAAAAGGAACAGAGGAACAAAAAAATGATACAAAGAATACATGGATTAAAGTAATAGACTTTAACCCAACCATACCAATAATTATATTAAAAGTAAATGGACTAAGTACTCAAATTAAAAGGCAGACATTGTATGCTTTCAGAAAGCAAATTCCAACCATGTGCTCTCTACAAGATGCATACATTAAAAACAGGCACAGATTGAAAGTAAAAAGATGGAAGATATATACCATACAGCAATAAACATTAAAAAGACTGTTATGGCTATATTACTATGAGACAAGGTATAATTCAAGACAACAGGTATTACTAGAAATAAAGAGATATGTTGTATAGTAATAACAGGTCAACCAGCAGAATACAAAACAAGCTTAAATATGCACCTAATGAGAAAGCATTGAAAAGTATGAAACAAAACTGATGGAACTAAAGAGAGAAACAGATAAGTCTACAATCATAGTTGGAATGTTAAACACATCTTTCATATTTACTAACAGAACAAATATACAAATACAGTACAAATACAAAAGATGGGAAAAACATGAACCATTGTGAGCTAATTGACATTAACATAAGACTGCAAAAAACAAATTTTTGTCAAATGCCAATAGAACACTCACCAAGGTAAAGCATGTACCTAGATAGACAATAAATCTCAGTAGACTTCAAAAGACTGAAATCCTATGGAGTATGTTCTCTGACCACAAAGAATTTAATTAGAAATGAATAGAAATATGATATCTAGAAAATTCTCAAATATTAGGAAACTAAGCAATACATTTCTAAATAAACAGTAGGTGGCAAAAATCAGAAGGAAATTTTAATTGAATAATAAAGTAAAACATCAAAATTTATGAGATTCAGTTAAGCAGTTCTCAAAGGGACATTTATAACTTTAAATGCCAATATCAGAAAAGAAGAAAGTTATAAAGTGAATCATTTAACTTACCACCTTAAGAAGGTTAAAAAAACATCAAATTATACCCAAAGCAAGTAGAAAAAAGGAAGCAATAAAGAATAGAAATCCATGACTGACAAACATGGAGAAAATTAGCAGATCCAAAAGTTGGTTCTTTAAAAGACTAATAAAACAGAAACCATATGTGAAGATTAATGAAGAAAAAATAAAATTAGCAATAGCAGAATTGAATTAATGGCTATTACTACAAAATGTTCATATAATGGAATATTGTAAGCAACTTTATGCTAGTAAGTTAGACAATAAAGTGAAAACATTTCTTGGAAAAAAAGAGACTTAAAAGCAGTTTGAATTTTAAAAAAACTGACAAAAAGAGGAAATAGAAAAATCTGACAAGCCCAACTATAAAAGAAATTGAATTTATAATCAAAAATATTTTCAAAAAGAAATCCTGGCTTATTTTGGCAATTTCTATTAAGCATTTAAGGAAGATGAAATCACTCTCACACAAAATATTTCAGAAAATAACAGAGGAAGGAATTCTTTTCATCTTGTTTTTTGAGGACAATATAGCCCTGAAAGCAAAGAATGACAAGATATCATAAGAATAGAAAATTAGAACTCCTGGTTTCAGTTCGGACATGAAAGAGCTTGGAAGTCATCACTCCCACCCTTAAAAACAAGAAAAAAAGATAAATTGAAAATCAGCAACTTTTCTTAGACCCCTGGGAGAAATGAGGCAACAGGACAAGCTGCCACCACAAGTCTGGAGAGACAGACAAGATCAGAGAGTAACAACTGAAGTTGGCTTTCCTAGAGCAAAAGCCATAACATGATAGGAACACTAAATGGTAATTTTGATGAATTGCTAGAACCTGAGAGAAAACTAGTTTGAGAAACTCCTTGAGGCTGCAATCTTAGGAGGGGCTCACACTTCTACTCCAGGAGCCCCACCAGATTCTCACAGTGAGGAGCCAAGAAAGATGTCCTCTTGGCTCTGGCAGGGCAGGGAGAGATAGAGTAACCATTATGAAATATGCCCAAAGTGTTCTCCATAACAAATGCCTACTCTCCAATGAGAAAGACTTTACCAGAGCCTTATTCCACCTGGGAGAGGGGTTTTTCTCTGATTCTAGCATAGAGATGAGAACTCTATGAAAGAATCAAAAGGAAATGGTAGAATCAAAAACACTGTAACAGAAATGAAAAATGCCTTTGATGGATTCATCGGTAGACTGGACACAGGTGAGGAAAGAATCAGTGAGCTTGAATATAGATTAATGCAACTTTCCAAACTGAAATGCAAAGAGAAAAAAGAATGAAAAAAAATCAGGAAAGAACATCCAAGAACTGTGGGAGAAATTCAAATGGTACAACATATGCGTATTCAGAATACCAGGAGGAGAATAAAGAATAGAGCAAAATAAATATTTACATAATGGCCGAGAACTTTAGAAAATTAATAAAATAGGCCAAACCACAGATCCAGGAAGCTCTGGGGTAACCAAGCAGGAAAAGTACCATAAAATATACGTTTTGGTATATCGTTCTCAAACTGCAGGAGACCAAGGACAAAAAGAAAATCCTGAAAGAAGCCAGAGTTGGGGCAGGGTTTGGCAGGAACTTGCCCGAAGAGAAACAAAGATAAGAATTTCAGCAGACTTCACATCACAAATCATACAAGCAAGAAGGGAATGGAATGAAACATTTAAAATTGAAGGGGGAAAAAAAACCACCAATTATTCTTCAAAAGTGAAGGAAAAATTGAGATTTTTTTAGATGAACAAAAATTGAGGGAACTTATCAACAACAGAACTGCCCTGAAATAACTGTTAAAAGAAGTTCTTCAAGGAGAAAAAAACATATAGAGCAGAAATGTGGATCTACATAAAGAAAGAAGGAGCACTGGAGAAGGAAAAAATAAAGATAAAACAAGATCTCTTAGTTTTCTTAATCTTAATTGATCTAAAGTAGTTATATTTTATTTAAAATAATGCAATGAATGCATGGTATATGCATTAGTGAAATGAATGACAATAATGTCATAAGGGATGAGATGGAGGAATTAGAAATACTCTAAGATTTCTGCAGTACTTGTGAAGTGCTATATGTTATTTGATGGTAGACTTAGGTTAGTTAATTTATACTGCAAACTCTAGGACAACCACTAACATCTTTTTAAAGGAAACATTAAAATGTAAAGAGAGAAGATGAAATGGAATCAAATGAAATGCTTAGTTAAAACCAGAAAAGGCAGGAAAAGATGGAAAAATAAAATTACAGGACAATAATCTCTCATAAAAATAGACACAAAGATTAACAAAATATAGCAAATAGAATACAACAAAATATAAAAAGGATAATAAATCACAAGTGGAATTTATTCAAGAACTAAACAAAGCTATTTCAATATTTGAAAATTAGTATAAATCACCACATTAACAGACTTAAAAAGTAAAATGTAATCATCTCAATCAATACAGAAAAAAGCAGTTGACAAATTTCAGCAGCTATTCATAATAAAAATTTGCAGCAAATTAAAAAATGATAGGAACTTCTCTATTTGCTTAAAAAAAAACTTTACAGCTAGCCTCATACTAGTTCTTTATTAGTTATGGACTATAAAGTGTTAAATAACTAAATAAAATGAAGAAAAAAACATAGCCTTCAAATCTTCTCTCATTCTTAAATCCAGGTTCATTCAAGAGAAATTCAAGCCGAATAACATCTCAATAAAATTGGAATGAACTTATAACTCCAGTTATAACTTATAACTCAGATATATTTTCTACTTAGTTTTACCCTTCCTCATAAATTTGTTATAAAACTGAAATTTATCAAAAATTACTGTTGCATTTCTGAAGGTAAAATAGTAATACAAAAACTGTCAGAAACAATGTAATAACTACAACAATTGTGAGGAAAAACAAATATTTTCTAATTATCTATTACTTTTGGATTAAATTATTATTGTTAAGTGCAGTGAGATCTGGGAATGAAGAGAAATCATAAATTTTACTCTTAGATCTGCAACAACTCATTTGTGTGAATAAATTATATAACTTCTAAGTTTCTTTATTTAATTCATATAAAGTATTTTATTAATTATATATACTTAACAGAAAAGTTCTAACATTTTATTAACCATGTATTGGACTGGCATACAAACATATACCCCAAGGGAAAAAAAAAAAATGGTAGGAAGCTTTATTATCTATAACACATAATGACTAGGCTTCATAGAATATAAACTTAGAGGGACTCAAGTATGCTTCAAAAGATCATAAAACACTGAACTCTGATTTTCAAATTGGTTAAAAATCAGAAGATACTTTTGTCATATTTTATGCCATTTGGCACTCTGTGATATTTCAAAATACCTCACCTTTAAGTTTCAGAAGATTTCAACATGAAAGTCTTCTAGAAAGCTAGGCTTTATAGAAGTAATTCTCAGCATACTGATTTGGAATCAACAAAAACAGTTTACAAATAACAGTTACTTCAAGGCCAACCCAGTTCATAGAATCTTCCTTTCTGAGAGCTGCTGAAGCAAAAATATTCTGAACTATGATGTTGTCATGTTAGTGTACACAAAGCCCGGTCTCTGATCTCTGTTCCATAACCGGTATTTAGAAACCATTCGAACAACGCAACAATATTCTCTGTTGTAAAGTAAAATAAAAATTTCATCAAATGTATCTATTTACTAGTATGGTTGTGCTAACTTACTTTTCCAAAGCTAATTAACAAAGCTCTGATGACTAACTCAGTTCAGGCTATATAAATCCATGCCTTGGTATAGTCTGTATATATTAAATGGTGGGAGATTGTTTCTTCACTGAGTTTAGAAAAAACTTAAATTTTAATCCATGTAAAATACGGGCAGATAATCTGATTTGACATACCTTGAGAAGTCTGGAGGCTAGAAGAACCCCACTGGGCCAGTAGATGTTTAGTTAATAAAGAAAAAGCAGCCTGACACCAAGGTGAGCAGTAATTAAACCTGTAGTGAAATTCTCTAATAGAATTCAATAAAGTGGCACATTGTTCGCAGAACAGTGTTTCTTCAAAGGGCATTGATGGGTAAACCTCAAAGTGAGCAGAGATTCTGTTCAAGGAAAAATGCAGATGCTTCTTCTATGAATTTACTGCTCCCTGGGTCATGTTCTGTACAGGCAGTATATCGGATATTCAGTGTGTTTGATTTAAACTGCTTTTCATAATTGATGCAAACAGAAAGTATTGAGTTATATCTTCAGTTCATGCATTTATTTTTCATTGCAACGACGGGTTTGATTTGGTTTTGTGGATGTACGGGTGGAAAAACTTTCCCTTCTCTTCTAGGTTCTTTGGCTGGTCTAATAATTAAATTGATATAAGACAGATTAACAGGAGAAAAAAACAAGTTTCATAACATGTGTACTTCCGGTATATATGGGAGAGACGCAGGAAAAATGAGTAACTGTCTAAAATGGCTGAAGCCATCACCTTAAATATTATCTTCAGCTGAAGACAAAAGAAGATGTGGTTGGGGAGTCAGTTATGGGAGGTGAGCAGGAAAAGCACAGTAAACAAACATACAGTTATGCAGATTTGTCATTGCCTTCTCCACTGGTAACAGTTTCTAAAGATTTAGTCATCCTTCTCTTCCCAGTACAGCCAGGGAAATACCTGTACAAGTGGTGATTTCCCTTATAAATCTAAATTTCCCTTTTTCTTACAAAATGAAAACTTTTATGTGGTTTCCAGAGCTTTTCTGTATGCTGTTTCTTAAAAATAATCAACCTAAAATAATCAACATGCTAAAGAGGCATATTTTGGGTTATATATTTTTCTCCCCTGAAGTGCTAAAATCTAGAATTCCAAAGGTGAATAAAACAAAGCCATTGTCATAAAGGGCCTTGAATATCACAGTCAAGCCAGAAGTATAAATACATTTCAAAGTATAAAGGCCTACAGGGAGAAAACCCCTCACTCAGCCTGAGAGTGTAAGGAAAATAGAGAGAGATGACATTGAGGAGGAGTCTTAAAGGAAGACTAGATATTTGTCAGATAGGGAAAGGCATTTCAGGCACAGGGAACTGAATGTGAAAAAAGTATGAAGTTATGAAAATTAATGACAGTTCATGAAGCCATAACACTGTTAGCTTGGCTTGTGGGTGGTTGAACACAGGCAAATGCAAGTAAACCCAAGAGGTAAGAAAGGACCAAATTGTGAATAGCTTTGACTGTTGATGTAAACTTGTTCCCATGGACAACTGAAAAATAGAGTGTTCCTCAACTGAGCAGGGGAAGAAAAGAACATGATTGGAAAGGAACATGATTGCAGGTTTTTATGGCTCCCAGGAAGCAATGAATTACTCTTTTCAGACTCACACTTACTTGCAAGGTGCCTGAGCATCAGTAAAGAAGGAAAAAATATATAAATATTTCACAATCACAAAACTGTGAAATATTTATGTAAATAATGAAGATGGAGAAATGGGGTGAGACAGGAAGATGAGAGACCAGTTAAAACTGCCCAATCTAGTTCTGATAAAATAAGGGTCAGGACTAAGAAGCAGCAGTGGGGAGAAAGCAAGGAGAAATGAGGTTTGCAATAAAACAGACGTGTCTTGATTGTAAGTTGGAGGGAGAACATGAAGAGGAAATTGTCAAAGATGGCGACTAGTTTTTTTGCTTTGGGAGAAGATGTTTAATGGCATTTTTAAGCATCACTGAGAATTTAAGGGGAAAAACAGTATTAAATTTATAGGTTGCATGGAGAAGTCTGGACAGGGGCTTCCCAAAAGACATTTTTGAAAGGAAAAAGTGTCGAAACCCCTGCCTCCTGTTTTGTTTTGTCTTGTCTTGTCTTATCATTTTCACTAATCATCTATATCCAGACTGCACTTATAAAATTCTTTCAGGTGTCCTTTTGGTCATCTGACTCTTCTTCTTGCAAATATCATGTGTTTGTTTTCATAGATTCTGTATCTTTCAAAAACTGAACACTGAATTTTCTACAATAGAAAACAGAGAAGGTTAAGAAAGCTTGTTTCTCATGATAGCACGTTAAACCCTGCAGGAATATACCAAAACTAGCGTAAGACTACTGAGCTACTTTATCCCCCAAATAAATAAATAAGTAAGTAAGTAAGTAAGTAAAGTATGCCCACGTTCCCATGTTTAGAAGAAGTGTGGGCTCAGTGGATTGCAAGGCTATCCCCTGAAGTAGAAATAAACCTCTGGAGAGATCTTTTCTGCTAACTAAAGGTGAAACCAGAGACATTTCTGCCCTCTTAAGAGGCTTCAAAAGCTAAAAGGGATTGGAACAGGAGATGAAGGACAGTGTGACAGATGGGAGTCCTCCATTTTCCTCTAGAGAAAATTCTGCTATGTGCCCCTCACACCATCCTCCATGCCTCTCAGGACCCAAAAAAGCTTCAAAATCTATTAAGAAAGATTTCTTATTTCAGCTGAATGAAAGAGCTCAGCCTTAATTGAAATATGAGAGTTAAGGTATGTACTTAGCCCTATGATCTTTTGTGTGTGTGCTGATATAATAATGATGATGTAATACCATCTGGAATAAAGACAAAGGTTACATCAAGTTGAAAATTATATTCCTAAGCCTTACTTATGGTAACAGGTTCAAGCAAGTTCTCAATTGTCATTAGTAGCTCTTGATCTAATGAGGATTCTTTGACTCGTCAGCAAATGCCCTGCTTCTTCCAAATAGCTCACTCCCATTCCTCTGCTCAGGCCCCAGGCTCTCACACAGAGGCTTCCTAATGACCTGCAGCCCAATCTTAAACTCACCACATCGTTGCAGTATGTCATATTCCATCAGGAGCTACTGTGCAAATAACATATTTCCATTTTTAAAGTCTGAAAAATGTCACAAAAAGCTTTTGGCATTTACATGACTCAGTCTTACACCCTCTAATTCTCTCTGCAGCTAATTTCTTATGTTCGATACATATCCACCACAGGAAACCAGGAATAACGATTACCGGAAAAGCTGAAGTTCGACAGCCCAGCCATTAGCATTCACAAGTCTAAAGAATAGGGATTTAAATGGCACTATCGACAGTTATTTCTTACATAATGAAAATTGGGGCTGTCAACATGTGAGGCATTAAAAAATATTCAGTAATTTTAGTTATAGACCGTAGGGTTTTTTAATGCATTCCTGAGAACTAGCAAAAATCTACAAAGATGTGCACCAAGAGGGCCTAATAGATCAGAGGAGTGAAATTATATTCAATGTGGGTAAAACAGCTTGCTGTATGTTCTCTAACTACTGATCTTATCTCTCATAAGCATGCCCCATGCTTCGTTTAATGTTGGACCACACTCATTGAAAGAGGAAATTCACGCTTGCATTTTATGAGGCTCGCATGCAAAATCCACATGCTATGTTTCCGTTTCTTCTGTCTCACTTTACATAGATTGGGCTTTTATCTTTCTGCTGAATAACATTTGTTGTTTTATTTTCCACTGCTTAATATACAAGGGCTTACCAAAGGAAATGGAGAGACCAGTGGCAGGTCTATTTTAGCCCCCAGGAAGAGATTCAAATACACTCTGAAAATCTGCTTATTCAAATTTGGTTACATTGCATGCATGACCCCAGTGGGAAAAATGTGCACGATTCATAACTGCTCATTGTTGAAGTGTCCGAAGTTAGGTAAAATAGCCCAAGTTCCCGAATAGTATCATGATATACTATGTGTGCAGCACACCAACACAAACTAAGCAATAAACAACTTTTATTTTCTTTTTAAAAGCACAACTGCCATGCCACAGCTGTCTACAAACCCAGATCTTTAATTCATTGATTGATTCTCATATAACTGATTAGCTAATTGTTAAGATGTACAAGTGACTAAACAACTGGCCTTCATAATTTGATGTTGTCTGCAAAACTATTCAGCTAGCTGGAGTCAACTACAGAACAAGCAGTTTGTCTTCTACTGGTACTTTCCCTGCAAAAATAAAAGCTGACCACAAGCATGGCAGATGTCTATTATGGAAGAAGCATCATTTCTTTCACCTTTATGTATCTTCCTAGGTCAACATGAAGGACAGGGTTCTTGGATGATACCTTTACACTAGATTGTTAACTTAATCATTAACATATTTCCAAGTCAATCTAGATTTTTAAATTAAAATCAGGCTCTAGTAAGGCAATTTCCTAGAAGACTCAAGCAGAAGACTCAGGACAGAAGGACTCAAGCAGATTTTCACTAATGTGATGATCAAACTAAATACCTTTGATATAAACAACTGTATTTCAAATAACTGTGTGTGCATTTATAATAAATACCAATTAGCTAGAGTACTGCCAGATGGCTTTTTTATTCAAATTCATCCTGACTTGCTTCTGAAAAAATTTACTTTATAATCGATAGACCTTATATAAGGTTTTGCCTCAATAGTAACGGCTCAGTTATGATACTGGCGCCGTTACACAGTTGCCTCAATTAGAAGACACACTAAGGGATATGTTAAAAGGTCATTATGAAAGCAGTGAATACATCTCCATCATATACATATATGTATATATATATACACACACACACAATCATATGTATACGTATATGTATGATAATTTATATTTTAAATTAAATTTTAGGATCAGAGAGATTTTAAGAACCTATTTTATCCTGGTGGGAAATGATTTAAGGGAAACAAGCACTGAGAATTTCCTATGTTCCACTCCCTAACTCTTCAAAGAATAACCTCCCCCATTGGTTGACATTCTTTTCCTATTTAATAAATACTTACTGAATGTCTTCCATATTCTCACCCCATGATGGGAGCAGAGATATTTACAAGAATACTTAAGCCTTTAAAGTAGCTTTCTAATATTCATTCACTAATCCATGCATTCATTCAGCAACTATTTATTGTATATTATGAAGCAGATACTGTGATGCTGATAAAGAAATAAAAAAAAGGACTCTGTATATGGACTTGTAACATTGTAACTGGGGAGACCAACACACCCACAGATATTTAGTATGTGCACATTATGTTAAGTGCTAATTACAGTATGTGCCAGATACCCTAGCAGCGTAATGAGAAAATGGATTCATTCTCCAAGGGAGATAGTAGAAATATGGCTTGGTAAGAGAAAAGGGGCTTAGAAAGCTTTGCAGAGAGGGTGACATTTAACAGAGGCCGTCCGAAGTGAGTAGGTCCCCAGGGTGGAGTGGGCAGCATGGTCACCCAGAGCAAATGGAAGAGCACGAAGAAGGGCAGAGGGTTGCAAGTGCATCAGAGGAGTGTGGGTCCTCCAGTTTCTTGAACTTGAGAACAGAAGTGTGTGAGTTATAGTTATTGCAACATATTCCCTTCCATTCAAAGCAGAAGTTATAAACTTGTGCCCTTTGGACCATTTTTGGCCCTGATGCGTTATGCTTGACCTATGCAGTGTTTGAATTCATGGACAAAATTTAAACATGGGAGGAATTCACAGAAATCCACATTTCAAGCTTCTTTTGTAAAAGTATGCTTTTAGCAAAACTGGACCAGAATGTCTATTTGGAAATAATCTGCTGCAGACATGCAATGATAGCCCCTGTTCTAGAAGCCTCCCTTTTAGTTTTACTACAATTCTCAGTAGGCCAGCTTCACTCATTAATGTTACTTGACAGGCTCTAGCTGGTGTTTTATTTGAGATGCCTGGTTAAATGTTGTAATACTTCTGAAAAGGCAATTGACCCTGGGAGGAAAAAAGTGGACTGTCGCTCTGAACTGTTAATCAGTCACTTGTCATTATTCTTCAGGTGTAAATGAAGGTTTGGAGAGCAACCTAGAATAGAGGAATAAAAAGAGCACAAGGTCAGTAAGCATTAGAGTGTTTGGCTTTGTGGAGAATTTGGTGGACTTGGAAAAGAATAAAGGAAGGAGAACCTTACAGTTTCATGCTTTTGCCATGGTTAATCAAAATATAAATATTTACTTCAAACTAGGAACCCACTATGAGAATTTGAGTTAAAACACTGACCTTTTCTTAATTCTTGACTATGCTTATTTATTTCTAGATAGTGTCCCTATTTGTAAGCCTATGATTTTTAATGGTTAAAATTCTAAGTCTGTCTCAGGGATCTCCTGAAAAGTTACTGGCCCTATGCCCACTGACTGAATTCCAGTCATGGACATTATCCCTAGGTAATTAAAATGTTCATTTAAAAAAAAAAAAAAAGCCAAGTATCACATAACATTGTTAACCTTCTTCTCAGATAACGTACTCAGTGTCAGAATTATCTGTACTGCCTTGGGGCTTTTTTGAAGAGTGAATATCTTTTGCACACACTGTCAGCATACACCATGTAGGAATAATTATCATCATTAACCTGAGTCTTATTAAGCTTTCTTCTTATTAATATGTATTGCCATTCACTGTAAGTGCTAAGTTGTGGCAGAAAAACAAAAGAGATAGCTGAATAAAGATGGCATTCCAGGCTTCAGTAACATTATTAAAATATTTAGAAAGTGAAGCTAATGAGTTCACCTTTCTTCTCAAAACATACAGATTCCCAAATGCTCCTAACCTTTGAAAGAACATGTCAGTTGAATATATAAGAGGAGGGAAGAGGGTGTTTGAAAAGAGCCAGAAATGTATTGTTCATTCACAGAAGACAATGGATAAAGTCATTGATTTGATCAAAATGCTTGCGAATTACTGAATTCCACTTTCCAAATGTAACATTTGGAAACCATATGCTTGGAACCTGCAAACCAAAACCAGATGAAACATTTGCACTAGCTTTTCTATCACACCTTTAAAGAGTTCCCAAACGCTAGGGGACAACTCCTATAGAGGAAAGTGCTGGCCTTAACAAGTAGGGAATTACTCTGCAAAGTCAGAGCTAACAATGGAGCTGGGCCATGGAATGGACAGAGGTGTCATCCCTGGGTAAAGCAGTAGGGCTAGGGCTCCCCAGTGTCAGGTTGTTTTGAACTACAAAGAATCAGGACTTTGAAAGGCAGTACATAAAATGAAATATAGACCCGCTTCAATGGAGAATATGGAAAATTAATGAAAAGATTCCAAACATTAAAACATTTCATGGCAAATAGAGGCATATTTCAAACAACCAGATTTGAAAGAAAAAGTTACACTTGGCTTCCATGGGCTACTCTGTCTTCCCATATAGCTTCCAGATGCATTTGGAGGTACCAACTCTCATCTAAAACTTGTGCGTGGACCTCATTTTTCTATTACATCTCCTGAGAAAGGGTGATAAGGACAACTACAAGAACTGATGAAGATGTGGCTTTCCTCCTCTCATGAACCCACCATGCTTTACCCCCTCGTCTACCCTTTTACAGCCCCACTCCCTGTCTATACACATCTACAGTTGTTCTAGATTCAGTTACAAGGTGGACTTAAGTTTTGTGGAACCTGAACCATATATAATTTCGGTAGTTCTCTTTCAGGAAAAGATTACAACATTATGATACAAAATTAGGTATGAACATGAATATTTATTTGGAATGAGAAAGAAAACCACAGCAAAATCAAAGCTAAGATATCTGGAAAATATTGCAAACATTACAAAATGTAGAAAAATAATACAGAAGACTTATTTAACGAACTCCTTGACACATTCCTATAATGCTTTTCTTTCATTTTGGCTGCATATTCTTTGATCACTTCTTCAAATGACAACAGTTTTATAATATCTTTCTATAAAAAGAATAAAAAGATAATTTAATCTTCCCAACATAATTGGTTGAATTTGTTTTTATTAGTAGTAATGAGATGCATAAAACATTAAACGTCAGCACAGACATAATCACCATTCGTAGAACTGCTAGGAATTTGTGTCCTGTAACTCAGAAATTCTTCTATATTCCATACTGCAAAAATCCATCAAAAAATAAAAATAATGTAGGGTACACTTGAATTTCATAAAATGCATTACAGAGTATATTCAGGATAGGAGAGAACTTCTGTTTTGACTGGGTGCTGATGTTAATTGAATCCTCCACTTATAATTTAAAATATCTGATGACTAGAAATATTTTCTACAAACCAGCTTGTGTATTTATGTACTTTGGACCTTGTTTCTCATCTTCTACCATATATTTCTGGTGTTGACCATTGTAAGACACATTCATATCATAATACAACCTCTGGCCCTGTCCCCCCATGGGAATCAGCCCAGTGGGCATTTGGAGTATTCCAGATCTAACTGGGTAGCCAGTAATTTAACTAACAATCAGGAGATTGAAACCATACGCCACTAAACCCAAGTTTAGTGTATCCACAACTCAGCTTCCCCTTGGCCTGATCTGAGACATACCTCCCACCATTGCAGCGTCATCTGGCAAAAAAGAAGTTGTGAATGAAGAGAAGCAATAGTGGACAGAAATACCATATATTACTTTAACCAACTTTATCTAATTCTGTGACTCTTTGGACACATTTCTAGGGTCTCTCCTGTTATCATGGAAGTGTAACTTAAGTTTCATTAACTTCAAGGTAAAGTCCCTTCCAACAGTTCAAAGATCTGGTAGAATTTTTATCTCTCAAAATTCCATTATTTAAGCATACAAATATGTGTGTAAAATGTTAAGATTTTTCAAATTAAAATAAAAGCATAAAATAAATAATTTTGTATACTCACATAGACAAATATACTTAATTGAGCAGTTAAAATAAAGCCTTAAAATCTGTAAACTGTGGAGATGATGTTAACTAATCTCAGTTCCAGGATCCCATGACACTAGAAACTCAGGATCAGATC
The DNA here is from genome assembly GCF_949987535.1 of Balaenoptera acutorostrata. Lineage (NCBI taxonomy): Eukaryota > Metazoa > Chordata > Mammalia > Artiodactyla > Balaenopteridae > Balaenoptera > Balaenoptera acutorostrata. The sequence continues at coordinate 91,075,766 of NC_080065.1, forward strand.
CAGTTTATTGGTACTCAGCCATCATTTACTGTGTTTTGATTTTTGTTTTTTACATAATTATCTCCATACTTTTAAATTATTTGCTAGCATGTAAACTCTGTCTCTGCTTCCTACAGTTCTAAATGCATCCCTCTTTGGAGAGTTTTAAAACAAAATACATAATTCCTCCACCAAACCAGTGAAGAATGAATCAAACGTATAATATTAAGGAGGGAAAGTTCTCATTCTGCTGCTGTTTGAAAAAGCTGAAAAGTTGATTGATTTTTCCCCAAAAGAGGGAGGCAAGTTAAGAACTGAACTGCTAAACATAGAGACCAGCTGCCCATTTTACTCCTCCTACTCTGGAACTCTTTCCAGAACTCCGTTTTTCTTTTCAGTCTGGCCTTTATCTTCTTACTATAACAGTAGTTAAATAGCTGATTTCTCTTGACTGTGTTATCCAATTAATATAAGACTACTTCCAAACCAAATGGAACTAATGATTTAAAACTTGGAGGTTTTATTTTATTAGACCCTTGAAGTCATTGCTTTAACTAATCAGATACTTCAGCATTGAATGGCCAGCATGTGAATTGTACAAGGCAGAGCTGCAACACAGCAGCATCTTACTTCCACAAACAACCCCCTGTACTCTGCTACAAGTCTTCAGCATTGCCAGGGAATCATTGCTTTGAATGAACATGCTGGAAAGACAAGGATGAGAGGGGAGGGGCAGGAATCTGTGAGGCAACATTTTATGTAAATATATGAAGCGTTTAGCTGTTTCTTCGATAACATTTTTTATTTAGTAGGATCGAGATTACTCAAGCTGGCTAAATCTATTTCTTTTTCTCTACAACTTGGGTAGTCTCACAATTTGAGACTTCATCATGGAAATCTGGATAGTTATAGAGAAGTAAAGAGGTTCAGATTTCTTGTATGTCAAGTAAGTCTGTGACCCTATTCTAAACAATTGAAAGGATAAAGAAGAAAGTTGAGGAAGGGAGAGTATGAGGGAGGAAAGGAGGAAGAGAAAAGGGAGGAAGGGAAGCATAGGAGAGAGGAAGGGAAGAAGAAAAGGAATCTAGAAAACTTTCACAAAACAGAGAACAGAGAAGGCTTTCCAAAATCTGATGACGCCATGAACCCTAAGGACAGCCTTCCTAGAGGAAACCCAATCCCGGAGCAAGTGTCTCAAAACGTCTGAATTACTAATAACATTCTGACTAGTTTTTTAGCGAGAGGAAGCCATCAGATAAATCTAAATATTTTCAGTTTTGAAAGGTTGAATTTCTTTGTGAGACATATTGTTATACAGAAATAATTTGACTCCTGTAAAAGTTTCATGTACAGCGACTTAATGTCATATCTTTTATTTTACGTAGGCACTTTGCAATAGGAGATTGTATCTAACTGATGTCAAAATATCTGGTAAATTCAGTTAGCAACTTGAATTTGAATAAATTTGTCTATATATAGCAACTAAAAAACTATTGGCAGTTTTATCACTTTATTCAAAATATACAAGATCATTATCAAGCCAAAAGAAATATTTAAAAAGCCAAATATGTCAGAAGATTATTTAATCCAACTCCATATTACCAATTTTTTAGCTAGATATTTTGGTGTTAACTTAAAATCTCTGTGAACTAGGCTTAGGAGACATATTCATTCACCTTTAATGCATTCACTTTTTCAATATATCTAATTCATATTTATTTATTCAACATATATATTCTCATATTTATTGAGTGCCTACCTATGACCAGCATTATTCTAGGAGGTGATTGAATTACATCACTGAACAAAATTAACAAAATTTTTAGCCCTCATGATCCTATATTCCACCAAGATATTCTAGTTGTATCATATGAGAATTTTACTTCCAAAAATAGGAAGCATTTGAACATCATGTCATTTGTATTAATCAGACATTGGATGCATGAAACTTTGAAACAATGCTTATGTTTGGCAAACCTATGTAAAGAATGTATGCATGACTTTAAGGATTTCCTGACCAACGTAAAAGAAGGAAAATGTGTGTTTTTTCAAGAGTAATAAAAGATTTTCAAGGTTAATTTTGGCAATATGCAATTTTCCAATTCTTGTTTTAGTCATTGACTTACATACTTAATCCTATGAGGAAGATCACACTCTTCTATAACTTTGGTACTAGAAACAAGGAATTAAGTTACTTGAGTATTGGGAAAATTGTTCTCATTGTTTTTAAAGATGAATGTGCTATTTTAGAAAGAGTACTAAAAGTACAGGGCATGAGACCAAGGCTTCACTTTCACTACAGACACTAAGTGACCGTTCACAAGGTGATTTCTGTGCTTCATTTTTTTTAAATTTTTACTTTATTTTTATTTATTTATTTATTTATTTATTTATTTATTTATTTATGGCTGTGTTGGGTCTTCGTTTCTGTGCGAGAGCTTTCTCTAGTTGTGGCAAGCGGGGGCCACTCTTCATCGCGGTGCGCGGGCCTCTCACTATCGCAGCCTCTCTTGTTGCAGACCACAGGCTCCAGACGCGCAGGCTCAGTAATTGTGGCTCACGGACCCAGTTGCTCCGCGGCATGTGGGATCTTCCCATACCAGGGCTCGAACCCGTGTCCCCTGCATTGGCAGGCAGATTCTCAACCACTGCGCCACCAGGGAAGCCCCAAATTTTTACTTTAGATTTGACTATATTTGATTTACAATGTTGTGTTAGTTTCAGGTGTACAGCAAAGTGCTTCATTTATACATATATATATATATCCATTCTTTTTCAAATTCTTTTCCCATTTAGTTTATTACAGAATATTGAGCAGAGTTCCCTGTGCTACACAGTAGATCCTTGTTGGTTATCTATTTTAAATATACTAGTGTGTATATGTTAGTCCCAAACTCCCAATTTATCCCTCCCCCCCACCTTTCCCCTTTGGTAACCATAAGTTTGTTTCAAAGTCTGTGAATCTGTTTCTGTTTTGTAAATAAGTTTATTTGTATCAATTTTATTTTAGATTCTTCATATAAGCGATATCATATGATATTTGTCTTTCTCTGTCTAACTTACTTCACTTAGTATGATAATCTACAGGTCCATTCATGTTGTGGTAAATGGCATTATTTCATTCTTTTTAATTGAGTAGTATTCCATTGTACATATATACCATGTCTTCTTTCTCCATTCATCTGTCGATGGACATTTAGGTTGCTTCCATATCTTGACTATTGTAAACAGAATGGCAATGAACATTGGGGTGCGTGTATCTTTTCAAACCATGGTTTTCACTGGATATATGCCCAGGAGTGGGATTGCTGGGTCATGCGGTAGCTCTATTTTTAGTTTTTTTAAGGAACCTCCATACTGTTCTCCATATTAACTGTACCAGTTGCCACCAACAGTGTAGGAGGTTCCCTTTTCTCCACACCCTTTCCAGCATTTATTGTTTGTAGACTTTTTTGATGATGGCCATGCTGACTGGTGTGAGATAATATCTCATTGTAGTTTTGAACTGCATTTCTCTAATAATTAGCAATGTTGAGCATCTTTTCATGTGCCTCTTGGCCATTTGTATGTCTTCTTTGTAGAATTGTCTATTTAGGTCTTTTGCCTATTTTTTGATTGGGTTGTTCAGTTTTTTGATATTGGGCTGCATGAGCTGTTTGTAAAATTTGGAGATTAATCCCTTGTTGGTTACATAGTTTGCAAATATTTTCTCCCATTCTGTAGGTTGTCATTTTTTTTGTTGTTGTTTATGGTTTCCTTTGCTGTGCAAAAGCTTTTGAGTTTAATAGGTCACATTTGTTTACTTTTGTTTTTATGTCTATTACTCTAGGAAATGGATCAAGAAGGATATTGCTGTGATTTATGTCAAAGAGTGTTCTGCCTATGTTTTCCTCTAAGAGTTTTATGGTATCCAGTCTTACATTTAGGTCTTTAATCCATTTTGAGTTTATTTTTGTGTGTGGCATTAGAGAATGATCTAATTTCATTCTTTTACATGTAGCTGTCCAGTTTCCCCAGCACCACTTATTAAAGAGGCTGTCTTTTCTCCATTGTATATTCTTGCCTTTTTTGTCAAAGATTAATTGATTGTAGGTGTGTGGGCTTATCTCTGGGCTTTCTATCCTTTTCCATTTATCTATATGTCTGTTTTTGTGCCAGTACCATACTGTTCTGATGACTGTAGCTTTGTAGTATAGCCTGAAGTCAGGGAGCATGATTCCTCCAGCTCCGTTTTTCTTTCTTAAGATTACTTTGGCTATTCGGGGTCTTTTGTGTCTCCATATATATTTAAAAATTTTTGTTCTAGTTCTATAAAAAATGCCATTGGTAATTTGATAGGGATTGCATTGAATCTGTAGATTGCCTTGGGTTTAGTGTAGTCATTTTGACAATATTGATTCTTCCAATATAGGAACATGGTATATTTTTTCATCTATTTGTGTCATCTTTGATTTCTTTTATCAGCATCTTATAGTTTTCTGAGTACAGGTCTTTTGCCTCCTTATGTAGGTTTATCCCTAGGTATTTTATTCTTTATGATGCTATGGTAAATGGGGTTGTTTCTTTAATTTCTGTTTCTGATCTTTCGTTGTTAGTGTATAGAAATTGAACAGATTTCTGTGTATTAATTTTGTATCCTGCAACTTTACCAAATTCATTGAGGAGCTCTAGTAGCTTTCTGGTAGCATCTTCAGGATTTTCTATGTATAGTATCATGTCATCTGCAAACAGTGACAGTTTTACTTCTTCTTTTCCAATTTGGATTCCTTTTATTTCTTTTCTTCTCTGATTGCCATGTCTAGGATTTCCAAAACTATGTCAAATAAAAGTGGCGAGAGTGGACATCCTTGTCTTGTTCCTGATCTTAAAGGAAATGCTTTCAGCTTTTCAGTGTTGAGTATGATGTTAGCTGTAGGTTTGTCATATATGGCCTTTATTATATTAAGTTATGTTACCTCTATTTCCACTCTCTGGAGAGTTTTCATCATTAATGGGTGTTGAATTTTGTCAAAACCTTTTTCTGCATCTATTGAGGTGATCATATGGTTTTTATTCTTCAATTTATTAATGTGGTGTATCACACTGATTGATTCGTGGATATTGAAAAATCCTTGCATCCTTGGGATAAATCCCACTTGATTGTGGTGTATGATCCTTTTAATATATTGATGGATTCAATTTGCTAGTATTTTGTTGAGGATTTTTGTGTCTACGTTCATCAGCAGTATTGGCCCATAACTTTCTCTTTTTTTGGTATCTTTGTTTGGTTTTGGTATCAGGGTGATGGTGGCCTTATAGAATGAGTTTGGAAGTGTTTCTTCCTCTGCAGTTTTTTGGAATAGTTTCAGAAGCATAGGTTTTAACTCTTCTCTAAATGTTTGATAGCATTCACCTGTGAAGCCATCTGGTCATGGACTTTGGTTTGTTGGGAGTTTTTAAATCACAGTTTCAATTTCAGTACTTGTGATTGGTCTGTTCATATTTTCTATTTTTTCCTGGTTCCATCTGGGGAGATTGTATCTTTCACAGAATTCGTGCATTTCTTCTAGGTTGTCCATTTTAGCTTGTAGTAGTCTCTTAAGATCCTTTGTATTTCTGTGGTGTCCCTTGTAACTTCTCCTTTTTCATTTCTAATTTTATTGATTTGAGCCCTCTCCCCCCACTTTTTTAAAGATGAGTCTGATTAAAGGTTTATCAATTTTGTTTATCTTCTCAAAGAACCAGCTTTTAGTTTCATTGATCTTTGCTATTGTCGTCTTCATCTCTGTTTCATTTATTTCTGCTCTGATCTTTTTGATTTCTTTCCTTCTACTAACCTTTTATTTGTTCATCTTTCTCTAGTTGCTTTAGGTGTAAGGTTAGGTTGTTTATTTGTGATTTTTCTAGTTTCCTGAGGTAAGATTGTATTTCTATAAACTTCCCTCTTAGAACTGCTTTTGCTGAGTCCCATAGGTTTTGGATCATTATATTTTTGTTTTCATTTGTCTCTAGGTATATTTTGATTTCCTCTTTGATTTCTTCAATGACCAATTGGTTGTTTAGTAGCATGTGTTTGTGTTTTTTACAGTTTTTTTCTTATAGTTGATTTCTAATCTCATAGTGTTGTCAGAAAAGATTCTTGATATGATTTCAGTTTTATTAAATTTAACAAGGCTTGCTTTGTTGCTCAGCATGTGATCAATCCTGGAGAATGTTCCATGTGCCCTTGAAAAGAATGTGTATTCTGCTGCTTTTTGGATGGAATGCTCCATAAATATCAATTAAGTCCATCTGGTCTAATGTATCATTTAAGTCTATGTTCCTGTATTGATTTTCTATCTGGATGATCTGTCCGTTGATGAAAGTGGAGTGTTAAAGTCCCCCACTATTATTGTGTTACTGTTGATTTCACCTTTTATGGCTGTTAGTATTTGTCTTATATATTGAGGCGCTCTCATGTAGGGTGCATATATATTTACAAATGTTTTATTTTCTTCTTGGATTGATTCCTTGATCATTGTGTAGTGTCCTTCTTTGTCTCTTGTAACAGTTTGTATTTTAAAGTCTATTTTGTCTGAGTATTGCTACTCCAGCTTTCTTTTGATTTCCATTTGCATGGAATACCTTTTTCCACCCCCTCACTTTCAGTCTGTTTGTGATCCTAGATCTGAAATGGGTATCTTATAGACAGCATATATACAGGTCTTGTTTTTGTATCCATTTACAAGGTGATTTCTGTGCTTCTCATATATGTTAGTTTAGATTATCTATTTTAGCAGATATTTAAATTCAACTGAATACATTTGAATATCTTCAACAAATGACTTTTTTGTAAAGATTTATTTACTATTTATTTTTTTATTTTTGGCTGCATTGTGTCTTAGTTATGGTATGTGGGATCTTCGCTGAGGCGTGCGACATCTTTCGTTGTGTCACACGGGCTCTTCGTTGCAGCACGCGGGCTTCTCTGTAGTTGTGGCATGTGGGTTTTTCTCTGTAGTTGTGGCACGCAGGCTCCAAGGCACGTGGGCTCTGTAGTTGTGGCATGCGAGTTCCAGAGTACGTGGGTTTTGTAGTTTGCAGCACGCAGGCTCTCTAGTTGAGGCACATGAGCTCAGTAGTTGTGGCACGTGGGCTTAGTTGCCCTGTGGCATATGGGATCTTAATTCCCTGACCAGGGATCAAACCTGTGTCCCCTGCATTGTAAGGCAGATTCTTTACCACTGGACCACCAGGGAAGTCCCAACAAATGATTTATATTTGTGAAAAACCTTCTAAAACCCAATTGCATAGTTTGGACATCACCAAAGTAGCTTTCATAAGTATCTCATAATTATTCTAGGTACATTATGGATTTTACATTTAAACTGGTTTTCATTTTAATGTGCTCCAAAATAAAATTTATATAATTGCTCTGTAATAAATACCTTCTTATTCATATCCAATATTCAGAGAATGTTAATAGCTACAATTCAGTAGTCCTTTGAGTAGATGAAAATTAGATTTGTTTCATTCTCTTGATATTTTATAATAAAGCAACCAATGGAGTTTTGAAAGCTAAACTTAGCAATTTGCAAAATTCTAAATTTTAAAAATTCCTGAAAGACATCATTACTTGTATAATATTGAATATTGGTAAGAAGAGTCCTAGGAAACCCTTGCAGAAACAAGACCAGGTGTCTAGCTCTTGAATACACACTAGATTTAATATTTTACCCAGGATTGTTAAAGGTTTCTCATTTGATATTAATGAAGTCATAATACCTTCTTATTCTGTTTTGCCATCTAGAATAGGACTAAAATTTTACCTACCCCCAAGAAATTGGCACTGATAAGTGAGAAAATCACCCAGGGCTCCCAAGGCAAACATTATACCCTGGAAATAAATTAAGCACATCTGGAAGCAACATTAAAACTCTTTTAGGCCACTTGGGTACAGCTGCAATCATTTGTTAGTAAACGATACTCTAGCAGTGTAGATGAACGCACTTTTAAGAAACCATTTTACTCCCAAAGAGAAATTGAAACCTTAGGAGATTCTCACTGAATATTCAAAATATAATGAGATTTAAGTCACATTTGGAATAAATCTGCTTTCTTTCATTTTCCAGTTCTGTACTGATACATTGTTTTTTGAGCATCAGCTCTACTTGGATTATCTTCAGAAATCACGAAGTTCATCTCTATTTTCATAACTTTTAATACCCAACACCAGAAGCTATATGAACCCTTGCTGTTTTCCATTGCTATTGGTTTTATGGTAATTATAGTTCAGGTAATCTGAGACATTCTTTGATTCTTTTTTAAAAAATATTTTGGGTTGTTTTCACTGCTAATATTTCAGCCTCTCCATTTGAAGCCAGAGGATGCCCACTTAATTTGTCACAATTTAAAAAATAATAACTGGATAGACAAGTGAGTCACATCATTAAAATTATTTTCAGTCCACTGACAAATGGATGACTCCAGGCATTGGGAAGATGTCTGGGCAGTTTCCTGTTGCTGCAGTGCTCTGGAGCAGAAAGGGTCCTAGGTTACTATGAAATTTATCAAGAAAGGAAAGGTACAGAGAGGCAAAATAGATCCAATTTCAGAACACTGATACCTTGAAACTGCTTCCAGCTTACCCTTAGGGTTTTCCTCATTTTTTTACTTGGTTACAATAGCAAAGATAACATAGATAAAAGGACAAAAAATAATCCCAGCAAATGTATTCCAGCTCTGAATGAGACTAATAGTCTAGAAGTGACCTCACTCTCTTTTTTCTTATAAAAGATAGTCAAGTTATTTGATAGAATTAATGTGGAATGCTGCTTTTTATAAGCACATCTTATCAGAGCATATATTATTCAGTATGTTTTTGACAATGTTCCATGTAGAAAAATAATGATAATTAGCTGTAGAAAATTATCACCTGTCTTACAGTACCCACTGTCATTGTTGTCTTCTGCTTGTCACTGGACTTTTAACTGAAAAACTTTCTTATGCCCTGTGAGTGACAGTTTTTAAATTAATAGCACCTTCACGTTTCTCAGGAAAGAGTACAGGAAGAGAAACACACCAGCATGTTTCTCACTGGGAAGCTGGACCATATTGTCATTCAAAAGGGAGAACTGTGGAACTTGCATGCCCTACAGGCCTCAAGAAATATGCCATTTCTTAGTTTCTAGGCCTTTACTGCTATAACTCACAGCTTAATGCAAGACACACACAGGCTTCTATACATGAAATTTGGCACAGTATCCTAAAATATTGAATTTGTCTCTTTTGTGCTGTCAACCTGCTGAAGACCAAAATTCCTATCAGAGCCTAAAATATAAAAGGTAGCAATATATTTTTTTCTTTTAACTTTCATGACTCCAGCCTCTGACAGGGTCTTAATTTTATAACTACTACAAGGGGCTACATTTTAGCATCAAGTACTATAAGTCAGCTCTAGACACACAAGCCTGCCAACTCTAATTCATTTGGAATGAGGTGAGATTCAGTTATTTATTTTCCCACTGAGAAGATTTGTGTTGCCTTTTAAAGTAAAAGAACTCAATATACCTTCAGAAGCTGTTCAGAATATATTGAAATTTTGTTGACAGTCATGCTTTTAGGAATAAGTAAATATGGCATGGACTAGAATAATCAGATATTTAGCCAGGAACATGTTTCATTCCTCTGACAGTAACCTCAGTGACCTAGAAAAGCTGACCATGTAGAAGTGTCAACTCACAATCTCCTGGGAGAGAGAAAAGGGTGCTGGAGAAGTGGAGAGCTGATCAAAAATGAAAGCAAAGGATAAAATGAAAAACAAAAATTTTAAGACTTATGGACTGAAAAGATATTTGGAATTTCCCCAGAATTTCCCCCAAAATTCTTAGATCACCAAACTAAGTATTATTTAGAGTAAGGTAATATTTTCATTAATAAAAATCAAGTCAAAATTAAAATATTCATTGAGTTCCCAAAAAATTCAGAGTAAAGCCCTGTACTAAGATGTGAATAGAAGTATTTATAATATATGAGGAAGATATGAAATAAGCAAAATAACTAACATTCTAAACAACAGTAGAAAATAATTAGAAAATCACGTATAAATTGTAAATGAATTCTATAGTTAATAAGTTCTAGGAGAGACAGGGGAGGAAAAGAAAGCTATAAAATGTAGGAAGGAAAACGGCTTTAAGATTTAAGAAAAAGAAGAAAATATATATAAAATGTTGGTGAATTCCTTTATATATAAGTGTTCCCATGTTCACAGATAACCTTACTTTCATCTTTCTCTTTAAGAATGATTGAAAAGTAATCTATAGAAGAAAGTATTTTTATTGGGGAAAAATCATTGAGATCAGATCGCTAGGAAAATATACAGATCAAAAGTGGAAGAAATCACTTATAAACATAGATGCAAAAATCATTAATGAAATATTAGCGAAATGAATGCTCCAAGTTGAAAAAAAAAATCATAACTTAGCTAGGTTTATTGCAGGTATTCAAAAGATGGTTTAACATAAGAAAATATTTTATTATAATCACTCATAATTACAGCTTAAATCGAAATGCCATATGTTTATCTTAACCAATGCAGGAAAGTATTTAATAAAATTCAACTCTCATTCATGAAAAACCTTTTTAACAATAATGGAGCATTTCTAATCTAATAAAGTGTAGCTAGTAAAAATTTGCAGCAAGTATCATATTTACATGTGAAACTTAAGCAGAATTTCCAGGAGTAAATTCAGGAGTAAGATAAGAATGCCCATAACAATAAATTATTTGAAACAGAAATAAAGAAAACAATCTCACAATAGCATCAAAACCAGAATATTTAGGAATAAATTTAATGAAGAAGGTAAATGATCTTTACACTGAAAACTTTAAGACATTGATGAAATAAAATGAAGAAAACAAAATAAATGGAGAGATATCCCATGTTCATGGCTTGGAAGAATTAATATTGTTAAAATGTCCATACCAGCTGTAGGATGGATTCAGTATAATCCCTATCAAGATTCTAATGGCATTTTTTACAGAAGTGGAAAAAAATATATAATTTGTGTGAAACCATAAAAGACTCTGAATAGCCAAAGCAATCCTGAGAAGGTATTTAGAACAAAGCAGGAGGAACCACACTTCCTGATTTCAAACTCTACAAAGTTATAGTAATCAAAACAGCAGGATATTGTCATAAAAACAAACAGAAAACCAATGAAACAGAATCAGAGCCCAAAAATAAACCCTCACGTATACAGGCAACTAGTATTTGTTAAGGGAGCCAAGAATACTCATTGGAAAAAAGTCTCTTCAAATAGTGGTGCCAGGAAAATTGGATATTCACATGCAAAAAATGAAACTGGACCACTATCTTAGACCACTCACAAAAATGAACTAAAAATTGATTAAAAACTTAAATGTAAGATCTGAAACCATAAAACCCCAAAACTTTCTCTAACAAAACAGAGAAAAATCTTGATATTGGTGTTGGCAATAATTTTTTTTTGGATATGACACCTAAAGCTTAAGCAACAAAAGCAAAAATAAACAAGTGGGATTACATCAAACTAAAAGGCTTCTCCACAGCAAAAGAAATGATCAAAACAATGGAAAGGCAACTTATGGAATAGGAGATAATATTGTAAACCAAATATCCGATAAGGGGTTAATATCTAAAATGTATAAGGAACTCATACAACTCAGTAGCAAAAAAATAAACAATCCAACCTTAAAATGGGCAAAGGATCTGAGTAGATATTTTTTCAAAGAAAATATTCAGATGGCCAACAGGTACATGAAAAGATGCTCAACCTCACAAATCATCAGGAAAATGCAAATCAAAACCACAATAAGATATCACCTCATACCTATTAGAATGGCTGTTATCAAAACAACAGAGATAATACATGCTGTTGAGAACGTCAAGAAAAGGGAACCCTTGTGTACTATTTGTGGGACCATAAGTCAGTACAGCCACTATCTAGAAAGTATGGAATTCCTCAAAAAAATTAAAAATTACCATATGATTCAGCAATTCCACTTCTGGGTATATATCTAAAGGAAATGAACTTAACTATATTTGCCTCCCCCACCATGTTCATTCCAGTATTAAAGTAGCCAAGATGTGGAAACAACCTAAGTGTCCATCAGTGGGTGAATGGATAAAGAAAATGTGGTGTATATATACAATGGAATATTATTCAACCATACAAAAGAAGGAAATCCTGCCTTGTGACAACAAGTTCTGAGGATGTAGTATACAGCATGATGACAGTTCTGTATTGCATATTTGAAAATCACTGAGAGAATAGATCTTAAAAATTGTAACTATGCGAGATGATGGATGTGTTAACTAAACTTATTGTGGTAATCATTTTGTAGTATATATATATATCTAATCATTACATTGTATACCTTATGAACTTATAAAATATAGTAAATCAGTTATATAAATCTGGAAAAAACATTGCCCATTATGACTAACTTAACATTGTACTTAGAGGTTATAACCAGGGAAATATAACAAGAAAAATATTAAAAGCACAAGGACTACTTCTTAGTATCTTCCCAAAGGAATTGAAGACATGTCCACATAAAAATCTGCACACAGATGTTTATAGTAGCTTTATTCTTAATAGCCAAAAGTTGGAAGCATTTGACATGCCCTTCAGTAGGTGAATAGATAAATATACTGTGATACATCCAGACAATAGAATATTATTTAGCAATGAAAAGAAATGAGCTATCAAGCCATGAAAAGACATGGAGGAAACTTAAATGTGTATTACTAAGTGAAAGGAGGCAATCTGAAAAGTGTCAATACCACACTGTCTTGATTGCTGCAGCTTTATAGTAATAAGTCATAAAGTCAGGTAATGTCAGGTCTTCAATTTTGTTCTTCCTCTTCAAAATTGTATTGGCTATTCTGGGTCTTTTGCCTCTCCATTAAAATTTTAGAATCAATTTGTTGATACTCACAAGATAACGTGCTGCTATTTTGATTGGAATTGCATTGAATCTATAGATTAAGTTGGAAATAAATGTCATCTTGATAATATTGAGTCTTCCTATTCATGAACATGGAATATTTCTCCATTTATTTTTTTCTTCTTTGATGTCTTTCATTGGAGATATGTAGTTTTCCACATAGATCATGTATATATTTTGTTAGATTTATACATCAGTATTTCATTTTGGGGGATGCCATTTTAAATGATAGTGTGTTTTAAATTTCAAATTCCACTTGTTCATTGTGGGTATATAGGAAAGCAATTGACTTTTTTATTAACCTTGTATCTTGCAAGCTTGTTATAATCACTTAGCTCCAGAAGTTTTTTTGTCACTTCTTTCAGGTTTTCTACGTAGACAATCTGTCGTCTGCAAACAAATATAGTTTTATTTCTTCCTATACAGTTTGTATACCTTCTGTTTCCTTGTCTTGTCTTACTGCATTTGCTAGGACTTCTAGTACAATGTTGAAAAGCAGTGGTGAGAGGGGACATTCATATTTTGTTCCTGATCTTAGTGGGAAAGCTTCAAATTTCTCACCATTAAATATGATATTAGCTGTAGGATTTTTATAGATATTCTTTACCAAATTGGGGAAATTTCCCTCTATTCCTAATTTTATCATGGTTATGGTGGTTTCATAGGTTTATATGTATGACAAAACTTTTCAAAGTGTATACCTTAAATACATATAGGTTATTATATGTCAATTATACCTTAGTAAAGTTTTTTTAATGGTTCAAAAAAATCTGGATCTCCTACTCTTTTTTAATAACTAGGCTTAGCAACCCCATATTGACTCCACTTTTTCTTTCCTCATGCCTGAGGAATGGAAGCCCTGTGTCAGTACAGGAAGTGCTGGCAAGCAGTGAAGCCTGTTCCAGTCTTAGACAACAGGAACATGGGCTGGAAAAACCACATCCGCAGATCTCCTTTCTCTCTATCCTCGTTTTCCTGGACTTGAGGTTGACAACCCAGAAAGACTACAGGAATTCACAAAACCATTAGATTATTTGCTCTGACAATGAGCTCAGCTACCAGAAATGCACATATCTGGAGGTTCTGTGATTCCTCACAACCGTAATCAATGGAAGGTTTATGGTTGTACTTTTACAAGAGGTATATTCCATCTAGCCTGCTTCAGGTTCCCCCACTCCCTATTTACTTATTCCTTCTCTGATGCTTTCTTTTCTTTTTATGTAGATCTGAGTTGCTGACCTGTATCATTTTCCTTCTCTCTAAACAATGTCTTTTATCATTTCATGCAAGGCAGTTCTACTGGCAACAAATTCCCTTCATTTTTGTTTGTCTGAGAAGTCATTATTTCTCCTTCACTTTTTGAAGGATAATTTCACAGTGTACACAATTCTAGGTAGATGGAATTTTTTTCTCTCAACATTTAAAATATTTCACTCCCTCTCTATGTGTTTGCATGGTTTCTGAGGAGAAGTCGAGGTAATTCTTACCTTTGCTTTTCTGTAAGAGAGAGGTTTTTCTCCTCTGGCTTCTTTCAGGATTTTTTCTTTATGTTTGATTTTCTGCATTTGAAAATAATATGCCTAGGTATAGTTGTGGGGGTTTTTTGTTTGTTTGTTTTTTGGTGTTTATCCTTCTTTGTGTTCCCTGCACTGTCTGGATCTGTGGTTTGATGTCTGACGTTAATTTGAGGAAATTCTCAGTCATTATTGTTTCAAATATTTCTTCTGTTCCTTCCTTTTTTCTCCGCTGGTATTCCCATTAAAAGTAGGTTGTACCTTTGGTAGTTGTACCACAGTTCTTGGATATTCTGTTCCATTTTTTTCTTCAGTATTTTTTCTGTTTGCTTTTCAGTTTTGGAGAAATCCAATTGCGAAATCCTCAAGCTCAGAGATTCTTTCATCAGCTGGGTCCAGTCTACTAAATCCATGAAAACCATTCTTAATTTCTGTTACAGTGTTTTTGATCCCTAGCATTTCTTTTTGGTTCTTCCATAGAATTTCCATCTTTTTGCCTACATTGCCCATCTGTTCTTGCATGCTGTCTACTGTATCCATTGGTATCCTTAGCATATTAATCATAGTTGTTTTAAATTCCAGGTCTGATCATTCCAACATCCCTGCCATATCTGAATCTGGTTCTGATTTTTTGCCTTTTAGTATGTCTTGTAATTTTTCCTTGATAGCCAGACATGATGTACTGGGTAAAAGGAACTTCTGTAAATAGACATTTAGTAATGTGGTGAGGTATGGGGAAAGGGGAAGCGTTCTATAGCCCTATGATTAGGTTTCAGTCTTTTAGTTAGCCTTTGGCTCTAAACTGTGAACTTCGCACATGCTTCTCAGTTTTTCCACCACTTAGGCAAGGCAGAATTGTTAGCATGGGCTGTAGTTGGGTATTTGCTTTCTCCCAGGCCAGTTAGGCTCTGATAAAATCTCAGTAGGTTAGGATCTGTTAAATTTTTTCCCCTAAGGGCTGACCTTGTTACGAAGAATAGAATACTTTGGCATATTTAAAAATTGTTCCTTTTCCCCTCCCTCTACCAGAAGCAGGAGGGAATTTTTCTCCAGTATTCATTGTGAGAACCTGGTAGAGCTTCAGGAGGTAAAACTCACAAAAGTGTGGGGGCATTCCAATAACTGGTCCCCTTGGAGTTTCTGTCTCTCAGGCGTGCCCTCCCTGCACCCCCAGCAATTCATCAATTATAGTTCAGGTTTTCCTATCCTGGCACTGGTTTCTGCAGAAATTTCTATTCTGGTTGGTTGTTATTGTCTGTATTCACCTGTCTGTCTCTCCAATTTGGGGGGGGGGGCAGCAGTTTGCTTTGTGACCTCTCTTCTTTTATGGGTCTAAGGAAAGTTGTTAATTTTTTTAGTTTGTCCATTCAGCTTTTTACTTGTTAGGATAGACTAGTAACTTCCAAGCTCCTTACCTGCTGGACCAGAAACCGGAAGTCCCAGATAAGATATTTTAAACCAAAAAAATTCTGAATTCCAGCAAGTAGAGATATCTGCTTGGTATATATCATTCCAAGTCTTTTTCGCTATGTGTGCGTGTGTGTATATATATGTATGCATCCATGCATTTATATGTTTGTGTGTGGGTGTGTATGTGTGTATAATATGCATAAACATAAATATGTTTATATATGCATACACTAGAAAAGGATCACTCTTCTTTAAAAAAAAATATAGTATTAAAAACATTAAACAGTGAGACATGGACCAGAAGAAGGTATAGGCAAAATATATACCCAACAAATTATTGGTATTCATATTTTTTAATTTACAAATTAATAAGGAAAAACTAAATACCACAAAGAAAAGTAAGCAAAAATCATGAGTCAAACGATTCACAGGAGGGAATCATAGGACTGTGAATAATCAATCACTCAATACATTAAAAAGAGGCTCATCCTTTTATAGAATCGAATGTACCATAATGAAATAATATTTCACACTAATCACGTTAAGAAAAAAAATAATCTGATAATATCAAGAGATGGCAAGGATATAGAAAAGTGGAAACCCTTATTTACTGTTGGTGAGGGTATAAATTGGTTCAATCTATTTGAAAAACCACTTGAAAATTAATAAATTTGAAGATAGAATAATCTATGACCCAGCACTTTCACTTGTAGTTATATATCCTAGAGAAACTTGCATGAATGATACAGTTGTATTCATACAAGACTGCTTATGGCAGCATTGCTTGTAATACTAAAAAAATTGTAATAGCTATGTCCATATATAGGAGAAGAGATAAGTGATGATGGTACATTTATCCAATGCACTGAAAATGAATAAAGTGGAGCTACATATATCAACATGGATGAATCTCAAATATTTATATCAAACAATAAAAGCAATAAGCAGAAGTATGCATCCAACTTTGTACCATATACATAAAACTTAAACCGTATTTATGATGTAAAATAATAAAAAGTGCACTGGAACTTTAAATATCAAATTCAAGAGAGTGCTTTCCTTAGAGGAGGACAGGGGTGGTGGTTAATGGAATCAGAGGGGATACTTTTTAGCTTTAATTGTATAAGTAATGTATTATTTCTTAAGTTTGTGATAGGTTATTGGGTATACTGATTTTTATTCATTTCTGAATGTCTTAAATATTTCTAATTTTTAAAGAAGACAAAACATACAAAAGTAGGTTCTTAATGGTTTTCATATAAATCTCAGATCAGGAGGCTAAAAATCTTTATCCCACATTATTTTCTATGATCTAAATGGAAATAATATTCAGAATTGAATGATTAAGAGTTAAAATCTATTAGCATTTGACTCCCATGCAGTCTGTTGGCAAGTTGGAAATTCAATTGTGTTGTAAACAGTTTTTATTGTGTTGTTGTAAACATAGTATTATGTTATAATCATTTTTCAATATAATCACTGATTTGTGTAGTTTTCCCTGGGTTAACAAATTCTTGTTCACACTCTTCAATAGACCAAAGACATATAGGGGAATGTTACTGAGATTTTGGTGTTTCTAGTCAGAGTTAAATATCCTGTGGACGAAGAAGAGAAAATATAAAAAGGAACCTAAGTATAATGGGCAGAGGATTTTTAACTGAACTATGTAGTTAATAATATTGTTAATATATTATTAATCAGAGAGATCTTTATCACTTCCATGACTTAGATGAGCAAAGTGAGCCAGTCTCTATTCAAGGTTCCATCTGCCATCCTTGCTTGCTAAGTTCTTGAATTTCTTTAGAAGCATACAGGAATGCTGGCATACTGAATTTTTCCACTGAAAAATGTGAAATTGACTGTTATTTTTATTTACCCTTTGATTACATTTACTGTGCTTGACATAGTAAAGAATCTGAAATATCAATATTCTTGTCCCAGAAAACAAGATCCTGTGGAAGTGCACAAAGAAATAATGAAAACACGAGTGCATATTTCAATGAAAACATAAAAGAGAGCAGATCTGAAAGTTCCAGCTACCTCTTTCTAAAAAAGATGGGGAATTCACAAATCATGTTTATACATACATGGTCACTAGATTTGCTGAATATCTTAATGAATTCTCAAATAGATTATATTGGTTTAATGGCATGAGCCATTTGGGCCATAGAGATTGCCAAAGAAATATACTCAGCAAGTTTTCCACTTACACTTAAAAGTAAATGATTGATTGTTCATTTTATAAATTATGTCCATAAGTTTTGTGAATCCCTAATTATCAATCTGTTTTTATGAAAAAATACTGCATATAGCCTAGCTTAAAATATCTTGTATAGTTGCATTCAGGGTCAGCTGAATGACAGAACAATGGCAGGGAATCTTTCAGTTCAATCTGTTTATGATAGCTGTACATTGTGCCTGGAAGAGTTACATGGTGTACCAAATCAGGCTTAATGTACCCTTAGAGTTTCTCTGCCAGCAGTACGCATACATTTTTTTTTCTGTTGCCCAGCCTCTTCCTCAAGGATGGAAAAAGACACGTTTATATGATCCCTATTTTTCTGTCCATTCACAGAACAGATATTCTCTATGTGCAAATTAACTGAAAAGCGTGGTCGGTTTCTTTAGGCAAGGTTTGGGTGAATTATGTCTTAGCAAAACTGAGTCTTTAAGGCTAATAAAATAAAATAAAATAAAGGCATGAGCCTTTTTCAGTTCCATTTCATCAAATTTGCTGATCTCTGGCTGAATGTTTAATTTTAAAAGTGGAGTAACAATCTTATACTGTTGTCAAAGATTTCTATACCATTCATAAAGTTATATGAGAATATTTTGATTTTAATTTTCTTGGCAGTTCAACAAAACATCACTCTTAAGTTTAGCTAGTGAATGTGATCTTTATGCCTCATTACTCTTGCTCCAGTTTAATTTTTTTTGTTGTTGATTTGAATTTTTAATCAAAGTTATACATTCTCTTGATTTAAAGAGTCAAATAGCTCTACAAGACTTGTTATGGAAAATAATCCCTCCTGTCTCCATGCCCCACCCCCCATTTGCCCTTTCCTGAAGCAATGATATTTTCAGAATTTAGCTCCCTATATTTTATAAGCCTATGTTCCTATTTCTTGCTTTTGTAATTTTAGGCATTATTGATTTTCCACTACAGAACATAAACTGCCTGCCTCTCTGACCTACCTTCAAACCCTGAACTTTTCCTGCCAACATGCTCTCAGAAGGCCTATCGTCCATGTTTGGCTTAATATTCAAGGTTGACAACAGCATACCTGGGTGAACTAGTCACAGCTGGGCCACGGAACATGTTATATACGTTTCCTTCCCTGATAAATTTATAATTGCTTGGTTTTTTCATTTGCTTGCTTCTCTGTCATAACTCAACCCCAAATTCTTCGCCAGTTGTCTAAATCTCTCCATACATCCTGACACATCAGGTCATCTACAGGTGTCATCTTCTTGCGAGGCTTCTGTCCCAGTCCAGCCTGGCAGGAGTCCACGGGGTGGCGGCTGCTGCCCTCCAGGGGAGTGAAGGCTGCCAGGAAGACAGAGCCGCAGGGGCCCACGTGAGCGCGACAGGGCCCTGGGCTGAGCCACTCCAGCAGCTCCCAGGCAGCTTCTCAAGGGAAGGACGTGGACTCCCAGGAAAGAAAAAGTGAACTATGCCGAGTTCACCGCGAACACATGCTGCTACACACTTGGTTATTCTGAGAACAAACCTAAGGGCAACTAAAGAAGCCTAACAGCTAAAGAAGATGGTCTGAGGTTGCATAAGAAATCCAGATGTGCTCTGAATAGAATTCCACACAGTCATCCGCAGGTGCAGGTTCTAGGTAGGGCAGGAGCAAAATCTCCGTCCGCCCCCCAGATTTCTTCTGTTTTGACACAAGCCATCCTGAGCGAGAGAAGCTGTGATAATGATGAATGCCCTCAGACATCTTAAACAGCAAGTCGTTCCACAGGGATACTGTGCTATGGTATAAACAAGGGACACTCCCTTCAATCACACCCTTTCCAACACCTGCTGAGGAGGGTGACGTGAATCATTACTTGCTACCGATTTCTTTATTTGCTCAGGAGATGTTCCTGCACCTCCTGACAAGACTTCTATTTTCTTCCCTATTATGTTCTGTACTTTTCAAATTCCTACCATGGCATGCACTATTTTTTTCTAAATTATAAAAATAATGCTAAAGTTTAAAAAAATCAGTAACTACTAGTAACATAAAAATCCATCTAATCTATCTTTTATTACTTAAGGCTATGTCATGAAAATTTTTATTTTTTAAAAAAGTCTCTTGATTTAGGCTTCAGAAGCATAAGGGATTAACCACTGTCAAATTCAAAATGATCCATTTATTCAAGACAAATAGTAATTTTCTTTGTCTTCTTCAGAAGAAAGAGATGCAACAATGCCTGAAACACTTGAAATGTCAATTGAAAGCAACTTTACTGAAACTTGATTCCTTGGGCCAGAGGCAGGTCCTTACTGTAGTTGATGGTACAAGTAGATCTTCTCATGTACTGTTTCCAGGCATCACTACCAGACTCCCTGCCACTGCCAGTGTGCTTCTCTCCTCCAAATGCACCTCCAATCTCAGCCCCACTCGTTGGAATGTTGACGTTTACAATGCCACAGTCTGATCCTTTTGGGCCAAGCCAGCGAAAGATTCTGCTGAAATCCTTGGTAAAGATGCGACTTGAAAGTCCCTGTTTTACTTCATTATTCCATGCAAAGACCTCGTCTTCATTCTTGAATTTAAAGACATAAAGAATTGGGGCAAAAGTCTCTGTGTGTACAATGGACGCGTTGTGGTCAAGGCCTGTCACAATTGTCAGTTCTACATAATTTCCAGGGCGATCCATAACCTTGCCACCATAGACCATGATGCCACCTTCTTTCTTTGCTTCCTCCACTGCTCCAAGAAACATGCTCACTGCCTGTTTGGTGTGGAGTGGCCCATAGAGAACATTAGAGTCCCACGGGTTCCCAACACGGATCTGTACATAGGCCTTTTTAAGTCTATTAACAACTTCATCATGAATGCTTTCATGTAAAAACAGGCGCCTCGCTGTGGTACACCTCTGGCCGGCTGTCCCCACGGCTGCAAAGAGAGCTGAGGGAACGACTAAGCTGAGGTCTGAATCCTCAAAAGCTATAATTGCATTGTTTCCTCCGAGTTCTAATAAACTTCTCCCAAAACTCTCCTGCACCGTAAGAGCCACTTGTTTTCCCACCTGAGTGCTCCCAGTGAAGGACAGCAGGTTCATTCGCTCATCTTTGGCCATGGCTGTGCCAGTATCCGCTCCACCACAAGTCAAGGAACAAATAGCACCAGGCAGCTTGTTGTCCTCCAGAACCTTGACTATTACCTTTGTGACAGCTACACTAATGAGGGAAGTTGTTGGAGCTCCTTTCCAAAGGCAGGCATTCCCACAGATCATGGCGATGGCGTTGTTCCAGCCATACACCGCCACAGGGAAGTTGAACGCAGTTATGATTCCAACCAGGCCTACAGGATTCCACTGTTCAATGAGTACATGGCCAGGTCTTTCAGAAGGCAGGATGGGTCCTCCAATCATCCGAGATAAGCCAACAGCATAATCACAAATATCCATGTACTCTTGAACTTCTCCCACACCTTCCACTAAGGTCTTCCCCATCTCCAAAGACACCAAGCTTCCTAGTACTTGGATCTTCTCCCGCAAGGCATCACCAATCTGTCTCACTACTTCTCCTCGCTTTGGAGCAGGAATCATATGCATTAAGTTTGAAGGAATATAAAAGATATTAACAGTTGTAATTTCTGGGAAATGGAATCATAAGAGACTTTCATTCTCCACATTTTGTATGTGGATATTTGCCATTTTTACGATACCTGCACAATCTGCCCAGATTCTCCATGCTTCTCTGGCTTTCTTTACGGTTTCTTCATAGTCAGCCATGCTGGCCTGTTGGACTCTCGCTATCGGCTCATTGTTAGCAGGACAGTAGGTGGTCATAACATGCAGAGCAGACCGGGAACACGCCACACACCGAACCAAGGAGGCGCACTCCAATTTAATTATTGTACAAGCTTTTGTAATTGACTCATATGCTCAGTATTTCAAGCAAATGCAACCATTTTTGAATCTCGCAAGAAGTGCTTGTTGGTTGTTGACATTAAGCACATGTGACAACTCATTAGAAAAAGAAATATACACAAGAAAACTTTGCAAAGTTAGTGACTCAGTGCACTGACCGACTTGAAATTTTAAATTAACTAGTTTCAATTTTTCCTGCAGTATTAGTACTGTAGGCTATTGTAGCTATTTCCATTTTTCACCCTTATCATAATATGAATCACCAAGCATTTTCCCCCAACTTATACATTTTCCTGAGAATATCTGAGATAAATATCCAAGTCATTATGCTTTTACAAAAAAATACACAAATATCAAAATAATGGACTCTAGAATTATGAATCATCTAGCTATTAGAAGCCAGACTGCCTCATATCAGTTATGTCTCTCCTCCCTTTTTTCTTGAAATAATCGTTTAATAACTGGAGGGGCATTGTTCTAAATCAGCTGATTCATCTTCCAAGTTTCAAGCTAGAGCATACACAAAAAAGTTATTTAATGTTGAGTACAGATACACAAATTGATTTATTATGTTCATAAACAGGTTTTAGCATTAATTATCTCAATAGTCTGCACATACAGACCTTGGCCTCATAGGCAGGTTGACACTGTCAGTTCAACCTTGACTTTTTTTCCTCCACTCTGAAGAGAGCAATAATTTTTTTAAAATAAATAACTAAAAATACAATCACACTAAAAAAATTTTTTAAGTAATAATAATAAAAAAAATTTGTGCCCCCCAAATAGCTTTAAAAGCAGAGAATGAATCTGTGGGCCTTTGCAGATTCAAGGAGAGAAACAAGGAAGGGCATCATTAACCTGCCCTGCTAGCCCGTGAAAGAATGCTAACAAAACTCTCCATTGCACGAGGCAACCTTTGAATGAAACTGTGACTCTTCAGAGGTTGGAAGCTCAAAGGACTTCTGCCCGGACATGGGCTGTGCTGATCACCAGATCTGTGTTGGGGTCTAGGTCAAGATCCCAGGGCAGGGAAAAACACCCCAAAACTAGAGGGAAGGAAGTAATGAGTTTGGGAATGGGGGAAGGCAGGCAGGCAGGCAGGAAAGACAGCTCAGTCATGGTAAATTTAGGAAGCCCTAGTGATTAGCACTAAGAAAAAGAACAACAAAACCAATAGATGAGAGACTCAGTCACTACCAATAAAGTAAAGTTTTTTAAATTTCAAAATGACTATAATAGAAAGTCTTTGAATTCCTTCTAAAAATAGTTTTATCTTTAAAAAACAATAATGAAATCAAGCACAGATGAAGAAAAAATACAACCAATTAGAAATTTAAGACAAAAGTATTTATTGAATTTTTTTTAAACCTCTGTATTATCACAAAGAGATATTCAATTAATTTGAAGATAGGACTAACCAATCCACTCAGAATGCAGCACCAAAAAACAGATTGATATGGTCCACCAAATGGATATGGAAGATAAGCCATATTTAAAGAGATAATACCTGAGAATTTTCCAAGATTTAAGATGCAAAAAAGTGTAAATAAAAATAGGTCCAACCTAAGTACAGCATGGTGAAATTGCAGAACAATAAATATAAAGAGAAAATATTAACAGCTGAGCAAGAAAAGACAGATAACTTTTTAAAAAGAATGAAAGTTGACATAGACATTACCTGAAAAAGTACTTTACTTTAAATGGTTAAATATTCCTTCCAGTTTTTCAGTTAAGTTTTATGCATACCCTACAGACATTCTATATGTTATTGGAGCCAGTTTTGTTTTGATTTTATAGCTAATAAATGTAGAATAGCACTGGTATCTTTACAAAAATAAACAACAAACTTTTTACAACAGGTAAAATAAAGTTTAATATAGAATGTAGAATCCTCTCCATCGAAGTTAATAATATTTTGAATCGATCACTAAACTGTGGTCATTAGAAACCACACCCGCCCCCCCAAAAAAATAGCCTGGAAGGCACAGCAGTCTTAAGGTGTGCTGCTGTGATGTAAAATTAATCATCTTCTTGTCACCTGTGAGCTGATGATTTCCTAATATAAGCCCAAACATGGACTATATTATAGCTACAGCCTAGTAACAGTATAGATATAAGTGAGAAAGTATTTCCAACCAAAGACTGAATATTTAGATGTGTACAAATTTGGGGGGTGGAGAGAATCTCCCACGTAGGTAATGCTCCAGTTTTAAAGTTTTTTTTTTTTTTTAAATCGTGTTAGATCTTTCTTCCTCCAAATCTGGAACTTGTAACCATGAATGAACATATCCTTCAGCTGGTAATAAATATTTCACAATTTTTTCTGTAACGTAGGATAACCGTAATTAAATTAATCCTCTTGACAAAACTACCCACTAATCAATGGTTTCTTAGTGTGATTAATTATAAAAGTAACTTTATTGGAGGGAGGGAGGAGGAGTTATTGTTTAATGGGTATAGAGTTTCAGTTTGGGATGATGAAAAAGTTCTGGAGATGTATAATTACATGACAATGTGAATGTACTTAATGTCACTGAAGCATACACATAAAAATGGTTAAAATGGCAAATTTTAGGCTATGTGTATTTTACCACAATAAAAAAAAAACTTTGGGGAAAATGTAACTTTATCAGTGTTTTAGAAGAATAAGGAAATCAGTGGTGCCAACTGTATTCAAAGAAATGACTGTTCATCATCATGCATAAAAATTAGGGTGAGAATTGTCTTACCAAGTTCCTGGTTCATGACTGTCCTAATTGATATTTTTAGCCATGTCACTTTTTCAGTCTGTGTGGACTTCTCCAACAGGAAATTTAGCTCAGATCAGTACATGTCACCAGTCTTCCTACAGCTCTAGCTCATCTGACCCAAGTGAAACTAAAAACTGCCCTGTCATTTATTTTAACCTTTGAGTTTGAGGCAATTCTGAGAACTTCTCTCACAGCAATTGCCTTTTCCTCCTGGGTACCATTCTACAGCTAGGCTTAATCATAGAATTCTAGGGTTGAGGAACCTTAAAAAGTACTGTGACCTTTCCACGTTGGGCACATCCACTCAAAAACCATCCTAACAAAACACTATAGATTGTGTTGTCTTTCAGAGCTCTCTCTCTCATAAATCCATCCATCAGGAATTGTTCTCCTTCTAGAAACGTGAACTTCAGATCTAAATCTGTCAGACCTTGTATTAAGGCACATTTCTTCTTGCACTTGCTAAAATGGAATGGGGGTGAAAGTTGATTACTTTTTGTATTAATTTATTACATCCAGTTTTTGAAGGCCATTATTAAATTGATATCAGATCCAAACTGTCTCTTGTACAGCTAAATAACTCTCATCCTTTGAACTTCAACATAGAAGATTGGATTTCTATTCTTACAAAGTCTGTGACCATTTTCTTTTTCTTTTCCAAATTCCTCCTATTTCTGTGAGTTATAGAGGGAAGAACACTCAAATAAGATAATTATTTTATTAATTTCTGCATTTTCTTACATTTTAGGACCATGCTAATTTTTTTTATGCGAGAGATTCTACTACAGACTTAAATATAGCTTAAGATTAATTGTGCCTCTCAGATGACTACTACCACACTTACTGTCAATATTTACATTTGCCAGTCATTTCTATTATTTGTATCAATTATATTGAGCCAGACTTTTAATATTAGCAATCATGTTTTTCAAGCTGATACCAAATAACTTTTAAAGGTAACACTGGTCTCAGAGGAGAAGCTGGGCATTTTTGTTGTTTGTTTGCTTTGCTTTTTAAATTGAGGTATCGTTGATTTACCAATTATATTAGTTTCAAGTGTACAAAATAGTGATTCATTATTTTTGTAGATTATGTACTCCATTTAAAGTTATTATAAAATATTGTCATTATTCCCTGAACTGAAAAATATATCCTTGTAGCATATTTATTTTATACATAGTAGTTTGTACCTCTTAATCCCCAACCCCTAACTTGCCCCTCCACCTTTCCATATCCCTACTGGTAACCACTAGTTTATTTTCTGTATCTGTGAGTCTATTTCTGTTTTGTTATATCCATTTGTTTTATTTTTTAGATTCCACACGTAAGTGATAACATATAGTATTTTTTTTCTCTGGCTGACTTATTTCACTGAGCATAATTCCCTCCGAGTTCATCCATGTTGTTGCAAATTCCATTGTGTGTGTATGCATTCACACACACACATACATGAACACCACATCTTTATCTATTATTAGTTGATGGACATTAAGGTTGCTTAAATATGTTGGCTATTGTAAATAATGCTTCTATGAACATTGGGGTACATGTATCTTTTCAAATTAGTGTTTTCGTTTTCTTTGGATATATACCCAGGAATGGAACTGCTGGATCATATTGTAGTTCTATTTTTAGTTTTTTAAGAAACCTCCATACTGTTCTCCACAGTGGCTTCACCAATTTACATTCCCACCAACAGTGCACTAGAGTTTCCTTTTCTCCACATCCTTGTCAACATTTGTTATTTGTAGAGTTTTCGATGATAGCCTTTCTGACAGGTGTGAGGTGATATTTCCTTGTGGTTTTGCTTTACATTTCTTTGATGATTAGTGATGTTGAGCATCTTTTCATGTGCCTGTTAGTCATCTGTATATCTTCTTTGGAGAAGTGTCTATTCAGGTCTTCTGCCTATTTTTTAATGGGGTTGTTTGATATTGAGTTGTATGAGCTGTTTATATATTTTGGATATTAACCCTTTATTAGACATATCACTAGCAAATATTTTCTCCCATTCAACAGGTTGTCTTTTTGTTTTGTTGCGGTTTCCTTTGCTGTGCAAAAATTTTTAAGTTTTGTTAGGTCCCATTTGTTTAATATTGCTTGTTTTCTTTTCCTTAGGAGACAGATCCAAAAACTATTGCTGTGATTGATATTAAAGAATACCTGTGTCTTCTGGGAGTTTTATGGTTTCCAATCTTACATTTAGGTCTTGAGTCCATTTTGAGTTTATTTTTGTACATGGTGTGAAAAAATGTTCTCATTTCATTCTTTTACATGTAGCTGTCCAGTTTTCCCAGCATAACTTATTGAAGAGACTGTCTTCTCTCCATTGTCTATTCTTGCCTCTTTTGTCATAAATTAATTGACCATGGGTGCATGGGTTTATTTCTGGGCTCTCTATTTTGTTCCATTGGTTGTGTCTGTTTTTGTGCCAGTACCATACTTTTTGATTACTGTAGCTTTGTAGTATAGTCAAAAGTCAGGGAGTAGGATACCTCCAGCTTTGTTCTTTTTTCTCAGGATTGTTTTGGCCATTCAGGGTATTTTGTGGTTCCATATAAATTTTAGGGTTATTTGTTCTAGTTCTATGAAAAATGTCCTGGGTATTTTGATAGGGATTGCATCAAATCTGTAGATTGTTTTTGGTAGTATGGACATTTTAACAATATTAATTCATCCAGTCCATGAACATGGGATATCTTTCCATTTATTGTGCTGTCATCAGTTTTCTTCATCAGTGTCTTATAATTTTCAGAGTATAGGTCTTTCCCTTCCTTGGTGAAGTTTATTTCTATGTATTTTATTCTTTTTGTTGTAATTGTAAATGGAATTCTTTTCTTGAATTCTTTTTCTGATAGTTTATTATTAGTGTACAGAAAAGTAACAGATTTTTGTATATTAATCTTGTATCCTGCAACTTTACTGAATTCATTTATTAGTTCTAATAGTGTTTTGATGGAGACTTTAGAGTTTTCTATATGTAATATCATGTCATCTGCAAATAATGACATTTTTACTTTCCCTTCCAATTTAGATGCCTCTTATTTCTTTTTCTTGTCTAGCTGCTGTGGCTAGGGCCTCCAGTACTATGTTAAATAGTAGTGGCAAGAGTGGGCATCTTTGTCACGTTCCTGATTTTAAAGGAAAAGCTTGCAGCTTCTCACCATTGAGTATGATGTTAGCTGTGGGTTTGTCATAAATGGTCTTTATTATGTTGAGATATCTTCTCTCTTTACCCACTTTGATAAGAGTTTTTATCGTAAATGGATGTTAAATTTTGTTGAATTCTTTTTCTGTATCTATATAGATGATCATGTGATTTTTATCCTTCCTTTTGTTAATGTAGTATATCACATTGGTTGATTTGTGGATATTGACTCATCCTTGAATCCCTGGGATAAATTCCACTTGATCATGGTGTATGGTCCTTTTTATACATTGTTGAATTCAGTTTTCTAATATTTTGTTCAGGATTTTTGCATCTATATTTATCACAGATATTGGCCTGTTATTTATTTTTTTTTTTGTAGTGTTTTTGTCTGGTTTTGGTATCAGGGTAATGATAGCCTCATAGAATGAATTTGAGAGTGTTCCCTCGTCTTCACTGTTTGGAACAGTTTGAGAAGGATAGGTATTACCTCTTTTTTAAATGTTTGGTAGAATTTCTCTGTAAAGCCATCTGGTCCTGGGAGTTTTTTTTTTTTTTAATTACAAATTCAATTTCACTACTAGTGATCAGTCTGTTCAGGTTGTCTATTTCTTCCTGATTCAGTTTTGGAAGGTTGTATGTTTCTAGAAATTCATCCATTTCTTCTAGGTTTTTCAACTGTGGGCATATAACTGTTCATAGTACTCTCTTATGAATTTTTGTCTCTGTGGTATCAGTTGCTATTTCTCCTCTTTTAATATTTCATGTTTTGGGGGGGTGGGTAGTCCCCTCTTGTTTTTCTTGATGAGCTTGGCTAAAGGCTTATCAATTTTATTTATCTTTTCAAAACAAAAACAGCTGTTGGTTTCATTGATCTTTTTTTTTTTTGGGTCTCTATTTTATTTATTTTCTTTCTAATCTCTATTATTTCCCTCCTTCTGCTGATTTTGAACTTTGTTCTTCTTTTTCTAATTTCTTTTTTTAATTTATTTATTTTATTTTAATTTTGGCTGCATTGGGTCTTCATTGCTGCGTGCAGGCTTTCTTTAGTTGTGGCTAGCAGGGGCTACTCTTCGTTGCGGTGAGTGGGCTTCTCATTGCAGTGGCTTCTCTTGTTGCGGAGCACGGGCTCCAGGCACACAGGCTCAGTAGTTGTGGCTTGCGGGCTCTAGAGCACAGGCTCAGTAGTTGTGGTGCACAGGCTTAGTTGCTCCACGGCATGTGGGATCTTCCCGGACCAGGGCTCGAACCCGTGTCCCCTTCATTGGCAGGTGGATTCTTAACCACTGCGCCACCAGGGAAGCCCTCTAATTTCTTTAGATGGTAGGTTAGGTTGTTTATTTGAGATTTTTCTTGTTTCTTGTGTAGGCCTATATTGCTATAAACTTCCCTCCTGGGACTGCTTTTGCTACGCCCCATAGATTTTGGAAAGTTGTGTTATTTTCATTTGTCTCAAGGTATTTTCTGATTTCCTCTTTGATTTCTTTGTTGACACATTGGATTTTTAGTAGCATGTTGTTTAGTCTCCACATGTTTGTGTTTTTCCCATTTTTTTCTTCCTGTAATTGATTTCTAAGTTCATACCATTGTAATTGGAAAACATGCTTGATATAATTTATAGCCTCTTAAATTTGTTGAGACTTGTTTTGTGGCCTAGCATGTGATCTATCCTAGAGAATGTTCCATGGGCAGTTGAAGAGAATGTGTGTTCTGCTGGGTTTAGATGGAATGTACTATAGATATCTATTAAGTCCAACTGACCTAAATAGCCATTTGAGTCTGCTGTTTCTTTATTGATTTTCTGTCTGGATGATCTGTCCATTGATGTTTGTGGAGTGTTAAAGTCCCCCACTATTATTGTTTTGTTGTCTATGTCTCCATTTAAGTCTGTAAATATTTGCTTTGTATATTCAGGTGCTCCTATATTAGGTGCATGTATGTTAAGGTGTGTCATATTTTCTTGTATTGATCCCTTTATCATTATATAATACCTTTTTTTGTCTTTTGCTATAGACTTTGTTTTTTTTGTCTTTTGCTATAGACTTTGTTTTACAGTCGATTTTGTCTGACATGAATATTGTTACCCTCACTTTCTTGCTGTTTCCATTTGCATGAAATATCTTTTTCTGTCCTCTCACTTTCAGTCTGTGTGTGCCTTTACCTCTGAAGTGAGTCTCTTGTAAGCAGCATACAGATGAGTCTTGTTTTTTAACCCAATCAGCTACCCTATGTCTTTTGATTGGAGCCTTTTGTCCATTGACATTTAAAATGATTATTGATGTGCTTGTGTGCTTTTCTCTCTAGTTTTTGTGAATCTGTTATAGGTTTTTGATTTGTGGTTACCATGGGATTCCACATATATGTTGGCCTATAGCTATATCTACTTTTTAAAAATTGGTAGTCATTTAAGTTTAAACACATTCTAAAAGATGTACATATTTTTACTCTCCTCACCCACGTTTTGTGTTTTTGATGTCATATTTTACATCTTCATGTTTATCCCTTCATTGTTTATTGTATTGATAATTATAGTTGATTCTATAATTTTTTCTCTTTTAATCTTTGTACTAGCTTATTTAAGTGATTGCACCATAGCCCTTACTACATATTTGCCTTTACTAGTGGGATTTTTCCTTTCCTCTAGATTTTACTCCTTGTTGTAGCCTTTTCTTTTCCAATTAGAGGAGACATTTTAACATTTCTTTTAGGTAGGTTTACTATTGTTGAACTCTTTTAGCTTTTGCTTGTTTGAGAAATTCTTTATCTCCTTTAATTCTAAATGATAACCTTGCTGGATAGAATGTCCAGGGTTGCAAGTTTTTCCCTTTCAGCACTTTTAATATACCATGCCACTCCCTTCTTGCCTGCAAAGTTTCTGCAAAAATGTCAGCTGATAGCCTTGTGGGAGTTCCCTTCCATGTGACTCATTTGTTTTTCTTTTGCTTCCTTTAGAATTCTCTCATTATCTTTAACTTTTGCCTTTTTCATTACTGTGTGTCTTGGTTTGGTTTGGTTCTGTTTGGGTTCATCTGGTTTGGGACCCTCTGTGCTTCTTTTATCTGGATATCTGTTTTCTTTCTCTTGTTTGGGAAGTTGTCAGCCATAATTTCATCCAATACATTTTCTATCCCTTTCTCTCTCTCTCTTCTCCTTCTGGGATCCCTGTAATACGAATGTTGTTATACTCGATATTGTTACAAAATGTCCCTTAAAATTCTCATTTTTAATTTTTTTTTTAATTTTTGCTGTTCTGAGTGGGTGATTTCCACTGTTCTATCTTCCAGATCACTTATGCATCTTTCTGCATCACTTAATCTGCTGTCAATTCCTTCTAGTCTGTTTTCCATTTCAGTTATTGTATTCTTTAGTTCTGACTAGTTCTTTTTTATATTTTCTAGTTCCTTGTTAAAATTCTCACTGTGTTCATCTAGTCTTTACCTAATTCAGTTATCATGCGTATTACTAATGATTTGAACTCTTTATCTGGTAAATCATTTATTTCTCTTTCGTTAATTGTTTTTTCAGGGGTTTTCTCTTCATTCATTTGAAATAAATTCCTTTGTTGTCTCATTTTGTTTAACTTTCTCTATTTCTATGAAATTAGGAGAAACAGTGACCTATAGCAGTCTAGTCCTTATATAAGAACATCCCTACATAGTCTACGTGTGTCCAGTGGCTTTGGTTGGATAGCTGGGTCTGACTGTGAGCACACATCATGTCTTTCCCCAGGGTGTGCTGGCAGCTATCGCCTTGGTGGAATGTGGGGCTGGAGATGAGGGTCTAGAGCCAAAGTCACATGTGAGCCAGGGCGTTTCCTCTGCTCAGTGGCCAGCACCACCCTAATGGAGGTAGGATCGAGTCCCAAGTTGCTGGAGCAGAATCCCTAAGGGTTGAATCCAAGCTGTTTCTATTCCCTCTAAGAGTGTGCTCTCCCCCATCCCAGCACCTGCACCCTCGGCCCAGAGGTGAGCAGTGCTAGAGCAAGAGGGCCCGAAGCAGGCACTCAGCATGAGTCAGGGTGTGGCCCATGGTGGTCCTGGCCCCAGTTGGTGTTCTGGATTGCTTCTGATCTACTTCCTCAGTAGGTAGCAGCAATGGCCACCCTCACCCCATTTAGATGCCATTCTGGGTCCAAGCCAGCTCAATGCCTCACAAGTACTTACTCCTCTTGGCCACTGCAGCTCTCTCCCTGTGTGGAACTGTGCCATGGAGCCAACGGGGCCAGAGCAGACTCTGGGACAGTCACAGAAAACTGGCCAGATTCCTGGGTAGTTGTGTGTGTGGTCTTCACGAGCAGAGTCTAGGTTTCTTAAAGCCCTCCTCTCAGTCCCACTGGTTTTCAAGCCAACTAAGAGGACTCATAAGTGTCAGCCCCCATGGCTGGAGTACCCAATATGTGGCTCAAACCACTCACTCCCCAGGGAAGATTTCTGAGCCCATGTAATCCCCCGTCTTCTGTGTCCCCTCCCAGGTGCACAGGTCCAACCTGATTGCTTTTCTTCCCTTTCTACCCAATTCCATGTGGATCTTTCTTACAGCCTTGATAGTACAGGAGTCTTTCTGTGAGTCTCCAGTTTATTTTCATGAAAATTGCTCCACATGTAGATGTATTCTTGATGTGTTCATGGGAAGACATGAACTCTCAGTCCTACTATTCTACCGTCTTGGTCTTGACCCCCAAAAGAGAAGTTGTTATTGCTAACATTTATTGATTCCACGTACGTGTCAGGATAGCTTCAAAATATAAAAAGAAGAAAGCTGTTTTATTTTAATATCTTGCCTAATTGTAACTTTTAAATACAACATAATGGTAGTAATTTTCCAAACAATGGATACTCTCAACACGCTTCTTTGTGTATCAACTGCTACTGTTTTTTTTTTTAATTAGGTGACTAAGAGAGGCATTTTGAGCATGTATCATATAGCAACTGTATTTCATAAAATAATACAAAATCTATTTTATTAAGCCCCTTTGCTTCCCTTGAGAGGAAAAAAGCTATGTAGGTCTCCATTACACAGGTAGAGTGAAATGCACCCTATAGTTCTGTTAAATTATAGAGAGCTGGCCAT
This sequence comes from Balaenoptera acutorostrata, assembly GCF_949987535.1. Taxonomy (NCBI): domain Eukaryota; kingdom Metazoa; phylum Chordata; class Mammalia; order Artiodactyla; family Balaenopteridae; genus Balaenoptera; species Balaenoptera acutorostrata. The sequence goes on from NC_080065.1 coordinate 91,108,681, forward strand.
GTGCATCCAGGGGTAGGAATGGTTTGCTGAGACATACAGGCCCAGCAAAGGAAGGCAAAGTCATGGTAATCATCATAATAGTGACAACTTTAATAGTAGAAATGCTTCAAAAATTAGTGTTTTACAGCAGGTAAACCTGCAGCTTGTACATAACATCTGACCTGGTCTGTGCTCCAAACATCTCCAGTTAAGAACAGAAAATGCTCAGTGCCAAGAGAGACCAGCAAGATTCCTAAGCCATGATGAATATGAGGAAAGGAGGGAACAGGGCACCCATGCCATGGCCAACCTGCTCTTCCCAGTCACCCAAGGTGATGAAATGTGTGACTGTCACAAAACTCAGTAATACTGTTATAATTGGGTTGTACAGGGAATAGATGCCAGCTGCAGAAACAGTATGTGCTTTGACAAGGAGTGTGTTGCAAGCCACTGCCAGCCTGTGCCTGCTGCCAGCTCCACTCAGCTACAAATAGAAATGACGATGCACAGTGGGCCACAGTTCTCAGAGTAGCCTTCGCCAACCACTGCTTTAAGACCAACCAGGATCTAGAATTCCAGAGTGGTCATGGCAGTCTTCAAATCAGTTACACATTACAGAATGGTACTTCTCAAAGGATGTCCACCTGCGTTGGCATCAAAAAAAAAAGCTTGTTTAAAAATGCATCTTCTTCCCCCACTGGACCTATTGAATCAGAATCTCTGAAAGCAAGGCCCAGTAAACTGCATTTTTAAGATTTCTTGGTGTTTCTTATGAACCCTTTGGTTTGAAAACCAGGGTCAAGTGAGCCAAAAAAGGGATACCAAAAGCACAAACTACAAAACCATATAAAGTAGAGGAAAATAATATCATCTCACATTCTTATTATGCTTTGTAATTTACCAAGTACTTTTATATGTAATCTCATTTCTCCACAGCTACATTTACAGAAAAGATAATACTTAGGAAATCTGAGTTGTCCAAGATTAGAAACATAGTTTTAAAAAAATTTTTTAAAGGTTAGGAATAGAGGGACTTCCCTGGTGTCATGGTGGTTAAGAATCCACCTGCCAATGCAGGGGGACACGGGTTCGAGCCCTGGTCCAGGAAGATCCCACATGCCGCGGAGCAACTAAGCCCGTGAGCCACAACTACTGGAACCCATGCGCCTAGAGCCCATGCTCCGCAGCAAGAGAAGCCACTGCAATGAGAAGCCCGCGCACTGCAACGAAGGGTAGCCCCCGCTCGCCACAACTAGAAAAAGTCCGCGCACAGCAGCGAAGACCCAACACAGCCAAAAATAAATAAATAAATAAATAGAGTTATTTTTTAAAAAAAAGATTAGGAATAGAACAAAGGAATTTTAGTAATGTCTAGAGCTCCTTCCACTCTACTGTTCTGATTCACAGTAATAATAATTATGATGACATGAATAACAATGAAAAGAAAAAAATGATAGCAGCCATACCAATGTGCCAGGCCACTGTGCTAAAATTCTGTGTTCATTATTGCATTTAATCTCCATAACAACACATGAAATACTATGCTTCCAGTTTTAAAGTTGAGGAGGGCTTCCCTGGTGGCGCAGTGGTTGAGAATCCACCTGCTAATGCAGGGGACATGGGTTCGAGCCCTGGTCCGGGAAGATCCCACATAAAAAAAAAAAAAAAAAAAAAAAAAGTCTAAAGTTGAGGAAATTAAGGCTCGGGAAAATTAAATTAGATTGCCTAAGATCATAGAGGAAGAAAATCATGGTGCCTAGATCCAAATGTTCTGCCTGACTTTAAAGCATGTGCTCTGATCACTCTGCCCTACAACCTCTCTGGTATGACTCACTCAGTCTAGCTACAAAGTGGCTCCATTGCTTGAAGATTAAACCTGGCTTCACTTTCTCACAATAACCAGTGTAGTCGGATCTGGCCTGATGAAGTGAATGAACTTCTCAATGACTCCCTTAGCACTGTACCCTCTTATGCTCATGCGTCAGCAGTGTACTAACTTCCCATTTGGTGCCATACTTTGTGCTTGGTGATGGAAATACAATGATGAGTAACATGAAGTCCCTGCTTTGGTGGAATTTACATCATGGTATAAGTTTAAGGCTGTACCAGTTCACACTAGGTCCTGCTTCCCCGACCAGAAGCCCACGATCTAGAGATTTTACCACTACTGTGTCTTTGTTAATACAACACCCTGATTCACCTAACTCTTGGCCAACTTCTCTCTTGGTAAATTTTAGCAAATCCGAACCCTTCATCGTTAATAGCTTTTAATGGTCTCAGGTGCTACATTCGTGAAAGACTGCGATCATTGTGTCAGGACTTTTTCAGTTGCAAGACAGAAAAAGCAAAACAAATTGGCTCACACAAAGAAAGAATTTTTTGACTCATTAAATGGAAAATTGTAGGGATTTTCCAAGTACAGCTGGATTCAGGTAGTCAAGCAACGTTGTCAGAAAGTTATTTCTCATCATCTCTGGCTTCTGCTTTCCTCTGTCAGGTTTATTCTCTTGTAGGTTCTTCCAACACAGTGGCAAAATAGCCAACAGCAACTACAGTCTCACCTCCTACTCTATTTATAAACATCAAGGAAGGAATTTCTCTTTTCCAGAACTTTGACAAGAAACCCAGTCTTGACTGCGATTAGCTTGGCCTGGGTGACCTAAAAATGTAGCACTTTGTTCAGACCTGAATCATAGGCCCCTAGGAAATGAGTTTGGCCTCACCCAAAACACCTTGATTGGAAGTTGGCGAGAGCTGCTTCCCCAAAGACAAAACAAGGTGCTATTATCAGAAGTAGATGTTGAGCAGGGAAAAGCAGTAGATATACATTAAAACCATCTAGTGGGGACTTTAAAACAGTATCCCAATCTAGAGTAACATTTCTAGAATAAAAAAATCAGTACTAAGAGCAAGAAAATGGGAGAAGAGGGAAAGAGACAGGGAGGGAAATGGAGCATGTAAATATTTTATTTCCTTCAAATACCATCAAGTAGATTACTTTTATTTTATTTATGCAAAAGATGAGGCCCTTCCACATAGACAAATAAGCCTTGGGTGACTGTAGTAGTGTATATCCCATTAGATGGATCAAATTGACCTCAACAGAAGGTTCACCACGGGCCCTTTGATTAAGAATATGATTGTAGTGCTAATTTGGGAGAGAAAAGTTTAATTCAGTCAAATATTCAGGCACTTTGAACACAGCAGCTATTAGGTCCTTTCAGGCAAGTGCTCCAATTATATTTTTCTTTCTGGTTCTATTGATATTTTGGTATCCACAACATTTTGTTTAGGCATGATTTAGAAGCCTACTGTCTCTTACTAGTGGTGAGAGAAAAGTTGGAGAATAACTTGGAAAATTATTTAATCTCTTTGTAAAACAGAGATGGTAAAATAGATCCATCTCCCAAAGCTGTTGTGGGAATTAAATGAGTTAATTCAAGGAAAATACTTAAGATAGTGGTTGCCACATTGATAGACATGTTATCTATTATAATTATTTTAGTGGTACTTAGCAAACAGTTTGATAGTGGACTTGTTTAAGGCAACCATTAAGTTATACCAATAATCAGATTTTTTGCCTTGAATTATTATTCAAATACTTTTATTAATACTTCTATATGGTAAGAACTTGAGGTCAGCAACAGCTGTAGTCTCTGTATCTCTCCCACAAAACCTAGCATTTGTTGAATGAATGACTGAATAAATGAATGGAAACAAAAGGAGCCATATCTTCTGTCCTCACCTTCTCAAATTGTCTTTCCTTCAAGTTCCTGTTTCCTGAAAAAGATAAAAATATAAAAGCATTTTCCTTCACTGCAATAAATATATTTTCAAAGATTATTCCTAGAAAGGGAAAAGCCCTAACTCCCAACGAATGAATACTTGATTGGTGCAATTTCAAGAACAAGGACAGGCAGAAAAGAGAGAGATTTTGGATCAGTGAACATTCTTGGCTGCGCTGAAATCAGCCAGAATAATTTACCTTTTCACATCAGCAGACTTAGAGACCATATTTATTCTTTCTCATTCTTCATAGCACCTTTGAAGCAAGACTGAAGGCTTGTGAGTACTTGTTCCCCCTCAAATCTCAGCACGAAGGCTGATGGCCACTGAACCTATGCTCAGTTGCAGCCCTTGTCTCTATTAGGCAGCTTCCACATTTTCCTCCCAAAATGCATGAATGGGAACGAAAACTGCCAGTTCTCTAGAGTAACATCTGAGGCACTCTGTGAGTACCGACACGCTGCAGAATGGTCACAGATGGCCACCCAGGGACAACCATACGACTGCATAGACTTCTGCAGAGAGCAATATGTGCTGGGAAATGTGGCCAAGGTCCACATGTACATGCCCACACTGGAATCACGTAGACTTGTGCTGCTGCCAGAGGGCTCCCTGAGGAGGGAGGAGATTAAGCAGGTGTCCCATTTTCGAAAAGTCCCTCCCCTTTTATGACAAAGAGATTAAGACCTAGTTCCATGTGCAAACAGCTTTCTGAATCTCTCTCTTCCATTTAGAACACAGCACTGCAGCAGAATCCTTCCTCCCAGTATCCATGATTTTCTACCTATTAGCATTTTTATACCCTCTGTGCTTAACAGGTTAATGGAGCTTTCATCTCTTATAATGCCGCCAGAAATACAATGTTATCTATAATAAATTCCGCCAAAATGCACATCCAGCCAGCGTTCTTCGTAAACATTTCTTTAATAGAGTGCGCTGAGGCACTGATCACAAGCTTCATGCCCTAGAAACCTGACCGTCTGGGAGGGTCAGTCCTTGTCTGTGGAATCACAACTAGAACTTATTCTTGTGAGGTGAAAGCAGAAGGCAGACGTTAAAAAGATTATGGCATTGTTTTAAATATATGTTTGCATGGTCGAAATACAAATATTTTAAAATATGTTTATAAAAATAATCATATACTTCCTCACAAGCTTAAGAATTACTTTTTTGTGTCACCAGATATCTTTTTAATATTCCAGACACTGAATAAATCTTTTTGTCCGCCTTATTGTTCCTGGTGCTGATCACTCAAGCAGTTAATGCCCCCAGACTATCTCTGCTGTGACATTCCATTCCCTTTAGCTTATTCTTGAATTCATTTTTAAAAATCTATTTACAGCTAAAGTTTACAGTCTACTTGGGATGTTTACTTGGATGGACTCTTATTTTGTCTAGATTAGATAAATGAAATACATTGTGATCTTTTGTTCATCAAGCTTACCGATATTAGCTCCTGCTGAATTATTTAAAATATTAAGAAAAAATAAAAATGATTATACATCCAATAATAATACATTTTAAAAGAGCACTATGATTTTTAACTAGCTTTATAGTTCAAAAATTAAAAAGCTAAGAACTTTTCTCTTTAATATTCATTTTATATTTTGATTGTATAAAAGCTATAGGAAACCTGAAAATATATTTCTTGACATTTTAAACTATCTGAATACACAGATGGATAATGTTTAACTACATATTTTTTTATGAGGTTACCTGTCACCTAACAGCAAGTGTAATTGCAGGTTCAAAATGCAGCTCTGGAATTCTTTTGCAGCAAGTCCTTCAATCATTAGAGCCACAACTTCTATAGGTATATGCAACAAAATTTATATGCAGAAAAGCAAGATAAAATTTTATTTATCCTTTAGAGTCTCAGGGCATTCCTTGGATGTTTCATTAATATTGTTAGATTTATCCCAGGGAATAAACTGCAAAATAGTGATGCACATAATTTGCTTTTGAAGTACCGATGTGAATCACAGAGATTCCCATGTTAATTGGAGTGTGCTTGTTCAGCACTTTATATGCCAGTGCAGCCTCCTCTGAGTTCATTACATTGTTGCATAGGTTTTGAAAACATTATTCATATTGCACAAGTCAACTCTTGTGCAACAGTGATGAGAACTGTAGGAAAAAACCATGCTAAAGGGCTTCCCTGGTGGCGCAGTGGTTGAGAATCTGCCTGCTAATGCAGGAAACACGGGTTCGAGCCCTGGTCTGGGAAGATCCCACATGCCGCGGAGCAACTAGGCCCGTGAGCCACAACTACTGAGCCTGCGCGTCTGGAGCCTGTGCTCCGCAACAAGAGAGGCCACAATAGTGAGAGGCCCGCGCACCGCGATGAAGAGTGGCCCCCACTTGCCACAACTGGAGAAAGCCATAGCACAAAAACGAAGACCCAACATAGCAATCAATCAGTCAATAAAGAAATCTTAAAAAAAAAAAAAAAAAAAAAAAAACCATGCTAAAATGAGATTGGTCCATTGGGCATGGTATACCTATTAGGTCATGCCAGTTAAGTCGTTTCTGAAACGAGGTATTTGTTTGAACTAAAATAGGTGTTATTCTTAGTTGGCACTGTGAGTTCTGAACTTGCATCTTACAATGAGCAACTTGTTATGATAACTAAAAGGATAGAAAGGTTTTCATCCAACAAAAGAGAATCTGTGTTGGGTACTATGGGTAGGGCGTGTCTTCTTATGAAGTTTAGGGTGCTTTAGGGGAGGACTACTTCAAACCCAAATATTTATCCTAAGCCATCACTTTTAGGTTAGGTTCTATTTTCAATTTATGTATCCTCTTTCATGGAGAAAATAAAAAGAAAATTAGCAATATTATAGGAGCAGCATAAATTATGCATTTTTTAAAATGGAAAAGATCAGACAAAAGTATAACAGGACCACAGTATTATTATAGTTTATTTACTTTTCTCTTCTTACTGTTAAAGTTTCCAGTAATGTAAACATTAGAATTTGAAACTTAAAAATAAAGAATCTGGAGCAGAAAAGTTAATGGGTAACTACTATTGCAATAAAAAATAAAATAAGAGTTCTGACACCCAATTAATGGTGCCTAGTGAAAAGGAAAATATCATCCATGACACCTTTAAATTTGGCAGTTCTTATAACAAAGTATAGCAACAATAACACTTCATTATTTTTGATGGCATCTATAGTGTGGTAGCACTAAGAGCAAATCATTCTGAAGAATAATATATTAAACTCAATTTAAAACAAAAAAAATCACCAAACACCAACAGTTTAATGTAAACTACTATATTTTGTTCCTTTTTTCCTTTAAAAATGTTATATTTAGAGAAATTTTAAAGAGACTGTTTCAGAGAATAACGTATCTTATACATACAATGATTTTTAAGTACAATTTGAAGGCCTATTCTCATTTTGTATAGTGTTAAACTAGTATTTGGAATTTAAAATTTGATTTATAAAATACCTATTATGTATTTCAGCTAAACATATTTCACATAGATTCATGATTGAAATACAAAAAGAAAAAAAGAGGAGAAAAAGAAATAGCTCTAAGTAAAATTTTATCATAAAATTCTCCCCTCAAATAACAGTCACCTGGTTAGACAAATCGACAGAATAAGTTTGAAATAACTGGTCTCTGGGGCTTCCTGTCCTTCTGGCAAATGTACCAATTATTATAATTACAGAGCCTTCTGGTAGTCTAACCTTGGTTCTTAACCCTTTCCTAACTTTGCCTTCTGCTCTGTTTATAAATCTGCTTGAGGTCACTTAAACCATCATTGCCACTACCTGTCTGTATGCCACTTAAAAGCTGCTTAACTTCACTCTGTGTTAGTTTCCTCATTTGTAAAATAGGAATAATAATAGTACCAACTCATAGGGCAATTGTGATGACTAAATGAGTTGATACAGTGGCTGGCGTATGTAAATGCTCGATAAGTGTCAGCTACTATTATTTCTATCAAATGGATGATAAATTCTGTATCATTCCTAGATAAATTTTAAAATAAGCAAAACATGTCTTAAATATGTTCAGTTTAGGGACTTCCCTGGTGGTGCAGTGGTTCAGAATCCGCCTGCCAATGCAGGGGACACAGGTTCCAGCCCTGGTCAGGGAAGATCCCACATGCCGCGGAGCAACTAAGTCCATGCGCCACAACTACTGAGCCTGCACTCTAGAGCCCGCGAGCCACAACTACTGAGCCCGTATGCCACAACTACTGAAGCCCGCATGCTTAGGGCCCGTGCTCTGCAACAAGAGAAGCCACTGCAATGAGAAGCCCGTGCCCTGCAACGAAGAGTAGCCCCCGCTTGCCACAATTAGAGAAAGCCTGCACCCAGCAAAGAAAACCCAATGCAGCCAAAAAATAAACCAAGAAATTTATTTAAAAAAAAAAAAAAAGAGTGAAAGAAAGCAGAACATTAAAAAAAAAAAATCAGTTTTTCTACTTTTTTTCTTTTCTCCCAAGTCCATGCCTTACCCTCCATGTTACGTGCCCCCCTTCCCCCCACCTCCCACCCCACCCTTAGAGTTGACACTCTGCAAGAAACTCTGTTCCACACAATCAGGGACTCAGGCTGGGAAATGTCAGGAAGCAGATGGAACATTGGGTGAACATCAATATGTTTGCCAGTCTGCCTTTCTGAGCACCAAACATTCCTTTGCTCCCTTCTTTCTACACATGGATCCCATTCAAGCCCTCCTCAAGGGAGAAAGCTGGAAGGCCCATCCTCTTGGCATCCTCATCAAAGTCTATTATCTGTGAGGGATGCATAGTCATCTCTAAATCAATTTCAAATGTGAATCCATCTGTCCTACAGCCACTCAATGCACAGTGATGGAACAGTTACCACAGTAAAAGTCCTGTTGAAATAGGATGGTTGAGAGACACACAGAACCCACTGGCCTGTATCAATTATGAAATTCTACTAAGCAAACTTTATGAAGTCTTCCAGTCAAGAATATGGAGATCTTCCTTTTAATTAGGCCCTAATTCCACTCCTTAGGAATATCTCCCTGGCTCCATCCTCTAAGAGATTTTTTTCCCTTTTCAGTATCCTCTTTGGCTGTGACTGAAGTGGTTGTTAGAAAAAGCCCCATAGGGGATGCACAGATTTCTCAGTTACATGCACATGAGGAGGATGGAGTCCCAAGACATTTTAAATCTTGAGCAATCACAGGCCTTTAGTCCAGGTTCATGGGTTCTTTAGCAATGTGATTTTAACCAAAAAAAAAAGTGATAGGTTTCTTTCATGAAATAACCACAGTTCATTTCAATACATAGTCTCATATTCCCTTTGTTTATTTTTGTTTATTTTTTTTTTGCTTCCTCAACACCACCACCTCCATCATCTCCTCCCTCTGCAACACACACACACACACACACACACACACACACACACACACACAGTATTTCTCTTTCAATTTAAGGGGCACTCCTTGAGACTGCAGGCTTTCTTGTGGAAAGCTAAATCTTTAATCTGCTTTTTGCATGAGCCTTTCTGTCCAACTGAACAGTTTTTCTGGTACCATACACTTGGTATGATCTTCTCCCAGGGGCAGTTCAATCAACTGAAAGGTTTTTCTGGGGATTTTCCCACTGCAAGCTGGATGCACAGGACATCCCTCATGTCCTAGGAGATTATACAGCCACAGATAATGGAAACCTAGATCCCTGAATCACCACATGGAGGAAAGCTGACTACAGATCAGAAACTGCAGAATCAGACTATTCCATGAGTAAGAATTAACTTCTCTTGTTTTCAGCCATTGAACTTTACAGGTTTATTTCTTACTACAGTTGGCAGTTCCCCACTTTATACAATCAATTGCTCAGGAACATTCTAAAAATATTGTTTTATTTGTTGATATAGTAGGTGGAATTATTACTCAGTGGATAGTAATTGAGATAATATTTCTATAGAGTACATATAACACCTTCTATAATGACCAAAATGAAAAATAATCATGTACAGGTTTGCCAAGAGATGCAATTTATTTGCTGTTCACCTAGTTTTCTGTTGATCAAATTAAAATTTGAATTATAATAACCATTACTTAAAAAAAAGCAAAGCTTGATGCTATACAACATATACATTTAATAGCTAAAATGAACCTAAACTATATAAGAAACAAAAAACATCATGTAAAAGAAATATCAATGTATACCTTCCAAGTTGACTGATCAGCATGTAGAGATTAAACATAATGATTTTTTAAAATAGCAATGATTGCCACTAGGCCCCATTTTTAGCCTTTGAATTATTGACAACATAGGAGTCTGGCTATAAGGCATTTTTTTTGTGTTACCCGTTTACTGTGTCCAGAAACAACAGTTTATTATTAGATATAAAGTTAAAAGGAAGAAATTCAAATTAGCTTTTAAATATAAAATATAGCAACATTGATATCTTCTAAGTTTAACACTAGGACACATAGAAAATGTTATTTCCTCTTTAATTATTCCCTTTTTAACTCATTAGAGTTATCTGTACCATCGGACCCTTGGGCTTGTTTTAATATTTAAACATTTTCTGTATGATAAAGTAATTTTAACAAAACCCTGAAAATGAAAGATGAAGCTGGATTTTCAGAATTGGCTCTGTTTTCTTTTCCTTTTAAATCAGTGGTTAAATGGGAGTCTGGGGGCAGGCTGCATATTATATGTAGAAACAGGTTTATATCAGTGTCTTCCAAGAGGTAAAATATACACTGCTCAGATTGGATTAAAATATTAGAACAAAGAGGTGATCCACCTTACTGGTGATCAAAGAAATGCAAGTTAAAACTAACCACACAGGACTATTTTTCACACCTGTCAGAATGGCAAAATTTTTAAAAAACTGATTGTTCTTACTGTTGAAATGCATGTGGGGAGTGGGCACTAATTTGGTGTTAGTTCAGCGTCACTATCCCCCCATTTAAAGTCCCTTTCATCACAGAAAGGAAGCTAGGAGTTGCCCTTTTCCAGATCTCCTTCATTGCATGGTTCCAGGTACCATGCTAATGAGACTCTTGTGCCAGATTAGTGATGCTGAAGGGAGGGAAGGAACATCATTCTCCAGAGGCTGTTGCAGCCAGATTAGTGTGCAGATGTGAGAGTCTTACTAGCTCCAGAGACCCACATGTCCCTGCTGCTGCTGACTGAGGTAATTAGTCAGAGCTTCCCAGAGACCCCTGGAGATTTTGGCAATTTACAGGTAAGTACTGATAGGTTCTAAAGAATCACCACAAATCATTGCTGCAGCCAGAAATCCTTGCTGGCAGCTATCTGAATCTGCTTCCCTAGCCCTTCCAAAGGTTGTAGAAGCTTCTCATTCCAAGTACTAAAATCTCTGATTTATGGAATTCATAGAGTACCCTCTGATTTCTTGACTAAACCCTGACTGATAAAGGCTTTCTCAAAAAGTCTGGTGAGAATCTATATTATTATAACACTCTTATTATAATGTGGTATACAGAATTCTAAAATGACCTTCAATGGCCCATATCCTTTTATTCTCCCTTCACATTTAGGGTGAGATCTGTAACTTGCTTCTAATCAATAGAATATGGCAAAAATGATGGGATGTCATTCTCATGATCATATTGCATTAGATGACAAAAGTGAAGGGACTTTGGGTGTAATTAATCAATCAACTTTAAGTTAATTAAAAGGGATATTATCCTGAGTGGGCCTGGTCCTGAGTGGGCCCTCAGTAGAAGGTCTAGAGTCAGAAGATGCAGAGAATCTCTCTTTCTGGTCTTGAGGAAGCAAGCCAGCATGAGTTCTATAGTTACAAGGACTTGAATTCTGCCAACAATTACATGAGTTTGGAAGAGGCCTGGAACCTCAGATGAGACTCCAGCCCCATCTGACACCTTGATTGCAGCCTTGTGAGACCCTGAGCAAAAGACCTAACTAAACCATGCCTGGATTCTTGGCCATTGGAAACTGTGAGAAAATAAATGTATTTGTTTAAGCCACTAAATTTGTGGTAATTTGTTATACAACAATAGAAAACTTAACATAAATATCATTTGATAGTACCTATTAAAACTTTTTAATTATAACTGTTTTTGACCTAACAATTCCAGTGCTGATTCTTTAGAATTTAGCCTACATAAATAATAGTAAAAGAGTACCAGCTTATTTGCATAACTATATCCACTCTACATTTACTGAAACTTAAAAGCAAATTGCTCAACAGTACTTTTAGTTTTGTTCCATTTTGTTATAAAGTTTATGTAAATGTTTATGTATATTTATATTCTTGTGTGTGCATAGAAAATTATCTGTGTATACCTTTGAATATCTGAAAAATGGTTAACCCTAGGGAATTAGATACAAAAAGGGTAAGATGAGGAGATGCCTTTATTTTCTCCTTCCAACAGTAGCACATTGTGTAATTTTTTTTAACTGTGTGAGTGATTCACTCTTGTAAATGTTTTTAGTACAAAAAGTTGTTAGAACTGAATGATGGAATCTGGAATAGCTTCATTTGCATTAAGTGCCTGGAACAATACCCTGCTCCAGGTAGGCTCTCAGTAAACAATCGTTAAATGAATAAATCAAGCTATTACATTCAGAAGGTATTAGTCCATGAGATGAGGGAGGAGTTACTAATGTTGGATTTCACCCATAAAGAGATCTGAGCTGTGATAGAATTGACAGCTGACAGTTGCTTTCCAGGAACAAATCATAAAAAAGCTTTGTTCATATTGTTCTTGAAAAGCTAATAATAAAATTAAGCTGTTACCAAAATAGGTTTAATTATATATTTAATCATTGGTGGTGGGATTTTTTTTTAATATTCTTGAAAAATACTAAAGATCTTAAGGCTTTAAAATAGAGATTATGCAGCCTGTTCAATATGACGCAAATAAGGTCTGGCTCTACCATATTTTTCTTAACATCTTTCAAATAAATTTTCAAAGAAAGGGCAGTGTGTTGCTAAATGAAAAAAGCTTCTTAAGAGTACTATCTCAGTAAAGAATCAAATTCCCTGTTAGGTTAGAAATACACATTGGCTAAACCCACATAGATCACGAGGAAAGAGGCAAATCAAAATACCTTGGACATGGGCAGTGTGGAATTTTAATAAAGGGAAAAATGAAATTAGAAAATATTTAGCAATCAAAATGAACCCATGGATTAGTGAAATGAGTTCCACCTTCATGTTCGGTCAATCTTTATTTTAACATAAATTCTTTCCTAGAAAGTACCAGCACTTAGAAACAAATTATCTAAAATTGTGATTTCTATTTTAGGTCCATTGACAGTATAGTCACTTGGAAAACATGAGTTTGGGGGAATAAGTAGTATCAAATAAGAAAACTCATGGTCAAGTCATGTCAGTATATACTAACACCACTTGCAGTGCCTTATCATGAGCCTCGTTATAATATTCTGAGTCCATTAGTTACATATATGGGCATATAAATCTTTGTATGTCCATTGTTCTTTTAGTGAAACTTAGAAATAGTAACCTCTCCAAAGCAATATTGTTATTTGAGTTGATTATTTGCATTTTTATTTGATAACATCTTGAATTTTAAATGATATTTAGCCCACCTTTTGTACTTATTTTTACTTATTTATTTTAATGCCCTAGTGCTTGATTTATTAGTATTAAACTACCTCTATGCCAAACTTTCTCAAAGTGCACTCTAGGGCCTTCTGTATTAGAACACCTGCTGGGACCTTGCTCTAAAGGCAGGTTCCTGTGACCCAGTCACACCTGCAGAATCAAAGCTCCTGGATGGTGAGACCTAGGAATCTGTATTTTGAAAAAGATGCTTCAAAAACACCCTAAGACTTAGAACCACTACATTTGCAGTGAGTGTATTTGCAAAGGGCTGTAGTTAAATGGAAGAGAGAGAGCAAAGAGAGAGGGATAGGTGGTGAAGGGAGGGAAGTTTGCACACTTGATTCTACCCTCAACCAAGCCTCAGGATTATAGAAACCCTTCCCGCCACACCTTTCCTTCCAGTAGAATTGGTTCTTTCACATTCAAATTCACTGTGAGAGCACAGGCGTGGGAACCTTCTCTTCCCCAGCCAGGAGTGGGTGAGCGTGAGAAAACTAGTCAATCCAGTGCAGTCTCAGTGTCAGCAGTGGAAAGACAAGACAAGGAAGCCTTCTTCTAAGACCTAAAGTTCCAGACCTTTTCTCTAGAAATTTAAGTATCCCATTTCACAACTCACTGGAAAGAGAATTGTGTTGTTCTGCCCACTGTGTCTCACAGACTTGAAAAAAGTTATTAGTGTAACTGAAATATTGTGACCTCTTTGAAGAACATGTAAGAGCTTTCTCTTTTGTTTTCATAAATCCAGAATAACAACTAATTATAATTTGTATTGTTAAAAAAAAAGATCCCTCCATAATGACAAAAGTATGGACAAATAGATCAGGGGAACAGAATCGAGAGCTCAGAAATAGATCTACACAAATACAATCAACTGATCTTTGACAAAGGAGCAAAAGCAATAAAATGGAGCAAAGATAGTCTTTTCAACAAGTGGTGCTTAACTGGACATCCACATGCAAAAAAATGAATCTAAATACAGACTTTACAACCTTCACAAAAATTAACCAAAAATAGTTCACAGACCTAAATGTAAAATGCAAGCCTATAAAACTCCTAGAAGATAACATAGGAGAAAATTACATGACCTTGAGCATGGTGATAACTTTATAGATGTAACAACACATGCGTATTCTATGAAATAAATTACTGAAAAGCTGGACTTCATTTAAATTAAAAACTTCTGCTCTGTGAAAGACACTGTCAAGCGAATGAGAGGACAAGACACAGACTGGGAGAAAATATTTGTAAAAGGCACATCTGATAAAGGACTGGTATCCAAAGTATACAAAGAACTCTTAACACTCAACAATAAGAAAACAAACAACCTCGGGCTTCCCTGGTGGCGCAGTGGTTGAGAATCTGCCTGCCAATGCAGGGGACACGGGTTCGAGCCCTGGTCTGGGAAGATCCCACATGCCGCGGAGCAACTGGGCCCGTGAGTCACAATTACTGAGCCTGCGCGTCTAGAGCCTGTGCTCTGCAACAAAGAGGCCGCGATAGTGAGAGGCCCGCGCACCGCGATCAAGAGTGGCCCCCGCTTGCCACAACTAGAGAAAGCCCTCGCACAGAAACGAAGACCCAACACAGACATAAATAAATAAATTAATTAATTAAAAAAAATCATACAACAAAAAAATCTCCATACAAACAAAATATAATTTGAAAAAAAAAAAAAAAAAGAAAACAAACAACCTGATTTAAAAAACGGGCAAAAGACCTAAACAAAGACCTCACCAAAGAAGATAAACCAATGGCAAAGAAGCATATGAAAAGATGTCCCACATCATATGTCTTTAGGGAAATGCAAATTAAAACAACAATGAGATACCACTACCAACCTATGAGAGTAGCCAAAATCCAAAATTGAAGACACCAAATGCTGGAGAGGATGTGGAGTACAGGAGCTCTCGTTCATTATGGGTGGGAATGCAAAGTGGTAACAGTTACTTTGGAAGACAGTTTGGCAGTTTCCCTACAAAATTAAACATACTCTTACGAGCAGTCATGCTCATTGGTGTCTACCCACAGGAGTTGAAAATGTATGTCCACACAAAAACCTGCACATGGATGTTTATAGCAGCTTTATTCCTAATTGCCAAAACTTGGAAGCCACCAAGGTGTTTTTCACTAGGTGAATGAACAAATAAACTGTGATATATTTAGACAATAAAATATGACTCAGTGCTGAAAAGAAATGAGCTCTCAAGCCATGTGAAGATACAAAGGAAACGTAAATGCATATTACTAAGTGAAAGAAATCAATCTGAAATGGCCGCACACCGTATAATGCCAACTATATGATATTCTGGAAAAGGCAAAACTGTGAAGACAGTAAAAAGATGAGGGGTTGCCAGGTGTGCAGGAGGAAGGAAAGGAACAGACACAAAGGATTTTAGGGCAGTGAAATTATTCTGAATGATACTACAGTGATGGATGCATGTCCTATACATTTCTCCCAAGCCATAGAATGTACAACACTAAGGTGAACTAATGTAAACTATGGACTTTGGGTGATAATGATGTGTCAGTGTAGGTTCATCAATTGTAACAAATGTACCACTTTGGTGCAGTTCATATGAGAGGCAACAGGGGTATATAGGAACTCTACTTTCTGCTCAATTTTGCTATGAACCTAAAATTACTCTAAAAAATAAAGTCTATCCTTAAATAAAGGCAAACTAGGGACCAAATATAGAAATAACAAAAAAAAATAATATCCCAAAATCCTCTATAAGTAATTTTCTTAAACTCTCAAAATAATGCACTTGAGCCATTTAAACATAGGACTTTCCAAGTGGTCTATTATCATGGATTAATCAGTTATTAGTTCTTCCTCAGCTTAGACTAAATTCCTGTTATCAAATTGATAGAAAATTAGATTAGGAGGGCCTTAAATCATATGATTAGAACATTATTTTCACTCAGAAGAAAATTCCATTCTTTTTTCTCAGGAGTTGAAGTTTGAGTTCATTAAAACAGCTTCAAGCTTCACCTAAATCAGCCTGACAATATTGTATAAAAGCCGTTTGGCCATTCTCAATTTCAAATTTACTGCAGATTCCTCATCCCCCAGTTTCTCTTATTCTGAACCATGTTGTTGCCTATATTAGCTAAAACATAATTAAGTGCTAATAATTTAAACACTTTTAGGGAAGAATTCCTGGGAAATGATGCTTTGTGCCCGGAGAGAAAGGAGAATCTCGGCTTTAGCTAAGGACTGAGTACACCGTCTGTTACCACCGCAATTCAGTGGTCCACAGGGAGTCTCCACACATGTTTGTTATATAGGTCATGTTCAGCATAGCAACCTTCTGGTACTTTCATTCATTTGATAAGTGGAATGTACGTGGTATGTTCTAATGAGTCTCAGACATTCTAGCATGATGAGCTGAGAGATTTTTATCAGGTGGAAAATAGCTTTTGGATGTTTGTGAAAAGCAGGGGCCTTTGTAAACTTAACCATATTTAAGAAGAAATTGTTATAAAAAGTTGTAGATTGCAAGTATATTATAAAACATTTTTCTACTCATTTCATTAATATCCACTTTTCAGTTCCAGAATTAAGCTTTTATAATCTCTGTCATTTTGTACTAAGAAGTAGAGAAGTAGAAGAAACTCCAAAGATGGTTCTAACTCTATTTTTAACTCTCCAGTGACTTTTTCTTGAAAGGCCAATTACTTAGGTACTCTTTTCTTTTTTTTTTTAAGTTTTCACTTACTGCAAAGGACATAATCATTCAGATTATCTTGATTGTACAATTCTTTAACTTCCTTGGAAGAAAAGCCTTATCAATGTAAAGTTTTAGATTTAATTATAGTATATTTCAAGTTTCTCTTCTTTTCAGAGGACCACTAAAAATAGGTGTAATTTTTAAAAACTAAGGTGAAATATAAACTTCCTTCCATTCTTTCTTGGGGATTGAAAGTCACTTTGTTGAAATTTCCCCACTACCCTCCCCCTACCCACCTCTCCCCTGTTGAAACCCTACCCATCCTACAAAATGTTTCCCTACAGAACTTTCTGGATTGCCCCCAACCAGATGTGCTCTCACCCTCCCTTGAACCCCATTGCATTGTTTACTTTTCTTTTGGCACTTCTTACCTTCTGTCTCCTATTTATGCTATTGCCATATTGACTATTCCTTGTTAAAAAGACCTTCCTTGAAAGCTGAGGCTTGGTCTCAGTCATCCTTGGCCTCCTCTCCTAGTGCTCTGGACATGTTAAGTACGCATTAAGTATGTGTTTAACTCACTTTGTCCTTTAGGTTTGGGGGGAGTAGCTATGGGGGCTGTTTAAAGTAGAATAATAATCTTGAACTATTTCAAACTCTTAATCATATGCTTCAAAATCTTTTGGGGGGGTTTATTTCTTGGTTGACCATGGCATGATACTTTCACAATACTTCTCCCTGGGGGAGCCCATTCTCTGTGACCTTAGCTTACTACCTATAAACCAAATACTTCCAAAGTTTTATTTCTGGCCCCACAAGACTGCCTTGCAACTGCCTATTGAATTAATGCATCAAAGAACAGTTAACATGCTTTTATATTTTGTTACCTTTAAGAGAAATGTTAATGATATATTTTCTTTTTTTCTAAATTTTTATTGGAGTATAGTTGATTTACAATGTTGTGTTAGTTTCAGGTGTACAGCAAAGGGGATAAGTTATATATATACATATATCCACTCTTTTTTAGATTCTTTTCCCATATAGGTCATTACAGAGTATTGAGTAGAGTTCCCTGTGCTAAACGGTAGGTCCTTATTAATTATCTATTTTATATATAGTAGTGTGTATATGTCAATTCCAATCTTCCAATTTATCCCTCACCCCTTACCCCCAGTAACCATAAGTTTGTTTTCTACATCTGCAACTCTATTTCTGTTTTGTAGATAAGTTCATTTGTACCCTTTTTCAGATTCCACATATACGTGATATCATATGATATTTGTCTTACTCTGACTTATTTCATTCAGTATGACAATTTCTAGGTCCATCCATGTTGCTGCAAACGGCATTATTTCCTTCTCTTTTATGGCTGAGTAATATTCCATTGTATATATGTACCACATCTTCTTTATCCATTCATCTGTTGATGGACATTTAGGTTGCTTCCATTGATATATTTTCTTAAAAGCACAAATATACTGCCTTAGAACATCTTGTTGTTTTTCCTAGGAAAAATTCTAGTCTCTCTAAAAGAAGGAAACCGATTAACATAACAAGTCTAAAATAAAATTAAGAAACTGGAATTTAGTCCAGTCTGTTGCATATTTTTTTATAGGACAAGTCATTTAATTGTCTATGAACCTAATATTCAAATTAGGAATATTGTTCTTACTTGCCTGCCTTATAGCACTGAGAAGCTCACATGAGATAAAGTAGATGGTGGCACATGAAAAAGTATACAGAGGTGGACTAGGGCTAGATGAGTGGCTAAGGGCCTGGGGTCTGCAGTCAGACTTTCTGGGGTTTGAATTGTGATGTTGTCCTTGCTCCCTTTGTGTGCCTGTGTGATACCTCATCTGTAAAATGGGAGAATAATAGTATATATCTCAAGAGCTCTTGGGAGAAGTGAGAAAATCAATGAAAAGCATTTAGCACTATATCTATTATTACTCTAGTGGTGTGCTCTCAATAGTGAGTTGGTTAAGATCTTTTAATTTCCCAAAGAACTTTAATCTACATTACAGGGCTCAAGCAAACGACTAATATATAAATTTCCTGGAAGGACCCAAATGACTAAACAGTTTTATAGAAGAGAGTTTGTCTGTGTGTATTTAACTGTTACATCATACACCCAAAACCTCTTAAGTAATGGTAAATGTAAAGGACAACTATCTTTAATATTATACCTAACATCCAAAAGCAAATACGATTTTAGCTCTACGAGTAAAACTTGACTTTCAACCTATTTCAATATTCCAATTTATGAAACAACTATCCTCTGCACCCCAATCCATTGACTTCAAAGAGAGTTTAACTTTCTTATCACATGTTAATTGTTCAGCTCCTATATACATCCACTGAGCGAGAGAAGCTTATATGTATAATACAATGCACTGTACGTTTTTGGTCAGCAGCAAACTCTAGAGCGAAAAATAAAACCCTTCTGGTAGCCCATTTGACAATTCTTATAATTTGCGGTGATGTTTTCATTACAGTGTGTCACACAGGAAGCCTCAAAAGGATTAGACATAGACCAACTCATCCACATTTCTTCCAGCCAGTAATCATATCACCACCCACCAGTGACCCAAACTTCCTTAGTGCCAGTTCTTCCATTTACCGGATAGTGTGGCCCCTAAACTCATTAAGAGATGGATGAGCCACATAGTCAAAAATGCCATTATCTGTGTTTTATTAGACTCTGTGATTTGATCTTCCAGAAATATCTGATCCCACAACAAGATGAATGTCGGGTAAGACAAAAATATGCCAGCGGAATTTTGAAAACCACAGAGAAAATCTATAGGAAATATTAGGAAAGAAGAGGGCAAGAAACAAGTGACCTGGGAAAAAATATATAGATACCATAAAATTGGATCCATGCTATACCCTCCTTATGGTCTTACAGGGTAGATTTTGAAAATCCAGAAACCATGTGGACTGTATCCAAACCTGAATTTTTGAAAAAGCCATAGCTTTTATTGGACTAATAAAAAAAAAAAAATGTTTGCTGACACAATGGCAAGACCACATTGGAAACTGTATTTGATTATTTTTTTCTCTAGTTCCTGAATTACTTTTTGTGGGTACAAAGGTGCCTAATATTCTAAAGAATAACAAGACCAGTTAAAAACTTTGGGTGTACCCGTCAATTAAAGAAGCCATCTGCAATATTTTCTTTTATTAGTAATATTTTATTTCAGTCATTCCTTTTGATACTATGAAGCATTTGACAAGATTGAGAATTTCTTTCTTCAGATTTTCCCTTCTTGATATTTAGAATGGGTATCCTGGCTTGACTCCAACCCCCTTGAAAATTTTCCACCATTTTTGTCACAGCCTTCTCTTCCTCCACCCATCGTTAGATAGATAGGTAGATAGATAGATAGATAGGCACACAGACAGGGAGACAGAGAGAGAGAGAGAGAGATTGGACCCTCTTCTTGCTGTATACTCTCTGGTAATCTTATTCACCAACATAGCTTTATCACCTAAAAACCAATAATATCAAAATGTCGCTCTTTAGTCCTTACCTCTGTCCTGAACTTCAGATTCAAATTTTCAACTGCTGAAAGCACAGTCACCTGCAAGGATGCTGCATCATTCATAAATTCACATTCATTTTTATATTTTCTATTATTATAAGCTTATATACTTTCATGAAACTCTGCATACTGCTTTTTCTTGTCACAGTTACATTCTGGACTGCACAAACAAAAGGCTTTTGTGATTGAACATTTTCTTCTCATTGCCTTCCATAACATCTTTTGTTTAACTCTATCATACGGTAAAATAATTATTCATTTTCCTGCCTGTGTTCCTGATTACAAAGAATTTTATCTGCAGTGAGCACTATTTCTTATTAATCTTGCATCCCTACCATCAGAGCAGTGCCTAGCACAAAGGAAAAATTCAATCAATGTTGACAAGTGGATGAATCAATCAGGCAATTCGTAAGACTGACTTTATTATCTTTACCTTTTTCACTGTTTCGATCCTTTAGTGCGGACATTATACAATTATATTTTCTACCTACACTTCATTTGTTGTAAAAGACACATTTCCCTAAAGCTTACAGTTCATAGTTACATCGTTGGTGAATTGTTTGGAGATATTAAGAGAGCGGTGACATATGTTGTCATATAATTTTCAATGTATTGATTTAGGGCAGAGAACAGGCAAGAATGAATTCCTTTTTACTGTCTCAAAGAGGTATAAATATAAGGAAGTGTTTGAGCCCTTCAGTGACTTGGAACCTCTCGCTAACGCTCTGCATCCAGCCTCCCAATGTGCATGTGGAATTCACAGAGAGGGCCTGGCTGATCCTCTGATTCCACTCCTCACCCCATCCGAGAGACATGTTTCTAGGCTGTATTTTTTTTGGTGCATGTCCTCAAAATTCTTTCTGTAATCCCAGTTTCAGCATTTAAAAATCAACAATAATTATATAATGTCTTTTTTCATTACTTTATTATTTAGGTAATGTATCTTAAATGTTATTTAAAGCATTTTGGAGAAATATTAATGAATAGCATGTTTGAAGGAGATCTGGGAATATCTCTTAACATTTTTTATTCTTACAAAAATAATTTTCCACATTTTAGCCTTTTCGTTGTAACTTGCATTTCCCTAAACTTTTATTCATTCAACAAATATAAAGCAATGACTATGTGCCAAGCACTCTCTGATACAGCATTTTAAAAAAGTCTTTTTAATCCCACCCTCGTGAAGCTTACATTCTAGAGAGGAAGGCACACGATAAACAAGATAATTAAGTAAAAAGCAAGTATGCTAAACAGTGAAAAGTTCTAGGAATCAAAATTAAGCAGAGAAAGGGAAGAGGAAGGGGCATGCTTACATTTTAGGTAGAGTAACCAGGGAAAGCCTCTCTGTGAATATGACATTTAAGTGAAGACCTGAAAAAAAGTGAGAGTAAAATCACGCAGATTTCTAAGGAAGAGCATTCCCAACGGAGACAAAAGCAGGTGCAAAGGACCTGAGGCAGAAGTATACCTGGTGTATTATAGGAAACACAAGGAAGCCAGTGAAACTGGAGCTCAGGGAGCCAGGTGGCAGATAATGGGTGTGTGGGCATGTATGTGTGGATGTGAGGGGAACAGGAGGGATGGCAGATTGGATAATATCTTGTGGATCATGTGAGAATTTTGACTTTACCCTGAGAGAGGTGGAAAGCTGTTGAAAGATATCAGGAAGAGGAGAGGCTTGTCATTATACTTAGCAGGATAATTGTGGCTGCTGCATTGAGAACAGACTATAGAAAGCTAAAGGTAGAAGCAGGAAAACTGGAAGATAGTTTAGTAATCCAGGCAGAAGAGGGCAGCAGCTTGGTCTAGCTACACTAGCAGAGGAGGAAGTGATGAGTAGCATTTGGATTCTGGATATTCTTTGAGGGTGAAGGCAATTTTTTTCCCCAGATTGGATGTGGTAGGTAATAATGTAGATAAATAATACCAATTCCCCACCCCCTTGGCCTGTAATGGTTTCCTCAAATTAGGGAGCACTGTTGAATTTTTCTTAAACCTTCCACCCACTTGCACATCCAGTCAGTCAGAGAATTTCCAATTCTAAAACATGTTTAAATATGTTTCCTCTTTCCTTCCCATGCCTACTGCCCTACCCACTGACCTTCATTACTTCTTACCTGACAATTGTTACAATCTTTTAATGGGCCTATATGTTTCTAGTTTCTTTCATCTCTAATCCATCCTCTTCAAGGATATCAGAATCATATTTCCAAAGCACAGATCTGTGTCCCTCCTCTGTTTCAAATCCTCAGTAGAGCCACACTGCTACAGAACGTGTCCCAAAGGCCCTCCTTTTCCAGCCTCATCACCCAGGAATTCAGCCACACATAACCTCTTGCCATTCCTCAATTCTGTCCCATCCACAGGTTTGTATGCCTTTGCTCACTCTTTTATCTCAGTTTGAAATTCATTTTGCTTTGATAGCACCTTCTCTCTGACCCACCCCACAGGCCTGAAAAAGACTCCATCAACTCCAGCCTTGTGTCCCCAAAGCACTTGTTCATAAGCACACAGGGCACCTATGATTCTTATTCTGGCTACTGGTCTGACCATCCCCAATTTGACCCGTTTCATTTAATGCTTAGTATATAAAAGATGCTCAACATATATCTGACAGATGTTGAAACATACACTAAATCCAAAATGTGTCTCATGCGTTTTTGTGCTTCCTTTGCCCTGAGTTTATACCCCTTTAAAATTTCATGGCAGGAATATATACATATGTAGATTTATCACAGTCATACAAAGAGATGCCCCCAGGAAGAAGCCTAAAAAAAGTCAAAGCAAATGGCCCTTTCTCATTCCTTGTCCTTTTTGATTACCTGAATCATTTGTTAGTGTTAAAAAAAAAAATTACTTACTAAACTCTCTTCTCTGTCACCACATTGCTCTTTCCTTTTGTCTAGTGGTTATTTTTCTGACTTCTTTACTTGATTCCTAGTTCTGCCTTAACAGTAGTATCTTCATCTGTGCTGCCATCACACTTCTTATCCACCACTCCTCTCGGTTTCTTTGCAGACATTAATGACTCATAAGTCTACAACTACAGCCTGACCTCTCACCTAGTCTCCCACCCTGTATTTCCAATTCCTCTTATTACTCATGTGTTAAACAACATTCACTGTATCTGCTTCCTATCTTTTTTCCAATTATCCCTTTTTGTCTGAGGTAACTATTGTTTTAATTTCTAAAATATTGTTTATTGTCTCTTTTAATTTATCCTTTACATCCAGTACAATAAATATTCCTTCAGAATTCTTCGTTCTTTATTGTCTCAACCTTAGAATCAGCCAATATACTTTATATCTGCAAGAGCAGCCCAACTAGTCCTGTTCACTCCAGAATCTTCCCCTTCCTATTTATTCTAGCTATGGCTGAAAGGCTAAATTAGGGTAGTAATTTAGTAAATTCTAAAGTCTCATTGGCTTTTACTACACCCACACACACTCGTGTTACACTCCAATATGGGTATTTCCAGTAAAGCAATCTGCATTCAGGAATTCAGGATCTTTCTGTCTCATCACTCTACCCATATATAGATCCTTGAGTACCTCCATTCTGCCAACAGTTAGAGAGGTCACACCACTTCTTCACCACTTTGATAAAGAAGTGACACACATCACTTCCACTCAGATTCCATTGACCAAAACTTTATCATCTAGCTTCACATAACCAAAGAAAGACTGGGAAATAAGTCTAGCTGTTTTCTGCTCTTCTCAGGAAGAGCAGAAAATGAATTTCAGTAAATGCATAGAAGTCTCTGACACATTCATCTTTCTGAAATAGGACTCAGAAGCTTGCCCAGGGACAAAGTCTTTACTGAAAGAATAAAGCCCCAGTCCCCAGTCTAAGTGTCAAGACCTTCATAATATGATGGCACTATTGTTTAAAGGCTGAATTGCCTGAGCCCAACCCAGTTATGCCATAGAGAGAGATGCCTTTTATACTTACTTCAAGATCTGACCCCAAAGAATGGTAAGTCTTTCCAATTTTTAAGAGATTGTTGAACTAATCAAAGCAGCCATATTACTATCTGTGTCAGTGGCATTGTAGATGTTTTCACTTAACATCACAGGACACTTGAGAAAAAACAGCCCAGCTAAATGCTGCTAAGAAAAACACCAGTCCATTGACTATCAGCTGTGGCCAGTTAACCAGACCAGTTCATTTCCAAGTTCATCACTGTGGCTGTCTTGACACAGTAACATCATATGAGAACAGCTGCAGCCAAATCAGCCATGCAGTCATCTCCACTCTAAGTAAGGTGACAGACATAATCAGATTATCACAGACATAGTTTTATTAGTTCCATTCAACTAAGGTAATGTAGGAATGTTGTTGAGGAATTAGATCCAAATCTTAGAACTAGATAAATCCTACCCTTACAGACCACATGAATCTGCTTCTCCTTTTATAAAAGAACAAAAGCACAAATCCCAACTACCTGTCACTTTAAAAAAAAAAAAAAAAAGAGGAATTATATCACTATTAGCCAAGGATATAAACATTGCAGCAGGAGATGTGCCCCAGCTTGCAGATGCAAACTGTCAGTGCTCTCTGCATCACACCATCCTCTCTTTGCAACATCAACTCCAGAACGTAGTCAAAACAATGGAAGTTGAGAGGAGATATTCTGAAGGCAAAGTGACATTCAGCCACACAATCACTCAATTGAGTGAGCAGAATTACAGTTTTTGCAACTGGAAGGCTGTCACTCAAAGTGACAGCTGGCCTTTTGCTCATTGGACAATCCATGCATGTAATATAATAGCTCCTCCAATTGTTGGCAAGAATAGAGCACATGGTGAAGGCAACTATTGCCTGAATTCCAAATAGCAGGAAAATTTTAGTATTGGGTTCCATGATTTGCATTACCAGTGGTGTCACAAGTGAGAATGAAAAGAAAATAATCATAAACACTAAAGAGGAGATAAACAAGTACATTCTTATGATTTTTAGCTCTGCTGAGGCATTCTCCATTATTTTTTGGTGGGGACTGGGGAATAAGAACTAAGATGATTTCCCTAACTACACATCCCAGAAGGAAATATTATCCTAAATATTTAGACATTTAGGATGACAGAGGCCAAGATCTCTGTGTGTGTGTGTGTGTGTGTGTGTGTGTGTGTGTGTGCAAAATACTTGAAATCAGTCTTGCAAATGAACTGAAATTCACTCATAGCATGCAGTCATACCTGTTCACTACCACTAGCATGGTAGAAACGACATCAGAAACCAGGTGGAAAAACTACTTCAAAAATGGAGGGTTATCGATATGTCCAATACTGTTGACAGCTATTAGTGATTACAGTAGTAGGTTACTACAGTCAAATCTTGTCAGTCTAATTTGACGTGTTCTGCAATTCAGGCTAGAACTGATATTAGCAATCAGGAAAGAGAAGTGCTAGTAACAACAATGTAATATATCGCATTATATTCTTACTATGTGCCAGTAATTTTACCAAGCATTTTACAATCACATTGTCATTTAATACTCTCAAAAACCCTATTAAATAAAGATTATTTCCCTTCTTCTTGTTTTTAACATCTTTATTGTAGTATAATTGCTTTACAATGGTGTATTAGTTTCTGCTTTATAACAAAGTGAATCAGCTATACATATACATATATCCCCATATCTCCTCCCTCTTGCATCTCCCTTCTTTTATAGGAGATAGCCTAAGGCTCAGAGAGTTCTTGTGATTTTCCTTAGGTCACACAACTCCTAAGAGGAACTGGGACACAAAACAGGATAACATCACATAGTGCTTATAACTCCTCTGCCAGTGATGCCACCTCACACTGCGGTATTTGTTATTCTGAATTTCCAACTTTTAAAGAACTTTAATAACTTTGAGAAAGGACCTTACGTAAAAGACTAGGAGAACCAGCAAATGCATAACCAGTGATAAAGTTTCTTCAAAATTATACCAGCTACTGCAACCTGAATATAGCTGGTCACCCTCATGGAATTTTACACATAGTGCTGGGTTCAAAGGTAGAAAAATTCAATTCCAGAAATCTTGACTAACTAGAGATTTTTATGCATAATTTCTTAAAACTAAAGTATTAGGGTATCAGGGACAGAATATACATAGCATTCAACATAAAATGCTTTCTAAATATCTTATTTGACATGTTTTCTTTCTCCTCAAAATTTACAACTACCTTTCTCATAATAATCAACTCTGACACTCTGCCCCCTGCAACTGATGAATAAAATTGTCTGCAGACAAAAGCAGGACGGCATAGTAAAAGCACAAGCTGAGTTGCCAAGCCTTACGGTGGGATCTTAACTTCTCTGTGCCTCAGTTTCTTCACCTACAAAATGCAATAACGATAGTATCTCACTCTGGGGTTATTGTGTAGACTTGACAACTTATATGTAAACATTTAGAAAAAAATGTCTGACACATGGCAGATGCAAAATACATGTTAGCTAGTCTGTATTGTTACAGCATCTCTCTGGTTATATCTTGGTAGTGTTCCATAAAGACAAGTAATCTCTATATGTGCTACCCTGACTCTCCTCCTGTTCACCTTATGGAATCTCATACTCAGTTTCCTTCCACCTTTACCGAGGTGACCATGAGTCCTCTTGGGCACTATGACCCTTCAACATGCCTCTTAGGAAGTCTAGGAGCAAAACTTGTCAGCTTTCTGAGGTGATCCTAGCCTCCTATAGAGTCTGTACTGCTGGTAATAATAAGGCAAAAGGTATATTCAGTTAATTACTTCCTTCATGGGGCTGACAGGTACTAGAAGCCCTTGCTAAAGCAACAAGAGCAAAAATGGGATCATCTCTTGCCCCCTCAAGTTTGTGAGCAGTCTGAGTGTGCTGAGGTCTGCAAAACCCTGAAGAATGGGTGGCTAGAGAACCAAGGCAACTTTGCTTATGATCACCATGGCATTCCTGAAACAGACAAGGAGGCAAGTTTCCCAATTGATTGTAGGCAGCCTCTTCAGGGTTTTATTGTTGTTGTTGTTGCTGTTTGTTTGTTTTTGCAATCTGCTTGTCCCTAGCTAGGAAGACCTTACTTCCTGGGAGGTTAGACTCTATGAAATTGAAGCATAGCCGTATCATTTTAGCTGCTCAGATCATGCCTGCATCTCAGATCGAAGCTTAATTGTCTGTGTTCCTGGAGGTTTGTTAGAGACGCCTCTTCCTCCTCCAGAAAGAACTGTGATGTATCCTTGGTGTTTAGTTATAAAATCCAAAAGGTTGCCTGTTAAGTAAATTGACTTCAAGTGACCATGCTTTGTTTTACTGCCCCCTGGTGGATGACCCCCAGTCCCAGTTGCTTCAGTCTCAATACTGAGGTCTAAATATGTTCCTCTTGTTGATTCGTAGCTGTCAATTCAAAATGTGCATCTCAGCTATTTTCTATGGCAGTTCCTGGTGAGTTTGAATCTGTGGATGACCTGAATGCCTGTAGACTCGCAGTTTCCCTGCTCTGAGGCCATTTATCTTTGTTCTATTTCAGTGGCATTTCTAACCACATTTAGAGACTTTTACTCCAGTCCCTGGCATAGCACCTCCTATTAATTTCACAAGTTTCTGGGGGAGCTGGCCTCTACCCATGTGCTCAAAGCTTGCTTAATTCCAGTCCCAGAGTTGCAGCCAAGTCCCTAGATATGTTTTTGTCCAGTGAGATAATGCAAAAGCTTTGAATGAGCCCAAGCATGGCTGTCACTGACATCCCTTTCCAAGAACAACTCCAATTTCCTCATAAAGGGGTGTCCATAAAGTCAAAGTTAAAATTCAGTTTTGAGCCTGTTTGTTCACAAGGGAATATTTGAGTCTTCCTCTGTTAATCCCCAACCATTAATCTCAAACCAGCCAACTGGATGCTACAAAACACAGACTGATAGCACCAGATCCACCCCTTCCAGAAGACGGTTCCCTAGCAAGCTAGGTGCAGCAGCCATCTTCCCTCTTAAGAAATTGTAGCCATCACATGGACTACCTTAACTTTATCTCATCTGAAAGTTTTGTCTTTAAAAGCAATCCTTAGCCAGTTAGAGTCTGGCTAAGAGTCAGTGACACCGTGGGTGATCTGGCTTATACATAATACAAGGAAATCGTCTCTATACTCTCCCCTTTCTTATCTCCAGTTTCTTCCCCAGCAACTCACCTCTCTATCCTCATTGCCTTAAGTTCTAGCTGTTGGATACCCCTTCTTATTTTACTGTTTTCTTATTGATGTCTCATGACCTTCTCATCCAGAGGCTTTATCTTCTAGAAGATAAGAGACTGAGTTAGCTCTTCTCATGATACTTTTGGCTAATCCATCATCTAATAACATACAGTTGAATCTAAGTTCTACCTGGACATTATGTGTATTGATACAGGTCAATTCTTCTTGTTCTCGATCTAGTTCTAGAACTAAATTTCTCCCAAACCTTTGTGTTTATCTTTCCCTACTATAGGTATATTCTATAGACAGATATATGCATAATAGAAACAACATCCCTATGTGTCCATGTTTTGTGAAGTGGCATTCAATTGAAATAACCATGCAATCCAAGTTTCTTAGTGCTCATTCCATATAATCCCAAAACATGGATAGTCATAGTGAAATTATGAAATTAACTTAGTTATAGGGTGATGATTTGGGTGCAAAATCCCATATGAAGCCCAAATATAGCCGGCTCCCACTTGGACCAGTCTCTGTAGAGCTTTGTATTCAGTGAAACAGCAATCTGGCCACAGAAGACCTGAAGTATTATGTAGATCTTGATTGTGAATTGCTTTAATGGGTAATGCGGGCAATTTACACAAAGTTTCACAGAAATTCATCTTAAATATTATTTTTTGACATGTCTTTTTCACCCCAGTACCCCTTTTATGGGGAGACCTATCTTTCCCTGCTCAGTTCCTGCCATGTTTCTTTGCTTCCTACTCTTCCCAGCGTGGCTTACACATCTAGAGCTCCCAATTTGTGAATCTCCACACCATCTGCAGTCCCCACGAAGCAGAGTTTGTCTCTGCTTAGAGTGCTTTTCTCATTACAAACTGCTCTCACAGGAATTATGTTGAATAAAAACACAACTTCTCCACCTTGTTAAACTTTCAATTTATAAACTGTAAAATTTCACCTAACACCCAACCACTGAAATTATTCTACAAATAGAAATTATATTCAGTCATTTCCTCTGGATGACTCTTTCTTATTTTAAGCTACGAAATAAATTTAAGATGGTCCTAAATGGGGAAAAAAATCATAACAAATAGTTGGCAACAGGCGTAGTCTATCATTGGAAATATGAATGAATGCAAAAGCTATCTTAGATGAACAGACAATTTTGCAGTATAATAATTACATCTTGCTTAGAATATGTATGTGGGAGTATGTGTAAGTATTTTACTAATATAGAGAATCTCTTGGTGTATTGATATCCACATTTCTGTTTGTTCACTTACACTTATACGTTTGGGAATACCTGTGCCCGGTGCTGTATTCCTGACTCTCAACAGGATTTCATGGCCCTAAGGACCAATTTTCAGAGACCAATGTATCTTGTCAGACTAGATCTGAGGCTAGGATCTGAGAAGAATACTAAAGACTTTGATGGATTATCACTAAAATTGAACTGTGCTGAAAAGTTATAAATCTTTAACTTCCCTCAGTCTTAGAGGGGACTGATTACTAGAAGGATCATCAAAGTCACCAAGCTGTCCTGAGTCCTAAAAAGTACATTAAAAA
Source organism: Balaenoptera acutorostrata (assembly GCF_949987535.1). Lineage (NCBI taxonomy): Eukaryota > Metazoa > Chordata > Mammalia > Artiodactyla > Balaenopteridae > Balaenoptera > Balaenoptera acutorostrata. The sequence continues at coordinate 91,138,932 of NC_080065.1, forward strand.
GGGCATCATCTGCCAAAAATGTAAACAAGTATAATATACATTCCAGGCATACGAAGTTCAGGCACTAATCATCCCAGATAAATGATAAACAAATGATGAGTTACATGTAAATCAACAATGTTGTCAAAACATTGCCCTTTTAATCCCAGATAAATGATGAAGTTTATAAAAAGAGATTTTTGAGGGTTGTGGAAGATTGTTTAAACATACATGGAAAGTGGTCTAAGTGCTAATCCATTGCCATTTATGTAAACTGCATTTCTATCATCAGTCTTTGCTGCATAAAATTGCCTCATCATTTTATAAATCCACAGACCTAGTTGAAACTAGTCCCTGCTGGAAACAAATTTTTCACATTAAGCTTGAACATTTTAAACTCCCCTCTACATACACGTAGTGACATAGTCTTGAAAACCTTGGCTCAAGACATGACAAACTTTAAAGCACTTCACAATTTTTATAGGGTGTCACCCTCTATCCAACTCTAAAAGATCTAACGATACAGAAATACTTCCACATCAAGATGTTTCACAAGATACTTTGTAAATGAATCTGGATTCTACTGAAGCTGTTACACATCTGCTTTGCTTTACCAATGAAGAACACAAACATGTTGATGGTTTCAGTCCAAATCCTTTTTGCAAACAAGAAGGAAATGCAGAATGTTCAGCTGATTGCTAAGAGGAAATCCATATGTGTTACTTGCTTTCCATGAAAGACAGGTCCTCTTGCTATTTAATTGATGAAATGTTGTATACAAAACTGACAGTGATTAATACCATTCTAAGATGCCATTTTAAGAGCTGTAAGTGTAATGCTCTGGAATATGTTCTTTGACATTTACATTGCTATTTGCTAGGTATAAAACCTAGTTCTTGCCTTAAGCATTTATATTGGGGGAAAAATGTTAAGTAATTTCAAATGGCAATATCTTCCTGGGGAGCCAATTTAAAAAGCCAGGAGCCGATCACTTTTCATCCCTGATTTCCTTGTTACAAACAAGCAAGTAAACATCGTGCTACAAATTCATCTAAAAATATTTATAAAGCACCCAGAGGATATTTTATGTGATTTCCCCTTGATTTGCCTCTTCCCATAAAGAGGCCAGATGGGCATAAAATGCCCCAAATCTAAGAGGCTCAGAGTAAAGTGATTGAATTCTTAGCAGGCTCTTCCATCCATGGTCATCTCCCCACATATGCACATAGAACTCTGCTGGGAAGTCTGTACTCCATTGAGCTTTAAGACAATGCACAATGGCTCTCACGTTTCCTTATTTGATGTCAGCTCGAAAGGAGGTAGGGTTCAAGCCTGGGTTTTCTTTTGTAATCTCCAGCATAGAGAAGGATATGAAGAGCTTGATTTTTCTTCAAAGGATTCACAGTTCATTATACTTAAGCTGTGACCTCGCAGACTCCCTCCCCCACACCCAGTGCATTACTGCCATCCTGAATCACTTATAGCTAGCAGAGATAACAAAGTCTCTCTTTTGCATCTGCCTTAGACATTATTCCTGATACCACAAGTATTCAGACACCAGAATCTTACAAAAACAAACCATGCAAAATAAATCCAACAGACCCTAGTGCCTGAGAGTCTTGATAAGTGCCTAAGTGTCTTGATAAAACCATCATTTTCTGCTCTATACTTCCCATGCCTCATAGAGAGATGAAGGCAGGCACCACAAACGTAAATAATTTTAGGAGCCAAGCAGGTAGGTACAATGGGAGAAGAAAGCAAGGTGACATGAGCATAATGTTAATGGTTCCAAACGCTGCCTTTAAAAAGGCAAAATTGCAAATAGGATGAGCTGGCAATTAACACTGGCCTCAGTGACAGAGAAGTCACAGGGACTCCTGGAGCCTGTGGCACGCTTGCCCATCTAAAAATGTCAGCGGTTATTAAGCTCCATCCAGTTGTGTAGGAGAAAACATAAGCCCAGTATTGCCAGACCTTACAGTTTGCCAAGGAGCTGGAAGTCAAGATTTTTATGTGAATTCTCCCAATTTTTAAGTTTTTTAAAGTGATGACAACTAAGTCAACTGAAAGAAAAAAAACATCATTTGGTGGATTTATAAATGTTCAGGCTAAACTTTCATCTGTAGACCAGATCAGGTCCACATGCTGAGAGTTTGCACCTCTAGTCTTGGCAATGCTCAGAAAAAAAAATTTCTGATTTTAATTCAAGCACAAGATCCATTACTACTTAAACTAAGGTCTTGATACTGAGAACACTTCCAAAAGCTAAATCTGGAGTTCTGCTATTCAAGTCTGCCCTGACATCTCCTGTAAGAGCCAGACTCTGTAAAAACCTAAGGAAGCTAATTCCCTTGTCACCTATTATTTATCTTGAACACTGGAGGATGGAATCCATGATATCCAATATAAATGCCAATAGCCAACTGCAGATCAATTCAGCTTCTATCTACTAATCTCTTCAACTATCCAGAAGTTCTTTAAGGGAGAGAACAAATCATAGGGAAAGATGAAAGATAGTTGGGTTGTGCTAATAATAAAAATCAGAAATGGCAGTGAAGGCCCAGTAAGCATTTTGAAAATTGGAGAAACAGAAGGATTAGTTTAGGAGCAATGAAAGCAGTGATACGGTGGCAATTAAACCACTTGAAAAACTACATGGCACTGATGGCATTCCAGTGCGTTCATGGGCCACCAACCAACTGAAACTTCCTCCTCCTCTTGATGCCTAGGCATATAGGATTGTTTATGAACCACAGCCTGCTTTACTGCATCAGGGTCCCAGGTGCCAGTACATACACACACTCTCACTCCAAACACATTCTGAGTTCAAGGACTGAGCAATCAGCTTTCCAAAAGCCAACAGAAGTCTTCTATGCCAGGTTCAGCCCTATTCTGAAGATTCAGACCAGGGGAAAAAGTAAAATCCTTCATCCAAAACCTCCTTGCTTCTGGGAGGGCCGTAGACTGCCAGCTGTCTTGTGCCAGCCCCTATATGATTTGTCTTTGACAGATACATATCAAACCAAATAGCTATAGGCCAACCAATTAAAAAAAGAAAAGAAAAAAAAGCAGAGACCAAGAGATTCATGCCTGCTGGTGAAAACTTCAGCAGGCATGTGGGTAATATGAGTATGACAAGCTGGCAGCCCACAGTCTTTTTGAAGCGAAGAGCAAACAAGCTGAGGATTTTTATAATGAAGGCTTTGTCCGGTAATTCAGCCAGAAGCTCTACCAATACAGCTGCTTCCAAAAACTAAAACACATGGGACCAAAAGCATTGCAACTTAAAGCAAACAAGATTCGCAGCCAGAACCAGCATTCCCAGCAGCTGAAGCGTAGACACGCTCTGCCACTAAAAATAAAGTAGTGGCTGGGTTTTGAATGTCTCCCAGACAGACCAAAGTAAATGATGATGGACAATCATAAACTGTAAAATGAACTACTACAAGAAATGATGATCAGTATTGGAAGTAACAGCTACCAAAATCTCTCTTGGGGTGGAATGGGAAGGTCAGAAGGGGCATCTGGGAAAGAGAGACGTCAGATACGAAAACAATGCTTAAAGGAAAAAAATAAAGGTACCACAATTATTTTCTTGTGAAAAATGTAGCATCTTCTACCCTTACTCTCAGTAAATATATGTATATATCTCACAATTCAGCAAAGATAAATGGACTCGTAGAGTAGAAGAATATGCAGTTCTAAAGTCTGCATTCGAAACAAAGGTTACCATCTCCATTCGTTTTATTGCTCCTCACAAATTTGTTTATCCCTGCAGCCCCTTTTCAAGGGTCCACATCCCCTGATGGCATATCAGCCTTCAGCCCAATTGAATTTGAGCCTTCAGTGGAACAAGCGACTGAAGAGGCTCTATCCTTTCCATTGAAGAGAAGATGCTCCTGTCTTAACACTAAATCATAAATATCAGAAATAAATCATTCAATGAATTCCCAAATATTAAGCTGTGACTGCCCAAAGGCCAAAATACTAGAGCACAACTAAGCTAAGAAAATGCCTGAATTTCTCTTGCAAAATGGGTCAGTGATCTCTCTCATCAAAAGGAGAAACTCATCAGCTTTCAACAGGTGGCCCCCAAAAGCTTTAAACCTGCTGGGCAACTCAGTGATGTGCACTAAAGAGTAGGTAGATTAGGAGGGCGTAAAGGGCTATTTTGGCCAGAAGTGCATTCTTCTGGGAGTATAATTTGTGTTCGTACATCTATCTATACGATAGATTCCCCATTACAGTAATTATTATGAATTATAGATAAGCACTCTGTGTGTAATGTTCTGCTCTCCATTTCCTACAAATCAAATTACCCAGGGTTATATTGGATTGTGGACATATTTAGAAAATCCTTTTATGGTTGTTTGTTAAGTTTCTTTCTGCCAAGAGGCTCCAATCCTTCCTTTGACCAGATGCCCCTAAAGTGCTAGCAGAAGGAGGCTGGTGCAGGGTGGGGCTGACCAGGCCATAGACTCACTATCCAGACCAACACGGGGCTGATAAAGCCATCTTGACTGGGAAACAGTTGAACCGTAAAGTTGGGCACATGGTAGGTGTTCAGGCGTTACTTGTTGAATGTCTACATGGGTTATTATCCCAAGGAGGCTGCCAGCAGAAACAGCTTCTACTGAGAGAGCCTGCAAAACTGGACCCCTAAGCAATGACAGCTCTCTTCCTCAGTTGCTTGACAAGGGGTAAAATGAGCCATACCTGCCATTGTGAGTGGAGTAGGGGGATGTACCCACAAATTAGGTTATATTTACACATGGCTCCTATTATGAAGAATTAATCCCCAAGTATTTAAACTTCTTAATCAACTTATCAAGTCTGATTCTGGGTACCTTTACAGCCCTTTAGATCATAATAATGGGTTGTGTGTATGCATGAACGTCAGAAGTCTGCCAGTAACCTGTAAAATCTTTAATTCTAAGGAGTTGCAAGGGCCAGAGCTACAGAGAAGGAAAAAACCCTAGGCTAAAGCTACCCACTATTCCCTGCCCTTTGTATAAGTTGCTCCAGATATAAGATGCTCTCATCAAAACTTATATCCCTGAAAAAAAAAAAAAAAAACTTATATTCCTTCCCCTGCCACCCCGGACTATTTTATAGGTGTCAGCTGGTTGTCACATGAAATAAATCTTGCTATGATGTTAAAGACTGGCAAAGATACTCTGTAATAAAAATAGCTAACATTTATTCAATACTTAGGTGTGCCAGGGACTGCACTTCATGCTGTATGTGTGTTATTTCATTTAATCTTGTCAATTACCTAATGAGGTTAGTAGTAGTATTGATATTTATCATTCCCATCTGACAGGAAATTTAGGCAGAGAGACTAAATGCCACTTTCTTAAATTTGCTCTTAAGTGAGTTTAAATCCAGACAGTGTGGCTCTAGAACCAGAATACTTAGTCATCGTCTATAAAACAAGTCACACTCCATAGTGTAAAAACGGACATTATCTACATAATTGTCTAAGTATTATCTTGGGCCAGTAATTCTGGAATCTTCCCTGTATCTCATCTGTAGAACTGAGGTGGGATAGAACCACCTCAGTGGTTTTCAAGATTGGTCAAGATAGCAAGGTTCTGATTCCTCATCCAGTTTCAACCCCAGTATTTCTGCTTCTATCTTTTTATATGTAAGATTTAGGCATAAATTTTATTTTGCAAGAAGGTTCTGAATCTTCAAACCTTTTGAAACTCACTAGTCTAGAACAGAGATCATAAACTGCTGACCCATGTTCTAAATGCAGCCAGCAGATATTTTTTTGTTCGACTCCCAGGACTTCTGTTTCGCTTTAACTTGAAGTATATACCAACACTTAAAATTTGGGGTTTTTACATAAAAATTGAGCTTCCCTTGAAAAATTTGATGTCTAAGAATCGGCAGACCTGCCCAGAGACCATACTGTGATGGGACATGCATTCTGTAGTTCCCTGCAGCTCCCACTCAGCCCACTTCACTCACACTATCCTTACCCAACCCCTGTAGACAGTTGAGTTTCAAACCCTAGTCTAGATAATCTTTAAAGCCCTTCCTAGTCATGAATCTATTTTTAACTGAATTGTAAACTTCGAAAGGAAAGAACTTTTTCCTACGCATACTCAGTATTCCTCAGAGCTTCTCACCAACATCTCTCTCATCCTCACCCCCATCTCAACACACACCCACACACACAAAATATTCAATACATAACAGAGGGTCAGTAATTGTTCTTCGTGTTGAAACATGGCTTTCTATAGCATACCACTCGGTAATATTTACATTTTACTAAAGAATCATGAGCCCCCAATTTCTTAGCCCAAAGAAATGCATTTCTAACGGTGTATTTCATCATGCTGTGTGTCAGGCAAGCCTGCAAAGAAATTTTGGGGTTGAAGGATTCTGTTTGTAAAGCAATTTGTTTCCAATAAATGCAGACTTACTTTGGTACCCTAATTAATTAGAGCTTATTATAAGGGTATTCAAGGACACAAAAGAGTATTATGGAACACCCTTAGAGATGAGGATATTTGGGAATAAGAAAAATCCAGCATGGCTCCAGTGGCCACTAACCTTATTGGCCCTTTAACAGGAGGACTTCATCTCTTGCCTTTATGGTGGTGACTCAGCTCCTTTCTGGCTGCATCTGTTCCTCTCACTGGTATTAATTAGCCACCTTACCCTCTACTCTCTATCATTTCTTTCTCAGTTTCTGCTTACTCATAAATTCTGTTTACTTTTACCATCGTTTTTCTCATCTTTCTTGCTGCCACAAGGTCTCTTCTTGTGGTTCTTTTTAGCTTATACTCCCTCCCAAAACCAACTAATTGACTCCCTCCCCAGATGCCCTAGTTCACATTCCTGAGCTAGAACATCTGACCCATCTAATCACCATTTTGCCTGTTCAGGCAGTTTTTCATGCCAAACCATCTCATAGGACACTGGCCAACTTAGGGATTGGTTAGGGATAGGACCACCCTGGTCCAATCAGATAGGTCTGTAGAAAGGGGATGCATGGCGACCCAGGGCTGCTCCCACAGCCCACTTGTGGGTGAGGCACGTTCCCTTAGAAGGAAACTGTTGGTACAGCAGGCATTATGATGGACCTGTCCAGTAGGATCTTTAGACTTCAGTTCAAATCATGCTAGTTTCTCCATCTTTGAGGATGGTTTCCCTCTGAAGCATAAGCCAAAGCTAAGACTGTGTTTCTATAACATTCTTATTTATGTGGACCTTTAAGCAGGAGCCATCAGAGGACCTCTGTGGTTCTTGCATGCTCTTTGATGACAACTTACTCTAACTCAATAAGGCATATGGTCTCTCAAAGCAGGGACTTCAGGTGTTTTGTAGGCATCTGAACCAACTCTTTTACACGTTATTATCCAGGCTTAAATTCCAGTGAACTACACTGACCCCCTCCCAAACTCTTTAGCAAGTCCATTCCCATGGCTTCAAATACAATCTATATGTTAAGGAATCCCAGCAGTGTAAGTCCAGCCCAGATGTCTCTCCTAAACTCCATATCAACCTAACCTATCTCCACCTAAATGTCCTAGAGTTATTTTATGTTTATTTAATGTTGCTAAAATTCATCATGTCCAAACAAATTTTGCCCGCCTTGTTCCCAATTAACCTACTCTTCTTCAACTATCCAGTTGCTCAAGTAATGCATTAGGGTGTCAACCTTGATTTTTTACCTCTCCCGGGCCCATATCCGATCAATAATTACCATCTCTGTTGAATATTACTTTCCAAATATCTCTTAACTGTGTCTCTAGTGCTCTACCTCCACTACCAGTATGGACTAATTTTAATTTTCAGAGACTGATGCTCTCTGTCACCTCTAGTCTTTTGTATAACAAAGCTGTTCCCTCTGACTAGAACACTATCCTCCCATCCATTACCCCCATTCAAACCCTAAAATCTTTTTGTCTAACTAATTCCTATGCATCCTTCAAGTATCAAGTTGGAGTAACTTCCTCCTGGAAGCCCTCTCTTACTTGTCAGTTCTGGGGCAGGTACCCCCCCTCATGTGCCTCAGTGCTGCCACCTATCCCTTACCACATCATGTTTGCTCCTCTGTAACCTCCACTAAACTGTTTGCTCACTGAGACAGGACCATGTCTGCCTCGTTTAAGTCTGTGTTCCCAGTGCCCAGTACAGCATCTGACACATAACAGTGGCTTGATAAATATCTGTTAAAGGAATAAATGCCCTACTCTGCAAGACTTATATGGCTTTAATATATTTTTCTTTAAAATGCACCCAGAGAATAAAGTTGTGATTTTGATAAAGTTTCAAAGACATTTGGAAAAAGCCAAAGATATGGACAATCTCAGACACAAAACAAAATGAATAACATGCAAATAAAAAGATGTAAAAATTGAATGAAGATGCAAGTCGCAGAGAGTCATGTAAATCACCAAGATAAAGCAGAATACAATTTCTCTACCTAACCGTGTTTCCCAGCCCATATTTCTGAGGATGGTAGCATACCAAACCCCTGAGAATTACAGAATACCTTTTTTCTTTTTCCATTGTTCATACACTAATTCATACTTCTGAAACTCAGATATTCAGATAACAAATAACCAAGTGTTGGAAGGAAAGTTACAAATTATAGTCATATGTCACAGTCCAAGCAAATGGCAGCCAAATTTCCCAATATAAATTGCAGAACTCTCTTATGGTTTCACAAGATGTATTGAAAAGAAAAACAGTAAAAAGGAAATTCATTTTTTACTCAGCTAATATAGTATATGGGTAAAGGGTTCATGTTTAAACTGTTACAGATGAGTGAGTTTTTCCAGAAATGCAATTTTAACAGAGCATAATACCACTGAGATATTAAAACTGAATTTAAAATTTTTAAGAATTAGGTTAACACCCTCAGAGCAAATCACGCTAATATCATATGCTTTAAATAATGTCACATTTTAAATAAATTATTCAGCTAGCAACAAGAAAACAGATTCAAAAAAAGACATAAGAAAAACAGCTGATCCAATAATCTTTAGGAACAAAATGACTTTTAACTGACTAAAACCTATAGGCTAAAAATAAAAAAGTTTTTATGTGGGTGATCCTTTCATATATTTTATGGTTTTTTTGCTATGACTATTACTGCTAATTATTAGTAAATCCAAAGTTATCACTTTGAGAGTGAGACAGTAGTGATCAAACCATATTTTTCAGGTTAAACTTGTATAATTTATTGCTAAGAATGAATGCAGTATTCAAGGCAAAAATCTTATTTGCTTTAAAAGCGACAGTTAATTATTGCTAATTTCTCATTATCCTTCCAACATATTTACATAAGAGAACCCAGAGTAAAGTACTAGTGAGAGACCACCTAAAAGACTGATGTGCGAAGCCAAAATACGCAGCCTGAGGCTTCTCTGAAGATGCGGGTGAACACAACAGTTTTGCCTTGGGCCAATTAAAGGGTATTTAATTGTAGGTAGGTGAGGTTTAAGACTTTCTTTCACCTCTGCCCCCTACTACAGCCCTACCTTCTAAGGTCAGGGATAGCTCCTGGCCCTGACACAACATGGGTCGCCAAACACTCCATTTCTCACCCACTGTAAGAACAAATCTTCCAGTAGCTCCCACTTAAATGCTATGTGTATTCTGATCATTCAAGGATGTGGGTTTTGTCATTTGCATATGGTTTTGCCCTGATCTCAAGTTTAAAAAAAATAAAATGTATTTTGCCTCATTCTAATGTAGAAACTTGAAATGTTTCCAGAAGAAAAATAAACTTGTTCTGGCAAGCCATTTGGGGATTATTAGTTGGAATCTTTTGGCTGTAGTCAGAAATAAGTGAGCATCTATTAGTAGCAATCCTTATAACATTATCTCTGTCTGCCTTGTTATTATGCTTATAAGTGCTTTTGGAATCCATGTTAGTCTTAAAAAAAAAAAAGAAAAAAAAAGATCTAAGATCTTTTTTACTTTTTTTTCCCCCTAAGTCAAGGAAAGCAAAGTTCTGAAAATAACATATTTTCATAGAATGTAGGAGGGACGTGAAAAAAAAATCAAGTATAAGTCTTTGTGAAATATATTTGTGATCATTTGAATTAGACCTCTTCCTAGGGTCCCAGTGACTATCAAAACAGATGTGTGATATCTGTGTCTGTCAGGTGTCTCTTTAAAGCGTTATGTGGTTGACTTGTCCTTGTTCAGCTCAGAGTCATTTAAAAAATACTTTGAGAGCTAGCCATGAGAATTACAAATCATTTTTCAAAGGTATGTACAGCCCTGCAAATTACAATGAGTTTACAGGTGCAGTCTTATTCTGTGTCACCTAGAGATGAAAGAGTTATCAAGGACACTGATGCTCATTGCTGCATTGATGAAATCCTCATGAATTCAAAAATCGTGGCAATAATCTCTTTCATAGAAATAGATCTATGAAGTCGTCAAGCAGATGGCGTCTGATTTCCTCCTAAATGAAGAGGCCTTGTGAAATAGTGTGAGGGCTCCACCAGCAGTGGGCAGCAAGTGCAGAAACAGAGGCAACGATCCTCACTCCCTCAATTACCTGCTGAAACTTGGAGGGACGAAATGGGGTGGACATACTGCTGGTCATTTTCTTGTACCTCAGCTCACTTCAAGCTCATGGCCACCTGATAGAGTAGCATTCTCTTCTCTAATTTAAAGTTGAGGAAGCTTAAATACAAAAAGGTTAAGTGACTTTTCTAAGATCACCATGCTAACAAATGCCATAGCCAGATTCTCACTCAAAAAGGAACCAAGGGAATTACTTGGCGGTCCAAGTGGTTAGGGCTCTGCACTCCCACTGCAGGGGGCACGGGTTTGATCCCTGGATGGGGAGCTAAGACCCTGCATGTGGAGCAGCCAAAAATAAAAAAGAGACGCTTGCCCCTAATGCATCAAACACACACACACACACACACACACCTTGTATAAAATCAACTCACGACCAGCTCATTCTTCCCACCTGCATATATTTTTCAGCCCCTATTCTGATACTGTGTTCTTCCTGCTACTGTTCAAAGCTTTCCCAAGTGTTGATGTGAACACGATTTTCTCTGTAGGTGTTCCTTAACTCTGACCCTGGCATTGGCCACTAGGCTTGTATGCATTTCTCATTCTCTCTGTCCTCCCCTTCTGTCCTCTTTCCCTTTCCCTTGCAAGCGCCACTGTCCGTACTTCTGCCCCATGCTGATGCAGCTAAGCACTGTTAATGAAAACCCAGGAACCCAGCTGACCTGGTCTAATAAATTCTATATTGTCACACTGGCTTGCTTACTGCAAAGCAACATAACTACTCCTGCCTGACCACAGACAGGTCTCAGATCAATATCTCAGGTCTTGACCCCTCATCCTTTTTCTAATGACGTGTTTTGTGTTGTCTACAAAATAACTGTCCTTGGTGATCTGCCAAGATCTGAAACTAATTATGACAAAGCTGAGCCCAGTGTCCTCTCCCTCAAACCCTTGCTCCATTTCAGCTTGTCTCCTATGGTCAGGGGGCACCATTACCCATCTAGGCACCCAGCAGTATAGATGTGGGGTCCTCTTCAGCCCCTCTGCATTCTGTCCCCAAGGTTCAGCACAAATTCTACCAATTTATCCTTCCTAATTTGGGCTCATGTGTTCATACCTCCACCTCCTTGTTCCCACAGCTAAACTACAACCACCAGCATTAGTACTGAAAGCCTACAAACGAATGTCTCTATTTCCAGATTCTCCTGACCCCATCACACATAACAACTGCTATTTCCTCACACTGAAAACCTCAATGTGATCAAAGACCCTTTGTCTTCTGGCTCCCTCCTGCTTCTCCAGCCTCGACTCATGCACTACTCTTTTTTTTTTCCTTTCATATCCCCTAACTTGACATGCTCTTTTTACCTCAGAGCCTTTGAACATTCTGTCACTTTTCCTGGAATGTTCTTTACCCCACACTAGCCAAAACCTACTCAGCAGCTTCCTCCAACCTCCATTCTAATTGGATTTCCTTATCATACCCTGGACTTTTCTTCCATTGCCCTTATCACGGTCTGTAAGTATCTATTTCTGAGTGAATGGATCCTTCCAATTGCTTCTCCAAGTAAAGGGAAGAGCATTTGCAAAAGATCAGAGAAGAGAAAGATGGTGGCCCATTTGTGACACTGGAAGGAATCCAGTATAACTGAGCATGGCACTAAATGAAGGTTGAAGAGGTGGGTGAGGTGATATTGTAGAGCAATCATCTAGGTCCATGGTGAGAGGTTTGGTTATTAACATACTAATAATGGAAAGGCAATGAAGAATTCTAAGCAGAGGAGTAATATGATCAGACTTGCATCTATAGATCACTCTAGGTAAAAGGTAAACAATGAACTGGAGAGGACAAGAGTGATTACATAGAAACAGATTTGGAGTTCTTGCAGATGGTTTGTACTAGGAACATGCTGTGAGGGTGGAGAAGGGTAGATAGTTAATACAAGTACTTCTGCATTAAAACTGATTGATAGGCTTTATCCACTGATTGGAAGTAGGAGTGAGGGTGTAGGGATGTCAAGAATGAGCCATAAATTTCTTCGTTAAGCCTATGGATGGATGATAATGCCCCTGGAAGAGGAACAGGGTCAGGGGAGGGAGAGGATATTGATGAGTTTTGTTTTAAATAGGTTGCATTTAGGAATCTTCAGGAGAAGACAAGTAAATATATCAGTAGGAAATTGGATCTACTGGGTTGCATATGCAAATTTGAGAATATTCAACAAATAAGAAATGTTTGAAGACCTGATGTGGCCTAGAGATGTAGAAATGATGTAAAATGAGAAAGGATTGCCTATGACATTCTCATTGCCTGTGTTGCCCCAGAACAATCTTTTTGCCGAGACTTATCCCTTCAAAACATTCCAAACCTTATTCAAAACTCACATTTTCCATGAAGCCTTCCCAGATTCACATTGCCTTTATCCTATCATTCTAATAACACTCATTACCCTTGAAAAAGTTATTGTTGGCTACATATATGTTTATGGGACTCTCCTGCCACCAATATTATGTTGCAAGCTCCTAGAGGACAGGCTTCTTGTTTCTTCTTTCATTAATTACATACATTATTCATTCAATTGGTATTTTTGACAAGCCAACTCTGTACCTGCAAGTAATATATATCTATTTGGGCTTTATAAATTTTGAGTTTCCTCTTGTCACAGAGCAATTTTAGTAATTTATGTAAATATTTTTGTTTTGGCCGAATTATGTGTGTAACTAAGGAAGATATAATCATATGATTTAGTCAAAATAAAGGGTTGGAATTATAACTAGCCAACAGATTAACCAGTAGAACATTAAGGCAAAAATGCTATCAGAACATAAAGCCAGCCAGTGTCTTCCAGTACCATTTCCAGTTCCATTCCATTGGCATGATTAGGTGCTTTGAAGTGTCATTTATAGCCCTGTCTCTGATCCTGCATAATTTGGCCTACACAGACAGTTCCCCGTCCATATCGGCTTCCCTAAGAATTGACAGCTGTCAAAAAGCATTACCAACAAAGTGATGTTGAGCGCCCTCATCAGCTGGTCACTACAGCAGTGCCCACTGGTGGCTTGCCAGAGAGAGAGCTCTGGGGCTATTGATGGCATTCCACCAGGTCAGTCTTCCACCAAAGCCATTGAGTTCCAGTTCATTTTCTCAGATTTCCCCTGAACTGGATAGTTGGAGACAGCAAAAGGAAAGATGGGCACCTCTAAAAGTTTTTGATCAGATTTTTACATAACCCAACATCAAGTCAATTAATGATGCTTTCTTTCTGACTGGCACATTGCAGGTTTTCAAAAAATATTTGTTGAATGATTCAAAGAATGAAATTAACATGAATTGAGTACATAAATATATGGTAGGCAGTGCACTATGTGTTTGGGCCTTTTTTTTTTTTAACAATACCAGGATATTTTTTCATCAGTATGCTAAAGATGAGGCAACCAGAATTCAAAGAAGTTGGTTAATCTGCTCAAAGTCAGATGGCTAGTAAGTAACAAAGTGAGAATTTGAACACAAATAAATAATTTTTCTCCAAGTAAGATTTTCCATATTGGCAAGGTGAGGTTATTGCTCCAAACATTAGAAAAACATACTGATTAAGAGAACATCAGTGGCTGGAAGGGTAGAAGGCACTCACACTCCCACCTTCGAGCTACTCAGCATTGATCAGTGTAGCTGCACATCATGTGCGGGTCTTCAGCTGCCCACATTATGCTACAGGCACAGTTTCTTTGAGCTCCTCCCCCTGTATAGAACAGATGATGTTTTATACAAATATATATGAAGCTAATCAGTTGAATAAAACTGTATAGTCAGCCCAGATCACTAAATCAGATTTCAATTATCCCTCTGTTTCAAGTGAGTCACATCCTACAGGTTCAGGGTCAACCTTATACGTGTGCACAGTAAGCAGTTTCATCTCCTAGGCTGGCTTCAATTCAAGAGGAATGTCCTAAAAATTTTCTTCTATCGGAAGTTCTTCTATAAGTGCTTTATGCCCAGGTATTCTTACAAAACAAAATGTCTCCATAGGGGAACTATTACATTAAATTTCTAGCCAATTAAAATGAATGGATTTTTCGAATCACTTCCTATGAGTTATAGAAGGAACATAGCGCACCCATCACCTGGATTATGGTGTCTTGGTTAAGAATACAGAATAAACAGGCCCATATCCAAGTGCCACTCTCCATTGCCTACTAGTGCTGTGGATTTGAAAGTTACTTAATCTTCATTTTCTCCCTTGTACAATTAGTAAAACTACTAACCTTACATTCTTGTAAGTATTAAATGATAATAATTATTGTTTCATTACAACTTATGGCTAAATCTATTTAAACATCCCCTTATGCACAGTAAAAAGTGGAACTCATTTCATAATGATACGTGATGCATTTATTTTAGGAAGAAAAATCTATTAACAGTAGGAATCAATTGTATAAAAAGGTAAAGAAAAATGCAAACATCCCTTCATCTCAGCAAATAAGTTGTAATTTGTGTGTATGTGTGGTGATAATAATGAGTATTACAATACAGTGGTCTATATTCTGAATTAATAATGTCAGGATTTTACACAGATAACACTTCTGATGGTTTTAATGATATGAACATTCTTATATTACAAGGTTGCTGTAGAAACTTTTAAAGTCTTTAATACCAGACTCTTCACTACTGTATTCATTTCCTAGGGCTGTTGTAACAAATTACCATGAACTGTGTGGCTTAAAACAACAGAAATTTATTCTCTTACAGTTCTGGGGGCCAGGAATCCAAAATCAAGGTACCAGCAGGCCCGCACGCTCTCTAGACGCCCTGGTAGGGAATCCTTCCTTGCCTCTTTCAGCTTCTTGTGGCTGTCAGCAATCCTTGAGGATATATCACTCCAATCTCTGCTCCATTTTCACATAGACTTACCTGTGTGTCTTTGTCTTCTCTTCTGTCTCTTATAAGGACATTTGTCATTGGACTTGGGGCCTACCTGGATAACTCAGGATGATCTCATCTCTAGAGTCTTAATTACATTGCAAAGACCCTTCTTCACAGGTTCTGAGAATTAGGACATGGACGTAACTTTAGGGCTACCATTCAACCCACTGTAACCAATAACAAATTATTACAATCTTGTAATTTTAATAATAATAAATTAGAAAAAGTAGTAGCTCTTACATATTAAGTAAGCCTATATTCATTCTTTCATCTATTTAATACTGACCAAATGCCCTTTTCCTACAGGCAGTATTTTAGGCAATGGATGTTCATGGTGAATCAAGCAGCTGTGATCCATGCTGCCTTCATGGACGTTATAGACTAGTCTGAGAGACATTCAGTTAACAACTAAATGTATACTTACAATATATTGTGGCTACTCATATGGGAAAAAGAGCAAGGTCCTATAAAAAAGACAGCTCTAGGCAGAGTATTCCGGGAAGGCTGCTTTTATGGAAGATTTAAGCTAAGACTTTGGAATATGAAGGACCCAGGCACACAAAGAATTAGGGAACAAGGGAATTTGCAGAAGGAACAATTTAGGCAAAGGCCCTGAAGCAGTAAAGGTTGAGGCAGTTTCTGGGAACTAAACAGACAGCAGTGTTGGAGAGTGAGTGAGGAAGTATAAGGGAGAAGGGCAGGAATATATATTCAGATATATATATATATTCAATAGATATTCAATAGATATATATATATATTCAATATATATTCAGAGAGGTAGACAGGGACCAGAGCATGCATAGCCTCATAGGTAATGGTAAGGAATCAGGTTTTATTCTTAGAGACACAGGAAACTTTTAAAGTAGAAATTTGGATTTTTAAAGATGACTCTGCCTGCCAGGTTGAGAATAGACCGGGCAAGAGTGGAAACAGTGCAGTAGTCTGGACTGGAGGCAATGGTGACTTGGGCAAGGGTAGTAGAGGTAGATGAGAGAAGAAGGTAGGTTGGAGTAACATTTACAAAGCAAAATACATAAACTTGATGAAGGATTTATATGGTGATAAGGGAGAAGACTGTATCAGTTCCAGGTATCTGGCTTGTACAACTGGATAAATTCTGAAAGCATATAGTGAGATGCAGAAAGCTGTAAAAGGCATAAGATAGATTATGCAGTAAGGAGTCATTTAATGAGTAATTAGTACACACATACACTTAGCGAGACATTTAATTTCATGTGTCAACTTGGCTAGGTCCTAGTATCCAGGTATTTGGTCAACACCAGTCTGGATGTTGTTTGGAGGGTATTTTTTAGATGAGATTAACATTTAAATCAGTAGACTTTGAACAAAGCAGACTGCTCTACACAATGTAAGTGGGCCTCATCCAATCAGCTGAAAACCTTAAGAGAAAGAGACTGAGATCTCTGAGAAGAGAGAATTCTGCCTCCAAGCTGCCTTCAGACTTGACACGCAACATTGATGCTTCCCTGAGTCTCCAGTCTGCCAAACTACCCTGTAAATATTGGGCTAGCCAAGCCCTCACAATCAAATGGACCAACTTTTTAAAATCCCCTTTTCTCTTTCTCTCTAGACATAGACATAGACATAGACATAGACATAGACATAGACATAGACATAGACATATAGATTCATCTGTTTCTCTGGAGAACCTTGAAAACTACATATAATAATGATATAATTTTGTAAAACAAAATATATTTGCATATGTCCATGTAAACAAAACTTGCAGAAAATATACCAAATGTTAGAGTTTTGAAAGCTTTATGACTGGGGTGCCTGTGAGACATCCAAATGGAAATGTGAAGTAGAGAACTGAATATGCAAGTCAGGAACTCAGAAAACAGGGCTGAGCTGGAGCTATCTAGTGGTGATTTGTCAGCACAGGAATACATTTTAAAGCATGGGAATGGATGAGACATTTAACGAGTGAGAAATTTCCAGAAATTGTTCTAATTATTTTGTATATCTCATTTCAGAAAACCATAATTCAAAAAGAGTCATGTACCAAAATGTTCATTGCAGCTCTATTTACAATAGCCAGGACATGGAAGCAACCTAAGTGTCCATCAACAGATGAATGGATAAAGAAGATGTGGCACATATATACAATGGAATATTACTCAGCCATAAAAAGAAACGAAATTGAGTTATTTGTAGTGAGGTGGATGGACCTAGAGTCTATCATACAGAGTGAAGTAAGTCAGAAAAAGAAAAACAAATACTGTATGCTAACACATATGTATGGAATCTAAAAAAAAAAGGTCATGAAGAGCCTAGGGGCCAGATGGGAATAAAGACACAGACCTACTAGAGAATGGACTTGAGGATATGGGGAGGGGGAGGGGTGAGATGTGACAGGGTGAGAGAGTGGCATGGACATATATACACTACCAAACGTAAAATAGCTAGTGGGAGGCAGCCGCATAGCACAGGGAGGTCAGCTCGGGGCTTTGTGACCACCTAGAGGGGTGGGATAGGGAGGGTGGGAGGGAGGGAGATGCAAGAGGGAAGAGATATGGGAACATATGTATATGTATAACTGATTCACTTTGTTATAAAGCAGAAACTAACACACCATTGTAAAGCAATTATACTCCAATAAAGATGTTAAAAAAAAAAAAAAAAGCTTACAGCAACGCTATAAAATAGGCATTATAATCCCCAATTTACAGATGTGGAATTGAGACTCAGAAATTGTTTTGCCTGGAGTCACACAGGTAAAATTCAAACCTGGAATGACTGACTCCAAAGCTGATGCTCTTAGTTATTGTGATATTATTTTATTTTATTGTTTTAGTTTCAGATTATTTTATCAGGGGTTTTAACTTTGTAAATAAAAGATTTAACAAATAGTTAAGTAAAACAGTAAAACCTTTTGGAAACTAATTTCTAAACACATACAAATAGCTTAAGTTATTTTAATGCCATTTAACACAGTAATTCCACTTCTAAAATCTACCCTAAGGAAATAAACAGAGGGGAAGATAAAGATGCTTTGCATAGGAATGGTCATTACAGATTACTCATAATCTTGGAGATCTGGAATGACCTAAATATCCAGAAGTATGTGAATAGTTAAATAAATTATTATGTATTCACCTAGTGTTTATTATGTAGTCATTGAAAAATAATTATATTCAAAAATATTTTAAAACATTAGAAAATGCTTTAAATGTAATATTAGCTGAAAAAATACACACACTTAGTAATAATCAAATATATTTGTATATGAGCAGGTAAAGAAGATTTGTAGAAAATACAGCAAATATTGAGTGCTTACTTCTATGCTGTAGGATTGTGGGTAATTTTTATATTCTTCTTCATATTTTTAACTACTTTCCAGATTTTTCTACAATGAATATATATTACTTTGCACTCAGAAAAGAATCCTTTGTTTCATTTTTAATAAACACTGAATTTCAAAATCCAGGAGCAAAAACTGTAAAGCTTCTATTCTCTAACAAAGCAAGCCATTTAATATGTTAGCTTCAGCCATAGCATATATTTATATTTTTATTAAAAATTTTAATGAGTTTAAAAATACTTACTGATCTTCCAGAGAGTTTTAAAAATTAATGTTTATATTGTGCTTGGGATCATTGGATAAAAGGCGCTACATAAATGCAATGTATTGTTATTAAGTGTTATTAAAGTAAATTGAAGACAAAGCATGTAATAAAAGTTTCCCTGTGGCAAAAATCTGATGTCCATATATGGTTCCATAGTGTTTAAATCACATTTAACTGTGAAAGTACCAACATTAACATGAAAATGTTTTCTCTGTGGTCTGGAATCAGCAATGAATATGTACTGTGTAGCATTCCATTTTTAATTATATATCATATTTCATAGTAGATATTGAAATTGTAGACCACAAGATTTTATATCACTTACTAGGTGCCAGAATTACAAAAATGAAAAAAACTTTTTTTTCATAGAACTCACACAGCTGAAGTTTCACTTGGTAATAGTAATATTAAGGGCATATTGATTGAAATGGAATTTTTAAATCTAAAACTACCATCAAACCTTCCAGGTGTACAATCATATTTTCAGTCAGTTCCTAATTGTTCACATTAGAAGTGAGTAATAGAGAGCATCTGTCAACCCGGTTCACAGAACTTCTGACTTACAATAATCAAGAGATTAGTCAGTGAAATACAAGTGAAGAGAAAAAGAAAGGTATGCACAGAGATTATATCTGTCTAAATAATAGAGAGGATCAGGGAGGAAGAGGGGAAAAGCTAGCCAGGTTGGAGATGGAAAGGGAATTTCAAAGTTATGACGTGGGATGTTCAATAACAGTTCAGGGTAGCAAGAGAACTGGAGAATTTAGGAAGGATTTTTTAGAAACCTAATAAAAGGATCCTTTTTATGTGATATGAAGGAGGTAGGTAGACATTGGAATTCGTTTTGTTTGTTTGGTTGGTTGGGTTTTTTTGGCCGAACCTCACGGCATACAGGATCTTAGTTCCCCCAGCAGGGATCGAACCTGTGCCCCCTGCAGTGGAAGCTCGGAGTCTCAACCACTGGACTGCCAGAGAAGTCCCTGGAATTCATTTTTAATTATATTTGTTGGCTGTACACCTTTCTTTGAATATGATTCTCTGTGGAAATTGTGCTACTTGGGGCTCCCAGATTCATTTGGGTTACAAAGGAATGTAATCGACTAAGAACAGAAGAATTATAAGCTTAATCACTGTAGTTAAATGTATATAGTAAAGATCCTTTCCCTTTTTATTACACAAGTCAAAGGAAAATAGTACTATGTTTTAAAACCTTATTTCCAGTATCAGTTTACAAAACCATATTTGCCAAATTGAATTATTAGATTTAGTCAACCTTGGGAAAACAAAGATCAGGTTAGGCAGCCATTTTTCACATCATGTGAACTGTCCTTCAAGATGTAAAAAACCTTCAATAATGCATATTTTCTTTGGTGTTTATCAATTGCCTAAACTGAATTTACCCTTTTTAAAATTAATAAAACAATGTTAATTATATAAGCCAGAAGACAGTTTTTAAAAGCAGCAAATTAAGTGTCTTCAGACATGATGAGGTTAAGACAGGAGTTCTAAACTTTAATATGCATTAGAATCATCTGGACAGTTTATTTCAAATGTAGAGTCCAAGATTCAGTACTGCTGTGAAGATTCTGAATCAGAAGGTCTGATGTGGAACCTAGTAATCTGGCCAAGTGATCCTCAAGCAGAAGACTCAAAAATCACAGTTTGAGAAACACTGAGTTAAAGCTTAATTCCAAATAACTGGAGAAAGTTTGGGATACACAAAGCCATATATGATATTTTTCAGAAATTTTTGCATACATAATGTCCTAAAGTATTATTAATTGTAAGCCAGTTTTAAATCCACATACACAATTTCAGAACCACAAAAAATTTCCATGGAAACTTTGGTCAGCCCATTCTTAAACTTGGCTGTGCATTTTTAACTTCAGAAACCAATTTCCATGTGAACTGTTTTTATAGCACATTTTTACTATGGTAAATTATTGGCATAGTGTTGAATAATAAAACTGAGGTTATAAAAAAAGTAGTTATTTACACTAGAAAAGTTGAAACTCATTTTCCTTTGCCTTTTCAACATTTTCTCATTGGTTTTGTCCATATGCATAAAGCTAAATGGAAATTTATATAATTATGCTGTGTATCTGAGTAATGGACCATTGAATCTGAGTAAGAAAACCTCAGATTTTCCTTAACAACATCTTTTCCTTCTAAATTATCTGGGTAATTTCTTTGATTTTCCAATTTACATAACCTAAATACAAATAACCATTATATTCATCACTGACTGGACCTATGTGTTACAGAAAAATAATAACAATCATAAAGTGCTGTCAGAAAAACTAACCACAACTTATCTGCATATGCATCAGAATAGTTCAACTGGAATTCAGAAATTTAGATCTCAAAGCACTGGATAAACATTTTTATAGAAAAGTATTGCATAGGTCACTCTTCTATTAATATGTCCAAATGTTTGGTCATATTTCAATTGGAAAACATGAACACGAAGCTCTGAGCACCTCCCAGACTGGAATCTGATCCTATTCACTGCTGTATCTCAGCACCTAGAATAGTTCTGGCAAGTGGTAGGAGCTCTATATGAATTTTTAAGAAAGTAAACTATGTTGATAAATTTTTGTAGGTCAAAAATTTTTGTAAATCAAGGTCAAAGATTGTGTACTGTTTGGGAGAGTCAAGTAGATTTACTCTTCTATGTACAAGGGAATGCCTATCAGTGGTCTGTGTACAGAAGATATCAAGTCATGTCAAGATGTTGTGTAATGTTTATAGTCACCGAAGTAGTTCAGGGTATGGTTTCGTTCAATTGTCTTTTTGCTTTCATTGATCAGGTGAACTGGAGCAGGTTGATAATAATTTGAAGTCTTTTGTCAAAAGCATCACAGTAAACTCTCAGCAGTGTAACAGTCAAATCTATGAATGAATTAGCCCCTTTGTGGATTACTCACAGAGGATATATGAGCTCTCAGTTCTGTTGACTTAATCTATGTATAACCTCTGCTGGATTTTAGAACATTTCTTTCTGTTCCTCCTAGGGTCAGATATTTCATAAAGCCATGGACGCCAAAACACATCATTACCTGCCAATATGCTTCTTAAGGGAGATGTGAGTCAGACCATGGATGAGCTTAGAAAGAGATAAGGTGAGCTCCAGATGTTGTGAATCAGTCAGAACCAATCCAGCATCTCTCTCGAGCATGGAATCAGTAACAGGAAAGACTTTGGCAAGTGATAAAACAGGATGGGAAGCTGGGGAATTTTCCAAATCAGATATTCAGAATGTGTTTTTATCATTTGAATGGAAATGGTATAAAATCCCAACACATGAAATACCTGGACTAAATAGAGTACAGAAATATAGAGCAAAACAATATATGTTATTTGTAACTTGCTGTTCTTGCATTACCCTATCAATGTTCCCCTCTATTAGCATAAATAATTCAAACTTTCAAAAATTACTTGTGCCCCCATAATTCAAATTGTAAAATAACTGACTATATTATGCAATGTTTCAAAATTGGGCTATGCTTGAAATTTTTTAATTGTACTGCTATGTATTTAGACAAACTGGATATATATTTGGAAGAACATTGTTGGGTTCAAGTTAATTAATCTTCTATATTTATTAGTAATCATGTTAGTTTGGTGAAATGTCTAATATAATTTTAACCACAGACTTTATCAAATGATCACATTGTGCTTCCTGTGAAAGTTTGATATCAACAAAAATTTTATTTTTCTCTTTAAAAAATATTTTTTGGAACTTCATTAAAATTGTACTACTAAGCCATGCACTGACAACTCTCAGCTGCAATCCAAACATACAAAAATGATAGATAAAATATAACAAAAGAAAGATGAAAATTACAACTCAGCTCAAAATAAGGCGGTCATCTCTATGGACCAGAAGCACAGAGACATCAGTAGAGCAGAAGAAGCAGTTGTGCAGGGTTCTGTGTCTAGAAACAGGCAGGGGCAGCCAGGAACTTGGTACCTGCAGAATAATGGGACTGAGTCCATATGGATGTGGGGGTTGAAGCCTGTCTCTCTACTTGAAAACAGAGCCAATATACGTTTTTCATGCCGAAGAAAGGAAGCTGAAAAGAGCTGCAGTTGAATATTTTCTGAGTTTGTAGCTTATATAAAATACCATGCCTATTATGGGCTGAAATGTGTTCTCCCAAAATTTGTATGTTGAAGGCCTAACCCCCAGGACCTCAGAATATGCTTGGAGATAGGATCTTTTAAGAAGTAATTAAGGTTAAATGAGATCATTGGGGTTGGCGCTATCCAACATGACTGTTGTCTTTATAAGAAGAGATTAGGACACAGACACACAGTCACAGAGGAAAGACCATCATGTGAAGCCATTTGAAGATGATGGCCAGCTACAAGTCAAGAGGAGAGATCTTCAGAAAACCTATCCTGCTGACACCTTGATCTTGGACTTCCCGCCTCCAGAACTGTGAGGAAATGAAATTTCTGTTGTTTAAGTCACCTAGTCTGTGGTTCTTTGTTATGGCAGCCCTAGCAAACTAATATAATGCCTATGGAGGCAGAATGATGCAAACACAGCCTCACAGTCAGGCTCCAAGTCAAGCTGCCCATTAGTCAGCTACTGAATGTGTACTAGCCCTAGTACTACATAGTGGGGGAAATTGGGTTCCTAGGAAGCTGGTTGGATGAAACCAAAAAATCACTGGACAGGGATAGGTATGTCCAGAAAGAAGGGAGGGGATGGACCTCCCTTTCAAGATGAGTCTGCACAGCAAAATTGCAAAACACGTAGCAGAAAATAATACCAAAAATGAAGCCAACCAAATCACCAATTGGAAGATGGATTTACTCAATACCAAATTAAAATAATAAAGTAATCTGAAAATAATTTTAAAATAGGGATATTTTAGAAACCTCAAAGAGATAAAGGAACACTCTCCATAAAAATTAAAAATTAAAAAACCAAGAAACTATGAAAAAGAACAAAAAGATATAAAAAACAAATAAAAATTCCTAGAAATAAAAATTATAGTTATTAAAATGATAAATTCAATAGATTTGTTATAATCTAGACTAGAAAGCTCAAAAAAAAGTGAATTACAGGATAGTGTTGAGGAATTCACCCTGAATATGACAAAGCAAGAAAAAGGGCAGTTACTCCCTATGGAGTATAAATTGAGAATCTAAACAATCATCTGATGGGAGTTCCACAGGATAAGAGAGATCATAGTAGAGAGACAGCATTCAAAGATAGAATAACTGAGCATTTTTCTTAATTAAATCAATCTGGAGCCCATTAAAAGCATCAGTTTTAAAAAGTATGAATTATGAAATTTTCTTTCCAAGGACAAAATACAGGATTTCCTGCTTCTTCACTGTGGACTGAATAAGGAAGTTAAAGTCTATGAAAAGGTACAGAGCTTGGGAAATATACTAACATCAAACAATCATACCTTGGTAGGTGGGAGTTTCCTCTTAAGAAAATGGATATGCTCACCCTATCAGTCATCAGGGATAATGGTAAAATCCTAGGGCAGAAAATAAGGCAGGTCTTGGTGCTGGTAGAGGAAGAACTTCTTCCTGGGTTGGAATCTAGATTCCAAGGAGAAAAGACTTAACAGTACTAGTGATGGCAGCTGCAAAGAGCCATTTTGTGAATTAAGCCTCCATCTTCAAGGGGGTACATCTAAGTTTTAGCCCCACTTGTATCTTGAACATGAGTGGATCTGTGTTCTTACCCTAAGAACAAAGGGCATGTCAGGAGTAGGCACAACAGATGTCTAATGCTAAAAGCTCTTATGAGTGCCTTGTAAATTCATTTACCTGAACTAAAGTGGCTGATCAGTAGAACTGTAACACTCGAGTCCTAGTGTTTTCTGCCTAAGAGTAGCATGGTACACATCTTTATTCCTGAAGGTACCATATAAGTCTTGGTGAATTGGTGAAGATGGGCATCCATGATCATGGAGACCCAGAGATACTGGATGCATTCATTTGCTAAGGCTGCCATAACCAAGTACCATAAACTGGGTGGCTTAAACAACAGAAATTTATTTCCTCATAGTTCTTGTAGCTAGAAGTCCAAGATCAACATGTTAGCTGGGTTGGTTTCTCCTGAGGCCTCTCTCCTTGGCTTATAGATATCCATCTTCTCCCTTCGTCTTTACATGGTCTTCCTCCATGTATATCTGTGTCCCAGTATCCTCTTCTTATAAGGATACCAGTCATATTGGTTTAGGACCCACCCATATGACCTTATTTTACCTTAATTGCCTCTTTAAAGGTCCTTTCTCCAAATACAAGCACATTCTGAGGTACTGGGGTCAGGGCTTCAGTGTATTAATTTGGTGGGCGCGGGGGTACACAATCCAGCCCATAACATTGGGTTTATCTTCAAATGTCAGAAGTATCCAAAAACAGGTTCTAGCCATGTCAACAGAATTTTCTAGTAGTGACCGCAGCAAGGAGGTGCTGGAGGAAGCAGGTGAGAGTGGGGAGGGGGCTGTCCAAAATGTAGCAGCGGCAGAGACCTGGCCCAAGAGTACATCAAAGCTCCTTTGGAGGAGCCCTGACTCACAAACTTGCTTAAGCTGCTCCATAGAAAAATTTTGGAAGAGAGTTACTAAGGAACATTTGAATTTCCTGTTGGAATAGATGGAGGCTCAAATTGAACACCACAGAAAATGTGACTTTTTTTTAATCCCAAAATGGGGAAGTGAAGCATGCCAGTCATCATCTCAGAATGTGAATGCAGCTTTTACTGCTAAAGGAGAAAAAAAGAGGTGGAGAAGCTGAGAGGGCAACTAAGAAAAGTGGGGTTCAAGAGATATAGCCTTACTACTTACTGAACAGTGCTTAGCAGATTTGTGCAGCGGACTCTGCTTGTGTCTGAGGGTAACCTACTGAATTCAGTATGCAAGAGGAATGTTAAAAACAAGTGTTTGTTTTAGCACAGTTCCTATATCGTATTTTCAAAATTCCATGTAACTTTTAAGAATTTAAAAATAAATATAAGCAAAAGGAACATGGAAAGGTTCTATGTAGGGCCTTAATCCTTAGGTAAATTTAACCACAAGTAGTTAAATTTGTGCACAAAGCTGCTCCCCGATAACTAATCAGTACCCTTAAGTCAAGTGTACAAAGGCAGCCAATGAAGAAGAGGCTCAAATATTTATTCATTTGTTCATTAAGGAAATAGCAATGAATATACAATAGCAAATGAGAGAGATAAGGTCCCTTCTCTCACAGTATTTCTATTTGTGCCAAATAAGAATAATCCACGGAGGGTAAACCCTTTGTAAACAGAGGACTATTTACAAAATCATGGGAAGAGTGAAGGAAACTATAAGCAATCGTGTAGTACTCTGGGTCCAGTAACACATGACTTTGACCATCATAAATTTAAAAGGATAGGTAAAGAGAAAGATAATAGAACCAAGAAGGAAAGAACCCTTTGGAGAGGGCCACCCTGACCTAAGCTGTGATTTTTAGTCAAGGTGTGAAGTCAGCCCAAGGGGAGAGTCAGGGAGGGAACTAGAGGAATAAAAACTTCCGTTCTATTTCCTCCTTCCCTGTGTCTCCTGCCAGGGCACCCCATTGACCAGATCCAACCAGAGGCAGAAGACAAGCGAGCCACTCGTGGAGCTCAGGCAGGTCAGCCTCCAGGGCTGCAAGCAGGGTGAAGGAGAGTGGAGACTTGATCTGGAGGGGGTAATAGAAGACGTCTGACCTGGCATGTCTATCTTTACATTCCATCTGCTTGAGTCCAGTGCACAGAGGAGCTCACTCCCTTTTACACACGCCATGTTGGACCCCACCTCAATAAATGGCCTTTCCAAATATCTAATGTTTTATAGTAATGGCAAGGAACATGCTCAAGGAATTTGGACACTCGTAAATGAGATCAACACTTACAAATTTAAAGGCATTTGCTTAAAACACTCCCAAAATGTCGCTATGAACGGCTGGGAGTTCTTTCTGGCAAGGATTGGTGATAGCAACAGCTTCGTCAGGGGTGGCTTGCACAGCCTGTGCCTGGGTAAGAAGACTTCAAAAACCTAGATACCGAGTTGAAATGTAGGCTCCTGGTAGAAAAGAAATCCTTTAGAAATTATCAAGGCCAGTAAAATGAACCAATATAGTTTTTGCATCATTTCCGCAAGCATCTAAAGAAAACATGCCAATGTCAACATCTCTCCCACCACCACCTATCTTCCTGTTGTCCAACGTTATCTGCCCTTGTTTTGAGCCAGTAACTGAAAATTTTTAGAGTATCCATCCTTTCCCCCTATATATTTTAAATGTATTATCCATGGATGAATATCCTTTCATCCATGAGTCTCAAAGTATTTTATAAACATTAATTTTCCCAACAAATATGTGAGGTTAAAGCATAACTATCCCTTTCCTTCCAGTTGTTTAAATATAAGAAACACAGAAACGATTAGAAACCACACCTCACAGCAAGTCTACTGCAGGATGAGATTCAACTTGCCTGGTCACCAGCAGTCTTTTCAGTTCTTATACCACTGGACAGAATACATTAGTCTCCTATTTTTCATTACCCTACCCCAGTAATTGAGGTGTCTCCTAAGGAAACTAATGATTGCAGAGCATGTGACATGTTTCAGGTACTGTACTTTAAAGCACTGATTCTTCATATTTCACATTCAGAGCATCTGGGGAGCTTTAAAAAAATCCTGATGCCCAGGCTGCACCCAGTGCTAATTAAATCAGAAACTTTGGGGTGGGGCCCAGATATCAGTATTATTTTTTAACTTCCCAGGTGATTCCAATGTGCAGTGAAATTTGAGAACCAGTGCTTGAAGATCCTTACCACTTAAAGTGTGCTATGCAACCAACAGAGTCAACATTATCTGGGAGCTTCCTGGACATGCAGAATTTCATGTGCCACCCAGGCCTAGTCAAACAGTGTTCATCTTAGCAAGCTCCCAGGTGGCTAACAGGCACACTGGAGTTGGAAAAAACGCTGCTTCAAATGGTTAAATAATCTAATGATGTCAGTAACACGGTCCTCATTTTATAAATGAAGAAACATGTTCAGAAAGGTCAAATAATATGCAGATTCTAACACAGGGCTGATTGACTTAAAAGTTCATGATGCATTTTGGACTATTCCAGTTTAACACTGGAGGAGGGTTTTTTTTTTTTTTTTTTTTTGAAAAGCTGATGAAAGCTTTGAAATCTCACCCAAGAATTAATGCCCCAAAAAAATGTTTGGCACATAAACTTTGAAAAGTTTATTGCCCTCCGTGCAAGTTTGCAGGTCCAAGGACCACAGGTTGTGAGTACCACCACTCCCTTCCATCACCCCTCCCATGACTCCATGATCTATATGATGTGAATATGTAATTTCTTTTCAATATAAAAGCTGATCTATAAAGAAAATAAGCTTTATCTTAGATGAACACACACACACACACACACACACACACACACACACACACACACACACACACACACACAGCATTTCCTCTAAATAGTCCAAATGCTCTGGGAATTTTACAACCAAAAGCCCTTTCAGAAGGCACATTGACAAAATGTAACATTGTACATGGTCTCTTCTACACACCTGTTAGCAGTTGAACCTAATTGTTCAGCAGCTGGTACTGATTTGGGATTCTTTCACTCTATCTCATTATTCCTTTTCCATGATTTTTTCTGGTTTGGAGCTGCTGCTGCTGTTTCTTTACTATGTGTATTTTTTTAAAACTAAAAAGACGTTTTGAAAGAACTCTGGAGAGAGACATAAAAGTTCCTTCTTTATATAACATTTTGCAGTTGAATTTATTTAAACTTATGGTGGTGATTATTAAGTGTGGAAAAATCTAAGGGTAAAGGAAGATTTAACTAGCTGGCTATCCTTCAGTTTCTTAGGTCTCTTTCTAACATTTAGGTATCTTGGCGAAATTCATAAACATCTGATTTGCAGATATTTGTGAATTAGAATGCCAGTGAATATTGTCATAGTAGAGAAAGATGCCTTTCCTGGGTCAGAAACCCTCTTAAGCTGAAGTACATGTGCACATAGTGTTAGATTGCATCATTGAAGCAAGATGCCCTTGATGGAACATTTGATAGAATAAACCATTTTCAGAAGAAACATGGGGGATATCTTATGGCAAGAGATTTTAAACGTATAAAATAGAAAGTAATGGCTGTATGCAAAAAAATACAAACGCACATATGAAATAATCTGATATCAAGTGACTATCTAAGAGTGTTAATTTGCAAGCCCAATGTGACTTTCCTTGAACGTGCTTATACATCATCAAGACCGTTGGCTGCCTTTGAAACAAAAATGCCATCTGAGGTTGGGCTCTTAGAGGCAAAATACAGACCAAAGCATTAAACAATCATGAATTACATCATAAAAGATAAAATAAACATAGGGATCTTCAATTATATGTGAAATAATCTATAGAGCTATAGAAAGAGAAGCTGTCCAATAATTTTATCCCTGTAAAAAAAAAAAACTATTCTTAAAAGCACATAATTAGTGAACTTGCTTCTTTAATAAGCCTGGCAAATACAGTACATTCTCCTTATTATTCTGACTTGGAAAATAATATATATTAACCCTTTGAGGCCACAGAGTGCAACAGAGCAAGTATATGAAATTTACTCATGTTTATTTCATATACAACACCTCAATACCTGAATGTGGCACTGGAATTAAGTAACAATCAGGCTTGTGTTTATCTTCATCTAAATGAATTTTCATATTTAAGGACCACAGAGACCTAATAATGAGGCAGTATTTATCAAACAGGACTTCCAAGGAGAACTACAAAGTAAGGCATTTGTGTAAAAAAAAAAAAATATATATATATATTTTGAAATGACTTAGATTTCTTAAATCATTCAGTGGCAAAGTTCACTAAGATATTCAGTTCTGTGATCACATCCTTTTATAGCATGGACTCATATTTACTTCCACCTACTTAGAAATCTCTCCCTTCATACGTCTACTAAGTGTTAACTAATCATGCTGCCATGGTATATTTTTCCAGTTTCTCCATGCCTGAGCTGTTCTCCAGTGTCATTTTTTAATCTCCTTTACTCTTCACCAAATGACTGGTGCTTCTCTGAACCCAGCAGATGTACTACCAAGTACTACTAAGGTTGATGACAAAGACTAAGGGTCAGCGGCATTGAAAGTTGTTAGAAAATATTTTAACCGTCTATCCTTGAGTCTCTAGTTAGTAGTACACATTTCTTCTTTAATGATAAGAGCAGATGTATCACTAGAGGTTGTATGTTTAACTGAGATCAGATATTCACTCTGTAGATGATAGTTTGCTTTTTGTCATGACGTCAACATATGCGTCATGTTCTTTTGCACACATATTTAGAACATACAGAGTCTGTGTTCATTGTAGTAGACAATTTGCATGAATATTTGCAACCCCAAGTTGAATAGTTAGAATTAATTTAATTTGCATGACTATTGATGGAGTTGGGCTTAGATTTATCTATTAGTGTTCTTATAAATCTCATTAATAGATGTTATAGAGGTCCCCTTAGCCATGTGCCCTCATGTAATTCTGCAGCCATAGCAATAGAAAGCATTAAAGTGTCTTGAGACAATTTTCCTTTAAAATAATGTCTCTGTGGCTTATCAGATATTTATTACAACACTGTCTTATGTCTTTATCTTTCCAAATGCAGAATTAGTGATGATATTGGCTTCGGAAGGGAATTATTGTATAGAAAGAATGCCCAAGCGGTGAAGAAAGAACATATTTACTCGCTCTTATTAAGGTGAGTAGCATATTTGTAAAGACTAAACAGAATAAATACATGCTGACTTAAAGATTACGATATTCAGTAGAATTAGATAAACATTAACATCAAGTTTATAGTCACAGTTGTATTTTTGGATGACTCTTTGAGCTTTTGCTAATCTGGAGGGGCATATATTTTGAAAGAGTGAATGAAAACAGAAGGTTGATGACATAAACTATAAATTTGACTCCATACTTAAATAAGTTGTACCGCATTCTCCTCCCAAATCAAACATTTGAGTGATGATGAACCTGATCCCAACAAATAGGCAGCAAAGTAAGGTGCAAAGAGTCTGAGTCAGACTAAACTCTCATCGTGCCTCTGCCAGTATCTAGCTGTATGACCTTGAACAAGAACCTTAGTGTTTGGGGAATTCTGTTTCCTTAGCGTAAAACCACACTTATAGGACAAGACAATCTCTTCAGTCATTCCAGCTCTGTCCTTCAGACATCAGCAGCTTTGTAAGGTCTTAAGAGAAAAGAACCAGCCAGCAGCCATTCTGTTGCCCTTCTCACCTGGTTATTCATGCGTTATTGTAAAGCTCATATGAGGCAAGATTTATCAGAATCTTTGGAAATGTAGAGAGTATTAAAGCATGCAAAATAATGAGAGATGAAGGTAGAGGTGATATTCCATAGCTCATCATCTCTAACACATCAGCTTTAAGTCTTTGTATCTTTCCCCTTCTAATCTGAGTCCTTTTTCTCTATCTTATTTATCTTTCATTTATTGGCCCACACTCAGAGTCACAACCTCAACCCAAAGGAGGGCACCTTTTTAACATTATAAAATTTCAAGGGACAGCACAGGATATTTGTAATTTCTCAACCTGTTGGTTGAGAAAATATACTTAATCAGCATTTAACAAACATTCTTCGAGTACTCAGGGACTTAATGCAGTGTAAAAACAGACAGTAGAGCCTACAGTCTAGTGGGGAGAGACATATAATAAAATAATCACACACATAAAAGTAAAATACAAATGGTTGGGGAGGGGGAAGGGTAAGATGTGACAAAGTGAGAGAGTGGCATGGACATATATACACTACCAAATGGTAAAGAGACACAGTGAATTTAGTAACTTTTAAGTGGATATATATTTAATTAATCACAACAGCTCCTACATGCACTTTTAAAATAGTAACATTTATATGTACAAGCATATCATTTATTCAGACTACATTTGTGTATTATTGCAGGCCCCTTACAATAAAACTTCTGCCTCAGGTTATGAATCTCGACATTGTCTGACGATTGTGTCCCTAGCTAGAATTAGGTGGTTGAGGACAAAGATCTTGCTTATGAATTAAATGTTAGCCAAATAAACATATTGAGATAAATAACTTCTTGCTGCTATCTCAGACAAACCGCAAATCTATTTCTCACTTCTGTTATCTTTACAATGCTGAATGCTAACCAGAGGCAGGATAGAATGGGGGTGAAAATTTGTTTTCCAGAGGTCAAACTAACAGAATCTCCACCATCTTGTAGCTATACTTTCTGGGTCACATATCCTGTGATGTTGCCAGGTTAAGGGATGCGGGTTTGGAGGAAGTATTCCAGATTTACCTCAGTGTGGAACTGTATCACCATGTGATGTAATTTTACCATGGCATCTGTCTTCCCAACAACACTGGCCTGTATCTCTAGAGTCCACCATGGTGCCCACTCAATAATTCTTACTGAATGAACCAGTGGAATGTGAAAAAGCATGTTCTTTGCAATTCAGCATAACAAAGAGATTTTTAGTCCTTTCTACCATGACACAACAGACTCTGTGGCACTGGCAAGAAAAACATTTGGTATAGCTACCACCTAGACACATTGTAAACACGACTCTCGGAAACTTACATCAGTCATCTGTGACGTGTCCCCACGACTCTGTGGGAATGGGAGACGACCGGTGGCTGTCCAGTGGCTGCTGCCTCATCAGTCCATCAGGGGACGGAGCCTCTTTAATAGAATTCAGTCCTGTTCTTGGCTATTTGAAGGAATAAGAGAGGCCTGCTCTTTCTCACCAGCACTGAGTCTATCTCCTGCCAGTTTCAAAGGAAGAGTAACAGAAAGTTTACAAAGTAAAATATGAACACAGACTCCAAACACACACAAAAAAGAAGGAAATATTAATTTTTGCAAAGTAAATACTTCTGTTACTGGTCAAAATTCTGGAGTTTTGGAATAAAACTGCCTTGTATTACCAAAGCTCTTTGAGTTTTCAAAGCACTTTTGTATTAGTGATCATTTGATCCTCAGAACAACACTGTGCCATGAAAGGGCAGGAGATTTTATCTGTATTTGAGAGGCGAGGAGAGTATCCATAGGGTCGGGCAGCCTGCCTGAAGTCACACGGCGATAAAGAGCTGGAACGAGGAAGAACACCCAGACTCCTAATGTCGGGCGAGAGCTCGCTCAACATCACATCGTGATTCTTATCTGCAAATGGATGAAGATCCTTCTGACCCCGGGTTGTGGTTTGGGCACAGTCGCTTCCACTTTTGCAATTACTGTCAAACCTGGCCACTGTCTCCTATGCTTGCTGTTTAAAATGACCACAGACAGATAAATTGGAAGGGGAACAGTTAATAAAGAAGCTGCTAAGAAACTATCTAGGTCTTTCTGTATTCCCTCCAGTGAAGTCAAGTGCAATTTCTGACAGAGCTCAGCTATCCAGTCCGCTCCTTTCAAGCTATGATACCAAGCTACCTGTAAAATAAATAAACAAACAACCTGATCACAGTTTTCAGGGATGATTTAGAATAATAATAATTATTATTATTAGAAATAATAATTTCCTTCTAAATCTAAATTTTCCCAAACTCTTATCCACCATGTAGCTGTTCTGAGAATGGCCTTAATTCCCAGTATTTTTTTCACAAACACTAAAAGTTAACCTGTCTCTTTCTGTACCAAAACATTTACATAAAATTTAAGAAATCTATAACTTAGCACAGTAAATAGACGGCATTCTCCCTGTTCTTCCTAAAGTGACACTCTGTACATTACAGAACTAAAAAAATTTTTGGTTTTATTT
This sequence comes from Balaenoptera acutorostrata, assembly GCF_949987535.1. Classification (NCBI taxonomy): domain Eukaryota; kingdom Metazoa; phylum Chordata; class Mammalia; order Artiodactyla; family Balaenopteridae; genus Balaenoptera; species Balaenoptera acutorostrata. The sequence goes on from NC_080065.1 coordinate 91,172,743, forward strand.
CTCCAGTTCTTAGGAAAAGAACTTAAAATTTATAAATGGCTAACAGAAATTGATCACCTTCGGTTTGCATTTAAAGCAGGCTGTTTATGCGTATTAGTTATGCACAGCATAGTGCCATGCTTATATAGGTGTTCAATAAATATTTGGTGAATGATTGATGGATGAGTGATGCAGTGCCCTGTGGGTACACACTGAATTGGCCTGCTGTATAACTTACAGTAAAAAATTAAAGAAGACAATTATAAAGCATAGACTAGAGAATTAGGCCTTTGAAGAGAAAGATTTGAGTCATTAGTGCTAAATAACGAAATGATTTAGGGCAAACTTCCTGACTCACCAGGCCTTTGGATTTCTCAACAATAGACTAAGAGTATGGATAAAAATTTAGGTGGTCTCTAAGGTTACTTCTAGTCCTAGTATTTTGTAATTCTAGATTGAAAAACTATCAGCCAGAGAAATATATCACTCTCACCAGAAAATGAATATGGAATGAAGGGTGATCGCAGACAAAGGTCTTAGCTTTCTAAGTTAAAATGTGCTTGGGGGGTGGGAGGTGGGCGGATTAAGAATTGTAAAGACAATAAGGACTTCCCAGAGTCTTACAGAGATTGCTTTTAGCACATTATCATCTACTACAGAGCCCTGTAAAAGAATTGTGGTGGAGACAGAAGTAGGCTCTGAGGAACAAGAAAGGGCACTGAGAAAGTCTAAAGTTTCTTCTCCTTTTTCTTTTTTTTATTCTTTAACAAAGTAGATGAAGGAAAGGAAAAATGCATTATGAACTGTTTTGAAGTCCCAGAACTTGGGGAATGACTAATATAAGCCCCTAGGAGTACAAAAGAGAACACTCCTAGAGAAAATGGAATTCATGGAAAGAGAACCCAACATAGGGCTCTTAATTTTTGAAGAAACTGGGTACTCAAACAAGGGTTTCAGCTGGACACCCAAAGGGCTAGATCTGGGACCCAAATAAAAAAGGATTGTGCTCTGCCGAAGGCCACAAAAGAGCTGAAGAGGGTACCTGAGCCTTGGAGGAGAGGATGGGAACAATATCAACAGATTGCTAACAGGACCCCTAACCATGAGGGGAGCACCTTGAAGCTCAGAGAATAAGTACTGGCAGCCTGGAAGGAACTAAACCTTTAACCGAGCCCCAGGCAGGGGGACTTGATCTATGATCCTGACAATCCAGAACTGTCTCCCACTGTCGTACTACACTGAAACAACCAGGCAACTATGTGCATGTGAGAATTCCGTAAACAGCGTTACCATAAGAGAACAGGAAGAATATGACTCCAAAATATGATCTTAAAAGGGGAAATTCTCTTCCTTCTTCCTCCTTCTACCACAGCCCTTCCCCTTTCTTTGTTTCCTCAGGGATGGCAGAGAAAATTTAACTGGTATACAGAGGCACTCAGGCCAGCCAAGGAATTCCTTGACTCTGTCTTGGGGGTGGGTGTCATACCAGCACATGAAGTTGCCCATGGAGAAAACCATAGATTCCACCTGAACACCCACAGTGCACCCATTAGATGTAAGGCTAGGTTTTTCAGGGGATAAAAAGATGAGCAAGATATTATAATTACTTCCAGTCCAGTGGGGGAAATGAAACAATGAATAACCAAGACAAAGTAGAGTAAATGATATGCCATATGTGAAGTTGAAACAAAGATCTAGTGTAGGAAGTCACTTCCTGGGTAACTGGAAGGACAGTCTGTTTCTCTCCATTCTCTGCCACCACCCTCTTCTAAGCTGTACTCTTCTCTTCTCTTGCCTGGAAATCCTAAAGACTCCCTCTTTTGTTTCTACTGCCTCCTGTCAATTCTCAGGGGGTCAGAGTGACCTTTTTAAAATCAAGTCTCAAGCCACTCCACTCTTTTCAAACTCTCTAATTGTACTTAGCATATAGTTCAAGGTTCTTAACTTGGTTTACAAGGCTTCACCAATGTGACCTATACCTCTGCAGCCTCATCTTGAGCCCCTCTTTTTAGTGTGGTCTCTCTCAGCCTTGCTGGTCTTTATTCATTTCTTCTTGTATACCTTGTTCCCATCTGCCTTACTTAAGGCATTTACATTTGCCATTTCCTCTACCTGAAATGTTCATCTCTGTCTTGCTCCTTGCTTAGTTAATTCCTGCACCATCCCCCTCATCTCTCTCCATATTCCTCTCCTGACATTCCCCCTTCTCTGCTCCCCCTGGGTTAATACGTGCTCTTCCTTCATAGCACTTGTGATGGTTGATAAATGCATGTTTATTTGTGGAATTGTCATTGACAGCTGATACCCCCATATACTATAAGCTCCATGAGGGCAGAAACTATGTCTCTGTTCTCACCATTGTATCCACAGCACCTAGCTCAGGGCAGGCATAAAGCAGCCACTCATTAGCTACTTCTTGAATGAATCATAGATATTAGGGATCAATCATCCAGCCCTTTTACAGAAGAGGGAACTGAAGCTCACAAAGGCAAACAGACTTATTCAAAGTCCCAAGTTGCTGAACCAGAAAAAGTAATCTTGTCTCCAGACTCGTAATCCATAGTTCTTATCCAGTTCCACCACGTGACCCTGAAGCTTGTTCAAGGGCCAAGTCACAGCCTCCAAGTTTATTGCTGGGACAAAAGGTGATTGAGAAGAGAGACCAAAGGAATTATTCATTGAGTCCTATGAGCAGTTGAACATAAGTGAGAAATTGAGAAATGAAAGACTGACACTTGAAAGAAAAATTGATGAGTACGTGGTGTAGTTAATGTATTGCCACACAGATGAGAGATTGATCTGATTGACTAGCCTGAGATGTGCACCCCTACAGACACAAGGCATGAGGCTCCACAAAGACGGTACATATCCCTGGCCAGCACCTAATTAAGAGAAAGAATTTTCTGGGGAACAAGTGGGTGTACTGGAAAGTACAAGAGAGTCAAATTTTGTTCAGTTTATTTTGAATCCTGAATCCTTCTTGCAGGATTGGGGAGAGGCAGCAGAGGGATAAAGGTGTGAGGTGGAAGATAGGTAATATATTGATGTTTTTATATTTGAGGAATTGTATTTAATAAGTAATGAGGATGCTGTTGAATTTTTTTTTAAATGCCTCTAAAAAATGGAAGAATTGGAAGCCAAAGAAATAGCTTTGTCTGATGAAGTGATGGGAGCTGGAGATGAGAGAGGGACTCCATGCTGACGCCACACTCTTCTGTTCAACCAGATCACCTCTTGGCCATAATCCTTCCTTTCAACCAGTGCCAGTCACAAGGAGGAGGTATGAATCTGGGGCCAAGGCTGAAGCACACAGTTGATGAGCCACAAAGGGCAGGGCCGCCTCAGCCTAGGCAGAGAAGGCAAGTGCTCTTTTATATTTCCGCTGAAAGAAGCACAGTGTTTTAACTCAAAACTGGAGGGTTATTAGTTTCCTGACCAAAAGAGAGAGAGAGAGTCTCAAATGTGGGGTTCTGCATAGCAGGGCTGCTTTTGAACTCCTCATCCCTCAACATCTGCAGCCGTTTCCATTCTTGAAGCGTTGCCAACTTCTGCGTTAAGGACTGATATCTGCATGGACATGTGGGTTCTGGCAGCCCTTGTGCAGTGCAGCAGGCTCGGGCAGGCAGTGGCAGCAAGGAGAGGGGCAAGGGATTCTTTGTGCATGGCTCTAACTCTCCACTCGTAGAACAGCTTCAGATTGCATAAATGTAGCATGCAGGCTCTAAGTGCAGTGAGCCTCTTGTGAAAATGTCTCCAGACTTACAGAAGTGTAATGAACTACCAAATATCAAAAAAAAAAAAAAAAAAATCCCAAAACACAAAATGGTCTCAGGGTACTCTGGGTAACATTACTTTCTGATTTTAGAAGAGTAATAATATGTTTTTAAATTAATGTTTAAACAGAGAAGAATCAGACTGGCATAGTGGAAAGAGTACAGACCAGACTTACACCTAGTTTTGAATCCTGGCTGTTAAACCTCTCTAAGGCTCAGTTTTCCTACTTTTCCTACTGTAAAAGGAGAATCACAGCACCCTCCTTGGAGATTTGGGGGAGGATTGGAGATAATATCTGAGAGCACATATGCAGAGCCTGGAATTTAACAGGCGTTCATTCATTAAATGGCAGCTACCTTTACATGGAACTATGGGGGAAAAAAGGCAATATTTTTCCTTGTCAGTGTTTTTAATACTCATTAATGAGACTGTAAAACTTCAGTTTATAAAAATCATCTCAGGACAGGTATACTGAATTAGTCACTGACAAGTCATTCTTCATTCTGGCTCCAGATTCCAATTATCAGCTATTTCCCCAGTATCCCTTCATTTAGACAGGGGCAGTGAGGAGAGGTTCTATGTGCTTAAAAATGTAGGAGGTTGTCTATGGTGTGATTTTTGTCACAGCAAACTTAAGGACTCCTTAAAGTTCTTGCATCACCCACCTGGACTTTGCCTTGCTCACCTGCTTACACTTACAATTGCTTAAAAGTCTACCTTAGAAGAGGATTGTATTTAGCTTAAGCCTATTTAAGAACCAACACTTACATATTATTAGCTATCACTTTTCTGAAGAGGAGTCCCCCAAACAGCATCTCCCTGCTAAATGCCAGCCACCCAGCTTCAGTTTCCCAAAGACTTTTGTTCCAGCTCACTCTGGGTTTTTAGCCTTGAGCAAATAATGGAAAATTACAGAGTACTTAGAGAAACTATATAGTTCCACAGATAGTCTACACATTGCACTGTGTTTTTATTAAAGAGTTGCAGGTCCTTTACACCAGTCACAGATTAACTCATTTTTCATGAACACAGAGTGATCATCCCTCCTTATAACTCATCCCTCCTTATAACTCTCCCCATGATCCTCCAGTTTAGAATGCCTTTTTCCCGCAGCTTTACTGAGGTATAATTGACAAATAAAATTGTATATATTTAAAAGGTATGAAGGAGACCTTCAAAATGGTGGAGGAGTAAGACATGGAGATCACCTTCCTCCCCACAAATACATCAGAAATACATCTACATGTGGGACAACTCCTACAGAACACCTACTGAACGCTGGCAGAAGACCTCAGACTTCCCAAAAGGCAAGAAAATCCCGACGTACCTGGGTAGGGAAAAAGAAAAAAGGAAAAACAGAGACAAAAGAATAGGGATGGGACCTGCACCTCTGGGAGGGAGCTGGGAAGGAGGAAAACTTTCCACACACTAGGAAGCCCCTTCACTGGTGGAGCTGGGGGTTGGGGGGTGGCTGGGGGGAAGCTTCGGAGCCATGGAGGAGAACGCAGCAACAGGGGCACGGAGGGCAAAGCGGAGAGATTCCCACACAGAGGATCGGTGCCGACCAGCACTCACCAGCCCGAGAGGCTTGTCTGCTAACCCGCCGGGGTGGGTGGGGGCTGGGAGCTGAGGCTTGGGCATCAGAGGTCAGATCCCAGGGATAGGACTGGGGTTGGCTGCGTGAACACATCCTGAAGGGGGCTAGTGCGCCACAACTAGCAGGGAGGGAGTCCGGGAAAAAGTCTGGAACTGCCTAAGAGGCAAGAGACCATTGTTTCGGGGTGTGTGAGGAGAGGGGATTCAGAGCACTGCCTAAATGGGCTCCAGAGACGGGGGCAAGCCGTGGCTATCAGCTTGGACCCCAGAGATGGGCATGAGATGCTAAGGCTGCTGCTGCTGCCACCAGGAAGCCTGTGTGCAAGCACAGGTCACTATCCACATCTCCCCTCCCGGGATTCTGTGCAGCCCGCCACTGTGAGGGCCCCGTGATCCAGGGACAACCTCCCCATGAGAACGCACGGTGCACCTCAGGCTGCTGCAATGTCACACTGGCCTCTGCCGCCGCAGGCTCGTTCCGCATTCCGTACCCTTCCCTTCCCCTGGCCTGAGTGAGCCAGAGCCCCCTAATCAGCTGCTACTTTAACCCCGTCCTGTCTGAGCAAAGAACAGACGCCCTCTGGTGACCTACATGCAGAGGCGAGGTCAAATCCAAAGCTGAACCCTGGGAGCTGTGCGAACAAAGAAGAGAAAGGGAAATCTCTCCCAGCAGCCTCGGGAGCAGCGGATTAAATCTCCACAATCAACTTGATGTATCCTGCATCTGTGGAATACCTGAATAGACAACGAAACATCCCAAAATTGAGGCGGAGGCGGTGGACTTTGGGAGCAACTGTAGTCTTGGGGTTTGCTTTCTGCATCTAATTTGTTTCTGGTTTTGTGTTTAGCTTAGTTTAGTATTTAGAGTTTATTATCATTAGTAGATTTGTTTCTTGATTTGGTTACTGTCTTCCTTTTTTATATATATAGATATATATTTTTTTCTTTTTCTCTTTTTGTGAGCGTGTATGTGTATGCTTCTTTGTGTGATTTTTCTCTGTATACCTTTCTTTTACCATTTCTCCTAGGGTTCTCTCTGTCCGTTTTTTGTTTTGTATTTTTAGTATACTTTTTAGGACTTGTTATCATTGGTGGATTTGTTTTTTGGTTTGGTTGCTCTCTTCTTTCTTTCTTTCTTTTTTTCCTCTTTTTTCTTTTTTTATTACTTTTTAATTTTTTTAATACTTCTTTTATTTTAATAACTTCATTTTATTTTATTTTATTTTTTTCTTCTTTCTTTTTTTCTCCCTTTTGTTCTGAGCCAAGTGGCTGACAGGGTCTTGGTGCTCTGGCCGGGTGTCAGGCCTGTGTCTCTGAGGTGGGAGAGCTGAGTTCAGGACATTGATCCACCAGAGACCTCCTGGCTCCACATAATATCAGACAGTGAAAGCTCTCACAGAGATCTCCATGTCAATGCTAAGACCAAGCTCCACTCAACAACCAGAAAGCTACAGTGCTGGACACCCTATGCCAAACAACTAGCAAGACAGGACCACAACACCACCCATTAGCAGAGAGGCTGCCTAAAATCATAATAAGGTCACAGACACCCCAAAACACACCACCGGATGCGGTCCTGCCCACCAGAAAGAAAAGATCCAGCCTCATCCAACAGAACACGGGCACCAGTCCCCTCCACCAGGAAGCCCACACAACCCACTGAGCCAATCTTAGCCACTGAGGGCAGACACCAAAATCAACGGGAACTATGGACCTGCAGCCTGCAAAAAGGAAACCCGAAACACAGTAAGTTAAGCAAAATGAAAAGACAGAGAAACACACAGCAGATGAAGGAGCAAGGTAAAAACCCACCGTACCAAACAAATGAAGAGGAAATAGGCAGTCTACCTGAAAAAGAATTCAGAGTAATGATAGTAAAGATGATCCAAAATCTTGGAAATAGAATGGAGAAAATACAAGAAACGTTTAACAAGGACCTAGAAGAACTAAAGAGCAAACAAACAATGATGAACAACACAATAAATGAAATTAAAAATTCTCTAGAAGGAATCAATAGCAGAATAACTGAGGCAGAAGAACAGATAAGTTACCTGGAAGATAAAATAGTAGAAGTAACTACCGCAGAGCACAATAAAGAAAAAAGAATGCAGAGAATAGAGGACAGTCTCAGTGACCTCTGGGATGACATTAAACGCACCAACATTCGAATTATAGGGGTCCCAGAAGAAGAAGAGAAAAAGAAAGAGACTGAGAAAATATTTGAAGAGATTATACTTGAAAACTTCCCTAATATGGGAAAGGAAATAGTCAATCAAGTCCAGAAAGCGCAGAGAGTCCCATACAGGATAAATCCAAGGAGAAACACACCAAGACACATATTAATCAAACTATGAAAAATTAAATACAAAGAAAAAATATTAAAAGCAGCAAGGGAAAAACAAATAACATACAAGGGAATCCCAATAAGGTTAACAGCTGACCTTTCAGCAGAAAATCTGCAGGCCATAAGGGAGTGGCAAGACATATTTAAGGTGATGAAAGGGAAAAACCTACAACCAAGATTACTCTACCCAGCACGGATCTCATTCAGATTCGATGGAGAAATCAAAAGCTTTACAGACAAGCAAAAGCTAAGAGAATTCAGCATCACCAAACCACCTTTACAACAAATGCTAAAGGAACTTCTCTAGGCAGGAAACACAAGAGAGGGAAAAGACCTACAGTAACAAACCCAAAACAAGAAAATGGTAATAGGAACATACATATCAATAACTACCTTAAATGTAAATGGATTAAATGCTCCAACCAAAAGACATAGACTGGCTGAATGGATACAAAAGCAAGACCCATATATATGCTGTCTACAAGAGACCCACTTCAGACCTAGGGACACATACAGACTGATAGTGAGGAGATGGAAGAAGATATTCCATGTAAATGGAAATCAAAAGCTGGAGTAGCAATTCTCATATCAGACAAAATAGACTTTGAAATAAAGACTATTACAAGAGACAAAGAAGGACACTACATAATGATGAAGGGATCGATCCAAGAAGAAGATATAACAATTGTAAATATTTATGCACCCAACATAGGAGCACGTCATTACATAAGGCAAATGCTATCGGCCATAAAAGAGGAAATCGACAGTAACATAATCATAGTAGGGGACTTTAACACCCCATTTCCACCAATGGACAGATCATCCAAAATGAAAATAAATAAGGAAACGCAAGCTCTAAATGATACATTAAACAAGATGGACTTAATTGATATTTATAGGACATTCCATCCAAAAACAACAGAATACACTTTCTTCTCAAGTGCTCATGGAACATTCTCCAGGATAGATCATATCTTGGGTCACAAATCAAGCCTTGGTAAATTTAAGAAAATTGAGATCGTATCAAGTATCTTTTCCATCCACAGTGCTATGAGACTAGATATCAATTACAGGAAAAAAAATCTGTAAAAAATACAAACACGTGGAGGCTAAACAATACACTACTAAATAACCAAGAGATTACTGAAGAAATCAAAGAGGAAATCAAAATATACCTAGAAATAAATGACAATGAAAACACAACGACCCAAAACCTATGGGATGCAGCACAAGCACGTCTAAGAGGGAAGTTTATAGCAATACAATCCTACCTCAAGAAACAAGAAACATCACAAATAAACAACCTAACCTTACACCTAAAGCAATTAGAGAAAGAAGAAAATAAACCCCCAAAGTTAGCAGAAGGAAAGAAATAAAGATCAGATCAGAAATAATGAAAAAGAAATGAAGGAAACAATAGCAAAGATCAATAAACTAAAAGCTGCTTCTTTGAGAAGATAAACAAAATTGATAAACCATTAGCCAGACTCATCAAGAAAAAAAGGGAGAAGACTCAAGTCAATAGAATTAGAAATGAAAAAGGAGAAGTAACAACTGACACTGCAGAAATACAAAGGATCATGAGAGATTACTGCAAGCAACTATATGCCAATAAAATAGACAACCTGGAAGAAATGGACAAATTCTGAGGAAAGCACAACCTCCCAAGTCTGAACCAGGAAGAAATGGAAAATATAAACAGACCAATCACAGGCACTGAAAATGAGACTGTGATTAAAAATCTTCCAACAAACAAAGGCCGAGGACCAGATGGCTTCACAGGTGAATTCTATCAAACATTTAGAGAAGAGCTAACACCTATCCTTCTCAAACTCTTCCAAAATATAGCAGAGGGAGGAACACTCCCAAACTCATTCTACGAGGCCACCTTCACCCTGATACCAAAACCAGACAAAGGTGTCACAAAGAAAGAAAACTACAGGCCAATATCACTGATGAACATAGGTGCAAAAATCCTCAACTAAATACTAGCAAACAGAATGCAACAACACATTAAAAGGATCATACACCATGATCAAGTGGGGTTTATCCCAGGGATGCAAGGATTCTTCAATATATGCAAATCAATCAATGTGATACACCATATTAACAAATTGAAGGAGAAAAACCATATGATCATCTCAATAAATACAGAAGAAGCTTTTGACAAAATTCAACACCCATTTATGATAAAAACCCTCCAGAAAGTAGGCATAGAGGGAACTTACCTCAATATAATAAAGGCCATATATGACAAACCCACAGGCAACATCATTCTCAATGGTGAAAAACTGAAACCATTTCCACTAAGATCAGGAACAAGACAAGGTTGTCCACTCTCACCACTGTTATTCAACATAGTTTTGGAAGTGTTAGCCACAGCAATCAGAGATGAAAAAGAAATAAAAAGAATCTAAATCGGAAAAGAAGACGTAAAGCTGTCACTGTTTGCAGATGACAGGATACTGTACATAGAGAATCCTAAAGATGCTACCAGTAAACTACTAGAGCTAATCAATGAATTTGGTAAAGTAGCAGGATACAAAATTAATGCACAGAAATCTCTTGCATTCCTATACACTGATGATGAAAAATCTGAAAGAGAAATTAAGGAAACACTACCATTAACCATTACAACAAAAATAATAAAATATCTAGGAATAAACCTACCTAAGGAGACAAAAAACCTGTAGGCAGAAAACTATAAGACACTGATGAAAGAAATTAAAGATGATACAAATAGATGGAGAGATATACCATGTTCTTGGATTGGAAGAATCAACATTGTGAAAATGACTGTACTACCCAAAGCAATCTACAGATTCAGTGCAATCCCTATCAAACTACCAATGGCATTTTTCACAGGACTAGAGGAAAAAATTTCACAATTTGTATGGAAACACAAAAGATCCTGAATAGTCAAAGCAATCTTGAGAAAGAAAAACGGAGCTGGAGGAATCAGGCTCCTAGACTTCAGACTATACTACAAAGCTACAGTAATCAAGACAGTATGGTACTGGCACAAAAACAGAAATATAGATCAATGGAACAGGATAGAAAGCCCAGAGGGAAACCCACGCACATATAGTCACCTTATTTTTGATAAAGGAGGCAAGCATATACAATGGAGAAAAGACAGCGTCTTCATAAGTGGTGCTGAGAAGACTGGACAGCTACATATAAAAGAATGAAATTAGAACAGTCCTTAACACTATACACAAAAATAAACTCAAAATGGATTGAAGACCTAAATGTAAGGCCAGACACTATAAAACTCTTAGAGAAAAACATAGGCTGAACACTCTATGACATAAATCACAGCAAGTTTCTTTTTGACCCACGTCCTAGAGAAATGGAAATAAAAACAAAAATAAACAAATGGGACCTAATGAAACTTAAAAGGTTTTACACAACAAAGGAAACCATAAACAAGATGAAAAGACAACCCTCAGAATGAGAGAAAATATTTCCAAATGAAGCAACTGACAAAGGATTTTAATCTCCAAAATTTACAAGCAGCTCATGCAGCTCAATATCAAAAAAACAAAAAATCAATCCTAAAATGGGCAGAAGACCTTGATAGACATTTCTCCAAGGAAGATATACAGATTGCCAACAAACACATGAAAGGATGCTCAACATCACTAATCATTAGAGAAATGCAAATCAAAACTACAATGAGGTATCACCTCACATTAGTCAGAATGGCCATCATCAAAACATCTACAAACAATAAATGCTGGAGAGGGTGTGGAGAAAAGGGAACCCTGTTGCACTGTTGGTGGGAATGTAAATTGATACAGTAACTATGGAGAACAGTATGGAGGTTCCTTAAAAACTAAAAATAGAACTACCATAAGACCCAGCAATCCCACTACTGGGCATATACCCTGAGAAAACCATAATTCAAAGAGTCATGTACCACAATGTTCATTGCAGGTCTATTTACAATATCCAGGACATGGAAGCAACCTAAGTGTCCATCGACAGATGAATGGATAAAGAAGACGTGACACATATATACAATGGAATATTACTCAGCCATAAAAAGAAATGAAATTGAGTTATTTGTAGTGAGGTGGATGGACCTAGAGTCTGTCATACAGAGTCAAGTAAGTCAGAAAGAGAAAAACAAATACCGTATGCTAACACATATATATGGAATCTAAAAAAAAAAAAAAAAAATGGTTCTATAGAACTAGGGGCAGGACAGGATTAAAGACGCAGACGTAGAGAATGGACTTGAGGACACGGGGAGAGGGAAGGGTAAGCTGGGACGAAGTGTGAGAGTGGCATGGACATATATACACTACCGAATGTGAAATGGATAGCTAGTGGGAAGCAGCCGCATAGCACAGGGAGATCAGCTCGGTGCTTTGTGACCACCTAGAGTGGTGGGATAGTGAGGGGGGGAGGGAGACGCAGGAGCGAGGAGATATGGGGATATATGTATATGTATAGCTGATTCACTTTGTTATAAAGCAGAAACTAACACACCATTTTAAAGCAATTATACTCCAATAAAGATATTAAAAAAATAAAAATAAAAATAAAAGGTACAACATGATGATTTGATATACGTATACATGGTAGAATGATTACCACAATCAAATTAATTAACATATCCACCACCTCACATACTTACCGTGTGTGGAGGGGATGGTAAGAACACTTAAGATTTACTCTTCTATTTTTTTTTTTTTTTGATCTACTGTTTTAGCAAATTTCAAGTATACAATAGAGTATTATTCACTATAGTCACCATGCTGTACATTAGATCTCCAGAATTCATTAACCTTCTTCATGAAAGTTTAGAAAGTCTTTTTTTTATTCTCGTTCCACATCAATCCCTAAGCCTAAACCAAAAGTCAGCTCAACTATTACATCTGCCACCAAGACTTTGCAGGCATTCTAACCCTCAGTGACATCTACTTCCAGTGAACTCATTCAAAAGTATTTCAGGCCCACAGCATTCACCACCTGCCAGTCTCATTTGACATTTAATCATCTACTGCTTTGGAAAACTTTTTCTGTCATGTCATTACTTATTTCTAGCCATCTAAGTGGTCACTGTATCTCTTATCTTTTAGATAATGAACTTCTATTCCCCATAATTCCAGCATAGTTCAGTGTGATTAAAAAGATCCTTATTAATGTCTTGAATAAGAGTCAATGAACTTCCCAGCAGATACTACTTTGATAAGTCATTGTCTACTCTTTTGCACAAATAAATTTTGCATACTTTTTCAATATGGTTTTCACCAGGAAGGGTGAAAGACCCAGAAGGAGAGTGGTTGGAGCCAGGTATTTTTATATTTGCTAGTTCTCACTCTGACTAAAGCCAGTGCTTGCTCCATATCTTCCCATCGCCTCAGCCACTTGAGGCTCACAATTGTCTGAGATATGCCAAGTTCCTTTCACTTGAGAATTCTACTTTCCATTCTCTACTCTTGCAAATTTTTAAAGTACTGTATTTTAAAATGGAGTATATATGCCCTCCACTTATTATTCTGACCTAATAGAGGTTTTGTGTTAAAATTAGAGATATAATGTGAGACTATATATATATGAGTATATATACATATATATATATATGTAAATATATATCTAAATAAAATAATATATAAATAAAAGTGGAGTGTCTCCAGGTAGACAGAGTGAAGCTTGGCTAAGAATGTCTGTGGAGTGAACATGAACCTGCAAGCAAGGAGATTTTGGTCTCACAAAGAGGAACACAATCTGTGAAGGCGCCTCATTAATACATTTTCACATGCCTAGGAACCAAGAGCTAACTTGCCTCCTCTTTCTTTAAAAAAAAAAAAAAAAGAGAAATAGAGCTTATGAAAAAGGGTGTTGTTTCTAGTCGTTCAGAACTCCATATCCATAAAACATGATAAGGAATGTCTCAACACTGTAGATAAAAGTTATTTGGAGAGAGAACACTCCCTTTAAACCAAGGAATGGATGCTGATTAGATGAGGAAAGTGAAAGAGAGAAGTACAACACCTATTATTAATAATCATAAAATGACTTTGAATTTCTCCAGCCCCTTTCATCTAGGAATTTCAATTTGCTTATATTAACTAATTAAACCTCACTTTTACTTTATCACCCCTGGTAAGAGAATAAGACTGTAACATTAGAATTTCTACATTCTCTTGTAGTTTTCAGTACTTTGCAATCATTCATTTGTTGTTCAAGCCTACAACCTACTGAGTAAGCTAGTGTAATTAATCACTTTTTTACAGGTAGGGAAACTGAGACAAAAACATAACATCTTGCCAAGACCACACAGTGAGGCAGTTGCAGAGCCAGAATCAAAGCCAACTAATATTTGAATCCAGGGCTTCTGGTGGGAAAACTACATCAGTCAATTTTCCCCACTATCCCTCCTTCGTAACTATCTTCACACACAGGTAGCCTTAGGAGACAGAACTTCAGAAGTTATAAAAATCAACTTAGAAATAGCAGAATAATGTTAAATCTTCCAAATATTTCAATTCAGGATGACTCAAGAAAGTCTAACTAATAACCCACAATAGGACAGGGGGAGAAAAGATGATGTGGGCAGCATTTATTATTTTTCCAAAGATTCACCCCTGAGTGGAGAATTGGAAAAGACAAACAACAGTACATAACCTGTGTTTTATGTATACATTGATATTATTTGGTGTAGGCTCAGATTGCCTTTTCTCCCCACCCACGAGTAGTTTGGGGAAGGGGCTGGTAATACCTTAAATGTCTTAAATTTCAGACCTTCCCCCTTAAGTCTCAGTGACAGCATCAGTGACAACTCTTGCAGAACAGTGAGCATTTTTAACCCTTTAGAACCTACTCATTTGAAGTTAGTGAACTTCTGAAGAATAATTGCTTTAAATATCATATTGTAAAATTCAAATATTATACTGAAAAAAAACCGAATACTTTATCAGGCATTTGTGGTCACTTGACCTTTTCCAAACCTTGAATGTTAGCCTTAATAAAATACACAGCTTTTCTGCCTCTCTCTTTTGGGAAAGGGGGGAGGGAAAGACCTAACCCATAGACAAGTATTTTATTTAACTTTAGAGGCAACTGGAATATTTTGTTTCCTTTGTGAACTTTCCAAGTACCTTCTGCCCCGGGCAACAAATAAGGGGCAAATTTAAGGAGTGGTGAAACCAAAAGTGGCTTGGCTGCTCCTGTCAAAAAATAAAAATCAACATGTCCAGCATTTGACATACATACACTCCAAACTTGCATCTTGTACATGAAGCAGGGTCAGATCAGGCCAGGCCAGGCCATACTCCCAATGGTAGTTATTGCTGGAGAAGTATAATGTCACAGGCAAAGAACGTTGGACCAAATAGTGCCCCTTACCGCCATATCCCCATACTCCCAAGTCAAATGGGGCACTTTGGCATAGTCTTAGTGCTATCTATGGAAATGCAAAAATAAATAAACCACCCCTTGATGACTAATCTCAGACTTCAGGCAATGTATGAATGGGTGGCCAGGGGTACACACTGAACTGCACATTCCTTGGTGGAAACTTTGTACCACTTGTACTTCTGTTAATTTGACTCATTAATAGAAATGCTAATATCAGAAGGGAGGAGACTCTGATTTTTCATAGAGAGAATCAGTATATGTCTACTCTTCCATTCTCTTCCATTAGCCCACCCTGCAAAACATCAACAATAAGACATTCTCCTCCAGATTTTTAATTTTAATTTCTGCAAATGTTGTCAACTTTGCCAATGATAAAGTTACGATTTCCCCTAGTCAAAAAAAAAGAAGAGAGAGAGAGAGAGAGGGAGAGAGAGAGAGAAAGAGAGAGGGAGAGAGAGAGAGAAAGAAAGAAAGAAAAAGAAAGAAAGAGGAAGGAAGAAAGAGAGAAACAGAAGGAAAGAGGGAAGGAAGGAAGAAAAGCAATAGTTCCAGATGTGACAAGTTCATTGCAAGAAGAGTCAGAGCAAGAAAGTTGCAGAAATAGAAAATTATTTTAATTAATTAAAGTTAATTATCCTTGAGGCATTTAAAACACACACTCACACACATACACTCACATCCAAATCAAAAGGATACATGAAAAGTTCTCTTAAGGAAAAATAATTTGGCAAGTGACTGCCTGGTAGAAATTTACACCACTGGTAAAAGTTATTCACTGGATACAGAACAGCTAAACAGGCAAGTTCCTGGGAGAAACCAGCTCTTTAAATTTCAATAGAAAGTTAGAAGGCCATTGCCTATCTGGCTTAGCTTTAAATCTGCCAAGCTGGCATGGCGGCAGCTCGTTTTTTTAAATACAGGTCTTCATTCTAAAACAAAATTGGACCCAACTGTCCCTTGCAATTACATTTCGGGGGCTCAAGCTGGGTGTTTGTGTTTTTTCTAGGTGATTAATAGCGCTTACATTTAAATGGTCACAGTCTACTTCCACAGTCATTAACACCCCATTAAGATGGATGAGAAGAACTTCGCACCTTTTGTTTCAGTCCACTGGGCCGTGGACTTAAAACAGCAAGGCACTGATTTAGGAAGGGAAGATTATCTGCACAACCAAACAGGCTAAAACTTCCTTTAAAAACAAATTTTTAAAAGTCCTTATAAAACCTTATTTTTAAAAACACTCTTTAAATATCATTTTAAGGACACTAAACCCACAGTTTCCCCATACCTGAACTTATGCATATATTTGGCATGGTTCTTCAGTAATGTTTACGAAGCTCAGGGTTTCTCCCCTACTGTTTCTTTTGCTCTAAGCCTATAATTATAATGGGGAGACTTCTGTTTCTAAGAAAAAGTAGTAGTAACATGAATATCGAGTTACCTTTGAGAAAAAATACATTCGTGGAAGTCCATGCATGACAACCTAAACACTGGCTCCATTTCTCCCAAATGATAGTGGAAATGTCATGTTTTTGGAAAATTCAAAGAAGAGATCATTGTTTCTATTTAAAGGAAGATGAAGAATCTAAAAGTTGAGAGCAGGATGCTGCCTGAGACTGTTTAACCATGGATGTGGCCAACGACACTTGGTATTTTTAATCTCTTGTCAGAAAGCCTTCCTACCAGAGACCCCTGCGTGATGACAGCAGTGAATTTTGTAGGAAAACCACTTGGTTTACAAACTCGCAAAACACTGTACTTCATCCTTGGAGTTGACGTTCTCACAGGCAGAACAAGGCACATTCTCCTTTTAGAACCAACCAACACTGAACTGCCAGGGTGGTTCTTATGTGAACAGGAGGGGGTCAGTCAACATGGTATCAACATTTTTATCATTTGGCTTAGCAGTTAAGGAAGTGACTTCATTGAATCAAGTTATTTATTACTATCATCTTTGTTATTATTATCTTCCATTGAAACAAGTGCCTTTCAAATCATGCAGCAAAATTTTTAAAATAATGACAACATGCATATCTTAATCAAGTCAAAGTCCAGAATCTACAGGCATCTCACACCACATTCACACACACACCTGATATTCTTTGTTACACTTTTGCATAATATACAGAAAGTCTTTCCCTAGCAGCAGCCACTTCCAGCATTCTGACAAGGTTATCTACATACAATTTTGATAAAGGCAAAAGTTCTTTCTTCTATTTGAAGATCCCAATCATTTTAAAAATTACTAGATCCTTATTTATCTCACCTCTAAAATTACAAAGTTAACCATTTTCTCTCTTCACTCTTACTACATTCGAAGGACTGTCCTGTTGCTCTTAGGGACCAGTCCTTCTATAAGTGTTGTAGAATTCAACACCTTCATCCTGTCTAGGATTTAATACTCTTTTTACTCCATCATCAATTTCTTCTCCTGTATTGGCTCTTTCTCATCAGCATACAAGCATGCTCCAGTTTTGTTTATGTTTTTAAAATAAATCTTCTTTGATCCCATACCCCCTTCCAACTGTCACTCCATTGCTTTGTTCCAATCCACAGGAAAATTTTTCAAAAGAAATTCTCACATTCTTAACTCACCTTCATTGAACCCAGCTCTTTCTTTGTTTTCTGTGCCCACCACTGCACTGATATTGTTACAACCACCTGCAGCAAGCTCCACGTTGTTGATTCTATGAACACTTCTCTGACCTCATTTTCATCAGGTTCTCAGTAGTAGTTAACATGGTCATCTGTTTCCCTGTTCCCAAAACATGCTCCCTGCTCTCCGCTCTGGGGTGATTTTCTTCCTACCCCCATGGCCAGTCCTTCTCAGACTCCTTTCTTGGTTCCTAGGCATCTAGTCAACCTTGATATTTGGAACCCTCCAGAGCTTGGTCCTGGGTTTTATCATCTTCTGGTGGGAGCAATAGATAATAATATATGAGGTAAGCCAGGGAAGTCATCCAAGAGAAATGGACCATTCTGCTAGTTCCCTGTCTTCTTTGCCTGGGGGACCAGCCAAGGAGGTCAAGACGGTTTAGTGGGGCAGGAAGAAAACCTGTAGAGTGTGGTATTTAGAAAGTAGAAGTGACCAACAGTGCTAAATGTAACCAGAAGTTAAGTGACATGAAGAATAAAATATATCCAGTGGATTTTTTGACACGAAGGTTTTTAATGACCTTAGAACCAGTTCACTGGATATGAGACAGAAGCCAGCAGAGAGTGGATTGAGCTGTGAGTGGTGAAGAAGCAGAAACAGGGAGAAAGATGCCTATTGGACAACTAGGTACTAATATACTTCAAAATTCTTCAGAATAAGTAGTGTGATTTATATGTGTATGTAGGCTAACTTTAATTAGACCCCAAGACGAGGTTAGTGAGAACCTTGGAGAACTTAACTAGGAATCTAGATTACAGAGGCACTAAGGCAGGTACTTCAAATATCATCTCAATCTACACTAGATAGTTAATTAGCGTAGTGGATATAAGAAATAAATTTTCTTTTGTGCAGTGAGTAGCATTCATGATATTTGGAGAACAAAAGAGATTATATGGGTTCTGCCCCCCCCCCAACTGAAAGAAATGAAAGAATCCACCCAACCTAGTAGCCTAATATCTTTTAACTAGAGCCTAGATCTATAGCTCCATTTGCTCCTTTGTCAGTCCCCGCCCCCCACCCAAGTATGGAGCTCTAATGCCAACTAGAAGTTCTGTAGATTATCTCAGTGTCTGCTTTAGAGTAAATCTTTCCAAAGGACAGCTATTAAGGACTTAGTTGATTTTATGGGAACTGGTTCTATGAATTTTATGCCTAGTTTCTGATAAATATTTGTATAAGTAGCAGATTTCAAACTGAGACTTGCATTCATTATAACACACCACCTGGAAGGGAGGTTATAAGGAGGAGCCAAGAAGCCCTACCTGTCTGTAAGGATCAGGCCTACAGGTGTTTACCAAATAACCTGACCATTGTTGAAATGCAGATTTGGCTTGAGGTCACTTGATAAGAACAACTTTCTAGAGAAGTGTAGCTATGAAAGGAAGGAGAAAGGCAGGGAGAGTGAACTGCACTCAAGAAAATGTTTTTTTATGTTTGTTTACTTATGTTTTTAAATGGAAGAGATACCAACATGTAAACACTGATGAAGGGATCCTGGAGAAGATGAAAGATTTAAGATAAGGAATAAAAAGAGAAAGAACAGGAGCCAAGAAGCAGAGGAAGAAGGGACTTAAAGCAAAAGCAAGGGAAGCCTTAGAAATAGCAGGCTCCCTATCCTAAACAGAGGGAAGGAAACGAGGGTGGGGCAGTATTGGATAGCTTTGTAAGTTTTGTAGCAGAGACCTGAAAGAGCCCTTACATATTTCCCCCAGAGGTGAAATACAAGGTGAATTCATTCTTTGTGGATGAGTGGGGTGGTAGATAATTCACAGATTTTATTGTCCAAATACAGAATTGATCAATGGGAACTCAGTTTAACATTTAGAGTTTCTGTTGTTGGTTATTCTGAAGATAATAGTACCGTGCTTGTATAAGAAAATGAAGGGGGAAAATCTGTGAATTCATAGTGGAAACTTATTTTAGTTTTTCCTACGGTTTCCTTGTTTCCAGTGCTCAAAATGGAGACTGTCATTTAATCAGTTTATTTGGGAATTAGATCACTGCCTTGTAAAAGAGAATGATGTCCATTACCCCATAAATGCATTAATAAAAAGGCATAGTCACTCCTGCCACACCCTAATTCCCAGGGGGAGGGGTGGGAAAAAGAAGGTCAGTATGAAGAGTACAAATTAATTTCTTTCTTTTTGTTTTTCTTTCCCTATCTTATTTCTTAAGTAAAGCAATTTGGGAACAGGCGCCTTCTTGCATTTACCTGGTTTTGAATTTGTTTCAATCCAGCTTTGGGGTTATAGTTTGTTTTGCAGCTGTCATTCTAGCTTCTATTATTTTCCATTTCAAAACCAACATTTTAAATCATTATCTTTTAGATGTCAGTCATATGGGAAAGTACCTGCTATAAATTGCTGGAGAGCAAAATTTTTAGTTTCTATACCAATTACTATTTTTTTTTCACGTTAAATGGAAATAGTGCCTAGCTTCAGTTTTCTTCTTAATTTTTTATTCTGTATGAAACACCAGAAAATCAGTGTTTGACAGGTAGGTTATATGCAAAACGCAAAGGTTAGAAAGTATGTGAATTATCCATGCATATGGTCTGGGGTTTGGGTATTATTGAGACTTAGAAATCTGGAGTATTTCATCTTGATTATAAAGCCCTGTGTAATGCTTCGGGTGTCTCTCCACGTGGTGGAAGAGATGGGAGAAAACTGGCAGAGGCTCTCCCTTCCCACCCAGTTTAACTGACTGAGACAGGGCAATTTTGTTGGAAAAGTCTGCTGGCAGTCTGTAGGTCTCAGCTTGCTCCTCTATGCCTTGCTGAGAGAAAGAGCTGTGGGAAGAGAATCAAGTCATGAAACTTCTCTGCTCTAGTTTAAAGCTTATGAAAGCAAATGATCTCCAGGGCAATAATCCTTTCACCTTGGTAAACATGCAACAAATCTACATGAAAGGAAAGCCGAAAGACATCGCATTTCTCCTCCTGCGGCAACTCAGATATCTGGAGGCTCCAGTCTGACTAATAGGTGTCTCATGAGTCTCCACAGGAGGAGAAACATCCTAAGAAAACAAAAAAGACAGAAGTTTGCAGGTAAAAAAAATCACGAATTCCCATAAAGCCCAAAGTTACTCTGACAAGAAGCCCTGCGTTATTTCTTTGTCCTTACCGCACAAAGATAGTTTGACAGAAATCAACATGGGGTGCTAATAGTCGTTTTGCTTAATTTTTAAACTCACAACAAGATGTCAGGTTTTGTGTCGTTTTACTTTATAATCAACCTCATTCCTTCCTATGTACTGGCACACACTCCCTCAGTAACTTGCTGTGGCAGGGAGTGACTTGGAGAGACAATCTATTAAACTCGAACTGAAGGATTTTTTCCCCTGTAGGTCTGTTTACCGATTTTAATTATTGATTGAAAATTGTTTGCAATGGATAAAAATACATGCTGAAGGTAAGGAATGAAAACACAAACACACACCCAAACCTAAAGATATTTTTTTTTCCCCTGAGTCGTACATTTCTTTTAAAATGTTGGTATGGATCGTCGGTGTATTTGAGGACATTTAGCAATCTGTACCAGTACTTTCATCTCCAGAAATCTAATATCAGGTCACATTAGTGGTTTTTTTCAAGCCCTTATCAGCAAACAGGAGCGTGAAAAATAGCATTTGATTTATAGTCCCTAGAGAAAATGGTAAGGCAGCCTGGCACCAAGTTATGGGAAAACTCCAATTACGGATGTTATACCAAGATTTTTATCAATAAAGCTGTGACTTTTTCCCACCAGGGACACATCGCTTGGCGAAATACCTGAGCTTGTTTTAAAACCAAGGCTTCTGGGCAGCACAGGAAGGGAAGGGGAAGGATGTGAGGGGGTCACTCTACATCTGATCTTAACGTCTTTAAAGAGAATAAGAGAAATTCACTGTGGGAACAAAGCTAGGCAACCATCAGCATGCAAGTGCCCTTCCTGAGCAGTAGGATGAAAAGACCACCCCCCTCCCAGGGTGAAGACTTCACCAAAGAGTGAAACATGGTTTTATATTCACCCTCTTCCCGCCAGTGTAATGATGAGAAATCCTTTGAAAACTTCTGCTATCACCCACTAAAAACCATCAGCAGAAGTTTGGCAATGACCATGGATATTCCGCCTTCTACAAACGAGACAAACGTGGCTGAAGAGATGAATTTTTCCCCTTGCTTCCCCAGAGACAGACTGGGACCCTGAGGAGATGATCAACCAGTGACATAAAGACCACCAAGTAAAACACAAAAGAAAGCCTAGAGTTGAAAAATAGTTCCCCCACCAAAATCTTGATATTCTCTTCCATTTCCTCTCATTCACTACTCATTCATTTCACCAATAATAATTTATAATGGGACTAGCATGCAGCAAGATCAATTTTTGTAATATTTGTGTTTTTCTTCTGAACTCCTGTGACTTTCCCCCCAGTCAGCCAGAGGCAAGCACATAGCCTTGAGGAGAAGTCAATTTTGGATATTTGTTTTTAATTTCTAAAACAGTCTCTAGAGAATCAAAAGAGTGGGCCTGAGGGAAGCAAATAATCAAGTTCAGGCCATAAAAATAGAAAAGGTAAAAGAAAAGGCTGAGACAGGACAGGCCTAGAGGCTTCAGAAAGGAGGGGGGTCACAGTGCACTGCAGAGATCGGCTTTGGCCAGTGCCAGGGGCCCCGTGGAAAGCTGAAAGCCGCCTCTCAGGATTCCGGCAGCACAGCAGAAAGGCTGGGGTGAAGACCCACACTGGATATTCTTTGTGATGTTGTGGAGTGAGGACCTCAGTTCAAAGGCTGCCTGCTCGTCTCCATGAATCCGCTACAGAAGGACCCCTCACTGTGCCTGGGACTCTGCAAGATCATCTGAGCTGCCTTGCAAGAACTACTACCCTCTCTTTTTGCCCAAACTCCGAACAAGCATAAGTCCTCAAAACAGAAAACAAGATTGCCTACACCAGGGCATCAGTGGTGGCTTTGAATTGTAGAGGGAAACCTCAGGGTGAGATGACAGCGGCAAAAGAGGTGTTACAACTTTATGGAGCCAATGTGCCAGGCGTTTTGCTACCTGGGACTGAAAGAACATGAGACACAGTTACAGCTCTAAGCAGGTGTAAGAAGTTTAAAAGAAAAAAGCGGGGAGAACAAATAGATAACCATAAAAATAGAAGGAATATTACATTAGCTGTAGGAACATAGAGGAGAATCTCGACACCAGAATTGTTGCTTCAGCTGAGTCTTCAACAATTAAAAGACTTTAACCACAGGGGAGGTATATCAGTTTCCTATTGCTGTTGTATAAAATTACAACAAATTTAGTGGCTTAAAAATAACAAAAAAATGTATTCTTTTACAATTCTGGAGGTCAGAAATCTGAAATGGATGGGTCTTACTAGGCTAAAATCGAGGTGTCTGCAGAGCTATGTTCCTTCTGGAGGCTCTAAGAGAAAATCTGTTTGTTGCTTCTAGGGGCTGCAGGATTCCTTGGTCCATGGGCCCCTTCTAGCAATGACTTCACTCCTCTGCTTCCTTCATCACATCACCATCTCTGATTCTGACCCTCCTTCCTATAAGGACCCTTGTGATTGCATTGGGCCCATCTGAGTAATCCAGGCTAATCTCCCCATCTCAAGAGACTTAATCACACCTGCAAAGTCCCTTTGGCCATTTAAGGTAACATTCACAGGTTGCAGGGACTGGAATGTGGATGTCTTTGGGCAACGATTCTTCTGTCTTCCACATAAGAGTTCTGGACAAAGGCAACAGCCAAAGTAAAGCCCAGAAGGTGCAGGGAACAATATGTGTGAGTGAAACCCTAAGCTTATAAGGCTAAAACAAAAGGGAATGAGGCAGGAGTGATGAGAGAGGGTACAATGGGGCAGACAGAGACAAGGTCAGGGGGAGGTTTGGATTCCATTTAGGGAACTGGAATTTATGAAGAGAGCAATAAGTAGCCATCTGTGCATTTTAAATATAACATCATCAGATTTGCCTTCTAGAAAAATCATTCTGGCTACAGTATAGTGCAGTGTATAAGAGCCCAAGGAAACTGTGAGGTTGAAGGCAGGAAAACAAACCAACTGTTTTTCTGAGCCAGGTAAAAGTAACTACGAGCCTGACTGAGGCAATCTGTGTAAAGAGGAGTGGGTGAGTTCAAGAGAAGTCACAGAGTGCCTGTGCACAGGATGTGGTGATTGAATCTAATGTGGAGGCAAGAAAAGAGTCAAAGGTGATAGCCAGGTTGTCGTCTTTTGTGACTGCATATATGGGGGTGCCTCTGTCGGTGCTTTTCACTGAGTTCAAGAATGAGGAGAGGCGGATCAGGCTTCAGATTGACAGTGATGTGATAACACATCTCATTTCCATCCCAATACTCTGCTCCTTAATTCCTGCCTTTCAACTCTCAACATTTACCTGTATGATGCACAATTATTGAGATTATTGGAATGCCAATAGTCCCCCAAATTCAAAGTGCTACTTGTGTATTATTTTGGCTTCAACCAGTCCAGTACTTTTTTTTTCCTGTCTTATTCCTTCAGATACTATAAATTATCCAAGCAAAATGTGCATGGTTTGGGCTTGGTGTAATGGATCTTCGGTGTGCCACCAAGGTCCCCTACTTCAAGACTTAGGCACTTACTCCTCCAGCTACACATCCAATGCCTGGTCCAGGCAGGAGTATGAAGTCCCAGCCTCTGGCTTTGGTTTGAGATTCAATATGGATCTAAAGAGCCATACTAGCTTTCCAGCTCCCTGTGGGGTCTGCTGAAGTCTCTCTTGCAACTGAGTCATAGTTTAACATCTCTCTCTGCCCAACCCTACTTTCTATACCTCCTTAGAGGTCATCCATCACTATTCCACCAGTGTCTCCTCCTCATCTCACACCTATGACTGCGTGAGAGTGGGGTGTCCAGCTGCTGGAGGAGAAAGTCGTGGATCGTTTAGCTTAGCATGCAGATGCAAACCAGAACTGGTCTGTCATTGCACTTACAAGGTGGACCTAAAAGACATCAGTGAGGAGATCCTCTCAATGGAGCTTCAGGTGGTGCTACTGGTCATCCACTTTGTGTGGAAAAAGAAGTGGCCTGAGGCAAGTAAATCACCCAAAGTGGCAAATGGCGTGGATGGTTGGTCAGGAGGCTGGAAGGAGAAAGGTTGAAAGATCAGGGACCATAGGCAAAGAGGTGTGTAGTTACAGGAATGGGCACAAAGTCTGAAGATCTTTGTATCATGTGTTAGTGCCTACCAGAGATCAGGCACCCCAGAACAGGCACTAATCAACAAAGTAGACAAGATGACTTGGGCAGGGGACATTATACGGCCTACGTCATCAGCCATCCCAATGCTGAAACAATATTTGCATGAACAGAGTAGCTTCATTGGCAGGGATGGAGGATATGATGGTCCAAACAACATAGACTTCCCACTCACTAAGGGTTATCTAGTTACTCTGCTCCTGAATGGACAATCTGCCAGCAACAAAGAATAAAACCAAGCCCCAACTATGGCATCAGCTCTTGGAGTACTAAAACATCACATGGTGGCAATCAATGACATTGGACCTCTTCCCTCCTGGAACAGGTAGTAAAACAGAGTTGATTCCAGGGTAGAAGAAAAGTCCAGTGTAACAGACTTGCCACCAAAGAATGTTTCGTCTCCTCAAGAGATAGTGCCGTATCAGCAGTTCAGTGTTGGTCTCTGTTGGTGGCAGCAGTTCATCTTGCCTGGCAATGATTAAGTAGAATGCTTTCATGATGGGAGAGAGAAAGCTTCTCACCATATTTTAAGCTACTTCCCAGTCACTTTGGGCTCCTTGAGTCAAGTGACCGGCAGATAAGGAAACACTTTCCCCAAGGAGTCATTTATTTGAAAATAAATGGACAAGTACACCAGCTATGACCTGAGAAGGACATGGTGACCTCTCAGAGTTAAAGTCTGGGTCAGAGTTAAGGTCTAGGTGAACCACCTAGACAAACAGGTGCAGGCTGAAGTGGAGAGGAATCTAGAAGGGGTAGTAAAGGAAGGAGATGATATTTGTTGCAGTCCTGAGACCAAAGGCTGTGGTGGGGCGCTATAGTTCATCTTACAAACCTTACTGTAGTAAGTTTCCCCCAGGAAAAGAAATCAATTGGAATCCCGAAGGAGTCATTCCCAGATAGGGAATACAAGGCAAGCGGGTCTGAGTAGCACACGTGGTGGGCTCTAGCACCCCCTTTAGGGACTGAGACACTCATTCCCAACTGCTGGTTGTGTTGTCTGCTGACAGCCCACTGTTGAGTCCCTCCTCAGGGATTGCCCTCAACGTGGGTTACCCCACATCAAATCACTAGTCAATGAGAGTTACAAAAGCCGGAACCCCTTACCTTAGTCCAAGACATCTGAAAAGAGCCATCCCAGCTGAGAGCTCCGTGTGAATTTGGCTGAGGGCTCTGTTGCGACTGCCTTGCCATTCAACATCTCTCCCTACACAACCCCACGTCCCTCTTCCCATTAGAAGTGTCTTTCCCAAGACCACTCCCAATAGACCAGCTGCACACAAATTTCCACTGCAGTTGGCTTCCCATTGAACCCAAATTATAACAATTGGCTTTCTGTTTCTTTGTTTTTTTGGTTTTTTTGGCACCATTCAATCTACTAGAAAGCCTTCTGTACATTTACAAAACTATATAAAAGCTCTGGTGTCCTCAATTGCATAAGTTTGAATACCTCATATTTTTGGTATTGTAAATAAGACCATGTTGCTAAGCTTTATGGTTCATTATTCCTAAGTAAGTCTAAAGCTATTTATACGTTAACAAAACATGATACACCTGCAAGAACTCCAAGGAATGTGGTATATTCTGTCTGGATCACAACATAGTATATTTTAGAAAAAACTTATTGTGCATCATGTACTCTTGCAAATATTTACCAGAAAACAATGTGTTAAGTGTTGGTCCATCATTCTTTCACTCTCTTGGACTCAGTGCTCGGAATACCCATTGGTCTACAGGCAGTAGCTCAAATGCCATTATTACAGAAATAAATCCTTTATTACGTGGATTTATTTAATGCAATAACGTTTCTTTTGCTCCTAATATTAAAGTAATGGCACACCTTATCAGTGGTGTCTTAGAGTTGAAAGAATAACAGTAATAAGAGTTTATATAATATCTCCTACTACTATGTTATTAACATTTCTTAAAATATATCTTTAAAATGTATCTTACCTCATAGCGCCCTATCAATGAAGAACAATATTCCTTATTGGACTATTATTAAAGTCAAGAATTCAGAAACCAGAATGGTGGTTTTCCAGAATTAACTTGCTAGAGAATTCTTAGTCTCAGTAACTTTAGTTTCTTCATTTTAAATATCTCACGTTTTCCAAAGCAACATAAAACATTAAAATTTTCATGTTATCAGTTTGTTTTATGTTGTTTCTAGGACTATTGGGATTTCTACTTAAATATATCAAAGGTGTTCCTCAAAACTATCCTCAAAATGTGTCATAGGCTGGTCAAAGCAGAAGTCTTGACTTCTCCTCCCGTCTAACAAAAAAACTATTCTTTTCCAATCTCAGAAAGTAGCATCGCCACCTACCTTGTTGTTCAAGTCAAAATTCTGTTTTATTCCTCTTTTCCCCACTCAAAAAACAGCTCGTCAGCAAGTTCTGTTACCTCTGTCTCTAAAACATCCTGAATCTGTCCTGTCCTCAGCACTCTCACCCTGGCCAAGCTACCATCATTTCTATCCTGTTATGACCCCCAAACTGGTCTTTCTACCTCCATTCCTGCCCCCTTCAGGACACACATAACTATCCAAAAAACTTTTTTTTTAATGCAAAGCAAAATACATTATGATTCTGTTCAGCTCTCCGATACTCCCCATTGATTATAGAATAAAATTAAAAACTCCTTACCATAGCCTACAAGCCACCCTGCCATCTCTATCCTCTATCCTACCACCCTGAGCTCATATCATATTATCTCCTCACTCTCTAGCTCCATACTCTTTGACTTTAGTTGTTACTGTAGTTGTTGTTCAAATATTCCAGTTTCCTATCTGCCTTGGAACTCTTGCTCTGTTCCCTCTGCCTGGGACATTCTGCCCCACGGCTTCCTGTTTGCTATGTCTCTTCATCAGGGTCTTAGCTCAACTGTCACCTCCTCAGGGGTTTCCCTGAACCAACTCCAAAGTAGATTACTTGTCTTGGTAGGCACTTGTTAACAGATTACCTTGTTTCTGTTTTGTAGTCTTACCACTGTCATATATTTTAATTTTATATTTAATGTTTCTCCCTTACTGGTACCTGAAAATAGGAGCTATATATATATTTTTAATATATCTCTCTCTATATATATCTATATATTTTAATATATATCTATATATCGATAGATATATTTGTTTTAATAAATTTATTTATTTATTTTTGGCTGCGTTGGGTCTTCATTGCTGCACGTGGGCTTTCTCTAGTTGCGGCGAGCCGGGGCTACTCTTCCTTGCAGCACGTGGGCTTCTCATTGCGGTGGCTTCTCTTGTTGCAGAGCATGGGCTCTAGGCACACGGGCTTCAGTAGTTGTGGCACGTGGGCTCAGTAGTTGTGGCTCGCAGGCTCTAGAGCGCAGCCTCAGTAGTTGTGGTGCACGGGCTTAGTTACTCTGAGGCATGTGGGATCTTCCTGGACCCAGGGCTCGAACCTATGTCCCCTGCAGTGGCAGGAGGATTCTTAACCACTGCACCACCAGGGAAATATATATATAATAACGTAAATATATTTTATGTTTATTTGTATTTATGCATATATTTATATGCATGAATATATAATATTACAGCTGACCATTGAAAAAATGCAGGGGACTAGAGGTGCCAACTCTCTGGACAGTCAGAAATCCACATATAACTTGACAGACAGCCCTCCGTACCCTCAGTTCCTCCATATCCCTGGTTCCAACCAACCGTGGATCATGAAGTACTGTAGTACGTATTTAGTGAAAAAAATCCGCCTATAAGAGAACCCATGCAGTTCAAACCCATGTTGTTCTAGGGTCAACTATATTTATATATAAAACTCTATATTTATAAAATGTATCATTATATATAAATACAATATATTATATATTTAAATAATATAAATAGATATATAAAGGAATGAATACTATCTCAGTATATAGGGCAAGGAGTTTAATCTCATACAGAGAATGAGCTTTATATCTAATAAAATATGTATTAAGTTAAAGGTGTCTCCATCAGAAGTACAAAATACATACTTATGTGTCGTTTCCTTGTAAGGGTAAGGAATTAAACTCCAAACCGTTTAATTCCTTACCAAATTCTAAGACAAATATTTTTCCTCACATTTTACGTTTCTATACATATTGTAATCCATGGGTTTATTTAATGCAATAACGTTTCTTTTACTCCTAATATTAAAGTGATGGTGCATCTTATCATCAGCGGAGTCTTAGAGTTGAGGGAATAATGGTAATTAGAGTTTAATAAATGTTGAATTGAATGCAAGAATGAAGCCCCTACCTTGTAAACACCTGGCCGTGTGCATGTGGGACAGATAACAGAATTACAGTAGGATCAGTGATTGCAGGACAGCCTGCTCTGTGTTTCCCTGACTGACTCTGACAGAGGGACAGGGAACTGAACCCCTGACTGTGAGCTCATTATTGCCAAGCTCCAGCTAACCAATTTAGATAATACCTGGGTCAGAAAGCAAAAAATAAATGTGAATGCAACTTCAACAATACATATAAAATCTCACTAAATTGTAAAGAAAATTAAGGTTTTTCAAATCATAGTAGCTTTCTCCTATGAATGTTTTTGATAACCTTATCAGTGTCTCTGAGATTTTCCACATATACAACATTTTTTTTGTATTTTATTTTTTAAAACTTGAGAGAAACCAGTAGTACTTAATTTTCATATTTAGGCAGTGTTAACACCTAAGGAGTGTAGAATGAATTAAAGTTTGCACCTCTTCTGCTGCTATTAGTCAGGTGATTTAATTAAAGCAGTGAGATTTAATAATTTCCCGTAGTCCTCTTATCTGTGATGTGAGCATAAACCACCCCCTAAAAGATAAAACAAAGTCCCATGGTGTCATGGGAAGAAATCAGAAATAGCATTCCTTGTTTCTCTCCCTCTCACTTCTGAGTGGCCATGTAGGATGCAAGGACAGATAAGTTTTTCAGATGACTGTAGAATAGCAACCAACTCCATGTATATCAGCCCTACAACCAACACGTTCCCTAGACCTTAGGATAGTAAATGGGCTTTACCTTGCATGCCTACTCTGATTAGCGTCATCATCCTGCAACACTGGTTTGACAAGGACATCTGAAGTCCAGCCGGGCTTAGAAAGAAAGAGTATTATCATCAGTTAACAAATCGGAGCAATTTACATAGACTATAGTGACCAGAACTGAAAATTCCAGGCCTAAGTAAACCCAGTATGTAGCCATGGCGTTATGTGCTTTAAAGTGTGTGTGTGTGTGTGTGTGTGTGACAGGGGATGATAAAGGAAATTAGAAAAGTTTACTCTCTAATTCCTACAGTTAATATATTTTTTTTTAAAACTGATACTTTTAACTATGTTCTCAACCTTCGTTTTTGAGTGCCAACAATGAGCCACATATTGTCTTAGGTGCTGAGGATTGGTCAATAACCAAAACAGCAAAATACTGCCCTCAAAAAAAAAAAAATACTGCCCTCATGGAGCTTATATTCTAATGAAAACAATAAAAAATAATGTCAAATATGTATATAGTGTTCATCATGTGCCAGATTTTGTTCTAAATGAATTTTTTAATGTATTAGCTCATTTAATTTTCACAAGAACCCCACAACATGGGTGCTGTTGCTTCCTAAAGTCATGCAGCAATTCGGTGGTAGGACTGAGTTTCTAACACAAGTTTTCTAGCTCCAGAGCCTGCATATTAACTACTGCTCTATATTGCTTCCTCTATGCTACACTGCTTCTCATTCTTTTAGGTACTGGGCTACAGTGGTGAACAAAACAGAAAAAGTCCCTGTCCTTGCAATAACTCACATTCTGGAGGAGGGAAACAGACTATGACCTCTAATCACTATTTGAAATAATTTTCAAATAGTCATTAGAGGTGCAGATAAACCAAAGGAGAGCAATATCATAAAGGACAATCAGGAAACGGCTCTCTAAGGAGATGAGAACTGAATGATAGATGGGATCGCACAGAAGGGTGGGAACAGAGGGAGCAACTAGTGCGAAGGCTCTTGAGACGAGGAATCAGCTCAGCACGTCTTTGGAAGGGAGTGTGTGAGATGAAGAGTGAGGAGGGGGAGGAACAGTGAGAGATCAGATAAGAGAGAGAGGCCTTAGCCAGATCATGGAGAACCTTGCAGGTCCTAATAAGGGATGAGGATTTTGTTCTCAGAGGAATGAGAAGCCACTGGAGGGTTTTAAACCAATAGAGGTACAATATAATTTAGGTTTTTAAAACAAAAAAAAAAGGTAAAGGAAAAAAGGAAATACAGAAATCTCTAATACGTGATAGTTGGCATTTGTCTTAATTTGCTCAGTAATTTTCATTTTCTAATGTTTGTGTCTTCTAAAGTAAGCTTAAAAGTGAGTGGGTTGTTATCATCCTACCCACACATTTCCGGCATATGCTCATTAGCCGAAATGCTCCACCATGGAGCTTTAGAGCAATTGCTATAAGCCCTAAGAAGAATTATAAACAGAACCAGTTCCAAAAATGGAGGCAGGAAGAATGAGGAAGGACAGACTACATCACGTTTAATACCAAGACCGTCCTTAAAGAAGCATGGGGATCTAAAAGCCCCCTGGTTCCATGCCACGGTCCCTTTCCTCTGTTTTGATCACTGTCGTTGGCCTGAGATTTTGGTCTTCAACTGATATGCTGAAGTGATCTTCACTAGCTCTTTGTCAGGGTGACACTCAATAGATTCAAAAACCAGAAGCACACAGGCACTGGCCAATTGGAGTAGATGCTGCCTGTAGCACTGGGACACAGGGCCTCTGCTCTGCCAGGAATTGTACCTTGAGTTGCTGAATTGTGGAGAGGTCTTAGGGGTCCAGGGTCTAGGGGAAGATGGCCAGGGCTTGTTGGTAAGGGAGGCTACTCAAGACAGTGGCTATTTACCACCTGATACAGACGTAATTCAATATTTTTACAGTTCTTATGGCCGTGCTGATATTGTTGTCTACATTACCCTGTCTCCTGGATAATTTAACAAGGAGCATGCTGAGCCGGATGTGTCCAGCAGAAACAGGCAGGAGCTGGATTCACATAAAGTTGTGTCAAGTCTTTCCTTCAAATACTTGGGCTGTTTACACAAGAACAATCAAATGTATTGGCTGGAAGTTTTCCCTCACTGTGAGAGAACAGACCGATTCCCACAACACATTTTTGCTGGAATAGCTAGCTGCATCAAACCAGCTCTGTTAGGAAAACACCACCCACCTCAGTCTGGTCAGCCTTGAACCAGACTGTTGTCCTCATACAGACACCAAGTCATAGTACAACAGAGAATAGTTTGCCAGTGAATATTAGTTGGTTAGCCAACAATTTAGTAATAAAGGTATTGTAGCAGACATACTCACAGTTATTCTTAAACGACAACCAACACAGCATCTACCTTGGATAGCTTTTCAGAAGCACATTTCTTCCTCTCAAGGAGTTTTTATAAATACTCATACCCCAATTTGAAATAATCAATTACAAAATTTCTGATAAAAGTTAAAAGCATCTCTCCATCTTTAAAATCTTTAAACCATATAACTTTTCAAGTGCCTTTAAGTGATTATAATTCATATAAATAAACATATCAATATATAATGAAACATTTAGATCCATGAGATACAAAGTGAATTGTTTATTAATAGATAATTCTCATGGTGTTTAGGGACCTATTTTTTGCTGGAAGTACACTGTACATCAGTGTAATGTCTAGCTCTATGATTTCTTCAAAGACTTTTTTGCTTCCAGTATGTTGCTGGTATTTTTCTTTTGCAGGGAAGAACTGGGAATACCATTTACATTAGCCTAATTTTAAGGTTTTTGTTACATTTTTCTGGCTAGCTAATACTTTTACATTAAGGCTATTTTTTCTCTAAAGAATAGTAATATAATAAAACCCATTTTATTTTTCTGGGATAGTGTAGAAAAATTGGTACCATATGCTCTTTCTTTTCATTCATGATATTTTATGTAAATGTAGTCACTTTTTAAAATTATAGTTTATAAAGTCCATAGTCATGAAAGTGTTTCTATAAAATTATAGTCACAAAAATACATGTCTACAGTTTTTGTTTTTATTTAAATTATAATTATTCCTCTTTAGCTGTCAAGCCCAGTTTTAAATTCAATTTAAATATCCGTTTCCTGTTCATTAACAGTATAACACAAATTTAAGAATGAAAGCATGTTAAAAGATCATAGCCAATTTTAATGTCTAAGCCATTTGAAAAATTGATTTTAAACATTTCAATCTATCATATTTAAATGAAAAGAACATTAACAAATGTTAGTTGCTTTTTAGACAAGTAACATTCATAGAGGTTCATCTAAATTAGCCTTTCAATTCTGTGACTAGCTAGAATCCATATTTTGCAATGAAAAATAATAAAGGTGGGTCATATCCTCAATCATTACCTCATCCAAACAAACGTAAGGAAATCACTAGCCTATATGCCTGAAATTAACAGAGTTATATTTATAATAACTCAAAGCACATCATCTCCTAGTACTTGCCCATAATAAGATATATGCTTCCATACTATACAATTTTCTTGTAGTTAGTTCAACACATTAATCATGTCAAGGGTATTTTAGGCAATTGTCCAAGATGCATTGGCTTTCAATGGGTATTTGGTACTTGTTTTGCCAACATCCAGCCTCCCTTCTTCAACAGCCCTAAATATTATTTCAGCTTCTACCCTTCCTTCAGTCTCAATCTTTAAACCACTTTAAGGCAATCAGCACATCCCCAGGCATAGGGGTTGGTTCAGGGGTGGTATGTGACCAAAACTGCTAAATCGGTGAAGTTCAGATTTGTTGTGGGAGCTGCCTGATAGAGCTCACCTGTTTTCTACTGGATTTATTCTAAAATGAAGAAGACTGTGAAATCAGTGCAGCTCTTTGGCCACTGCCAGAACTGAGAAAGGAGGCAGCAGAGAAGAGGCAAAATTAGGGGGTAGAGAGAAACCATTGACATTATTTGGGCACTAAATTCAGTCATTTCCCCTTGCTTAAGCTGTTTTCAGTTGGGTTGACTAACAGCCTGTGTTTCTGGAACCAATTTCATTGTCTTCTAAAAAGCGTATGTTCTAAGCACTCACTAGGGAGACCTGAATGCCAGAGTTTATGGTAATCATCATCTTCAGTTTACATTTATTGAGTGTTTGCTAGGTACCAGGCACTATCCTAGTTGCTTCACATTTATTAATTTGTATAATCCTCTTAACAACCTAGCAAGTGAATACTGTTACCCTCATTTTACAGATAATAAACGGAGGCACAGAGATCAAGATCACACCTTAGTAGATGGTGGAGCTGAGATTCTATCTGAATCAGTCTTACTCAGAACCACTGCTCATGAGTTGCTGTGCCTTAGTGCCTCTTGAAGGCTACTTGAAGACACTGTCCAGAAATAAATTCTTACATTTGTGTATACAACAATATAGTGTATAAACAGCTTTTATATTAAAATGCCCTATTAAATTAACGGTTAAGTTACTGTTATTCCTGTTTTACAAACGTGGAAAAAATTCAGAGATTAATGGGCTTATTTACCCAAGGTCATTAAACTAATGAATGGTGAATTCACATCTCCTTCCATGGAAAGGAAATTTGGATCAGAAAATTGTTTCCAAAAAAAAAAAAAAAAAGAAAATTGTTTCCCATGGGCTCTTTTTATAGAGATAAATGTTTGAATCTTGGATGAGAATAGCTGGTTAAAATCATTCTCTGTAACTTTATAGTATAAAGGGTACCCTCTGGGCTGTCTGAGAGATATCAGCATTAATGATCAATTAATATTACAATTTTATTTTATTTTCACTCTTCAAATTGATGCCTAGCTCTGCTGAAATTATTTACTTCTTCCTTAAACATACTTTGATTTTCAATATCATTATTCCTGAGTCTTGACTCCAGAACTGGATGGGTGAGAATATGAGGCTATTATAGCACAGTGAAGAAGTCAAGATAGAAGGTATATCTCACCAATTCTTCAACTAACTTCTACCTTTTCTTTTAAAATCATAGGAAATCAAGAAGTAAACCCTGTGTTGGCTGTTTTTTTTAATCTGGGAAAACAAAGGTATGGCTTTACAGATTCTTAATTCTATAAGGACTGACACTCCCCCCACCCCACCGAAGAAACAAACAAAACAAAATATTCCCTTGTTTTGGGTTGAATTATGTCCCCCCAAAAGATATGTGGAAGTCCTAACCAATAGCATGTCAGAATGTGACCTTATCTGGATGCATATGTGTAATTAATTAGGTTAAGATGAGGTCATACTGGTGTAGGGTAGGCCCTTAATCTAATATAACTGGTGCCCTTATAAGAAGAGAAGGAGAGACACAGTAAAGGAAAATGACCATGTGAAGACCGAGGCAGAGATTGGAGTTACACTACCACAAGCCAAGGCACGCCTAGGGCTCCAAGAAGCTAGAAGAGGCAAGGAAGGATCTTCCGCTAGGGCCTTTGTAGAGAACATGGCCCTGCCAACACCTTGATTTCACACTGTAGCCTCCAGAACTGTAAAAAGAATAAGTTTCTGTTGTTTAAAGACATGCATTTGTGGGACTTTGTTATGGCAGCCCTAGGAAACTAACACATTCCCCTTATTTCCACTTACCAAAATTTGCCAGAATTTATAAATATATAATAAATATATAAGATGTGTTATATATACAAAAATATGTGATATATTTTATAAAACATATACGATTTCAATGAGAAGCTTTGAATTCAGGCATAGAGGAAACAAGGAAGATATGGAGAAATGGTTATTTTTAATTTGACTTTTGAGAGACAACTAATAGAAGCATAAATCTCCACTTAAATTCACATGACACTCTTTTCCCCCAAACTATTTCCAATCTGTTCTTATCTTGGGAAAATTAGAGATCAGAGTCCTTCAGAAGAGCCAGCTTTTACAAATGGATACTCTTGGTGTTCTTAATTTCAACTGCTTGATCTGTTGGACATGTTCTTTAAACTCTAAGCCACAAACTGATTTCTAGCACCATTATTCAACTTCCAATATATTAACCGAACCTCCTCTTAGCTCACCCATCTTTCTTCAGTCTGTGGGACAAACAGCCCAAACTTAATCTGACCATTAGACTATGAGTGTATGAGTGGACATATGGGCATCATGACAAGCACTTTTCTAATTTTGCATTGGTCTCTAAGAGTGCTGCATTCTAGCCTCACTGCTTTTATTTTTTTTCAAATACATGGTATGGTAGAACCATTCAATGAATAAACTGCATTCCCTCTTGCTTTAGCAAACAAGATGCCAAACATCCTTCTTTATGTTGGCCAAACAGTTGAATTTTCTCTGACAGTAAAACAAGCAAAGGCCTTAAGCATTGGACTCATCAGTTTGTAAAAATCAAAAGGGGTCACTCAGTCTCATTTCCATCAAACTTGGCAACATCTGGTAGGCATCCTCCTCTAACATTTAAAAAGACATTTTCAAATAATACCATTCTGCAGATTTACGTGTGTTGTATGTATTTTGCAGATTACTATTCCTGGCAGGGTTATCAAAATATAGTTCTGCTTAGAAACTGGACTTTTCACAGGTAGGATAAACATTTTTCTGGCTAATTCAAATCCATCATGCTCTATACTTACAATAGCTAGGCAAACAGGAAGATTTGGGAAACATATTGGCACTATCTTCAAGCCTTGCAGTTCCCCATAATTGTGCTGAAGCTCGCAGTGCTTTCTGAGTGGGTGAGAATGCAAGTTGGGCTTTCATTATAAAACAGTTGTACCTCAGTCCTACCTATGGGTTTCTGGTTCAGATTTGTATCCTGAAAGTGACTGTGATCCAACACTTACTATAGGCCTGCTTAAAGCATCTGAAATTTGAGAGAGACCGCCCAGGAGATTTGAAAGTACTTCCTCCTCCTGGATTCTGCCCACTCTCTCCCTGTATTAAGCCAGATCATCCGCAAGTGGAATACTTATACTTTATTATCTGAGCCCCCTTAGGAAAGTCTTGACTGAGTTATGGTTTAATATTATATCCTCATCCTTCAAAGAGGACTGATTCAAGAAGTGTCATCTTGAACAATATTTCTATAAGATGATGCTGGAGTTGAAGACATTTACTTTATTATTAAAAGTCCCTTGTACAAAGATACACATAAAAAATTCTCGGGACTTCCCTGGTGGCGCAGTGGTTAAGAATCTTCCTGCCACAACAAACACATGAAAGGATGCTCAACATCATTAATCATTAGAGAAATGCAAATCAAGACTACACTGAGGTATCACCTCACATTAGTCAGAATGGCCATCGTCAAAAAATCTACAAACAATAAATGCTGGAGAGGGTGTGGAGGAAAGGGAACCCTCTTGCACTGTTGGTGGGAATGTAAATTGATACAGCCACTATGGAGATCAGTATGGAGGTTCCTTAAAAAACTAAAAATAGAACTCCCATATGACCCAGCAATCCCACTACTGGGCATATACCCTGAGAAAACCATAATTCAAAAAGAGTCATGTACCCCAATGTTCATAGCAGCACTATTTACAATAGCCAGGTCAAGGAAGCAACCTAAGTGTCCATTGACAGATGAATGGATAAAGAAGATGTGGCACATATATACAATGGAATATCACTCAGCCATAAAAAGAAATGAAATTAAGTTATTTTTAGTGAGGTGGATGGACCTAGAGTCTGTCATACAGAGTGAAATAAGTCAGAAAGAGAAAAACAAATACCATATGCTAACACATATATATGGAATCTAAAAAAAAAGAAAATGGTTCTGAAGGACCTAGGGGCAGGACAAGAATAAAAACGCAGACGTAGAGAATGGACTTGAGGACACGGGGAGGGGGAAAGGTAAGCTGGGACGAAGTGAGAGAGTGGCATGGACATATATACACTACCAAATGTAAAATAGCTAGTGGGAAGCAGCCACATAGCACAGGGAGATCAGCTCGGTGCTTTGTGTCCACCTAAAGGGGTGAGATAGGGAGGGTGGTAGGGAGATGCAAGAGGGAGGAGATATGGGGTATATGTATATGTATAGCTGATTCACTTTGTTATACAGCAGCAACTAACACAACATTGTGAAGCAGTTATACTCCAATAAAGATGTTAAAAAAATAAAATACATGAAAGACAAAAAAGAATGAGTAACTATCACAGGTTTGGGGAGACTAAGGAGACAAGAAAACTGAACGCAATGTGGGATTATGGATTGGATCTTAGAACAAAGAAAGAACTTTAGTGGAAAACTGCTGAAATCCAAATAAAGTCTGTAGTTTCCTTAAAAAAAAAAAAAGAAAAGAATCCGCCTGCCAATGCAGGGGACACGGGTTCGAGCCCTGGTCTGGGAGGATCCCACATGCTGTGGAGCAACTTAGCCCGTGAACCACAACTACTGAGCCCACATGCCACAACTACTGAAGCCCATGCGCCTAGAGCCCGTGCTCCACAACAGAGAGAAGCCACCGCAATGAGAAACCCACACACAGCAGCGAAGAGTAGCCCCCGCTCGCTACAACTAAAGAAACCCACGCGCAGCAACCAAGACCCAATACAGCCAAAAATAAAATTAATTAATTAATTAATTTAAAAAAAATTATCTTAGGGGGACTTCCCTGGGGGCGCAGTGGTTAAGAATCCACCTGCCAATGCAGGGAACACGGGTTCGAGCCCTGGTCTGGGAAGATCCCACATGCCTCGGAGCAACTAAGCCCATGCGCCACAACTACTGAGCCTGCGCTCTAGAGCCCACGTGCCGCAACTACTGAAGCCCGCGCGCCTAGAGCCCCTGCTCCACAGCAAGAGAAGCCACGGCAATGAGAAGCCTGCACACCACAATGAAGAGTAGACCACGCTCACTGCAACCAGAGAAAGCCCACACACAGCAACGAAGACCCAACGTACCCAAAAATAAATAAATAAGTAAATTTTAAAAAAGAAAAAAGATTTTGTTTATCTACTATACCCATTGACATAATACCCCTGTTCCTTTCTACATTTGTTTTATATAGCTGCTTGCTTATATTTGTCTTATCCCATGTTATGATTCCATTTCACAAAACATTTCAGGTGTAGTAAGGTAATTAATCCTTAAAACTAGAATGCCTCTATATAATTTTATTTATTTTATATTTATTTATTTTAAAAGGGAGTTCTAAAGACCCTTCAGGGAACTACAAGAATAGTCTTCCTTGGAAGTACAATGACAATGGAAGAACAAAAATTATCACACGACTGTGTTATACTAGCAAAGTAACAATGGTATAGCAGTCAGTACTCTTTTTTTAAGATCTACTTTTTTGTCTTGCTGATTCCCAGAAGGACACAAAATTCAAAAGGAAACTGAAGATAAATTCATGCTTTTTGCTCTCTTCCATGGAGCATTAATAGCTTTTGGAATTGAAATTGTTTTATTAATTTGATTAGGTGAAGGAAAATCCAAGGCTTTTATGAATAATTCAAGTTTCTGTCAGATCGTAGAAAGCCTTATGGAAAGTAGTGTTAAACCTCAGAAATTCCCCCACAGAAGACCATACATTTAATTTTCAATAACATTGATTTATAGTTTTATAAAGAAAAATAATAAATATAATGAATTACCTCCATATTTCCTGATCTCAGTCACTATAAAATAACTGCTGCAGTTTTACATTTCTAGTGTGAACTATTAAATGCATAAATCAAAACAAAATTATTTTTCATCTTAGAGACTGGTTCCTGAGACTGACAAATTCATTTTATTTTAAAATTAATGTTTTAAGAAAAAAATTTCCATTGAATCTCTACCAACTTTAAAAAGAAAAAAAGAAGCTTTCATTTTACTGTTTGTCCATGATGTCTTCCACAACAGGTACTCTGTGTAAAAAATTATAAGGTTTCTACAATTCCAAACTTATCGGAAGCTAAATTACACTTCCTTACATGAATCATTTTCCTTTCCCACTTCCTTTCTCATGGCACTTCCTTTTTCCATGATTGTTTTACCCTCAGTTGCCACCCAGAGATAAGCATCACCTACAATATGTTTCTCTAATGCCGCCAGATTGGCACTTTTATAATTCAAATATTCCCTTACAGCTACAACTAAGTAATCATGTAATGAGAAGAACATTATCAAATAAGAACAATTCAAGAGAGATTCAGATTTTCAAATAGGCAGAAACAGATGAGTTTACTTTTGCATATTCTCAACTTCATTCTCTAAATTTCATTGAGAACAAGAAGCAGTATTTTGCATACTTGATAAAAAAAAAAGAGTAAATCTAATTATAAGAATTCATTTTCACATTTAAATACCTATCTGCTTTTGTAAGCGTTCAGCATTCAACCACAAGAAGCTTTCAGAAGGAGTATTGAAGGCTGAATGCTAAAAAGTGCCAAATCCTTGAACAAATGGGTAACTCTGAGCTAATAGGCCAAGAAGAAAAATTAAATCACCTAAGGACCATGGTATCGGAAACCTGGAAATAAACATAAGTGAAATATTGTCTCTAAGGCTCACTTTACATGTTACAAACAGAAGAATTTAAATCAGCTTTTTAAAAAAGGTTATCTAAGTGTTTACATGATTCCTAAAACTATCGTATACATTTTTGGGGTCAAATATGAGTGCAATTCACTCATTGATTATAAAACTAAATGAGCTTATAGGCAAATCTTCTAATTTAAAAATATCTGCTTGTCATGTGGCTCAATACAAACTAACTTCTATTAGAAGAGAGTTAATGTGAATAAGACAAGGAATCAATACTTTTATTTTAATCTTTATAATAACTCAGTATAGTTTTAAGGTGGTGTGCTTTCTGAAGGAGTTCCATAAAGAATCTCTGGAGTCCTGAAATAACTGTCTGGCAAAGATCTGAACAAGCCTCTCTAAAAATAACAATGGGCTGTGGACTTCATAAACATTTTTAGAAATTAAATAGCTGCTAACTTGTTCCATATGGAAGCAAATTCACAGAGGCCAACATGTTGTTCATTGAGATCACCAGAACACATATGCCAAAGGAAGAGGCGAAGTCGTCCACGGTCGTTCCAGAGAAGCCAGAGGAAACAGATGATTCTGAAACCTCTTAAAAAAATAAAAAAACAAGAAGCAAAGGGCTCTAAAAAAACCACATGATGCTCTTGCTCTAAGACTTCCTAGGGTTTCTTAATCAGGCAAGCTTTGAAGATCCCCAACTAGTAATTATTACTCATCAAATAAGGGCAATAAAAAAATTACTAAAATTTTGGACAGTAGTTATAAATGCTAAACCATAATTTAAATTTTTAAATTCAGACCAAAAGGATAGTATCTCAAAAATCTACTTCCATAATACACTAAAGACA
Organism: Balaenoptera acutorostrata; assembly: GCF_949987535.1. NCBI lineage: Eukaryota > Metazoa > Chordata > Mammalia > Artiodactyla > Balaenopteridae > Balaenoptera > Balaenoptera acutorostrata. Next base: position 91,214,003 of record NC_080065.1, read on the forward strand.
TGAAGAAGCATAGAGATTTAAAGATGCTGACTAATTGATCATTGGTCTTATGCTTATAGAGACATATTCAGTTATTCAGAATGTCCCATTTGTCCTCTTACTCAAAATTCTAAGTAGTTCCAAGTACTTCCCAAACCCTGTTTTTGCTTTTGTTTTTGCTTGTTGTATGGTTTGGTTTTCTGTATGCTCCTCATACAATAAAAGAGAATGAGAAGGCAGAAAACTAACAGCACCCTCTCCCATCTGTTAGCCTGTTTACCAATGTTTCAGCATCAGCTCATGCACGCTGAGGGTTTATTCATTCCAGTGTTATGTGAGTAAATTGGGAAAATTGGTTTCCTCTGGTAAAAAACACTTATACTTCAAAGTATTTTCCCTATATTCATACTCCTGATTTTCCCTTTTTGATCTTTACATCTGTTGTTGTATAGATCCAAAAGCCCTGAGATCCCTATCTCCCCTCCAACCATCTCAAACACATGGTTAGTATTTAACATCCAGAACTTCATTTTCATTTTTCACTACTTATAATTTCGAGTGAAACTGTCAAGAAATGAAATTCAAAGAAAAGGTAATATCAAATATGTCTTTAAGACTAAATTTATTCAGGGTTTTATATTCAAATAAAATTGTTTTTTCTAAATAAAAGGGGGGGTTAAACTTCTCAGGCTGTCGCTGTAGAGAAAAGTAATAGGAAAAATCTATAGGAAAGAAATTTAGGAAATCTGGTGCAGCTGATTGCATTCGCACTAGGGAAACACAGCAGGGCTGTGATAGTATTACCTATATGATCACTATAGCATGTTTGTTCTTGGATACTCGCAGGAAGATTAGAAATATGTCTGAGGAGAAGTGATAAGATATATATGTAAACCTTTGTTACAAAGATTAAAATTTCTCAGAATTAAAATTTGCTATGAGTTAATGTTTGGATGTTTATTTCAGCAACAAAGAGTTTAAATTAAGCTATTTTAATCTGATGGTATAGAAATCAAATGGTTGGTCTTCGGTTGGGAGGGTGCAGGGTTGAGACAGTTTCTCAGTGTTTATTCTCAATTTCAGGACCATTTTGTAATAGTTGCAATAGATGGCCAAAACACTGTGGAAGTGTGTAATTTGAGGAGGGTGTTCCCTGTCTTAAAATATTTCCCCATCAGCTACTGGCACTGAAATTTTGTCATTAAATGTTGATTTTATAGAAGAGCCTAGTAAAAGTGTTTACTTGTAAGAGGTAGAGTAGGTAATACAGAATGGACACAAGTTCTTCTCGGTGTGTATTGTTTTTATTTTGAACCATGTGAATGTATTACCATGTATTACCTATTAAAAATCATTTTTTAATTAAAAAAAAAAAAGATTGCCTTAAAACTGTAGAAATCCTCTGGAAGTTCCAACTGACATGTAAATGCTTCTGGAAAAATAGGCACAGTTTTGCAAGAATTAGCTGATAGCCAGCTGAGATTGAGAGAAACCCTTAACCCAGAGTGAGCCTTCCCTATCTGTGAATTCTTCACTTCCTGGCAGAGCTTCCCCAGCCAGCCTGATTTGTCAGAGCAACTCTGGCAATCTGTACTTAGGACTATGGATGGCGTAAATGGCACAGTTTTGAATGTGAAACAAGAAGGGTTTGGTAGTGGACAAAGAAGAAGTTGAAGGGGTCACTGCAAGAAGATGTAGAAAGGAGGCTACTTGCTGTACTGTACTACCTATGGCTGGCCCCACCTGTGTCCTCCTCACGTATATAGATACTGTATGTGCGCATGCACTCACACACACACACACACACACACACACACACACACACACACACAAATAGCACGTATAGTGCTGTAGAATCCAGTGGAGAACCAAGAGTCATTTCCAGGCAGAAATATATGCTCTGTTTTTAGCACCATCTGGTTTCTTTCTGCTACAATCCCTCCCTTGTTAAATGTTCACTGATCCCATCATGATCTAGCTACCTTCTCTACCATCAAAGCATGTTCTAAGCATATTCTAGAACATAAGAAGAATAAATACACTAATATGTATGTCTCTCTGAGTCTTCATGAGTTATGCTAGCTGCTATAACAAACAATCCCAAAATCTTAGTGGCTTAACAAAATAAACGTTTATTTGTTGCTCACATCACAGTCCAAAAAGCTTGGGGAATGTCCCTGGGCAGGTCTTCTCCAATTAGTGGCTCAGGGATAAAAGTTCCTTCCATCTTTATTATGCCACCATCTTCCACAGATGGCCTACATCTTCACCAAGGAAAGGGAAGAGAGAGCATGGCCAATGATACAGGAGACTTTTTGACCAGGGCTGGAAGTTGTAGATATCACGTTTACCCATGTAACATGGTCCCTAAATAACTTTGAGAGAAGTTAAAAATGTATTTTTCTTTTGTGCTCAGGAGAATGAAATGGGATTGATGAACATCTAATCAGTCTGTTACACAAATCCCCCTCTGGTCATTAAATATCTATTTCAGTGTTTCTCCCACAGTATCTTCTGGTCACAGTCAGTATCTAGTGCAAAATCCTGTTTGTCTGGGCAAAGCATAGTCCTCTCACCCAGTCTGGGTGTAACTAATCTAGTTGCTGCCACATATGAACCAAAAGGACAAGTTATCTGTTCCTCATTTGCACATTCCCTGTTCAGTGGTGGAAGAGGGGCAGCATAACTGCAAGAAACACTTCTGTTTAGAAAGAAGAATAAGAATTACAGAGTAGTTGATGGTAGTTCTGCTAGACAGATTGGACAGTTCCTTAATTTGGCTTTGATTCTGTTCATTGGGAGAAACTCCTTTGTCAGTTGTTCTCCATGACCCCTGGGACCATCTTCTGGGCAGCCTGTTCCTGCCCGTTGTCCTCCTTGGTGACATCTGATGGAGGTGTTTCAGAGGATGTAGAGCATTTGAAGCCCTGCCTGCTGTTCATGGAAGGTTGAGACCTCTCCTAATGTGCGTTCCCTAAAAGTAAGACCCTTGAAGAAGGATTTTGGTGGACGTACTTGAACTGAGAGGTGATTTTGATAAGCACCGTGAGTAGTGGAGAAGTAAGACATGGAAGGATGGAAAGTCTGTAAAGGGAGCATTCATGAGTAGGTGAATTGGAGATCAAAACCTCTGGGGACCCACTAAGAGACTACGTGGAACACAATTTCCTTGAGAGATACAGAAACTCCTGCCTCTCCTTGATTTAAGGTCACTCCTGGGGCACTAATTCCAAGCAGTCCTGCAGGTGACAAAGTCCCCCAGAGCAGAGAGATATAGGCATGGGATGTGTCGGCTGTGTCCTAGGACAGGCTGAGGAAATAATAATGGTGCGTTGATAACATTTGCTACAGGGCCTGAGAGTTACTTAAAATTCAGTCAAGGAATTTTTTATTCTGGATTCACTGTTTCTTTGGCAATACAATTCCCTCAACAACTTAATAGGCTTCCAGTACATTTGCCATGAGCAGGTAAACACTTCCACCATCCTGAGGTGCAATTCATAAATGAGCTTTGTTACTTTGCTTTCTCACTCTCATGCCTCTCTCCTCCAGTTTAATGATGGCTATCTGCAACCTGGAGGATGAGGTAATCTTCCTTATCAGTAAACCACCAGCAGGAATTAGTTGCTAGTCCGCTAAGGGAAACACACATCCTTAATCTGACCTTTACCCTGTGTTATTTGATTCAGCTAATGATTTTTCAACCCAACTTTTCCTGTTTAGGATTTAGAAGCAGGTTTTCCAACCATACATTTCTGGATTCCATCTATTCCCTTTCATCTATGTTGGTAAACCAGCTAATTCTTTCCTGATCCCACCTCTTTTTTTGTAATACCTTAGAAAACACAGCCTGTAATAACTGGCCCATACTAATACTCTGATTCATTTCAACCAGTATCCCTAAAGCTGCAGGCTGAGTAAGGACTTGTTCTGACCTTCAATTCATTGCAGGTGACAGTTGCACTAAATATCTTGCCACTGTGCCACACGGGCAGCCTTCTTCCCAGACTCCAATATCAATTTGCTCACTACTTACCTCTCAACAGTTAAGTCAGTGCTGACTAATATATATATATTTTTAATGGCAGTACTTCACTTCTGAAATAAATCTCTCTATTTGGATAAATAACTTTAGCTACTATAACAAACAACCTCAAAAATCCCAAAGGCTTAACAATGAAAAGATATACTTGTCATCTGTACACAGTATGGTGTGAGTGGGAAGCTCTTCTAGGAGGCTTTCCTCCAAGTGAGGGTTCAGGCTGCTTCCATTTTGCAATGGCGTCATCTCCAGTATAACCTTCTCAATCACCAAGGTAAGAAAGAGAGGTTGGAAAATCAAGCAGGGGATTTTTAAGTACAGACCTAGAAATGGTAGGCATCCTTTCCACTGACATTCCTTTAGCCCAAACCTAACTGCAAGGGAGATTGGAAATGCAGGTTTACATTACCTGGAAAGAAGAAATGGAGATTCATCTTGCTTGACTCTAGCACAATGACTGTCAAGTCTAATGTGTTTCCCCTCCAAAACAGGACTAACCTTGAAACAAAAAAAAATTAATCTCTCACAATAAAATTCTGTATTTATTATAGACCAGATCTGGGGGGGAGGGGTTCCCTGCTATCCTCTCAATCACACCACAATAATTTTGTTTCTCATTCAGTATTGAAGGATATACCTGTGTAAATGATCTGTGATCTCACTGGGAAGTAAACAACCAAGAAGAATTGAGCAGAAATGCTCAGTCGTTTTGGTGACCTATCTTAAAGTGATGGCACATGTGGTTTTTCTCTGCTGATCTCCTAAAATGTGGAAATCCTACCAATCCCTCTTAGAAACAGACATGGATACAAGAATTTCTGTTTTTACTTTCTTAGAGGCACCTTTGTTAAAACTGATATTCAATTACTTATAATATTTAAAACCTTGGAGAACAAAGTATCCACATGTTAAATATATCTCCTTTTATCAACTACCTTTCTTCTGAAAAAATACATTCGTCAAAAGTATGCAGGCTGAGAAAAAATGCTAGAACACGCAGCCCAGAGAATAGAAATTAGCCCAGGGCCCAACCACAGTTTTAAGAATCATAAAATAGGTGCATTTAACGTAAATGAATTCAAGAATCCCTGCTAAGATTCAGTTTTAAATATTATAAAATGCTATAAAATGTAATTTTGCATTTGTACTATTTTTCATACACTATTTAATTTTTCGTATATTATACATATACCATGTAGGGTTATATGTACAAAACTATCTATACTATACTTCATGAAGGATAAAAGGGGTTTTTAAGGGTAATTTTGTGTAACTTTTACAAGTGCGGGCTTTTGAATCTAATGCTCTGGTAAGGTACAATTCCACAGTAATCTCATTTCTGCACATGTCAGGCCTCCTGACTCAGCCTCCCTGCACTCTGACCTTATTTCCTCTTCTCTCCTGATCCTGGACTCATCTCCAGCTTGGTAACAAACATCACTTTTTGGATAGTCCTTTTGTTAGATGGCCTGGTTTGGCATTCTGTAAAACGATATATTAGCAAAGACTTGAACTGTGTCAAATGTTTTCTAAGCCAGTCGTTTCCTACCGAATGACAAGATCTTGTCTAAAGCAGGGATCTTGATAGTGCTATATGCACATCAGATGTAGCCTGGGACTCAGAGCAATCTGGAGGTCATTCAGGCCATTACTGATTGAAGAGAAACAACTGCTTTGCTGCAGCTGCCACCCAGCGTTTGTCCATTTTGGTCTCTGCCATACTTTTCTATGCCCTCAAGACGTCTTACCATAAACCCTCCTTTGCTAGAAGCAGCTTTCATTTTCAGCAGCAGGAATGCACTTGACCAAAGTTTTCTTTATCTTCTGGTTCCAGCTTCAGCTAGGAATCTGAAGGGCTTCTGGTTCCAGCTTCAGCTAGGAATCTGAAGGGCTGGTCCCTTTTAAATCAAGAAAAACTCACAATATTAATTTAAAAAAAAAAGCTACCATTTATTGAGTGCTTACTATGTGCCAGACACTATGCGAAGAGCATCATGTATATTAACTCATTTAATCATCACAACAACCATATGAGATAAGTACTATTATTATCTTTTTTTTTTTTTTTTTTTTTTTATTTATTTATTTTTGGCTGTGTTGAGTCTTCGGTTCGTGCGAGGGCTTTCTCCAGTTGCGGCAAGCGGGGGCCACTCTTCATTGCGGTGCGGGGACCGCTCTTCATCGCGGTGCGCGGGCCTTTCACTATCGCGGCCCCTCCCGTTGCGGGGCACAGGCTCCAGACGCGCAGGCTCAGTAGTTGTGGCTCACGGGCTTAGTCGCTCCGCGGCATGTGGGATCTTCCCAGACCAGGGCTCGAACCCGTGTCCCCTGCATTAGCAGGCAGACTCTCAACCACTGCGCCACCAGGGAAGCCCCTATTATCTTCATTTTATGAATAAAGACATCGAGGAAAACAAAGTTCAGTAATTTGCCAAAGGACACGGTGCCTGTAATAGAGGAGCTGCGATGTGAACTCAAACATTCTGGCTCCATAGCCTGTGCTGTTACACACTTCCTCCCTTACAGAAGATGCTAGTTTTATCTGTCAATAAACAATGGCTTATTTGTAGTAGCCCTAGGACTGCTGTCAGCAATGACAAAAATAGAAGGAAATTAGCATTTTACCTGAAAAAAACCTTCCTTTCAAGATTGATACCTTCTCAATTTTTAGACCTAAATAAGTTCTAGGTTGTTTTCACATTGATTAACTGAGGATGATCACTTAGTCCAGCATTATTATTTCAAAAAGTACTTACAGCTATTTAGCCTGGCAGAAAATCAGTAGGAGTTGTCATTATTTAAATCTTATTGCTGAGGCGCTACACTCATGGAGCTATTTCCTGAGTGGGTGCTCAATGAGAGAAGACAGATATTCAATCACCTGGACCCAGAAAACAGAAGTGAAAAATGCAAAGTTGTGTAAGACTAGGTCGCAATAGATATGCAATTAGCTTTGGGCATCTATCCTTTGAATTGGGCTGTGTCTATACAATGGCAGAAAAAAAAAATCTTAATTGCTCATTCCAGTCAGTCAAAAATTCAAAGTATCAAATTACAGACAAGTGATTTATTTAGTAGCACATAAGTATAATAATATATGTATAGTATTTATGTGCATGTGTGTGTGTGTGTGTGTATGTGTGTATACATACACACCCCAAAACTCTATACTAACAAGACTCTGTAACTCTTTAATTGGGTGTTTGATGAATTAAAGAAGCCTAGACTATAATGGCAGCAGGAGGCTTCCTGTGTCATTGTAACACGGATGGGTGCTCTCATTCACATCATTTGGTGGTAGAGGGAAGCACCTCACAGAGGAGGAATTTTGTCTTTAAAAAAATTATGGAGAAAGTAAAATAAAAACAGCACAGGGACCGTGAACAGACTTTAAGCTCTTACTATTCAGGAGGCAGTTATCTGAGTGTACTCTATTTAGGCTCCTGGGCACTTCTTCCTGTAGCCTGCCCTTGTGACAATACTTGAACTCCCACCAGCAGAGTTCAAACCCAGGGGACAGTAGGCAGTTGGCTATGTGATATAACCCAAAGGATATGACAGGTGTGTTTGCCCCAAGATATCTGCCCTCCCTATCACCCACACCTCCCCATCGTGAAATTTTCCCTTCTTGCCTTATTTTTTCTGCCAAAGTCATGCCTGAGGATGGACCCTATTAAAACAAATGCATTACTTGTGAGACCATTACATCTTAACTCAGCAATGGTCACTTATACAGTGACCCAGTATTTACTGAACAGACCAGATAACGTGCTTCCTGGCAGAGCTCAAGGTTCTGAGAAAATGTGACACGAGACCAGACTTTTTAGTAAGGAGAGGAGGAAGGAGGTCACAGGAGACGCCCCAAATATGCAGTGCTGAGCTTGGGCATCGCCAAGGGAGAGGGCAGTCAGAAATTAGAAGACAGCTCTGGAAAGGGCCACTGGAAGGTGCCAAGTAACTCAGCAAACTGGGGTTTGTGGGGAGGAGGGCTTTGTTTCTGTCTGCCAGATAATAGAGGAAGAAAGCAGAAAACATGAAAAAACATATGGTTTGTGAAACTCATTCATCAAAAGTTTTATTGGGAAAGAGATCAGAATATAATGACTAAAATGGTTAAAATTCATTCTCTCCGGGTCATCCACATTTTTATCTTCATGAATATATTCATTTCTTCAGGCTGCTGTAACAAATTACCACAACCTGGGTGGCTTAAAACAACAGAAATTTATTCTCTCACAGTTCTGGAGGCCAGAAGTCCAAAATCAAGAGGTTAGTAGGGTCGTGCTCTCTTTGAGGCTCTAGGGGAGAATCTGTTCCATGCCCGTCTATTATCTTTTGGTGTTGCCAGAAATCCTTGGCATTCCTTGGTTTGTAAACAAATCATTCCAATCCTCTGTCATCACATGATGTTCTCCCCATGTGTCTGTCTCTATGTCTCTTTTCCTCTTCTAAGGACACCAGTCACTGGATTAGGACCCACCCAAATGGAGCATGACTTCATTTTAACTTAATCACATCTTCAAAGACCCCTATTTACATATTAAGGTCACATTCCTGTGTACTCAGGGTTAAGACTTCGACACATCTTTTAGGGGGACACAATTCAACCCACAAAATGTGGTCTTTCTCCAAAAAAGCAACAGTACTTAAGTGTTGTCCATCATTCTTCCCAAAGCCTTCCCACAGTTAAAAAGGGATCATTAACCAGAGGAGTAGTGGCCACTCCATTAAAGGAAGCAATTGAGGAAGAGTCTTATCAGTGTCATTATAAGACTGAACAGCTCCTAGAAATTTAAGATCATATTCTTATTATGTTCTTCCATTTGGAGCTTTACTGGCGTCAGCACTTCCATAAAGTTTTCAGAGTTTCACCCTTGGCAATAACCCAACACATGAGCACAACAGTTAGGTGTTGGCACAAAGGCATAAAGGACCATTGTTAGGACAAGGAGTGGCAGCCCAGGAATAAGGAAGAAAGAGAGGAACTAATCTCAGGGGCAAAGTAAATTGCACACTGAATCAGTGATATCTATAATACCAAACAAAGGGTGGCTTAAGAGACAGGTTCTTATCTTAGAGAGAGAGAGAGAGAGAGAGAGAGAGAGAGACAGGAGAGACAGGTTTTGAACAGGATGAAAACTTGAAATAGCCACTGGATATAATACAAATAGAGTTTTGATTCTATAATTTTTCCTGTCTTTAGTTTTTACAACACACACACCCAGATTCCAAGTAATGCAGAGAAACTGATGAATAGATCAGTCACTGAATGAATGAAACTCAAGTTATCCATGGCATCCATTGAAAATGGGCCAGCATTAATACACCTACACATCCATTCCAACCACAATCAGCTGAGACAAATCAGAGTCTACTGTCCCTCCATGTGTAGGGTGTAAGTCATTAATAGTTGGAGTTTCAGAATAACACTCTCAAGTGAAATGGAGACACTATTAAAATTAGGATCAGCCATTCACAATGCAGTTTCATCACACCTGAATTAGAAAACTTGAAAAACTTTAGAGGTGTTAGAAGTAAGAATGGTCTCTCAACTGTTTAAAATTGGATAGGAAATGACTTTAATATCTGAATCTACACATTAAATGATAATACTGTAAGAACTTTGACTCCCAATTTTCAATAAAGCTGGCCTTTATAACTTTTTATTTATGAATTCCACCTAAGCTAAGACCATTAGGAATTAAGTCCTGAGCTGTTTTCTCTGGCTTCATTGCCAAAAAGATAGCAAAAACTTACTGAATACCTACTATGTGCCACACACTGTTTTAGAAGCTGGTGATTCAAGAGTGAACAAGGCAGAAAGAGCCCTTACTCCATGGAGATTACGTACTAACAATTGAGACAGACCAGTATGTCTCATTTCAGAAACAGGTGTCCTGTTTCTGGATGTAAAAGAGATTTGGGGGTTTTGGCTTTTTTTCTACTCCATAAATCTTTTAATATAAGCTACCTCTAGTAACTAGAAGTTCATTCTGGATTTTAACATCCTTTTACAGATACTACAGAAATAAATGTAAAGATGTTATAATATGTTTCATAAACTATATTAGAAGATCTGAAAAATAATCTTATAAGGTAAAAAGTTTTGACGTACTTTCATTATTTGGTACTAAGAAAAAAACTTAGCAGTGTGCAAAGGGGAAGGAGTCACAAGCCATGAGACAACCAGACCTGTGTTCTTATCTTAGACCTCTGTTTTTTTAAGTTCCCTCACTGGGCTTTAATTTCATAATCTGTGATATTGAGGGTTAAGTTGATTCATCATTTTTAAAAAATTGATCAGGTATCACTGGAATTCCTCAGAGAAGCTTTGGGTCTTGCAAACTTTTGATTTAAAAACTTAATTTTTCAAATAATTTAAAAACTACTTAAAAACTATATAGTAAAGCAAATAGCACAAATCGTGTTTTACACCAAATTTTAGCCCATTGGATGATAACATATGCATGTAGGTTAACAATCGTTTGTACAGACCTCATAATGATCTCTGGGAATACATTTGAACTTCTTAAAATTGGATTATTGATAAAGCAGGTTGTAGCTCTGACCTGGCCTTTCAATAAATTTGCTCTCTCCTATATGCACTTTGTGGAAAATGGTTCCGGGAAGTGCCTACTGCAACCCAAACTCAGCCAGATTCCCTTGGTATATATTCTAGCCACAGTGTACCAACAGCCAGCTCTGCAGTAATAAAGAAGCATAACACGTATCTTGTCATACCATATTGTAAGTAGTTTTAACTTTTTTTTTTTTTTTTGGTAAATTTTTTGGTAAGTTTATTGCCTCCCTTTTATGGTCACTATAAAGAAGGCAAATATGTTAGATACTGATAAGAATCCAAATGTTTAAAGAAAATTAACCATTGCTCCACTTTCAACTTTCTAGGTCAGTTTATTTGAAGAAAATTCTGAGATTTTAAGGTGAGCTCTTAAAATTGCTTATCATTTGCACCTATTTATTGGTATGAATCAGAATTTTTTTTTCAATATTGTGCAAGCAATGCAAAATACACAAATAAAACTGAAGATTGAGACTGCGTTTATCAGCTATAACCCAGAGTTCACATTTTTGTGTTCATTAAAACGGTGTCATTTTTCTCATTAATTTGGCTTTATAGTAAGCAAATGTTACAAATGTGAACTTTTAAAATAATATTCAGCAATAACACTGCTCTCATCTCTTTTATATGTAAAGGGTTTTACATGGTATTGAATTAGAAAAAAAATTTTTATAAAAACGATTTTATAACTACTCTAATCAGGGTTTGTTTGTTTTTCAAGAAACAGAAACCTACTCAAGCTACTTCTAAGTAAATAGTCAGAATTATTGGACGATTACTATTGGAAAGCACAAGCAATTCCAATTCACCTGTTCAAAATGTCCTTAGCATGGCCTTCAAGGCTCTACAGACTCTCCCACTGGCGTACCTCTCACCTCTCTGATCTCAAGTTCTCCCAACCTCCTCCTGGCTAACTCTTCTGCTCCAGCCACACTGACCTTCTTACTGTTCCCCAGCACCACCCTTGCTCCTATCTTGGCATTTTCTGCTCTCTCCATGGAATTCTCTGTTTCCAGCTATCAGAGTAGCCTACTTTCTCACTGCCTTCAATTGTCAGTTGTCACCTTAGAGGCTCAAACCTTGATCAACCAATAAAATATCATCAGCCTCGGGCTTCCCTGGTGGCGCAGTGGTTGAGAATCTGCCTGCCAATGCAGGGGACACGGGTTCAAGCCCTGGTCTGGGAGGATCCCACGTGCCGCGGAGCAACTGGGCCCGTGAGCCACAGTTGCTGAGCCTGCGCCTCTGGAGCCTGTGCTCCGCAGCAAGAGAGGTCGCGATAGTGAGAGGCCCGCGCACCGCGATGAAGAGTGGCCCCCACTTGCCGCAACTAGAGAAAGCCCTCGCACAGAAACAAAGACCCAACACAGCCATAAATAATAAATAAACTTTAAAAAAAAATGCATTGAATTAAACTTAGAATTTAAATGCATTTAAAAAAAAATATATCATCAGCCTCACGTGCATTTCTGGACCACTGTCTATCCTTTGACACTTCTACATTTTTCTTTAAAGCACTTCTAAATTCTCTCTCTCTCTCTCCATATATAGGCAGGTTTTCCTTCATTCTTTCCTTACTTCTTCCTTCCTTCCTACCTTCTTTCCTTCTTTCTCTCTCTCTCCAAATTACAAGCTCCCTGACAAAGGCAGGAACTTTATCTGTCTCGTTTATCACTCTATCTGTAGAGAACAGTACAACACAGAGCCCCAAAAGAGGTGGCTCAGTGTTATTTGTTAAATGACTCTAAACAACTGAATAAATGAATGAATGGACAGTCAGGACACTCAGTAAAGTTACAGAAGGAATGAAACTGGGAAGTCATAAACTTAGATGATTCTTTCATTTATTGTAGAACTCCACATCTTCTCTCTCTCTCTCTCTCTCTTTTGTTTTGCTTGTCAATTGAAGTCTCCTGTTCCTTCTTCAAATTTGCTTTCTGCTTACTAGTCAATTTGCACACAGCTGAAAATTACCTCCAGACTCAACATGACCTGCAATTCAAGTGCTCATCATTCTCTGGTAATAATCCTGTCTTATAGTGCAGATACTCAAATGAGATAAAACATTTGGCTCAGTTAACCTCTAGATTGACCCAACCTTTTTCAGGTCCCAAAGAGGTGGCAGGAGCTCAGAATCACATGGAACAAACATGGCCTTCGAGGATCACCACCTCCGCAAGTACTGTCAGGGATATCGGTGGCAACTTAAAAGGGGGGATTCTGCTAGGCCCAAATAGTGTCTGCTAAAAAACGACAACGACAGCAACAAAAAAACACTGAGGAAAATGGTTTCAAATTTGTCCCACTTAACACCTTAATATCACAATAGGGAAGTTAAATATATTTTAAGAAGTTTTTTGCTTTGTTCATTTTTCCACTTCTTTTCACTTTTATATTTAGGATTCTTTCCATTGTAAATCACTGAAGCCCCATTTCAAATTTGCTTAAGCAAAAAAATGAAATCTGCTGGCTCTCATAATCAAACAAGACAAGGTATTCTGGATTCAAGCAAGGAATGATCCAGAGCTTGGATGGTTTTATCTGTAATTTTTTTGTTGTTGGATTTTTTTTTTCTCATCATTTCTTAACTTGATATGCTCAAAGTTGGCTCCATTCTCTTGGCTTCAAATTGACTGCCAGAAACTCCCATGGCTACATCCTCCTGAATTCAAGTACTCCCCAAGCGTCCTAATGGACTGATTAGGACACACTTGAATTAATTACAAGTGTTAAGGGGTTGTCATATGTTAATTGGCTTAGGCTTTGGGCACATGCTGTACCCCTAGAATTGGGAATGAGCTAAGACTGGGGGAGAGGAGGTTCTACCAATGTATAACCTGGATGCCCAGCAGCTAAACAACAAATTTTTACCATAGTTGACATAGTACTCAGCTAGTGATGCCTGGAAATAATTTCATATAAAACAATAAAATCGTCTTCTAATTTTGCTCTGTTAACCTCACATGAACAGATATGGACTATCAAAACCAAACCATTTTTCCAGTGGTCTTAGATAAAACATTACACACTTCATATTCACACTTTACCCTTTACTTTTGGCTGAACAACTAATTCTACTGATCAATCCTCAGTAAAGCACCCACAAGATTCTACTCTCTAGACATGTACATCGGGAAGGGAAGTGAACGTTTAATTAATTAATATTTGCTGGCTAATGCTTTGACATTTATAAAGGCTGGGCATGAAACTCTAAAGTAAAATTAGGAAAGTGATCAAGAATAAGACTTGATGAAAAAAGCCAACTGAACCCAAAGAATAGGTACATTTCTTAACCATTATGAGATTTCAAATAACTTTAATTTCTCCCCATTGTGTGAAAACTACTTGTCAGTTCATTCTACCCACCACCAAGTGAACAAATAGCTCCATTTCATGTACTCAATAAAATGATAGAAAATTCAAACCCAAATTTATTTTGTGTTATAACTATTTTCAAAATAACAATCAGCAATTTTTATATAGAGAGGAAATATTTTATAGAGGTTTAAAGGTTCTGCTCTGGTGTCAGCCTGCGCGGGTTCAAATCCTAAATCTGTACTTACTCGTTGTGCTTCAATTTCCTCATCAGAAAAAAATATAAATAATAACAGTAACTGTCTTATGGGGTCGTGACAAGGATTAAACGAGTCAATCCATATGAAGTTTGTAGAAGCTCCTGGTAGTGCCCAAGGAGTGTTACCTATAACCTCCTTTTATTTTTTTTCCTCTCTCTCTCTCTCTCTCTCCCTCTTTCCCTCTCTCTCTTTCTCTCTTTCTCACTCTCTCTCACACACACATCTCTCTCTCAATTTTTAATTTTTTTTCACATTAAGAAATGCTATTAAATTGTTTTATGGACACCTCACTTCTATATAATGCATATTGCAAACTGGTCCAGACATGATTGAGATATAATCACCAAAGAGATGCCTTTGACAGAGATGAAGTAGCTGACAAGTTGCTAAACACAATGTTAAATTGTTTGTTATTGTTGAGGAGTTGAAAGCTTCTCTTTTAAAAGACTCTCATGTTTAAAGCCAACATGATTAATATTCATACCAGACAGACTAGTTTATATAGCCAGAGACACTGAGGTCAGCCTGGATAATGGAAGAGCATGCTCATTCCTGAGCCTGTGGTGGCACATACTTACATCACTACTGAGCCCAGGCACCTTGGGCTTGTCAAGAAAAGGTGTGTCCATAAGGCTGTAAAGATCTGAACCTTACAAATGAGCATCATGTAGTCATAAGCATTTGGATGAGTCACGGTGTATTTTTTTTTTTAATAAATTTATTTATTTATTTATTTTTGGTTGCATTGGGTCTTCGTTGCTGCGTGCAGGCCTTTCGCTAGTTGTGGCGAGTGGGAGCTACTCTTTGTTGTGGTGCGCGGGCTTCTCATTGCGGTGGCTTGTCTTGTTGCGGAGCAGGGGCTGTAGGCACACGGGCTTCAGGAGTTGTGGCACATGGGCTCAGTAGTTGTGGCTGGCAGGCTCTAGAGTGCAGGCTCGGTAGTTGTGGCTCATGGGCTTAGTTGTTCCGCAGCATGTGGGATCTTCTCCGACCAGGGCTTGAACCCGTGTCCCCTGCATTGGCAGGCGGATTCTTAACCACTGCGCCACCAGGGAACTCCCAGTCATGGCCTATTTTATGGGTGTAGCTCATCTTCAAAGAAAGATTGAACTGACCATAAACATCAGATCATGGAACATAAGCTTTTTCAAAGGCTCCTCATAAAAAATACAATAAAAATAAATACAACTATTGCCTAAAATTCAAAGTCTCACATAGATTTATTGTGAATCTGATGCATCATTGCTCATCTTCTCTTTTTGGACGTTATCTTTACCACTGAACTGAGTTTCTAAAATGTCGATGAAGCTATTTGTGTTACTGTATAGAGTCGGTTATGGACTCTAGGTAAAGCATTTGCATTTTCACATGTTTTCCAATTTTCATGTGACTGTCAGAAATCTTGTTGACATATATCCGTTCTAGTCCTCTCAACATGTAATCTGATATGACCTCAATAATATCTATACTCGAAGTGGCCAAAATGCCAAATATTGCATGATCAAAACAAAAACATATTTATATAACCTTCTGAGGGTTCTCAAATGTCATAGAAGTTAGAATTTTTTATTTTTTCACCAAACTTTCCTTAGTCCCATACATTTGCCTCCTTAGGTGTTGTCTTTAGCTTGCAGCAAAGAATTACAGGTACATGGAAAAAATACCCAAAGTTGAGGGTGAGTTACATATCTAAAATATATGTATATATATATATATATACATATATTTTAGATATGTAACTCACCCTCAATTTTCTGAAAGACATGAAGACCATTTTCATGGAAATATAAATAATGTTTTTGATAGCTCTCAGTAAATAAGAAATCAATTAATGCATACTGTTTTAGCATATCACTTCCACAGCACCAACTAGTTTCTGTAGGAAATTTAGAATAACTGTGAGAGGCAATCTCTGTACCCTAGGAACTTACATTTCAGTGGGAAGGTTATACTATGTGCAAACAGCATCAAACATCATGAGGCAGGCAATAATTTAGTGGGTTTATTTTTATTTATTTTTTTGGTGTAAATTAGCTTATAGTCCAGGTTTAGAGGATAAAGAGAAGAGCAAGGGCATAAGTTTGGTAAAATTCAGCAAAATTACATGGAGAAATAAGTCTTGAACTGAACCTTAATGGATTCACAGAACCCAGAAGAAAGATGAACAATGAGTGAAGTCTCTTGATATGGGATGCCAATAGGTTATTTAATAGATTGGCTTAGATAACAATAACATCGTTAAAAAATGAGTATAGAATAGAGTCGATTCTTGGAAAAATCCCCAAGTTTCCTGGATAAAACAGGGATAAGTCAGGGGTCATTTCAGGATTTCAAACTTGGGTAACCTAGAGAAGATCTTTATTACAGACATGGGGAGTTAGAAAACAGTGCTCATAAGCAAGAGAGGTTCCATCTAAAAGATACTACGATTGAGGTGACAGCAAGATATCTCATTGTTGATGTCTGGCACATAAAGGGAAGTGATACAGGGGAGCAGAATTTGGGAGAGAGATCTGCAAGTCATAGGGTGAAAATTATAATATCACTTATGTTCTCCCTATGTAGCTTACTCAATAGTATTCAATATCTCCCCTCCCACCCACCGCCCCAGGAACAATACTAGACTGTTGTGTTGGTTTGTTTTGTTTTTTTAATGAGCTACATCCTACCACTCTGGAATTATTATTACCATTTTGTCTACATCAAAATGTATTCAACTCTAATGGATCATAGCCAATTGAGCCATGTTGTCTAAATATCCCTCCCTCCCAGTACCCGTGGAGTTTATCAGTATCATGCATTAGATATGTCAGATTTTGTTTTTCCTATGAAGTCAGGCATGCTACTATAGGCTGACCTAGTGTGATTCTGAAGCATTAGTATTTTACATACACTATTATTCCATATAATTGTTTTGAAGCATAAGAAAATTTCAGTGTTCTTAGTTTTTCTTATTCCCTTTATCTGAGTCTTAGCAGTTATGCAGAAGCAATTTTATAACAGCCCTATTTTTAAAATCCAGAATGTGTACCAAAATAATGTACAGAGAATTATTTTAAACTATATTGTATTTTCCAATCCTGGTGAAATTATTTGAACTTTCATTAGATACTCAAAAGAATCAGAGATGGTTAAAAGCAGGACTAGATTTAGTGGATGAGGGGCAAGGATTGGGGGGAAGAATGTTATATATGTGAACCGTAAGTAAAGCATTTTGGCAAAGAGCATTTCCCTGCATGGAATCTTAGACCTCTGCATTGAAGTGTACCTTAGAGATTCTCTAGTGCTCACATTTCTTAGGAAGGATTAGGGCTGGGGCAAATGCAGAGGGGTTCTCTCAGTGGAATTTCTCATGCTGTTCTGCTCTCACTTGGGGCATAAATTTAGGCCTTGTGTATGAGTGTTTGTAAAAGATAGCATTCAAAAATTACCACAAAACTCTCGTTACTAAGCTTGACTACTCTTTTCCCTAAAGAAACTCTAAAGGATTATTAGAAAGAAAAAGGTCACAAAAATAGCAACAGATTCACTAAGATCAGTGTTACCCTTTATAGTTGACACTCCTAGATGGCCTTTGTAGAAACTCCAGCTGCAAATGGATACCTGACGACTAGCTCCATCTCTAACTGCCTGCTCAACCTCGCTAGACCTGTCTCTCTTCTGTTAAGCCAGATGCCAGATGCTCTTAAGTTCATATCCAGCCCCATCATTCTATAATTCCATGCATATTCTCAGAGAGTCTCATGAAGCCTGTCAAAATGTTTCATGATGGCAGATTCCTGATTCAGTTTACCACCAAGATTCCAATTTGGCAATTTTATGGGCATGTGAACTATTGTTAATGTCTTGATGATAACTCCTTAAACTTAGAGAAGCCTGCTATTCAAAGCACTTATTTAACATTTTATCAATTCATGAGTGTAATGTAACGATCCATGAAAACAATGTGAATACTAATTTTCAGTGTGAAAAAAGTAAACATAAATTAAACGTACCTATTAACCTACAAATGACAATTTTGATCAATAGTATAGTTCTATGCAGACCTAGAGAAATTTATTGTCATATATTTTAATTTCACCTAAGGTGAGGCTATTTGCTTCGTATCCAAAACCAGGTCACTATTTTTCCCAGGTTTCCAGGCTATTTGTTTGCATTTGGGAAAGAAAAAAAATTGGGGAATATATGCAATATTCAATTTCTAGAATTTTTTTTTCAGAACCAAAAGCATTTTGTAATTGTTAAGTAAATCCCTTTTCCCCCCATATCTACTCATATATTGTTGGAAAATTAAAGAATCAGGGGTGGGGGAAGGTGGTGATCCTCGCTAGAGGTTTTTGTTTATTCATCTTATTACCTAGAAAACCAGATTGCCAAATTAGACCATTGAAATATATTCTTACATAGGTCAGACCAAATTAACGTTTGAAAATGAGACTGTATTTCCCTCTCCTCAATGGTCTCCAATGGCAAGGGACCTATCTCCAGCTTCTGAACATTTCACATCTCCATGGAACCTGCTGTACAGCAGCTAAGCCTGTGGAAATGGCAGTGAGTCGTGAAAGTCAAAGAAGCCCTGTGTCAGCACCTGCTGGAAGCAGTAGCTAAAGCCCTGTCCACACTGGTAGCAAGACACACTGTGCTGGAAAACTGTTTTTACCATGCCTTGGTAGTTAGCCCTGCTCACTAAAGGTCAGTGTTTGCCTGCTCATTCTCTAAACCATGAGGCATGCTGTGTCCAACTTGCGGTTTCTTCCTGGTGAGTGTCCTCGGATTCTGGAACGTTCTGCAGCACTTCTTCACCAGGATAGGTGGAAAGGCTATAAGCATTGTCCTTCCACTTGAGTCTTGAGCTCAGCTCAGGGATTCTCTTTCCTCTTCAAGACACTTTCCACATTTCCTGACGGTTTCTTCTCACTTAATGGAGTTTTTCGATTACTGCGACCCTTCATCAGTCTACAGCTATCTAAGTTGAGGAGGGGCGGGTTTAAACGCTGAACATCTCTCCAACAAAATCATCATTCTTCAACATGGAGCGAGAACCAATAAAGCAGAGGGCCCATTCAGGCTTGGAACCACTGTATGACAAGGACAAGCTGGCTCCAGCTCAGCCCAAATGATGATAAACATGGGCTTCAACATTTCAGTCTTGAATCTGGAAAACAACTCAGCTGAAATTTATATACAGTATGTAACGTGAAGCTTGGTTAAAAGGAAAGCTTGCCCTTGGAAAAAGATAGACAATTTTAAACAAGGCTAATTTAAAAACCCGAATCAAAGATAAATCAATTCTCTGAACTTAGAGGGGCAGCGTCCAAAGCACAGATCCACACAGCCCACCAGCGGAGGAGTTTCCCTCCCTCCCTGCCAAGAACAGAGACCAGGGCGGCTGGGAGGATTCCTCTGCGAGCTCTTTCTGGATATCCGGGAAAGGAGACTCTGGCCCTTGAAAAAGGCATTAATCACATTTGATTCCTTGTACCTGAGAAAAAATAGCTATCTCTGGGATCTGATTTTTTCTGTTTCAAACTGGAGAAAGCTTTTATGATGTCTCTTGGTGAAATATAACCATTCTCTCATTCTAAGCAGCCTCTAAATTCTTAAATGTGTGTAAATGGAAAACATGCTGTGGGTCTTTATTCCACTGAGCAGCAAGAAATAAATCAGAGCCCCCCCTTCTCACACCCCCATCTCTCCCCTGATACCTCACAGATGTGCAGCGTTAGAGGGAAGAGCAGAAATGCTTTGTAAAATTAATATGTGGAAACTGCTTTATTTACCACAAATGGCTAGCCTGGGGCTTTCTCTGCCGTGCCCCATCAAGATATTAAGCTGAGTTCTTGCCTCCTGCTTACCAAAACGTCTTCCTTCGTTCCTGTCAGACACGAAGGTCTCCATTTTCCACAAAGGACAGGCAGCTGGTGGTGACTTGGTGTTTAGCGTCAAAGGTGAGTTGGCTGCAAGTTAGTGGTAAGCAAGACATTTCCTCCGTAACGTATAAAATGTGTAAGTCATTTTAGGATCCTGCTAGGTTCAATGTCCTAAATAAGTATCTGTCATTACTATAACTGATATTAAACTGAATGCTGGAGACCCAATAGATGCATACAAATGCTGGAACTTGCCTCCGTGGTTCATTCATATCTGAAAATATGTGGAAGATATACCACCGAGCTCATGAAAGGCATTTAACTGATTTTAATAGCAGTCATTACATTAGAAAATGAGACTTTCCCTCGTAACAGAGGTGAATTGGGAAGAAACAAAGGAGGAGAGGTAACTAGTGCAGCGCCCCAGTGCCCTGCCAGAATTACTGCTCATCATTCTTGCTTTCAGCAGTTAACCGGCTCCTTTTGTCAAAGACTACCCCCCATCTAATGAAACAATTAGGGCTTGACAGTTTAAATATGCTATTTTGTTCTTTTCAAGCGTGAGTGCCAGCCACTAAGACAAACTATACCCACCACCTTCCTATCAGCAGAGCCATTGTTATCCCAGATAGAATGCCCTAAAAATAAAATCCATTTTGTACGTGAAGCTTCATCAAGTCAGGTCAGGTCTGCTCCTCAGGGCAGACTGCAGTGTACTAATTTCATTATGCTATTTTTAAATGTGGCCTCCTTGGATCTTTTAGTATGTCCTACATAGCTCAACAAGGCACTGAGTTAATGTTCAGGGCTCTCTTTGCTAGTCACCTCTGCCCACCCTGCCCTCAACTCTAACCTCAACAACCTCTCCAGGCCTGGATGGTTAAGGAGATGTAGGGCCACTAATGATGGATATGTTCACACTTAGATCAACATCACCTGCTGGGCATTGTCCAGCACACGCGGTATTAGAAGATCAAATTGGCATCAGTTTCTTGAATTCATTATTAAAGTTACTGCAGTTTTAAAAACAAATTCACAAAAAGAGAAAATGGCTTTCTAACATATCATCCTAAGCTAATTTTGAGTCTCTGTGTACCTATATCTGTTCTGCCTCTTGTGTAAAGTTTTTTTTTCAGTTATAAAATTAACACATTCATAGGTATATGAAGTGTAGAAGAAGAACATATCATTATTCATGACTCTTCTAATTTTGACTACTAGAAACCCAACTCAAACTCGATGTGCATAAAGGGATATATTGTTTATGTAATCTGAGATCAAAGTTGGCTTTAGTCACAACTGGATTCATTATGGCTCAAATTAATGCCATAAGGACAAGATTTCTGTCTCCCAGTCTCTCAGTTCTATTTTCCCTTGTGTCAGCCCATGTCTCCAGGAGGCCTTCTCCTCCTGGTGGCCCATGACAGCGCCAGGCTTCCATCCGACCAGTTGAGTGACTCTAATCAAATGACATCTCCTTCTACCCAACGGTTCTAACCAGTCTCCAAGTTGAGTTTCATTAGCATGACTTGGGTATGTCCCTGTCCTTAAACCTGTCAGGGCTCAGCATGGTCAGAGGAAATCTCTGAGCAGATTTTTGTTATATGCCCCCCATAAAGCCAGGATTTTAGATCAGCCTCAGATAAACTGTATGGACTGAGAAGGAGGGAGGTATGGTTCCCCAAAAGAACATCAGATGTACCATCAAGAAGGAATAGATGCAGAGCAAATAACAGTAGATGTCCATGACAAAGACCTCTGTCCTCACAACCTGAAACAAGAATCAAAAATACATACTTAATTCTAGGGGGCTTCCCTGGTGGCGCAGTGGTTGAGAATCTGCCTGCTGATGCAGGGGACACGGGTTCGAGCCCTGGTCTGGGAAGATCCCACATGCCACGGAGCAACTAGGCCCGTGAGCCACAATTACTGAGCCTGCGCGTCTGGAGCCTGTGCTCCGCAACAAGAGAGGCCACAATAGTGAGAAGCCCGCGCACCGCGATGAAGAGTGGCCCCCGCTTGCCGCAACTAGAGAAAGCCCTCGCACGGAAACGAAGACCCAACACAACCAAAAAAAATAAATTAATTAATTAATAAAAAAAAAAAATACATACTTAATTCTAGAGGAGATGGAAAGTCCAGGACTATTTCTGAAAACTTTGATAAATTTATACTAAGTGAAATAATAAAATATTTCCCCCACAAAGATTCAGAAACCATCAGGAGATAATGTGGGGAATAATGAGGAAATCATACAGGATAGAGAAAGACAAATGTATGATGAGAAGTCCCTGGGGAATAATGTCCACAAATTCCAGTCTCCCATTGCACAGTCACATTTTGAGTATGTTGTCCCACTGCCTTCTGGCCTCCATTGTTTTTGATGAGAAGTTAGTTATTAATCTTCCTGGAGTTCCCTTGAACATGATGATTCATTTTTCTCTTACTGCTTTCAAGATGTTCTCTTTATCTTCGGTGTTTGACTTTGTGATTATGATGGATCTAGGTATGGATCTCTCTGTGTTATCCTACTTGGAGTTTGAAAAAAATAATGGCTGAAAACTTCCAAATTTGATGAAAAATATCACATGACCAGAAAGCTCAACAAATATATTTTCTCCCTATTTCTCTCTCTCCTCCTTCCTCAGGTACTCCCTTTACACATATGTTGGTATGTTAATGATGTCTCACATTTCTACGAGACTGTTTATGTTTTTCCATTCTTTGTTCTCTCTGTTCTTCAGATTATGTACTCACTTTTTTTTTTTAAATCACATATTCTAGTTACCTTTTTTTTTTTTAATTAATTTATTTTATTTTATTTTTGGCTGTGTTGGGTCTTCGTTTCTGTGCGAGGGCTTTCTCCAGTTGCGGCAAGTGGGGGCCACTCTTCATCGTGGTGCGCGGGCCTCTCACTATCGCAGCCTCTCTTGTTGCGGAGCACAGGCTCCAGACGCGCAGGCTCAGTAGTTGTGGCTCATGGGCCCAGTTGCTCTGCGGCATGTGGGATCTTCCCAGACCAGGGCTCGAACCCGTGTCCCCTGCATTGGCAGGCAGATTCTCAACCACTGAGCCACCAGGGAAGCCCTATGTACTCACTCTTGATCTAACTTCAAGTTGACCGATTCCTCCTTCTGCCATCTCAAATCTACTTTTGAGCCCTTCTTAGTGAATTTTTCATTTTGGTTATAGTACTTCTCCACTTCAGTACTTCCATTTGTTTCTCTTTAAACTTTGAATCTTTTCATTGTTATTTTCCATTGGACAAGACATTGTCACCATACTTTCCCTAAAGTTTGTAGACATGGTTTCCTTCAGTTCTTTGAACATACTTTTAATGGATGCTTTGAAGTCTGTGTCTGCTAAGTCCAATATCTTGGCCCCTCAAAGGCAGTTGCTATTACCTGCCATTTTTCCTGTGTACATGTCACACTTTCCTGTTTCTGAACACATCTTGTAATTTTTAATTGAAAACTGGACATTTTTGATAATATATTGTAGCAACTGTGGACACTGATATCCCCTGAGGGATTGTTGTTGTTGTTTGCTTCATTTATTTATTTGTTCAGTGACTTGGCTGAACTGACTCTGTGAAATCTATTTCCCCTATAATGTACAGTCTCTGATGTCACTGCTCACATTATTTTCCCCTTATTTTTATCTTTTACCCTGCCTTCCTAAAGGTTGTCACTGAATCTACTTATGTGTCAAAGGTTGTTTTAAGCCTCCACAGTCAGTTAGACTTTACCTTTTACCATTGAGTGTCTATGTGGCTTGGAGACTGCCATCACAATTAACAGTTTATATTTTTGCCCCACAATCAGCCAGGGACCAGTAGCTCCTGAGAGGGTACTGTTTGGGGCATGTACACAGTCTTCCAAACTGCTAGGGATGCATATAATTTTATTTTTAAACCTGGCTTCCTAGGAGTTACCCCTGGGCCAGAGCAGTTTATTGTTCAGCCAGTGTTTGGTCAGAGGTTATGCTTAAATTTCTTGTGCCAGTAAGGCTTCTACCCTGTGTTGAGGGATCTGTGTGCAACTTGGGGAATGATTTCAAATCAGCCCAACGCCTAGAGTCCTTCTGAGTCGGTGCCTAGTATGTGGGCACAGCCATTTCTACCCCCAGAGTTGACTGTGATTCCAGGCAGGTTTTTCTTGGCTGTCTCTTTCTGTGGTTCTCTCTGTTAAACTTCTGGCTCTTCTGCTAGTTGCCTTGTTGCTACCAGTACCATGGAGCTACCAAACCCTCTTCATTGCTCTCCACCAAGATCTCCATTGTTTTAAAAAACACCCTTAGGCCTGGAATTCTCCAAGCTCTGTTCGAAATATAGTCAGTCCCCTCCAACAGAGTTGTTCACAACTTTCCTCTCTCCCTGAGCAGAACCTCTAGACTGCTGCACAGGAGCTGGGAGCAGGGACAGTGGTCTGCCTCTCCCAAGTGACACCCCTCCTCTACAGGTGGGTGCTGGAGTGGGGGATGGTAGCCCCTTGTCTTCTCAGCTTGCCCACCCCTCCCCAAGCACAGCACATCCACACTTCTGGGGCAGGGGCAATTGGGGCCCCAGTATTCTCAGACTGCCACACCTGGGATAGTGTCTCTGCCCTCTGAGGGGCTGGTGGGGGATGGGAACCTCAGTCCTTTCAGCCACACCGGCCCTAAATAGAGTTTCTGTAATATGAGTGGGAAGCCGGGATTGATAAGCACTTGTAGCCTGCCCCTCGCAGAGTGAAAACGTCCTAGACTGGGAACTGGGGGAGGAGGGAGTCCCCTCCCCTCCACCCCGACACCTCCTAGTCTTCTGGGCTGCACCGCCCAGAGTAGAACTCCCAGAAAAAAGTTTCCCAAACACAGAGCTGAGGGGGAGGAGGAGGGACCCGTGACTCAAATGCCTCAGACTCTGACTGTTCTTACTGCAATTGAGTAGATTTTCTCGATTGAATGTTTCTCCATTTGCTGTGTGCCCTTAGGACAATTTCCAGAGCTTTACCTTTATATATATATATATATAATTTTCATCAATTAAATGGTTGTCTTGCTGAGAAAAGGGCCTGCCAGGCTCCTCACTGCCATTCTGGAAGTCCCTCCACTTTCATATTTAACTACTGTTGCTGTTAGTTACAACTCCATGTCATAAGCCATTCAAGAATTTTAAAAGTTATCTAGTCTATACTCCCTATGCCTTTAAGCGGGATAATACCTTAGTCAGCCCAGATAAATGAGAATCTATACTGGTTTTGAAAACCTCCAGGGAAAAAAATTTCACAGCCTTTCTTAATAACCTAAATCAGTGCTTAACAGCTCTTACTGCCAGGAATTCCTTTCTTGCATATAACCTAAAGCCCACATGCTACAGTTTAAAGGCGGTTACTCTTCATCTGTCCTGGAGGAGATGAAGAACAGCTGGTCACCACACAAAACATTTCCCCTCCAGGAGGAACAGTCTCTAGCCTCCTCTTTTTTAAGTCCTCCTTTGGCCCTGTCATCAGAATAAATAACCTTAATATTTCCTCATACTTTTTTCAATTGATGAACAACATTTGTGCTCTCTTCTGAAATCTTTTCACTCTTGCCATTACCCTCTTAAGACTGGAAATGTTTCTCAAAGTGGGATCTAAGCACTCTGCACATGGTTCTCTTGGAGCTCTTATTAACTATGCAGATCACCGAGCTTCACGCTAGATTCAGTGAATCATAATCCCGCCAATGGATCTGGAAATCAGCATGCCTAAAAATATTCCCTAGGTGACTCTGGTGCACTAAAATTTAACATCCTTTAGGCCAGATTGAAGCCTGCATTGCATCACAGGTTGAAACATCTCGCTTGCACAGAAGAGTCACATGAGAGCTTTTAAAATCCTAGTGCCCAAGCTGTACCCGGGTCCAATTAAATCAGAACCTCAAGGGGTGGCACCTGGGCCAACAGTCATTTGAAAACTCCCCAGGTGAATTCTAAGTGCAGCCAGTAGTCAGTCAGTTTCTACAAGGCAAGGACGGGTAACATTTGTATCCCAGCACCTACTAACACAAAGCCTAACACAGAGAATATTAGTTCCCAACGTTGACTGAGTGAGTTAGGCTTAAAGTTTGTTCCTAGATTCATGCTCATTGTATGTCCCATTTTCTTTTATCTATATCATGGCTAATTAATTGTAACCGTGAAACTGTCTTCACCATCGTGAAGATAAATCTTTTCACCGTTTGTTTTGGGAGGAGAGTTGACTTTGAAGAGGGAGAGGCAAGACTTCTGGCTTGGAAATGCTGAGAGACTCCTGTGTGAAGATTCCTACTAGCCATTGTGAGGCCTGGATATGTGAATGGTGAGTGTTAAAATCTTCACATTGAATTATGTCATGACTCCTTTCATGTATCACCTCGCTGGGGGAACCTGGAAGTTTTACCTGGCAGTGCATTGCTTTATGCTGACGCCATAGGCCCCTCTCCTCCTACCCGAGGCTTCTGTGATTCTACAGGGATAAGGCAGACCCCATTGGTGTTCACATGTGGGCAACACCAGTGTAAAGAAGTTAATACCCCAAGGAGCAAACCTACAACCAATGCATGGGAGCTGGTAGACAAATTTGGCCCCCTTTCTCCACAACTTTCTAACCTCCACCACCATGTAATGTCCTGAAACAAAGGTTATAATGCTTCTAGAGGATGGTTCTGAGGGGTCAGTTGCACTTCGTTTTGGTGAACTCTGTAATGCTTCCTTGTGTTTCTCTCCCTCCTTCCCTGCCTAACTGCCCCTGTCCCTCACCCCAATCCCGGGGATCACACTTCCTCATAAGAGTGGCTATAAGGACCTGAAGCTGTATCTGAGGAACCCAAATTAAGTAGACAGTATGTCGTTCATTTTCACATCCTTTCCCATCACAGTGCCTAGCACAAGTTAAGTGTCCAATAAATATAAACTGACATGAACATGGAGCATAAAACTGGACAGAGGAAGGAGTGCACTGAAACTATTCATGACGAGAGAGTGTTTTGGTGAGAAAATAATCAAAGATTATAATTTAATTTTCCCATTTATTAGCCGTGGGACCAGGGGCAAACCAGCAACCTTTGGATATCAAATTATTTACTTTCTAAAATGGAATTCTGAGTTGTATCTGAACGTCATGAGGTTCAGTTGAGAAAATATATATGGTTGTGTTCTGAAAATAATAAAACCAAAGCATTAAGTTATTGCTTTGGTATCAGAGTCTTATTAGATAGCTTTTTTTCCTTCAGATTTTGAGGGTAGTTCCATATATTAGCAATTAACACACATCAGTAAGAATTTGAAAAAGCTGTGTGAGAATGAGATAACCATATTAAGAATTGTGATCATCTGAGATACACATTTTCATTTTTGCTTCCTGCTACATTTCTTTTTTTACCAAGTATATAATTCAGTAGTATTAACTGGAACACCACGCAGTATGTTACATCCCCAGACTTCATTTTATACCTAGAAGTTTGTACCTTTTGATTACCTTCAGCCTTCTCCCCACCACCATACCCTCCCACTCCACCTCTAGCAATAACCAATCTGTGCTCTGTATCAATGACTTCCATTTGTTTGTTTTAGATTCCACATCTCAGTGAGATCATACGGTATTTGTCTTTCTCTGGCTTATTTCACTTGACACAATGCCCTCAAGGTCCATCCATGTTGCCACAAACTGCAGAATTTCCTTCTTTTTTATGGCTGACTAATATTCTGTTGTATATTTACCACATCTACTTTTTTTTTCTTCTTCCAGTTTTATTGAGATGTAATTGACACAAGTGCACTGTATAAGTTTAAGATGTACAGTGTAATTACTTGACTTACACACAGCATGTAATATTCATCACAATAAGCTTAGTGAATATCCATCCATATACATAAACAATTAAAGAAATAGAGAAAAAATATTTTTCCTTGTAATGAGCTCTCTTAGGATTAACTCTTAACAGCTTTCATATATAACATACAGCAGTGTTAATTATTATCATGTTGTAAATTACATCCCTAGTACTTTTATCTTATAATTGGAAGTTTATACCTTTTACCTGCCTTCATCCAGTTTCCCCCCAACCCTCACCTATGGTAACCACAAATCTGATCTCTTTTTCTGTGAGCTTGTTTGTTTTTGAAGTATAGTTGACCTATAACACTATGTTAGTTCCTGTTACACAACATAGTGATTCTATATTTCTATACATTTCAAACTGATCAACAGGATAAGTCAGGTTACAATATTTCACCACACAAAGATTACATAGGTATTGACTATGTTCTCCACATTTCATACCCCTGACTCATTTATTTTGCACCTGGAAGTTTGTACTTCTTAATCTGCCTCACGTATTTTCTTCTTCCCTGCAACCCCCTCCCCTCCCTTTTGGCAACCACCTGTTATTCTCTGTATCTATAACCCTGTTTCTGTTTTGTTATGATTATTCATTTGTTTTTTACATTCCACATATAAGTGAAATCATGTGGTATTTGTCTTTCTGTAACTTATTTCACTTAGTATAACATCCTCTAGGTCCATCCATGTTGTCGCTGATGGCAAGATTTCATTCTTTTTTCATGACTGAGTAATATTCCATTACACACACACACACACACACACACACACACACACACACACACATTGATGCATATATATGTATATATACAGACACACACACATATATGTATAGTTAGTTGATGGACACTTTAATTATTTTCATATTTTGGCTGTTGTAAATAATGCTGCTATGAACATTGGGATTCATGTATCTTTTCAAATTAGTGTTTTCATTTTCTTCGGATCTATACCAAGGAGTAGAAATGCTAGATTATATAAGTAGTTCTATTTTTAGTTTTTTGATGAACCTCCATACTGTTTTCCATAGTGGCTGCACCAATTTACATTCCCACCAACAGTGTACAAGAATTCCCGTTTCATCACATCCTCGCCAAAAGTTATTTGTAGACGTTTTGATACTAGACATTCTGACAAGTGTGAGGTGATAATCTCATTGAGATTTTGATTTACATTTCCCTGATGATTAGTGATGTTGAGCATCTTTTCATATGCCTGTTGGCCATCCATATGTCTTCTTTGGAAAAATGTCTATTCAAGTCTTCTGCCCATTTTTTTAATTGGGCTGTCTTTTTTTATGTTGAGTTGTTATGAGCTGTTTATATATTTTGGATATTAGCCCCTTATCAGTCATATCATTTGCAAATATCTTCTCCCATCAGTAGGTTGTCTTTTTGTTTTGTCAGTGGTTTCCTTTGCTGTGCAAAAGGTTTTAAGTTTAAATTGGTCCCATTTGTTTATTATTGCTCTTATTTCCTTTACCTTAGGAGAGATATCCAAAAAAAAAAAATGCTATGATTTGTATCAAAGAGAGCTCTGCCTATGTTTTATTCTAGGAGTTTTATGGTTTCCAGCCTTACGTTTAGGTCTCTAATGCATTAGAAGATTTTCTAATTTCATTCTTTTACATACAGCTTTCCAGTTTTCCCAGCACCATCTTTTACCCATTGTATAATCTTACCTTCTTTTGTCATAGATTAATTTCACATGTAAGTGTGCATTCATTTCTGGGCTTTTTATTCTCTTCCATTGATCTATGTGTCTGTTTTTGTGCCATTATCATACTATTTTGATGAGTGTAGCTTTGTGATAAAGTTTGAAATCAGGGAGCATGATATCTCAAGCTGTGTTCTCAAGATTATTTTGGTTATTTGGGGTCTTTTGTGTTTCCATACAAATTATAGACTTATTTGTTCTCTTTCTGTGAAAAATGCCTTTAATATTTTGATTGGGCCTGCATTGAATCTGTAGGTTGCCTTGGGTAGCATGGTCATTTTAACAACATTAATTCTTCCATTCCATGAACACGATTTATTTTTCCATCCGTTTGTATTGTCCTCAATTTCTTTCATCAGTGTCTTAAAGTTTTCCAAGTACAGGTCTTTTGCCTCCTTAGTTAGACTTATTTCTAGGCATTTTATTCTTTTTATCATGATGGTAAATGAAATTGTTTTCTGAATTTCTCTTTCTGATAGTTGTGTGTGTATAGAAATGCAAAAGGTTTCTGTATTTTAATTTTGTATTTTCCAACTTTACCAAATTCATTGATGAGCTCTAGTAGTTTTTTGGTGGTGTCTTTAGGATTTTCCATGTGTAGTATTATGTCATCAGCAAACAGTGACAGTTTTGCTTCTCCCTTTCCAATATGGGTGACTTTTATTTCTTTTTCTTGTCTGATTGCTGTGGTTAGGACTTCCAAAACTATGTTGAATAAAAGTGGCAAGAGTGGGTATCCTTGTCTTTTTCCTGATCTTAGAGGGAATACTTTCAGATTTTTACCACTGAGTATGATGTTAGCTGTGGCTTGTCATACATGAACCTTATTATGTTGATGTACGTCCCCCCATACCCCTTTTTGGAGAGTTTTTATCATAAACGGATGTTGAATTTTGTCAAAAGCTTTTTCTGCATCTATTGATAAGCTCATATGATTTTTATCCTTCAGTTTGTTAATGTGGTGTATCACACTGATTGATTTATGAATATCAAGCCACCTTTGCATCCCTGGGATAAATACTATTTGATTGTGGTATATGATTCTTTTAATATATTGTTGAATTCAGTTTGCTAGTATTATATTAAGGATTTTTGCATCTATGTTCATCAGTGATATTGGCCTGTAATTACTTTTTTGTGGCATCTTTGTCTGGTTTTGGTATCAGACTCATTGTAAAATGAGTTTAGAGGTGCTCCTTCCTCTGCAATTTTTTGGAATAGTTTGAGAAAGATAGGTGTTAATTCTTCTCTAAATGTTTGGTAGAATTCCCCTGTGAAGCCATCTGGTTTTGGACTTTTGTTTGTTGGAAGTTTTATTTAAATTACTGATTCAATTTTATTACTAGTAATTGGTCTGTTGATATTTGCTATTTCTTCCTAGTTCAGTCATGGGAGATTGTACTTTCCTAGGAATTTGTTCATTTCTTCTAGGTTGTCCATTTTATTGGTGTACAGTTGTTCGTAGTAATCTCTTACGATGCTTTGTATTTCTATGGTGTTGGTTGTAACTCCTCTGTTTTCATTTCTGATTTTATTGACTTGGGCCCTCTCACTTTTTTTTCCTGATGAGACTGTAAGGTTTTATCAATTTTGTTTATCTTTTTAAAGAATCAGCTCTTATATTCATTGATCTTTTCTATTGCTTTGTTTCAGTCTTTATTTCATTTATTTCTGCTCTATTTTTTAAAATTTATTTCCTTCTACTAACTTTGAGGGTTTTGTTGTTGTTGTTATTTTTCTTGTTCCTTTAGGTGTAAGTTTAAGTTGTTTATTTGAGATTTCTATTGTTTCCCGAGGAGGGTTTGTATAACTATAAACTTTCCTCTAAGAACTGCTTTTGCTGCATCCCAGGATTTTGGATTGTGCTTTCACTTTCATTTGGCTCCAGGTATTTTTTGATTGCTTCTTTGATTTCTTCAGTTATCCATTGGTTGTTTAGTAACGTTTTGTTTAGCCTAAATGTGTTTGTGTGTTTTGCATTTTTTTTCTTATAGTTGATTGCTAGTCTCATAGCATTGTGGCCAGAAAAAATTCTTGATATGATTTCAGTTTTCTTAAATTTACTCAGACTTTTTTGTGGCCTAGCATGTGATCTATTCTGGAGAATGTTCCATGTGCACTGCAAAAGATAGTGTATTCTGCTGCTTTTGAATGGAATGTTCTATATATATATCTATTAAGATCATCTGATCCATGTGTCATTCAAGGCCAGTGTTTAATTATTGATCTTCTGTCATATGATTTATCCCTTGATATAAGTGGGGTCTTTAAGTCCCCCTACTATTACTATGTTACTGTTAATTTCTCCCTTTATGTCTGTGATATATTCCGGTAGTGCGCTCCCCTCTGGTCACCAGAGCTGTATGCTCCAGGGAGACCCCTATGTGACTGTGTAGGTCCTCCTGTTGTGCTGAGCTGATTAAGCATGGTGGTCTGGTAAGTGTGGCTAGCCCTTCATCTGGTTGGTTGACAGGCCTTGTCTTGTGTGGAGGCTACCCACTGCTGGTAGGCAGGGCTGTGTTATGAGATGGCTGGCTGTAGGGCCCTGGGGGATCCTAGGGCTAGTGCTGCCCCCTGGTGGGCAGAGCAATGTTGTGAGTTGGCAGGTTGCAGGGCCAGGGTTCCAGTTCTAGTGTGGGCCTACTAGTGGGCAGGGCTGTTACCTGACATGGCTGGCTGCATGTTCTGGCATGTCCTGGCATGTCCTGAAGCTGGTGTCAGCTTGTTGGTGGGTGAAGCCAGATCCTAGGCCAGCTGTCTGACAGGCCCAAGGTGTCCCAGAGCTGAGTGGGTGGGGCTGGGTCCTGACATGGCAGGCTGCAGGGTTGTGGTGGTCCTGGGTCTGGTGTCTGACTACTACTAATTGAGGCCAGGTCCTGAGGCTACTGCCAGCCCAGTGGTGGGCAAAGGCTGTTCCCAGGGTCTCTGGTTGCAGGACCCTGGGGGATCCCAGAGTTGGTGATGACCCACTGGTAGGTGGGTCCAGGTCCTGGGTCCTCTGGTGGTTGGGGCCAGTTCACAGGGTGGCTGTGGGCACAGAAAGCCTTAAGGCAGCTGGCCTACTGGTGAGTGAGGCTGTGTCCCTGCCCAGCTAGCTCCTTGGCCTGAGACATTTCAGAACTGCTCCTGACAGGCTATTGGGCAGGACCAGGTCCTGTGGCTGATAAGCTAGAGGGAGGACTCCAAAATGACACTTGCCAGCACTAGTGTCCTCGTGGTATAATCAACTCCCAAAACGGCTGTTTCCAGTGTCTGTCCCCAGGGTGAGCTCCACTTGCCTCCTGCCTCTCTGGGAGACTCTCCAAGATCAGCAGGTGGGTCTGACCCAGGCTCCTTTCAAATTACTGCTTCTGCCTTGAGTCCTGGAGTGTGTGAGATTCTGTGTGCACCCTGTAAAAGTGGAGTCTCTATCACAGCCCTCTGGGTCTCCTGAAAGTAAGCCCTACTGTCCTTCAAAGCCAAACATTCTGGGGGCTCTTCTTTCTGGTGTAGGACCCCCAGAGCTGGTGAGTCTGATGTGGGGCTTGGACCCCTCTCTCCTTGGGGAGAAATGCTGCACTGTGATTGCAATTATTCTCCCTTTTGTGAGTAGTCCTCCTGGAGGTATGGATCTTGACTATATTGTGTTTCTGCCCTTCCTACCCTACTACTGTTTTATTTTGGTTTCTTCTTTATATCTTTAGTTGTAGAAGATCTTTTCTGTTAGTCTGTCAGTCTTTCTCATCAGTAGTTGCTCTGTAAATAGTTGTAATTTTGATGTACCCATGGGATGAGGTGAGCTCAGGATCTTCCCACTCCACCTTCTTGGCCATTCCTCTCTCCTATACCACATCTTCTTTATCCATTCATCCAATGGACATTTAGTTTGATTCCATGTCTTGGCTATTATAAATAATGTTGCAGTGAACATGGGAGTGCAGATATCTTTTTGAATTAGTGTTTTCATTTTCTTTGGATAAATACCCAGAACTATAATTCTTGGATCATATGGTAGTTCTATTTTGTATTATTTGAGATACATCCATACACATTTCCATAGTGACTGCTCCAATTTACATTCCCACCAACAGTGCACAGTGTTCCATTTTCTCCACATCTTCACCAACACTATTATTTTTTCTCTTTTTGATAATAGCCATTCTAACAGGTGCAAGGTGATATCTCATTATAATTTTTGATTTGCATTTCCCTGATGATTAGTTGATGTTGGGAAACTTTTCATGTATCTCTTGGCCATCTGTATGTCTTCTTTGGAAAAATACCTACTCAGATCCTCTTCCCATTTTTTAATTGGATTGTTGGATTTTTTTGTTACGAAGTTCTACGAGTTCTTCATATATTTTGGACATTAACCCCTTATCAGATAATGGATTTGGAAACATTTTCTTGGTAGGTTGTTTTCCATCTTATTGATGGTTTCCTTTGCTGTGCAGAAATTTAGTTTGATATAGTCTACTTGTTTATTTTTGCTTTTATTGAAGAGACCAATTTCTCCCCATTGTATATTCTAGACTACTTTGTCCATAAATTAATTGTCCATATATAGATGTGTTTATTGCTGGGCTCTCTATTCTATTCCATTGATCTTTGTGTCTATTTTGTAATAATATAATACTATTTTGATTACTATAGCTTTGTAATAGAATTTGAAATCCAAGTTTGTGATGCTTCCAGCTTTGTTCTTCTTTCCTGCCCCAAGTCACAGTACAGAGGCAGCAGATTGCTTTGGCTATTGAGGGTCTTTTGTGGTTCCATTAAATTTTAGGATTATTCAAGTTCTATGAAAAATGCCATTGGAATTTTGATAGTGATTGCATTGAATCTGTAGTTTGTTTTGGGTAGAATGGACATTTTATCAATGTTAATTCTTGTAATCCATGAATACAAAATATCTTTCCATTTATTTGTGTCTTCTTCAGTTTCTTTCATCAGTGTCACAGTTTTTACTGTACAGGTCTTTCACCCACATGGTTAAATTTATTCCTGGGTATTTTACTCTTTTTGATGCAATGGTATGTGAGATTGTTTTCTTTTTTAATTTTATTTTTATAATTGACATATAACGTATTAGTTTCAGATGTACCCCATAATGATTCTTTATTTGTATATATTGCAAAATAGTCACCACAATAAGGCTATATATCCATCACCCTATATATAGTTTAAAATTTTATTTTCCTTATGATGAGAACTTTTAAGATGTACTCTCTTAGCAACTTTAAAATATACAGTACAGTATTATTAGCTATAGTCAACATGCTATATATTACATCCCCATGACATTTATTTATTTTATTTTTCATTGAGGTAACATTGGTTTCTAACATTAGGTAAGTTTCATTTGTACATTATATTTCTACTTCTGTGTACCCTACAGTATGCTCACCACCAAAAATCTGGTTTCCATCTGTCACCATACAGTTGATCCCCTTTACCAGTTTCACCTTCCCCCAAACATTCCCCTTCTGATAACTACTATTCTGTTCTCTGTATCTATGTGTTTATTTTTGTTTGGTTTGGTTTGTTCATCTATTTTGTATTGTTTATCTTCTATTTTCCACATATGAGAGAAATCATATGGTTATTGACATAACATTTATTTTGTAACAGGAAGTTTATACTTTTTTAACTCCCAATCCATGAGCACTGTGTATGTTTCCATTCATTTGTGTCTTCTTCATTTTCTTTCATCAATGTCATAGTTTTCTGGGTACAGTTTTCACCTCCTTGTTTAAATTTATTCCTAGGTATTTTATTATTTTCGATTCAGTTGTAAATGGGATTGTTTTCTTTCATTTCTCTTTCTGAAAGTTCATTATTAGTGTATAGAAATGCAACAGATTTCAGTACACTGATTTTTTTATCCTGCAACATTACTGAATTCATTTATTAGTTCTAGTAGCTTTTGGTGTGGAGTCTTTAAGATTTTCTAAATAATATCATGTCACTTGCAAATAGTGAAAGTCTTTCCAATTTGGTTGCCTTTTATCTCTTGTCTGATTGCTGTGGCTAGGACATCCAGTACTACATTGAATAAAAGTGGTGATAGTGGATATCCTTGTCTTGTTCCTGATCATAGAGGAAAAGCTTTAAACTTTTCATTGTTGAGTATGATGTTAGCTCTGGCCCTCATTATGTTGAGGTATATTCCCTCTATACCCAGTTTGTGGAGAGCTTTTATCATAAAAGGATGTTGAATTTTGTCAAAAGCTTTTTTCACATGTACTGAGATTATTATATAATTTAATGCTTCATTTTGTTAATATGGTGTATCATATTGGTTAATTTGTGGGTATTATTAAACCATCCCTGCATCCTGGAATAAATCCCACTTGATCATGAGGTATGATCCTTTTAATATGTTGTTGAATTTTGTTTGCTAATATTTTGTAGAGGATTTTTGCATCTATATTCATCAGGAATAT
The DNA here is from genome assembly GCF_949987535.1 of Balaenoptera acutorostrata. Lineage (NCBI taxonomy): Eukaryota > Metazoa > Chordata > Mammalia > Artiodactyla > Balaenopteridae > Balaenoptera > Balaenoptera acutorostrata. Next base: position 91,250,031 of record NC_080065.1, read on the forward strand.
TGGCCTGTTATTTTCTTATTTGTAATCTCTTTAATTTATTTTGGTATCAGGGTGATGTTGGCTTCATAGAATTAGTTTGGGGACATTCTTTCCTCTTCAATTTTTTGCAATAGTTTGAGAAAGAAAGTTAATAACTCTTCTTAAATGTTTGGTAGAATTCACCTGTGAAGCCATCTGGTCCTGAACTTTTGTTCATTGGGTTTTTTTTTTAATTGCTACTTCAATTTCATTACTGCTGATTGGTCTGTTCAGGTTCTCTATTTCTTCCTGATTCAGTCTTGGAAACGTTATGTTTCTAGAAATTTATCCATTTCTTTTAGGTTTTTCAATTTGTTGGCGTATAATTGTTCATAATAATCTCTTGTGTTTCTTTTTATTCTGTGGTGTCATTTTTAACTTTTCCTCTTTCATTTCTTATTTATTTGGGCCCTCTGTCTTTTTTTCTTGATGAGTCTGGCTAAAGGCTTATCAATTTTGTTTATCTTTTCCAAGAAGCAGCTCTTAGTTTCACTGATCTTTTCTGTTGTTTCTTTTAGTCTCTATTTCATTTATTTCCACTCTGTTCTTTATTATTTCCATCCTTCTACTGACTTTGGGCTTTGTTTGTTCTTTTTTTTAGTTCATTTAGGTGTAAGTTTAGATTGTTTGAGGTTTTTTTTATTTCCTGAAGTAGGCCTTCATCACTATAAACTTCCCTCCTACTACTTTTGCTGGATCTCATAGCTTTCTGGAACATTTTGTTTCCATTTTTATTTGTCTTGTTGCATCTTTTTTAATTTTCTTTTTGATATCTTTGACTCATTCGTTGTTTACCCTCAAATGTTTGTGTTTTTTCCAGTTTTCTTCTTTTAATTGATTTCTAGTTTCATACGGTTGTGGTCAGAATGGATGTTTGATATGATTTCAGTCTTTTATTGAGACTTTTTTTGTAGCCTAACATCTGATCTGTCCTGGAAAGTGTTCCAAGTGCACTTGAAAAGAATGTGCATTCTGCTGTTTTGGTTTGCAATGTTCTGCATACATATCTATTAAGTCCATCTGGACTAATGTGTCATTTAGGGCCAATGTTTCCTTTTTCATTTACTGTCTGGATGATGTATCCATGGAGGTAAGTGTGGTGTTAAAGTCCCTTACTACTGTTACTGTGTTATTGTCAATATCTCCCTTTAAGTCTGTTACTATTTGCTTTATGTATGTAAGTGATCTTATGTTGGGTATATAGATAGTTACAAGTGTTACATCCTCTTGTTAGATTGATCCCTTTATCATTATGTAATGCCCTTTTAGTCTCTTGTTGTGGTCTTTGTTTTGATGTCCTCTATATCCACGATTCCACATCTGCAGATTCAACCCACTATGGATTTTGTAGTACTGTACTATTTAGTGAAAGAAATCCATATATAATTGGACCCATGCATTTCAAACTCATGTTGTTCAAGGGTCAACTGTAATTATTTTAGATATAGATTATTTTGCTACTTATATCTTTAACCTTCATGGTAGCTTTATACATGGTTGATCCACTACCTTTACTGCAGGCATACTTTGAAGATATCGCAGATTTGATTCCCGATCACTAAGTAAAGCAAATACTGCAATGAAACCAGTCACACAAATTTTTGGTTTCACAGTGCATATAAAAGTTTTTACTCCATCATAGTCTATTAAATGTGCTGTAGAATTTTGTCTAAAAAATAAGGTACATATCTTAATATAAAAATACTTTATTTCTAAAAAAAGACTAACCATCGTCTGAACCTTCAGTGAGTCTCATCTTTTTGCTGGTGGATGGTGTGGCCTCAGTATTGATGGCTGCTGACTGATCAGGGTGATAGTTCCTGAAGGTTGGGGTGGCTGTAGCAATTTCTTAGAAGAAGACAATAATAAAGTTTGCCACATCAATTGACTCTTCTTTTCGTAAACGATTTCTCTGTAGCATGCAATACTGTTTGACAGCATTATACCCATACTAGAACTTATTTCAACATTGAAGTCAATCCTCTCAGACCTTACTGTTGCTTTATCAACTTAGCTTATGTAAAATTATGTAACATTCTAAATCCCTTGCTGTCATTTCAACAATTTTCACAGCAGCTTCACCTGGAATAGATTTCATCTCAAGAAACCACTTTCTTTGCTCATCCACAAGAAGCAGGTCCTTATGCATTCAAGTTTTATCATGAGATTGTAGCAGTTCAATCACATCTTCAGACTCCAGCTCTAATTCTAGTTTTCTTTCTATTTCTACCACATCTGTAGTGATTTCCTGTACTGTAAATCTTGAACCTTTGATGTTACCCATGAGGGTTGGAATAAACTTCTTCCAAACTCCTGTTAATGTTGATATTTTGACCTCTCCCCATGAATCATGAATGTTCTCACTGACATTGAAAATAGTGAATCCTGTTGAGAAGGTTTTCAATTAACTTTGCCCAGATCCATCAGAGGAATCACTATCTATAGCAGCTATAGAGTTATGAACTATATTTAAGACTTGAAAGTTGAAATTACTCCTTGATCCATGTGCTACAAAATAGATATTATGTTAGCAGGCATGAAAACAACATGAATTTCATTGTACATCTCCATCAGCATTCTGGGTGACCAGGTCCATTGTCAATGAGCAGTAATATTTTGAAAGAAATCTTTTTTTCTGGGCATTAGGTCTCAACAGTGGGCAAAAATATCCAGTAAACCATATTATAAACAGATGTGCTGTCATCCAGGCTTTGTTGTTTCATTTATAGAGCATAGGCAGGGTAGATTTAGCATAATTCTTAAAGGGCCCTAGAATTTTTGGAATGTTAAATGAGCACTGGCTACAACTTCAAGTCACCAGCTGCATTAGCCCCTAACAAGGCAGTCAGCCTGTCCTTTGAAGCTTGGAAGCCATGCATTGACTTCTCTCTAGCAATGAAAGTCCTCGGTGCCATCTTCTTCCGATAGAAGGCTGTGTTTGTCTCCATTGAAAATCTGTTGTTTACTGTACCCACCTTCATTAATGACCTTAGCTAGATCTTATGGAATGCTTGCTTCAACTTCTACATCAGCACTTGCTGCTTCACTTTGCATTTTGATGTTATGGAAATGTCTTCTTTGCTTCACCTAATGAATCAACCTCTGTTAGCTTAGGATTTTACTTCTGCAGCTTCCTCACCTCTCTCATCCTTCATTGAATTGAAGAGAGTTAGGCTCTTGCTCCAGATTAGGCTTTGGCTTAAAGGAATGTTGTGGCTGGTTTGATCTTCTATCCAGACCACTAAAACTTTCTCCATATCAACAATAAGGCTGTTTCACTTATCATTCATGTGTTCACTGGAGTAGCACTTTAAGTTTCTTTCAAGAACTTTTCCTTTGCATTTACAACTTATGCTGAAGTTAGGCCTCTTGCTCCAGTTAACTATCTTGGCTTTTGACATGCCTTCCTCACCAAGCTTAATCAGTTCTAGTTTTTGATTTGAAGTGAGGGATATGTGACCCTTCCTTTCACTTGAACACTTAAAGGCCACTGTAGGGTTATTAATTGGCCTAATTTCAATATTGCTGTGTCTCAGGGAATAGGGAGGCCTGAGGTGAGGGAAAGAGATGGGGGGGATGGCTGGTTGGTGGAGCAGTCAGAACACACACAACGTTTATCAGTTTAAGTTCACTGTCTTATGTGGGTACAGTTCAAGGAGCCCCAAGGCAGTTACAATAGTACCATCAAAGATCACTGATCACATATCACCATAACAAATAAAATAATAATGAAAATGTTTGAAATATTGTCAGAATTACCAAAATGTGGCACAGAAACATGAAACAAGCAAATGCTGTTAGAAAATGGTGCCAATGGACTTGCTTAATTCAGGGTTGCCTCAAACCTTTAATTTGTAAAATACACAGTATCTACAAAGCACAATAAAGTCAAGTGCAGTAAAACAAGGCACACCTATATATGTTTGCCTTTACCAGTGAGAGATTTTTCTTTCTTTATTTTCTGTTTCTAGTTATGGCCTTTTCTTTTCCATCTAAGGAAGTCCCTTAGCCATTTCTTTTAAGGCCAGGTTAGTGGTGACAAATTCCTTTAGCTTTTGCTGTCAGGAAACTCTTTATTTCTCCTCAATTCTGAATGATAACCTTGTAGGGTAGAGCATTCTTCTTTGTAAGTTTTTTTTTCTTTTAATACTCTGAATATATTGTGCCAGTCCCTTTTGACCTGTAAGATTTCTGCTGAAAAGTCAGCTGATAGTCTTCTGGGGGTTTCCTTGTATGTAACTAGTTGTTTTTCTCTTGCTGCTTTTAAGGTTCTCTCTTTACAATTAAAATGGTGAAAGTGAAAAATAATGTGTCTTGGTGTGGGTCTCTTTGGGTTCATCTTTTTTGGGACTCTCTGGTTCCTGGACTTTGATGTCTGTTTCCTTTACCAGGTTAGGGAAATTTTCAACCATTATTTCTTCAAATAGATCTTCTATCCCTTTCTCTCTGTCTTTTCCTTCTCAGACCCCTATAATGCAAATATTAGTATGTTTGATGTTGTTTCAGGGGTCCCTTAAACTATCTTAGTTTTGGGTTTTTTTTTCCATTCTTTTTTCTTTTTGTTGTTCTGATTGGGTAATTTCCACTACCCTGTCTTCCAGATTGTCAATTTGTTCTTCTGCCTCCTCTAATCTGTTGTTGATTCCTCCTAGTGTATTTGTCATTTCAGTTTTTATATTCTTCAGTTCTCATTGTTTCTTTTTTATATTTTCTATATATTTGTTGAATTTCTCACTGAGTTTATCTATTCTCCCAAGTTCAGTAAGCATTTTTATGACTATTATTTTAAACACTTTACTTGATAAATTGCTTATCTCCATTTAATTTAGTTCTTTTTCTGAGGTTTTGCCTTTTCTTTTGTTTGGAAGGCCCTCCATTGTCTCCTCATTTTGCCTAATTCTCTGTGTTTGTTTCTTGTACAGGCATACCTTGGAGATAGTGTGGGTTAGGTTCCAGACCACTGCAATAAAGTGAATATCCTAATAAAGCAAGTCACACAAATTTTTTGATTTCCCAGTGTATATAAAAGTTATATTTAGGAATTCCCTGGTGGTCCAATGGTTAGGGCTCTGTGCTTCCACTGCAGGGGGCATGGGTTCAATCCCTGGTCAAGGAACTAAGATCCTGCATGCCACATGGCATGGCCAAAAAAATAATAATAAATAAATAAATAAGTAAATTTTAAAAAAAATAAAATAAAATGCTGATATCTTTGTTATTTTTTTAAAAAACATATTTATACTATATTGTAGTCTATTAAGTATGGAATAGCATTATGTTTAAAAAACAAAGTACATAATTTAAGGATACTTCATTGCTAAAAATTTCTAAGCATCCTCTGACTACAGTTTGTTGCCATAAACCCTCAGTTTGTAAAAAAACACACTATCTGAAGTGCAATAAAGCAAAGCATAATAAAATGAGGTATGCCTGTGTTAAATATATCAGCTATGCCTTCTGTTTTGAAAGAATGGTCTCATGTAGAAGGTGTCCTGTGGGACCAGTGGACACCAGGGCCAGGTGTTCTAGAGACATATCCTGTGTGGGCAATGTATGGCCTCCTATTGTGTTTGGGTTGTGATTGCTGTTGATATCTGGTGGGCATTGCTGGCCCCTGGTACGTCTGTCTGTGAGGCGCAGCTGCAACCACCGTGCATGTGCTGTTGTGCAGAGCTAGCCCCCCAGAGGGAGAAGGGGCAGCGGTGTTGGCTGGGGTGGCTTGCTGGGTGGGGCAATGCAGAAGTCACTTTGGTGAGGCCAGCAGGGTCAGGTAGGTTGGTCAAGTCTGGTCCTCAGGAGAGTTGGAGTAGGGCATGTGGTGTTAGCTAGGTTAATGGAGAGTGACAGAAATGGTGTCTGCCAGCACCAGGCCAGTTAGGTGGAAGGAGAGTAAAAAGAAAATGGCACCCATTAGCACTTCTGTCTCTGAAGAAAGTTCTACCAGATCCCTCTCCCCTCCAGCACACACTATAAAATTAGTCAAGTCTCCTTCTCATATAACCCAGGTGCTTTTCAAGCTAATGCCTCTAGGCCAGGACTTGGAGCAAGTAAACTTGTGCTCGAGCCCTTAAAGGGTGGAGTCTTGGTTTTTCTACAGCCCTTCAGCTCTCCCATATATTCGCCCTGCTGGCTTTCAAAGCTAGACGTTATGGGGGCTCATCTTCCTGCAGCAGGTTTCTTGGGCTGGGAAGCCCGATGTAGGGCTCATACCCCTCAATCCTCAGGGAGGATCTCCACAGTTGTGATATTTCTCCCACTTGTTGGGTTGCCACACTAAGCATGGGTTCTGACTAAACCATGACTCTGTGCCTCCTATATGTCTCAGATGTGGCAGTTTCTTTATATTCTTAGTTGCAGAAAATCTGTTCTGCGAATCTTCATGTTTTTCTGAGAGATAGTTGTTCTATATATAGTTGTAGTTTTGCTACGTCCATGGGAGGACATAACCTCAGGATCTTCCTACTCTGTCATTTTGATCCCAATCCCTCTTTTATTTCTGATTTTATTTGAATTCTCTTTTTTTCTTGGTGAATCTAGCTAAAGGTTTGTCAATTTTGTCTATTTTTTTAGTGAACCAACTCTTTTCGTTTTCTTGTTCTCTATTTCATTTATTTCTACCCTAATCTTTATTATTTCTTTTCTTCTGCTCACTTTAGACCCACTTTGTCATTCTTTTTCTAGTTCCTTTGGTCATAGAGTAACGTTGTTTATTTTAGATCTTTCTTATTTCTTAATGTAGGCATCTGTTGCTATGAATTTCCCTCCTAGAACTGCTTTTGCTCCATGCCATAAGTTTTTTTATGTTGTGTTTCCATTTTCTTTTGTAAAAAGATATATTTTTAAATTTCCCCTGTAATTGTTTCTTTGATCTATTGGTTGTTCAAAAGAATGTTTTATTTTAAATACTCGAGAGTATTTTTATTTTTTAATTTTTATTAGAGTACACTTGATTTACAATGTTGTTACTTTCTGCTTTACAGCAAAGTGAATCAGTTATACGTATACAAATATCCACACTTTTTTAGATTCTTTTCCCATATAGATCATTACAGGGTATTGAGTAGAGTTCCCTGTGCTATACAATAGGTCATTATTTGTTATCTGTTTTATATATAGTAGTGTGTATATGTCAATCCCAAGCTCTCAATTTAACACACCCCCCTTTCCCCTTTGGTAACCATAAGTTTCTTTTCAAAGTCTGTGAGTCTGTTTCTGTTTTGTAAATAAGTTCATTTTTATCATTTTTTTTTTTTAGATTCCACATATAAGTGATACCATATGATATTTGTCTTTCTCGGACTTACTTCACTTAGTATGATAATCTCTAGGTCCATGCATGTTGCTGCAAACAGCATTATTTCACTCTTTTTATGGCTGAGTAATATTCCCCTGTATATATATGTACCACATCTTCTTTATCTATTCCTCTGTCAGTGGGCGTTTAGGTTGCTTCCATGTCCTGGCTATTATAAGTAGTGCTGCAGTGAACATTGGGGTGCATGTATCTTTTCAAATTATGGTTTTTCTCTGGGTATATGCCCAGGAGTGGGATTGCTGGATCATATAATAGCTCTATTTTTAGTTTTTTAAGAACCTCCATAGTTTTCTCCACAGTGGCTGTGTACCAGTTTACATTCCCACCAACAGTATAGAAGGGTTCCCTTTCCTCCACACCCTCTTCAACATTTATTGTTTGTAGTTTTTTTTGATGTGGGCCATTCTGACCGATGTGAGGTGATACCTCATTGTAGTTCTGATTTGAGTTTCTGTATTAGTGATGTTGAACATCTTTTCATGTGGTTTTTGGCCATCTCTATGTCTTTGGAGAAATGTCTGTATAGATCTTCTGCCCATTTCTTGAGTGGGTTGTTGTTTTGTTATTGAGCCACATGAGCTGTTCACATATTGTGGAGATTAATCCCTTGTTGGTGGCTTCATTTGCAAATATTTTCTCCCATTCTGTGGGTTGTCTTTTCATTTTCTTTATGGTTTCCTTTGCTGTGTAAAAGCTTCTAAGTTTAATTAGGTCCCATTTGTTTATTTTTATTTCCATTACTCTAGGAGGTGGATCAAAAGAGATCTTGCTTTATGTCAGAGAGTGTTCTGCCTGTGTTTTCCTCTAAGTGTTTTATAGTCTTTACATTTAGGTCTTACATTTAGGTCTTTAATCCATTTTGAGTTTATTTTTGTATATGGTGTTAAAGAGTGTTCTAATTTCATTCTTTTACATGTAGCTGTCCAGTTTTCCCAGCACCACTTATTGAAGAGATTGTCTTTTCTCCATTGTATACTCCTGCCTCTTTTGTCTTAGATTAGGTGACCATATGTGTGTTGGTTTATCTCTGGGCTTTCTATCCTGTTCCATTGATCGATATTTCTATCTTCATGCCAGTACCATACTGTTTTGATTAATGTAGTTTTATAGTATAGTCTGAAGTCAGGGGGCTTGATTCCTCCAGCTTCGTTTTTCTTTCTCAAGATTGCTATGGCTATTTGGGGTCTTTTGTGTTTCCATAGAATTGTAAAATTTTTTAGTAGGCTAAATGCATATAGAAAAGAAAAAGGATGATAAATTTAAAAATTCAGGAATGGGGTTACCTTTAGGTGGGAGAGAGAAGGACATAATTGCAGATTTTTAGAGAGAAAGCTTCAATAACATTGGTAAAGTTCTGTTTCTCAAATCAGGTGGTGAGTTTATGGCTATTTGTTATATTTTATATCTTACATATAACAAATTATATAAATGTAGCCAATATTTGATAATAAAATACTTGAAATGATAGGAAAAAATTGTAAAATTTTTTGTTCTAATTATGTGGAAAATGCCATTGTTAATTTGATAGGAATTGCATTGAAACTGTAGACTGCTTTGGGTAGTATAGTCATTTTGACAATATTGATTCTTCCAATCCAAGAATATAATACATCTCTCTATCTGTTTGTGTCATCTTTAATTTCTTTCATCAGTATCTTATACTTTTCTGAGTACAGTTCTTTTACCTCCATAGGTAGCTTTATTCCTAGGTATTTTTGATGCAAAGGTAGATGGGATTGTTTCTTGAATTTCTGTTTCTGATCTTTCATTGTTAGCATATAGGAATGCAAGAGATTTCTGTGTATTAATTTTGTATCCTGCAGCTTTACTAAATTCATTGATGAGCTCTAGTACTTTTCTGGTAGCATATGCAGGATTTTCTATGTATAGTATCACGTCATCTGAAAACAGTGACAAGTTTACTTTTTTTCCAATTTGGATTGCTTTTATTCCTTTTTCTTCTTTAATTGCCATGGCTAGGACTTCCAAAACTATGTTGAACAAAAGTGGTGAGAGTGGACATCCTTGTCTTGTTCCTGATCGCAGAGGAAATGCTTTCAACTTTTCACCATTGAGCATGAAGTTGCTGTGGGTTTGTTGTATGTGGCCCTTATTATGTTGAGGTATGTTCCCTCTGTGCCCACTTTCTGGAGACATTTTATCATGAATGGGTGTTGAATTTTGTCAAATGCTTTCTTTGCATCTATTGAGATGATCATATGGTTTTTATTCTTCGATTTGTTAATGTGGCCTATCACACCAATAAGTTTGCAGATATTGAAGAATCCTTGCATCCCTAGGATAAATCCCACTTGATCATGGTGTATGATCTTTTAATGTGTTGTTGAAATCAGTTTGCTAGTACTTTCTTGAGATTTTTGTGTCTAGGTTCATGAGTGATATTGGCCTGTAATTTTCTTTTTTGTGGTATCTTTGTCTGCTTTTGGTATTAGGGTGATGGTGGCCTCCTAGAATGAGTTTGGGAGTGTTCCTTCCTCTGAAAAATTTTGGAAGAGTTTCAGCAGGATAGGTGTTGTCTCATCTCTAAATGTTTCATAGAATTCACCTGTGAAGCCATCTGGTCCTGGGCTTTTGTTTGTTGGGAGTTTTTAAGTCACAGTTTCAATTTCAGTGCTTGTGATTGGTCTATTAATATTTTCTTTTTTTTTCCTATTTCAGTCTTGGAAGATTGTACCTTTCTAAGAATTTGTCCCTTTCTTCTAGGTTGTCCATTTCATTGGCATATAGTTGCTTGTAGTAGTCTCTTATGATCCTTTGCATTTCTGTGGTGTCAGTTGCAACTTCTTTCTCATTTTAATTTTATGGATATGAGCCCTCTCCCTTTTTTTCTTGATAAATCTGGCTAAAGCTTTATCAATTTTGTTTATCTTTTCAAAGAACCAGCTTTTATTTTCATTGATCATTTCTATTGTTTTCTTCATCTCTATTTCATTTACTTCTGCTCTGATCTTTATGATTTCTTTCCTTCTACTAACTTTGGGATTTGTTTGTTCTTTCTCTAGTTGCTTTAGGTGTAAGGTTAGGTTGTTTGAGATTTTTCTTGTTTCCTGAGGTAAGTTGTACTGCTATAAACTTCCCTCTTAGAACTGCTTTTGCTGTATCCCATAGGTTTTGGATCATTGTGTTTTCATTGTCATTTAACTCTGGGTATTTTTTGACTTCCTCTTTGATTTCTTTGGTTAACCATTGGTTATTTAGTAACATATTGTTTAGCCTCCACGTGTTTGTCTTTTTTACAGTTTTTTTTCCTGTAATTTATTTCGAATCTCATAGTGTTGTGGTTGGAAATGATGCTTGATATGGTTTCAGTTTTCTTAAATTTACCGAGGCTTGCTTCATGGCCCAGCATGAGATCTATCCTGGAAAATGTTATTTACATGTGCATTTAAGAAGAATGTGTATTCTGCTGCTTTCAGATGGAATGTTCTATACATATCAGTTAAGTCCATCCAGTCTAATGTGTCATTTAAGTCCTATGTTTCCTTATTGATTTTCTGTCTGGATGATCAGTCCATTGGTGTAAGTGCCTCACTATTATTGTGTTACTGTCGATTTTCCCTTTTATGGCTGTAAGCATTTGCCTTCTATTTTGAGGTGCTCCTCTATTGGACGCATATATATTTATAATTGTTATATCTTCTTCTTGGATTGATCCCTTGATCATTATGTAGTGTCCTTCCTTGTCTCTTGTAACAGTCTTTATTTTAAAGTCTATTTTGCCTGATATGAGAATTGCTACTCCAGCTTTCTTTTGGTTTCTGTTTGCATGGAATACCTTTTTCCATCCCCTCACTTTCAGTCTGTGTGTGTCCCTATATCTGAAGTTGGTCTCTTGTAGACAGCATATATATGGGTCTTGTTTTTGTATCCATTTCGCCAGTCTATGTCTTTTGGTTGGAGCATTCAATCCATTTACACTTAAGGTAATTATCAGTATGTATGTTCTTATTGCCATTTTGTTAATTATTTTGGATTTGTTTTTGTAGGGTTTTTTTTCTTCCTTTCCTCTTTTGTTCTCTTGTGATTTGATGATTATCTTTGGGATTGTGTTGGGTTGCTTTTCTGTTTTTGTGTGTGTATCTGTTGTAGTTTTTTTAGTTTGCTATTACCATGAGGTTTTTATATAGCAGTTTATATATGTACAAGGTTGTTTTAAGTTGCTGGTCTCTTTCCTGCCTAGAGAAGTTCCTTTAGCATTTGTTGTAAATCTAGTTTGGTGGTGCTGAATTCTCTTAGCTTTTGCTTGTCTGTAAACCTTTTTATTTCTCCATCGAATCTGAATGAGATCCTTGCTGGGTAGAGTATGCTTGGTTGTAGGTTTTCCCTTTCATCACTTTAAATATGTCATGCCACTCCCTTCTGGCCTGCAGGGTTTCTGCTGAGAAATCGGCTGATAACCTTATGGGGATTCCCGTGTGTGTTATTTGTTGCTTTTCCCTGTTGCCTTTAATATTTTTTCTTTGTCTTTAATTTTTGTCAATTTGATTAATATGTGTCTTGCTGTGTTCCTCCTTATGTTCATCCTGTATGGGACTCTCTGTGCTTCCTGGATCTGAGTGAGTGTTTCCTTTCTCATGTTAGGGAAGTTTTTGGCTATAATATCTTCAAATATGTTCTCAGGCCCTTTCTCTTTCTCTTCTCATTCTGGGACCCCTATAATGCAAATGTTGGTGTGTTTAATGTTGTCCCAGAGGTCTCTGAGACTGTCCTCATTTCTTTTCTTTTTTTTTTTCTTTATTCTGTTCCATAGCAGTGACTTCCACCAATCTGTCTTCCAGCTCACTTACTACTCATTCTTTGCCTCATTTATGTTTCTACTGATTCCTTCTAGTGTATTTTTCTATTTCTGTTATTGTATTATTCATCTCTGTTTGTTTGTTCTTTAAATATTCTAGCTCCTTGTTCACATTTCATGTATCTTCGTGGTCTATGCCTCCATTATTTTTCTGAGATCTTGGATCATCTTTATTATCATTACTCTGAAGTCTTTTTCAGAAAGATTGGCTATCTCCACTTTACTTAGTTGTTTTTCTGTAGTTTTATCTTGTTCCTTTGTCTGGAACATATTTCTCTGCCATCTCATTTTGTCTAACTTTCTGTGTTTTTGGCCTCCATTCCTCAGTCTGTGGGATTGTTGACTCCTCTTACTTCTGTTGTCTCCCCACTGGTGGGTGATTTTGGTCCAAGGGCTTGTGCAGGCTACCCGGTGGGAGGGGCTGGTACCTGCCCACTGGTGGTTGGAGCTGGTTTTTGTCCCTCTGGTGGGCAGGTCTGTGTCAAAGAGTGTTTAGAGTTGGCTGTGTGATCAGGACAACTTTAGGCAGCCTGTCTGCTGAGGGGTGGGTCTGCATTCCCACCCTGTTGGTTGTTTGGCCTGAGGAGTCCCAGCAGTGGAGCCTGCAGTCTGTTGGGTGAGGCCAGGTCCCAGTGCCAAAATGGTGACCTCTGGGAGAGCTCACACCGATGAAATTCCCTGGGGCCTCTGCCACCATTGTCCTTGCCCCCACAGTGAGTCACAGCTGACCTCTGCCTCACCAGGAGACCCTCCAAGGCCCACAGGTATGTCTCCCAGGCTCCTGTGGAGTCACTGGTTTTCCCTGGGTCCCAGTGTGCATGAAAACTTGAGTGAGCCCTCCAAGAATGGAGTCTCTGTTTCCCCAGTCCTGTGGAGCTCCTGCACTCAAGCCTGACTTGCCTTCAAAGCCAAATGGTCTGGGGGCTCCTCCTCTTGATGCCAAGACCCCCCAGGCTGGGGAGCCTGACATGGGGCTCAGAACTCTCCTGTGGGAGAAGTTCTGCGATATAATTATTTTCCAGTTTGTGGGTCACCCACCCAACAGGTATGGGATTTGATTATATCACGAAAGCGCCCCTCCTACCCTCTCATTGTGGCTCATTTTTGTTTGGATGTAGAATATCTTTATTGGTAGGTTCGAGTCTTTTTTGTAGATGATTGTTCAGCAATTAGTTGTGATTTTAGTGTTTTCATGAGAAGAGGTGAGCTCAAGTCCTTCTACTCCACCATCTTGTCTCCACCTCCTATACTCTCTTTTATAACATGATTTTATTTTTGTTTTAAATCCTCATGATCGCCTGACTGATTGGGAGCTGTGGCTCTCTGCCACTGCCCAATATCAGAGGAGAATATCATACTGCATATCACAGCTCTGCTTATCTCCGAGTCCTGGGCTTCAGATCACTTCCTACCTGATTGCACGAAGCCCCGCCTGTGGTTCTGCACAACTTTGGGCACCATCTCATAAAAGCGTTGTTTGATTTTCATGTGTTTGTGAGTTTTCCTGTTTCCTTCTTCTCGTTTTATGTTATTGTGTTCAGAGAAGATACTTGGTATGATTTCAGTCTTCCTGAATTTGCTAAGACTTGTTTTATGGCCTAACATATGGTCCATTCTAGAAAATGTTCCTTATGTGCTGAGAATAGTGTGTGTTCTGTTTTTGGATAAAATGTACTATATATGTCTGTTAGGTCCTTTTCACTTATAGTGTTGGTAAATCCTCTGTTACTTCACTGGCTCTTTGTCTGGATTTTCTAACCGTTGTTGAGAATGGGGGATTAAATTGCCCAATTATTGTTTTATTGCCGTGTATGTCTCCTTTTTAGCTTTGTTAACACATTATTGACCGGAGACGTGTTAATACATCTTTTGTTACCTGAACGTTATTGACTGGAGAAGTATTAATCTGTTTTTAGAGAGTGATACAAGTAACATCACTGTGCAAAGTTGTTAGAGCTTAAAATTGATCAAGAGTAAATTATACAACTTATGATCGTCGTTATCATTTACATTTTGCTCCATTAGGTTTTTGTTCCAACATTGCATATATTTTAATCACATGTTTATTACTGTAAAGTTTTCAAAAATGATGCATTGTGAAATTTTGAGTGAAGAAGAAGTTTTTGGTGAATTTTATGCAGGTGCTTTGTCTGATTGTCCAAGCAACATACATACTAGTGTCTCAGAAGATGATAGTTCTTAAGAATATAGTTCTGATTCAGACGATGTGAATATTAGACCAAAAAAGACAAAAAAACCTTAGTGATTGATTCTGATACAGAAAGTGAAAATGAAACTCATGGTGCTGGAGAATGCTCCTTTGCTTCTAGAGAAGTGTGGATTGAAGACAACATTTCATGAAATTACAAGACATTACAGGTGTGTCAGATGTAACTATTGAATGTAATAACCTGCAAAGTGTTAGTGAAATAACAATTAATTTTGGTAACAACTTTTTCAAGTTGGTTGCTTCTCAAACAAACTTGTATTACCAACAGAATGAAAAATCATATAAAAAGTATGATAAGGCTTTAAAATGGACTGATGTAACCAATAGTGACACGAAGAAGTTTCTTGGATTAATAATTTTGATGGGACAAATAAGAAAGTCACACTGGAAAGAATATTGGTCGACTGATCCCTTACTTGAAACATCTATCTTTCCAAAGATTATGACGAGAAGAAGGTTCAAACTAATAATGACATTTCTTCACTTTCATGATAACTCGGAAACTCCGCTTCCTGCAGACAGAATTTCAAAAGTTAAACCTCTTTTGGATTATTTTCTACCAAAATTTCAATTGATCTATATACCCAAACAAGAGCTATCACTTGAGGAGGCAATGATAAAGTGGAGAGGATGACTCAGATTCAAAACCTATAATCCTGGAAAACTTACAAAATATGGAATTTTCATCAGGATAGTTAGCAAAAGTGACACTGGATATATATGCAACCTTGAGATTTACGTAGGGGAAGGAAAGAAACTGCAAGAAGCAATATTATCGGTCCTACAACCTTATCTTGGTTCATGGCACCATATTTACCAAGACAGTTATTACAACAGTGTGTCCACATCTGAAATATTGTTGAAAAATAAAACCAGAGTTTGTGGGACTGTAAGAGATAATCGTGGTCTACAAAACCAATTAAAGGAGAAATCTCAAAATCTACAGAGGGGAGAAATGACATTCTTATGGAAGGGAGAAGTGATTCTTCTTATATGGAAAGACAGGAGGCTAATCCGCATGGTGACAACTATTCATGATGCCTCTACAGCATCTACAGAAAAGTAAGACAGGAAGACTGGCTATCAAATTACTAAGCCCACTTGTATATTAGAGTATAATAAATATATGAAAGGAGTTGATCGGTCTGATCAATATCTGGCAAACTTCAATATCCTCTAGAAAATTAGAAAATGATATAAAAAAGTGGGTTTCTATTTGAGTAATTGTGGTTATTTAATGCATTTAAAATTTATTGAAGCCTTAATGCACAGAATAAAATGACTTACAAGCAATTTTCATTAGCAGTAGCTAGAGAATGGGTAACTGACCATTCTGATGAATGTAGTGATAGTCCCGCACCTGGTCCTTCTTGTGGCATTTCTAAAAGATCCCCCCGCAAAGATCCACTTTGTCAACTATCAGGTAAAATAAAAGAACATATTCTAGAGGAAATAATACCAACAGGACTAAAAAAAAAAAAATGCCACCAGAAAGTGTAGAGTCTGCTCTTCCAGGGGAAAACACAGTGAAACACAGTATATTTGTAATAGATGTTCTTTTCCGCTGCACAGAGCTGCCTGCTATACTGCCTATCACACTCTAACAAAATATTAGAATGCTTTACTAAGATATACAGAGTTTCAAATAAATACATTAACTGCAAAATCATTTGTTGATATTTACTCAAATGCGGGTGTTTTGATATTCATTTACATAACAAATCGCTGACCACAGGCATTAGTTTCTGCAAAAATCCCCCAGCCATTAACGTGTTAATTTTGCTTTATATATTTGGGTGCTCTGATGTTGGGTGCATACAAATTTATAATTTTTATATCTTCTTGATTGACCCCTTTATCATTATATAATGACTTTCTTAGTGTCTTTTGACCATTTTAAGTTGAAAGTCTATTTGTCTGATATAAGTATAGCTTACCCTGCCGTTTTGGTTGCCATTTGCTTGAATTAACTTTTTCCATTCCTCTATTCTCAGTCTATATTTGTCTTTAAGGATTAAGTTAGTCTGTTGTAGGCAGTATATCACTGGATCTTGTTTTTTAATCCATTCAGCCATTCTGTGTCTTTTGATTGGAGAATTTAATCCATTTCCATTTAAAGTAATTATTGATAGGTAATGACTTAGTATTGCCATTTTGTTCATTGTTTTCTGGCTGTTTTGTAGATCCACTCTTCCTTGCTACTTCTCTTGCTGTCTTTTTTTGTGTGTTTTGATATCTTGGTATCAGTATGCTTTGACTTTTTTATGGTATCCTTTTGTGTAATTATAACAGGTTTTTCCCATGTGGTTACCATGTGACTTACATAAACTGTCTTAATTATAACATTATATTTTAAACTGATAACACTTTAACTTTGATAGCATTTTTAAACTTTATACTTTTCCTTCTCCTCTCCCTTACAGTTTAAGTAATCAGTGTTACATTTTACATATTTTTACATTGTGTATCCAATAACAGATTATTGTAGTTATGGTTATGTTTATTATATTTTTTAACTTTTAAACTAGAGTTATAAGTGAATTATGTACCACCACTACTATATAACACAATTTAACTTTGACTATATATTTATCATTACCAGTGTGTTTTACACTCCCTTCTTATGTCTTTATGATATTATCAACATTTTACTTCCACTCAAAGAATTCTCTTTACCATTTCTTATAAGGCAGGTCTAGAGATGATGAACTCCCTTGGCTTTTGTTTTTTCAGAAAAGTCTTTATATCTCATTTATTTCTGAAGGACAGTTTTTTTGCATATAGAATTCTTGGTTGACAGTTTTTCCTTTCAATATTTTGAGTACAAAATTATCTTATTCTCTCCTGGCCCAAAAAGTTTCTGTTGAGAAATCTCCCTATAGCCTTAGGGTTTTTCCCTCGCATGTAACTTCTCTCTTTTTTCTTGCTGTTTTCAAAGTTCTTTTTTTGTCTTTGATTTTTTTTTAAATTAATTAATTTATTTATTTTTGGCCACATCAGGTCTTCATTGCTGCACGTGAGCTTTCTCTAGTTGCGGCAAGCAGGGGCTACTCTTTGTTATGGTGCGTGGGCTTCTCATTGCGGTGGCTTCTCTTGTTGTGGAGCACAGGTTCTAGGCATGCAGGCTTCAGTAGTTGCAGTACACGGGCTCAGTAGTTGTGGTGCATGGGCTCTAGAGTGCAGTTCAGTAGCTGTGGCACATGGGCTTAGTTGCTCCACGGCATGTGGGATCTTCCTGGGCCAGAGCTCGAACCGGTGTACCCTGCACTGGCAGACAGATTCCCAACCACTGCATCACCAAGGAAGTCCCTGTCTTTGATTTTTAACAATTTAATATAATGTGTCACAGTGCAGGCCTATTCAGGTTAAACCTATTTGGGATCCTTTAGGCCTCAAGTATCTGGATGTCCTTCTGTTCCCCCAGATTTGGGAGTTCTCGGCTATTATTGCTTTAAATATACTCTGTCCCTTTCTCTTTCTCTTCTCCTTCCAGAATTTTTGTAAGGCAGATATTATGTGCGTGTGTGTATTTTTTTGTGTTCCATAAGTCTCATAAGCTTTCTTTATTCTTTTTCAGCCCTCTTTCTTTTTACTCCTCTGACTAGAGAATTTCAAATGTTCTGCCTTGTAGGTCACTGGCTTTTTTCTGCATGCTCAAGTCTGCTTTTGAAGCTCTCTGTTGAGTTCTTCAGTTAACTTACGGTATTTTTCAGCTCTAGGATTTGTTAGGAGTTTTTTTGTTTGTTTGTTTTGATTTTTGATTTCTTTGTTGAACTTCTCATTTTGCTTATGCATTGTTTTCCTAATTTTGTTTAGGTATCTGTCTGTGTTTCTGTAGTTCATTCCTTGTCTGATATTTCTTTTTATATTGTGTATCCATTAACAAATTATTGTAGCTATTTTTACTACTTTTGTCTTTTAACCTTCATACTAGCTTTATGAGTTACTAACTTACCACCTTTACAACATTAGATTATTCTTAATTTTACTGGTTACATTCAGCAGTGATATTTTATATGTTTTCCTGTCACTAGTTGTAAAGTCCCCTTAACATTTCTTATAACACTCGTGTAGTGATCTGCCAGCGTTAATTGTATTTGGAGAGTATTTCAGTAGGCTTTTTTTTTTTTTTAGAAGAATTAATTCCCTCTACAATTTTTTTTTAAATTAATTAATTAATTAATTTTTATGGCTGTGTTGGGTCTTCGTTTCTGTGCGAGGGCTTTCTGTAGTTGTGGCAAGCGGGGGCCACTCTTCATCGCGGTGCGCGGGCCTCTCACTATCGCTGCCTCTCTTGTTGCGGAGCACAGGCTCCAGACGCGCAGGCTCAGTAGTTGTGGCTCACGGGCCCAGCCGCTCCGCGGCATGTGGGATCTTCCCAGACCAGGGCTCGAACCCGTGTCCCCTGCATTGGCAGGCAGATTCTCAACCACTGCGCCACCAGGGAAGCCCTCAGTAGGCTTTTTGATGTGTGTTAAATTAGAAGCCTGCCCCTTAGGCTGAAGCTTTTTTTTTTTTTTTTTAATTTTATTTATTTATTTATTTATTTATTTATTTTTGGCTGTGCTGGGTCTTCGGTTCGTGCGAGGGCTTTCTCTAGTTGCGGCAAGTGGGGGCCACTCTTCATCGCGGTGCGGGGACCGCTCTTCATCACGGTGCGCGGGCCTTTCACTATCGCGGCCCCTCCCGTTGCGGGGCACAGGCTCCAGACGCGCAGGCTCAGCAGCTGTGGCTCACGGGCCCAGCTGCTCCGTGGCATGTGGGATCTTCCCAGACCAGGGCTCGAACCCGTGTCTCCTGCATTAGCAGGCAGATTCTCAACCACTGCGCCACCAGGGAAGCCCTAGGCTGAAGCTTTAAGATAAGTTGATTGGCCTCTTCCACAGAAACACTGGGCACATTTAATTCTGCTGCCTCTGCACTGTGACTTGGGGCAGGAGTTTGGGAGGTAGCCAGTTAAGAACTGTTCTTCTGTTTGTTTCAATCCTATTGGACCTGCAAAAGTAAGCCCCACTGGCCACCAGAGGCAGGCAATCAAGGGGCATCTCCTAGGTGGCATCCACAAAAACTGGTGCCAGACATTTGCACAGTCTCCTTTCTGGGAGATACTGGTGACCTGAAACAGGGTAGATGGAGATTCAAAAGGTGGTATCTGTTGGCCTCTGTGGTCTTTAGAGAATATTTCAATAGGGCCCTGTGTGTTGAATAGACACCTGCACCTAAAGTTGAAGCTTTTACAATACGCAGATAGGCCTCTTTCACAGTCAACTCTATGCACTGTACCCTGGGGTGTTAGCCACAGTGAGTCCACACAAGCCTTTTAAGAACTTTTTCTTTGTTCGCTGTAGCCATGAGGGTCTCATGGACACAAGCCCCATTGGCTTTCAAAGCTAGCTGTATCAGTGACCCATCTCACAGATGCAGGTCTTAAAAGTTGGGGCTCCAGGTAGGGGCTTCAAACCTGTCACTTCTCAGAGAGAAGCTGGGATTTGTGAGTTCCCTTCTAATTTTGGGTCACCATGCTGGGGATGGTCTTTATGGAAGATTGTGTCTCTCCTACCTGTTTTGTTGTGGGGTTATTCTTCTTCATTTGAGGTGTAGGAGTTGCTCAGCTAGTTTTTTGATTTCTTCAGAGGGATTTGTTCTGTATGTTGCTGTAGATTCAGTGTATCCATGGGAGGAGGTGAGTTCAGGATTCTTCTACATTGCTGTCTTGAGCTGGAACATTTTTTTAATGGAAGATGGAAAAAATGCATAACAAATATAGGACATGCAAGACTTTTTTTCTTTTTCAAAATTGCAGTTCTAAAATTTGGGGTAATAAATAGTCCTCCACTGGGTTAAGCATATAAATGACTGGTACTGAATCTTTGTAATCAGACCAGCTAGCACTGTGTTTGCCTGATTTTGTACCTATTATGTCTACTGAGTATATAATTAAATAGGTTGAGTAATTATGCTATGATCTTTGTTGGCTGTTCTCAAAAGCTTTTCACAATCAGGTCCCATTTCTTTAAGTGGCAAAGGGGTGAAAGTGGCGTTTAGTCAGAAATGTGCTGAAGAGCATCCCAGTGATGGCAGAAACCTCTGTTTATTGTTCCCAAAGGTTTGAGACATGTACCCCTACTGCCATTAAAGATGAGTTATTCTAAGTGGTGGGTAGACCTGACATTAAATAACTTTAAATGCCACATGAAGGAATACAATATATGTCCCTTTCAAAAGTCTTTCAAGCTCTTAGAAAAACTCAGGTGGTACTAAAATGTCTCTCCTGAACTTGCCAGTCTCTCTCTTCCCACCTCCCCCCACCCCCCTTACTTTAACAAACAGCAAGGCTAGGACTCAGAGTATTTGACAGCAAAACTTCCCAGCTGGAGTTTACTAAAACTGGTTTATTTTTATTATATTTATTTTTATAGTTATCTCAAGTGATATTGACTTGTCCCTTTTATATTAGTGACATAAATTTTTCTTTAAAAAAATGTGTGTAGGTTTTTGCTAAAAGTAAGCCATTTAAGGAAAATGTAAGCAAATAATACAGATAACATGCAGATTTTTAAAATACTAAAGTGGTCCAGAAATGGATTTTGAGAATCATTACTGAGGACTCTGAAGAGAGATCTCTTATTCTCTGGCCTAGAAAATAAATGAATGCAGTCTTTCTGTTTTTTTTGTTTGCTTCCAATTTTAATATGAGTAGTAGAAGAAAAATCTAGGTTTTGTTTTTACAATTCACTGAACAAGTTATATTTTCTCCTTAATCAGCCCTAGAGGGGTTTCAGCTAGAGCTTCATGGGTTGCGGCTATTAAGGGTAGCTCCTGATCAATACCCATCAGAGACAGCTCAGAATAGGAATTCAGCTGGCATTCTAGGCTTAATTGAAGGAGGACATCAGTCATATTCTTTTACATATGAGATTGTGTTTATAATACATACACCTAAATTCATGTTATTTTTGTTCCTTGTGTACAGTATGTCTTAGTTACACTCTGATAATTTATGTATGGAGACCTAGAGAGGCTAATACGAAGTAATCTTTAAGAAAAAGTTTCAGAAGCTACAAAACTGATTACAGAAAAACATGTTAGAGAGAGGGGATTCATTCAAATAGTTTTTTCAGACCACTAATGAAATAGCTATGTGCAAGACACACATATAAATTAAAAATTTATGTTCTAAACAATACATGCATTTTTTGTTTTATTACCTTATGCACTTTTTTTTCCTCTCCTAGTTAAAAATGTACATTATTTCTTTTTTGTCATGTGTGTCGTCTGGTCATTTAAATATGCCAGATGTCTTTAAATAGACCAGAATACGTGGCAAATAAAGCTATTCACATAGCAAATAATTACACAGATTTTTATAAAATGCAAAATCTCTCAGAACCAGTTTTTTAATCAATAACTCTTCTAGACAACTCTATGAATGAAGAAGCATTTGGGTCAATGTTATGAACCACCTCAGAGATGGCAAGATTGAAGGATAAGTTGATTATTTGGAAAACCAAAGCAACAGTTGAAGTATTTATTTAAGTGTTTAGATAAAATAAAATAACAAAAATATTGGTCACTTAGAAGAAGATAGAAGTGGGGTATAGGATGGGATTTTAACCTGATTATTGTGATCAAATGTCCAAATGATCAAATTCATTGGTTAAGTGTTGATATCATTCATCTGGTACAGATATAATCACAAGTTCCAATGAAACTGTGGGTAAGACATAAATATACATTCAACCAGGACTGACTTGGATGTTACTATGGGGATTGCTCTTTCTTACAGTTATTGTGGGATTAGCATTTTGAGTTAAATGATTCCAGTTTATATCCTGTTGGGGCTTTATTTTAAATTGTGGAATTGGGGGAAGGAGACACCCTAGAAAATAATTCTTTCATTAGGCCAAACCATATTTATCCCAACCTGGAGAGTCAGACTAAGGGCTGCCATGAGCTCAGAGTACCCTTGTGCAAACCAGAATAGTTGCTTTTTCCTCTGGGTGTACACAGCTCTACTTCAGAGCACTCAGCATGGCAGATGGAGTGTAGGATGGATTTCAGCCCTCACTTTGTCCCTCACTTAGCCAGTAACCTGTACAACTGTATGGAACAGCCCTGAACAGAATGAAGGATTTCTATAGCATCATCAAGAATATATCTGTTTGCACTTCTTCTTGACAACTTGTTTGAATGTTTAACAACCAATATTATCAAGAAAGTCTTTTCAATAGTTAACCAACTACCTTGACAAACTAGGTCACTTACCTCTATACACTAATAACCCTTCAAATTTTTTACGAGAAACCCACTGCTATTCTCATTTGTGAAAAACAGATGCCCTGTGATAGGCACATTGAAATTTTAATCATTGAAATTTTCCTCAAGGAAAGCATTGATTCATGACTTGCAATGATTTCAACATTGACCCAGTGGCCCTGGGAGCACAAAGCCTCATATAAGAGCAGAGCTTATGTGGCAATTCAATTTCTATCTGGTGGAATTATACTGAAATCCAAAAGACAATAATGGTTAGATCCATTAAATTAACATCTGTGACAATAAATATAATAAAAACATCTTTTAATGCAATTTGTTCCACCATCCCAAGATTTAAATGTAATTGATTTTAAACTTTAAAATATCTTTAAAATTATACTTTAGGATTAAATTCTATAGTTCCTTGAAAGTAAAATTGTGGAAAATATATTTAAAATATTTTAAGCTCTTTTAGATGTCGCTGGGTATATAATTGGTATATTTTTCTTTGTTCCAGATCATTAGGAGTCTCAAAAACTTTGTATTTCCCCCCCCTGCTTAAGGAAAAAATCAGGAAAGGAGATGACCTTTAATTTAAGAAGGCTAGAATTATCATATCATGTGGTATATTAAACTTGCAAAAATGCAGGGTCCTCATTTAACTTGCTTTGGGGAACCTAGTAATCTATAAATTCGACATTATTTTTATAAAGTACATTAAAACAAAAAATGCAAGCTGAATTCTTATTAAATTTGTGTAAATGCAGTCACTAAATTATAATAGTAAAGCATTATTATGCAAATTGGAGCTAATTTTACAATATCCCTACCTAATTGTTTACAGTACAGCAGAATTATGGCACTGTTAAGCAGGACAGGATATTGTATGAAAGAGCGTGTTTTTAATTTGAACCATTTTTACTCTCTGCGATTTTTTTTTTTTCCTTTTAGCATGGAAAAGGGATTTAGCATGGAGAAAACAAGGGCAGATGTCTCCTGCACTGTGTATTCATGGACTTAGCTAATTGATATTTTCCATGTGCTTTAGATGTAGAGATGGAGATGGGCTCTCTTCAGAGGTGCACAAGCTTCCTCTTTTCAGTTTTTATGAGATGTCAGACAGAACTGTCTACAAAGACTTGCTCCAAGGAATATTTTTAAGAGGTTTGTTTTGAGATGAAGGGCTACTTGAGTGTGAAGCATCCTAAGTGGTCCTCGGCCTCCAGCTGTGTTCCTTAGCAGAAGGGGTTAGACAAGGCTGCTCTGATGTGACAGTACCAAATTACGTTTGAAACAGCACTTAAGGAAGGTTTGGGGAAGAGTACAAGACCACTCTCCATCTAGTGGAGAAATCACACTGAATAAACAGTTTTAGCAGGAGGTCAATGAACGCTGCTTCAAAGGAAAGTCCCTTCATCTTAGATAAGCAAAAATCAGTGTCTGGGATTCGTTTGTGGAGGGCATTCTGCTTCCTGTTCCCCTGAAAATCCTTATTTTATCCTTCCTATTACTCAGCGATTTCATATAAGCTAAACTGCCAGCATATGAGAAACCTCTCTGCCAATGAGATGATTTTTTTTTCTAGAAAGGCTTGCCAAGTTTATGAGCCAAGAAATAGCTGAATTATAATGGCTGGAACTTGAAAGAGAAAGAAGAGTGAAATGTATTAAAATATTTTTGTAAAAATCCCTGACTCTTGAAATCAGCAGGAGCTGATCAGTCTGAGAATAACATAGTAAATTTTACGGATGGGACAGGGAGGGGGCTGAATATCTGGTGATAGGAAGGTGCCCCCAGGTGGAGCCTTCTTGCCTAGTTATTCTGAAAGTCTGAGGGGGTGAAATGTGACTATAACATTCAAGGGAGAAACATGTCAGATGAACAGGATTGCACTGTTTTTCTTTTGGCTTAGCACAAGTTGCCCTGCTGATGTGATTCACTTTTTTTTTCTCTGTTTTGGAATCTTCCAAAAAATCTCAATGCAAAGCCTCTTGATCACTCCTCCATTTATATTAAAATGAGGCAATTTATTATCTTTGTAGTTGTTTATTTGGTATGCCCTCCATGACAACTACAAACACCTCTTTCGTTCACTCTAAAGCGTTCCATCTCTACTTTCTCTGTCCTTTGAAAAACCTGCTGGACAGAAATGACCATAAACTCAACAAGGGGACCTCCTCCAGGGGACTTCACATTTCTACAGAGATTAAAGCTTAAGGCTAACAAGATTGGGAGGGTGGGAGGGAGGCGCAAGAGGGAGGGGATATGGGGCTATATGTATGCATATGGCTAATTCACTTTGTTGTACAACAAAAACTAACACAGCATTGTGAAGCAATTATGCTCCAATAAAGATATATTAAAAAAAAAAAAAAAAAAAAAGACTAACAAGACCCATTGCCTTCTAATCTTAGACAGTAGTGAGTATTTTACTCCAGATACCAATTAGGAATTTTGGTTGACTGCTAGTAACAGAGACTAGAAATAACAATGACTTAAATAAGTGGGTTTCTCTCAGATAAAGAAGTCCAGTGATAGGCAGTCCAGGAGTATGGGTACTCCACAGTCATCAGGGATGCAGTCTCTTTTACTTTTCTGCCTCTTTATTCTGAAAGCATAGTTTTCATCCTCAAGTTCACTTTGTGCTCTAAGATGGGTGCTGTCATTATGTTCACGTCCAGGCAGGAAATAGGATAGGGGAGGGTATGCTGGTCTGACTGTCCCCCTTTTATGGTGTTTCCTCAGAAGTTCTCCAAACAACTTTGGGCTTACATCTTATTGACCATAACTTTTGCCTGGGAATATCTCTGCCCTAAATAAATTCAGGGGGGTTGATATTAAGGAAAAAGAAGATAATAATTATTGGATAGGTGACCAGAAGTTTCTGTTGTACCTCTTAATATACAAACTCCCTGAGAGTTATCTACCTACTTCAGTTATGCCCAAGCCCAGTCCTCTCACTTTTTTAAAGGACCTAAATTGTAGTTAATATAAGGAAAGAAATGTGGTCCTATAATCAAGAGTGGTTCATTTCTTATTCTCAGCTATATTGAGAATAGCCGATTGAGCGTTTTTATTGCTCAGAAGTCTTTCATGATTAGGCAACCCTTAATTTTTCACAGTAATGGGACACTAGATTATCATGGATAACAACAAACAAAGGAAGCTGGTGAAATGCCCAAACCAAACACCAATTTTCAGAGTTTGAAAAAGAATCCCCACTTAAATTGTCAGTTGAGTTTCACACATATGAAACTAAATGAAGAAACCAAGTACTTTTCTAAATAATCTCAAATTCTGTGCCTGTAGACAAACCCACACACAGAAGAAAATTATAGTTCGTATAAGTGAAAAAGGCAGAAGGAATTCTTCCTGTTGTTTAAAGGAAGTTGTCAAGAAAAGTGTCTTAATATTTTAGTATGTTGGTGTGAATTATATGTCATGTAGGGATAAACAACTAAGGTAATATCTTTTTAGTTTCTCTCTTTTGCCTTTCCCTGTTTACCCTAACAGAGTGGGGTTAATGAGGAGTCAAATAGTAAAACTCTGAAGAAAGCCAGAGTCAGGGCTGCCAGAAAGCATATGGTTAATGCTACATGAAGGAGCAAGGGAAGGACATATTCGAATCCACAAAGTGTGTCATAACAGCCATGAAACTCTTGGATTGGTTAGATAATCCTAAAGCCTCTTCCCCTTGTTCAGTTAAGACCTTGGCAAAGGTCAGTTGATGGCTTTTGCTTAAGCCAATTTGACTCACCAGGACTTCTTGGTGGATGCTGGACTTGTAGTCACACACAACTGGCTTCAAGTCCTTGCTCTACTCCTTAGAAGACCGGAGTCTTTGGGCAAAGGACCCAAATTTTCTGCAGCTTAGTTTCTTTATCTCTAAAGTGTTGTTATGAAGATGAGGGAGATAACATGAGGAAGAGATTGGTACATAATAGTGGCTCAAAAATTTGTTAGGTGCTAAAGAGACAAGGAGAGAACAAGAGGCTAACTGGAGACTTTCAGACAAAACCAGGTGTTGTTTTTTTGTTTGTTTTTTGTTTTATGTTGGAGGATAATTGATTTTAAAAGTTATGTTACTTGCAGGTGTACAGCAAAGTGAGTTAGTTATACATGTATCTATTCTATTTCAGATTCTTTTCCCATATAGATTATTATGGAGTATTAAGTAGACTTTACTGTGCTATACAGTATGTCCTTGTTGATTATCTTTTTTATATTTAGTAGTGTGTATATGTTAATCCCAACCTCCTAATTATCCCTCCCCCTCACCATTCCATTCCCTTTGGTAACGTAAGTTTTTTTTCTAAGTCTGTGTGTCTGTTTCTGTTTTAGAATTAAGTTCATTTGTAACATTTTTTAGATCACACACATAAGTGATATCATATGATATTTGTCTTTGTCTGACTTACTTCACTTAGTATGATAATCTCTAGGTCCATCCACGTTTCTGCAAATGGCATTATTTCATTCTTTTTATGGCTGAGTAATATTCCATTGTATATATATACTAACTACATCTTCTTTATCCATTCATTTGTCAAAGGACATTAGGTTGCTCCCATGTCATGGCTATTGTAAATAGTGCTGCAATGAACATTGGGTTGCATGTATCTTTTTGAAGTATGGTTCTCGCTGGGTATATGCCCAGGAGTGGGAGTGCTGGATCATATGGTAATTCTATTTTTAGTTTCTTAAGGAACCTCCATAATGTTCTCCATATTGGCTGTACCAATTTACATTGCCACCAGCAGTGTAGAAGTGTTCCCTTTTCTCCACACCCTCTCCAGCATTTATTGTTTGTAGACTTTTTGATGATGGCCATTCTTACTGGTGTGGGGTGATACCACATTGTAGTTTTGATTTGCATTTCTCTAATAATTAGCGATGTTGAGCATTTTTTTCATGTGCTCTTTGCCCATCTGTATGATAAACCTTTAGATAGACTCATCAAGAAAAAAAGGGAGAGGACTCAAATCAATAAAATTAGCAATGAAAAAGGAGAAGTTACAACTGACACCACAGAAACATAAAGTATGATAAGAGAAAACTACAAGCAACTATATGCCAATAAAATGGACAACTTAGAAGAAATGGACGAATTCTTAGAAAGGTACAGTCTTCCAAGCCTGAACCAGGAAGAAACAGAAAATATGAACAGAACAATCACAAGCACTGAAAATGAAACTGATTTAAAAACTCCCAACAAACAAAAGTCCAGGAACAGATGGCTTCACAGGTGAATTCTATCAAACATTTAGAGAAGAGACAACACCTGTCCTTCTGAAATTATTCCAAAAAATTGCAGAGGAAGGAACACTCTCAAACTCATTCTATAAGGCCACCATCACCCTGATATGAAAACCAGACAAAGATACCACAAAAAAGAAAACTATAAGCCCATATCATTGGTGAACATAGACACAGAAATCCACAACAAAATACTAGCAATCTGAATCCAACAATACATTAAAAGGATTGTACACCATGATCAAGTGGGATTTATTTCAGGGATGCAAGGAATTTTCAGTATCCACAAATCAATCAGTGTGATACACTACATAAACAAATTGAAGAATAAAAGCCATATGATCATCTCAATAGATGCAGAAAAAGCTCTTGACAAAATTCAACACGTATTTATGATAAAAACTGCAGAAAGTGGGCACAGAGGGAACAAACCTCAACATAATAAAGGCCATATATGACAAACCTACAGCTAACATCATACTCAACATTGAAAAGCTGAAAGCTTTTCCTCTAAGATCAGGAACAAGACAAGGATGTCCACTCTCCCCACTTTTATTCAACATAGTTTTGGAACTCCTAGCCCCGGCAATCAGAGAAGAAAAAGAAATAAAAGCCATCCAAACTGGAGAGGAAGAAGTAAAACTCACTATCTGCAGATGGCAGATGACATGATACTATACATAGAAAATCCTAAAAATCCAGCAGAAAACTACTAGCACTCATCAATAAATTCTCTTGCATTTCTATACACTTACAATGAAAGATCAGAAAGAGAAATTAAACAATCCCATTTACCATCACATCAAAAAGAATAAAATGCCTAGCTATAAACCTACCTAAGGAGGCAAAAGACCTGTACTCAGAAAAGTATAAGATACTGATGAAAGAAATCAAAGATGACACAAACAGATGGAGAGATATATTATATTCTTGGATTGGAAGAATCAATATTGTCAAATGACTGTACTACCCAAGGCAATCTACAGATTCAATGCAATCCCTAACAAATTACCAATGGCATTTTTCACAGAACTAGAACAAAATGTTTTCAAATTTGTATGGAGTCACAAAAGACCCTGTATAGCCAAAGCAATCTTTATAAAGGAAAACGGAGCTGGAGGAATCAGGCTCTCTGACTTCAGACTATATTACAAAGCTACAATAATCAATACAGTACGGTACTGGCACAAAGACAGACTTATAGATCAATGGAACAGGATAGAAAGGAATCTACCTCAACCTAATAAAGGCCATATATGAAAATCCCACAGCTAACATACTCAATGGTGAAAATCTGAAAGCTTTTCTTCTAAGATCAGGAATATGACAGGATGCAACTCTTGCCACTTTTATTCAACACAGTATTGGAAGTCCCATCAGAGCAATTAGTTAGAAAAAGAAATAAAAGTCATCCAAATTGAAAAGGAAGAGGTAAAACTGCCACTATTTGCAGATGACATGATATCATACATAGGAAACCCTCAAGACTCCACCAAAAAAAACATTAGAATAAATGAGTTCTAAAAAGTTGAAGGATACAAAAATCAATATTCAAAGATCTGTTGCATTTCTATAGACTAATAGGAATAATAATATTATTTCAAACTGATCATTCATGTTGATGATTTATATACA
The DNA here is from genome assembly GCF_949987535.1 of Balaenoptera acutorostrata. Taxonomy (NCBI): domain Eukaryota; kingdom Metazoa; phylum Chordata; class Mammalia; order Artiodactyla; family Balaenopteridae; genus Balaenoptera; species Balaenoptera acutorostrata. Next base: position 91,279,557 of record NC_080065.1, read on the forward strand.
GTAGGTGGAACAAATTTCAATCTTTGCACATGTTCAATTAACCATCATGTCCCACCAGACAATCATAAAATAACAAGAACATCCGGTTTTGGACAAATGTCTATTCAGGTATTCTGCCCATTTTTTGATTGGGTTTGTTTTTGTGGTATTGAGTTACATGAGCTGTTTGTATATTTTGGAGATTAATCCCTTGTCAGTTGCATCATTTGCAAATATTTTCTCCCATTCTGTGGTTTGTCTTTTCATTTTGTTTATAGTTTCCTTTGCTGTGCAGAAGCTTTTACCAGGTCCAATTTGTTTATTTTTGTTTTTATTTTCATTACTCTAGGAGGTGGATCCAAAACGATAATTGCTGTGATTTATGTCATAGAGTGTTCTGCCTATGTTTTCCTCTAAGAGTTTTATAGTATCCAGTCTTACATTTAGTTCTTTAATCCATTTTGAGTTTGTTTTTTGTATGGTGTTAAAGAATGTTCTAATTTCATTCTTTTACATGTAGCTGTCCAGTTTTTCCCAGCACCAGTTACTGAACACACTGTCTTTTCTGCATTGTATATTCCTGCTTCCTTTGTTGTAGATTAACTGACCATAGGCGCATAGGATTATTTCTGGGCTTTCTATCCTGTTCCATTGATCTATAAGTCTGTCTTTGTGCCAATACTGTACTGTATTGATTATTATAGCTTTGTAGTATAGTCTGAAGTCAGGGAGCCTGATTCCTCCAGCTCCGTTTTCCTTTGTCAAGATTGCTTTGGCTATACAGGGTCTTTGGTGGCTCCATACAAATTGTAAAATTTTTTGTTCTAGTTCTGTGAAAAATGCCATTGGTAATTTGTTAGGGATTGCATTGAATCTGTAGATTGCCTTGGGTAGTACAGTCATTTGACAGTATTGATTCTTCAAATCCAAGAACATGCTGTATCTTTACAGCTGTTTGTGTCATCTTTGATTTCTTTCAACCACATCTTACAGTTTTCAGAGTGCAAGTCTTTTGCCTCCTTAGGTAGGATTGTTCCCAGGTATTTTATTCTTTTTGATGTGATGGTAAATGGGATTGTTTCTTTAATTCCTCTTTCTGATCTTTCCTTGTTGGTGTAGAGAAATGAAACCGATTTCTGTGTGTTAATTTTGTATCCTACAACTTTACCAAATTTATTGATGAGTTCTAGTAGTTTTCTGGTAGCATCTTTAGGGTTTTCTATGTATAGTATCATGTCATCTGCCATCTGCAGATAGTGAGTTTTACTTCTTCTTCTCCAGTTTGGATGGCTTTTATTTCTTTTTCTTCTTTGATTGCTGTGGCTAGGAGTTCCAAAACTATGTTGAGTAAAAGTGGCGAGAGTGGACATCCTTGTCTTGTTCCTGATCTTAGAGGAAAAGCTTTCAGCTTTTCAATGTTGAGTATGATGTTAGCTGTAGGTTTGTCATATATGGCCTTTATTATGTTGAGGTTTGTTCCCTCTGTGCCCACTTTCTGCAGAGTTTTTATCATAAATACGTGTTGAATTTTGTCAAGAGCTTTTTCTGCATCTATTGAGATGATCATATGGCTTTTATTCTTCAATTTGTTTATGTAGTGTATCACACTGATTGATTTGTGGATATTGAAAATTCCTTGCATCCCTGAAATAAATCCCACTTGATCATGGTGTACAATCCTTTAAATGTATTGTTGGATTCAGATTGCTAGTATTTTGTTGCAGATTTCTGTGTCTGTGTTCATCAATGATATGGGCCTATAGTTTTCTTTTTTGTGGTATCTTTGTCTGGTTTTCATATCAGGGTGATGGTGGCCTTACAGAATGAGTTTGGGGGTGTTCCTTCCTCTGCAATTTTTTGGAATAATTTCAGAAGGACAGGTGTTGTCTCTTCTCTAAATGTTTGATAGAATTCACCTGTGAAGCCATCTGTTCCTGGACTTTTGTTTGTTGGGAGTTTTTAATTCAGTTTCATTTTCAGTGCTTGTGATTGTTCTGTTCATAGTTTCTGTTTCTTCCTGGTTGAGGCTTGGAAGATTGTACCTTTCTATGAATTTGTCCATTTCTTCTAGGTTGTCCATTTTATTGGCATATAGTTGCTTGTAGTATTCTCTTATGATCCTTTATATTTCTGTGGTGTCAGTTATAATGTCTTTTTTCATTGATTTGAGTCCTCTTCCTTTTTTTTCTTGGCAAGTCTGGCTAAAGGTTTATCATTTTTGTTTATCTTTTCAAATAACGAACTTTTAGTTTCATTCATCTTTTCTATTGTTTTGTTTGTCTCTATTTCGTTTATTTCTGCTCTGCTCTTTATGATTTCTTTCCTTCTGCTAACTTTCAGTTTTGTTTGTTCTTCTTTCTCTAGTTGCTTTAGACATAAGGTTAGGTTGTTTGAGTTTTTTCTTATTTCTTGAGGTAAGATTGTACTGTAAACTTCCCTCTTAGAACTGCTTTTCGTGCTTCCCATAGGTTTTGGATCATCGTGCTTTCAGTTTCATTTGTCTCTAGGTATATTTGATTTCCTCTTTGATTTCTCCAGTGATCCATTAGTTGTTTAGTAGCATATTGTTTAGCCTCCACGAGTTTGTGGTTTTTTTAAGTTTTTTTTCTTGTAGTTGATTTCTAATCTCATAACGTTATAGTCAGAAAAAATGCTTGATATGATTTCAGTTTTCTTAAATTTACTGAGGCTCACTTTGTGGCCCAGCATGTGATCAGTCCTGGAGAATGTTCCAAGTGCACTTGAAAAGAATGTGTCTTTTGCTGCTTTTGGATGTAGTGTTTTATAAATATCAATTAAGTCTATCTGGTCCAATGTGTCATTTAAGGCCTGTGTTTCCTTATTGGTTTTCTGTGTGGATGATCTGTTCATTGATGAAAGTGAGTGTTAAAGTCCCCCACTATTATTATGTTACTGTCAATTTCTCCTTTTATGGCTATTAATATGTGCCTTATATATTGAGGTACTCCTATGTTGGGTGCATATATATTTACAATTGTTATATCTTCTTCTTGGATTGATCCCTTGATCATTATGTAGCGTCCTTCTTTGTCTCATGTAACTGTCTTTATTTTAAAATCTATTTTGTCTGATATGAGTATTACTACTCCAGCTTTCTTTTGATTTCCATTTGCATGGAATACCTTTTTCCATCCCCTCACTTTCAGTCTGTATTTGTGCCTAGATCTGAAGTGGATCTCTTGTAGACAGCATATATATGGTTCTTGTTTTTGTATCCATTCAACCAGTCTATGTCTTTTGGTTGGAATATTCAATCCATTTACACTTAAGGTAATTATCAATATGTATGTTCTTATTGCCATTTTGTTAATTGTTTTGTCTTTTTTTAAAATTTATTTATTTATGGCTGCGTTGGGTCTTTGTTGCTGTGCATGTGCTTTCTCTAGTTGCGGTGAGTGGGAGCTACTCTTTGTTGTGGTGCGTGTGCTTCTCATTGCGGTGGCTTCTCTTGTTGTGGAGCATGGGCTCTAGGCATGCAGGCTTTAGTAGCTGTGACCCGCAGGCTCAGCAGTTGTGGCTTGTGGGCTCTAGAGTGCAGGCTCAGCTATTGTCATGCACAGGCTTAGTTCCTCTGCAACATGTGGGATCTTCCCAGGCCAGGGATCGAACCCATGACCCCTGCATTGGCAGGCAGATTCTTAACTGCTGCACCACCAGGGAAGTCCCTAGTCTATGTCTTTTGCTTAGAACATTTAATCTGTTTATGTTTAATGTAATTATCAATATGTTTTTTCTTAGTGCCGTTTTGTTAATTGTTTTGGATTTGTTTTTGTAGGTCTTTCTTCTCCCCTTCCTATTTTGTTCTACTCTCTTGTGATTTGATGACTAACTTTAGTGTTGTGTTTGTATTCCTTTTTCTTTTTTGTGTGTGTGTATCTATTGTAGATTTTCAGTTTACAGTTCCCATGAGGTTTTGATATTGCAGTCTGTATATAAACAAGATTGTTTTCTATTGCTGGTCTGTTAATTTCAAATGCATTTCCAATATCCTGCATTTGTACTCTCCTGATGATTGCTGGTTTTGATATCATATTTGTGTGTGGATGATTTTCTACCTTTACTGTATGTTTGTCTTTACTGGTGAGCTTTTTTATTCATAATTTTTTTGTTTCTAGTTATGGCCTTTTCTTTTCTGGCTAGAGAATTTCCTTTAGCATTTGTTGCAAAGCTGGTCTGGTGGTACTGAATTCTTTCAGCTTTTGCTTGTCTGTAAAGCTTTTGATTTCTCTGTTGAATTTGAATGAGAGTGTTGCTGGTTAGCGTATTCTTGGTTGTAGGTTCTTCCCTTTAATCACTTTAAATATATTGTGCCACTCCCTTCTGGCCTGCCAAGTTTCTGCTGAAATGTCAGCTGATAACCTTATGTGATTTCCTTTGTATGTTATTTGTTGCTTTTCCCTTGTTGCTTTTAATATTTTCTCTTTGTCTTTAAGTTCTGTCAATTTGATTACGGTGTATCTCAGGGTGTTCCTCCTTGGGTTTGTCCTGCCTGGGACTGTCCTTCCTGGACTCGGATGACTGTTTCTGTTCCCATGTTAGGAAAGTTTTCAGCTATTACCTTTTCAAATATTTCCTCAGGTCCTTCCTCTCTATCTTCTCCTTCTGGGACCCCTATAATGTGACTGTTCGTGCATTTAATGTTGTCCCCACAGGTCTCTTAGACTGTCCTCTTTCTTTTCATTCTTTTTTCTTTATTCTGTTCCATGGAACTGATTTTCATCATTCTGTCTTCCAGCTCACTTATCCATTCTTCTGCCCCATTTATTTTGCTATTGATTCTTTCTAGTGTATTTTTCATTTCAGGTTTTGAATTGTTCACCTCTGTTTGTTTGTTCTTTACATATTCTAGCTCTTTGTTAAACATTTCTTGTATCTTCTTGGTCTATACCTCCATTCTTTTTCTGAGATCTTGGATTATCTTTACTATTATTACTCTGAATTCTTTTTTGGGTAGATTGCCTGTCTCCACTTCACTTAGTTTTTCTTCTGGAGTTTTATCTTGTTCCTTTGTCTGCACAATATTTCTCTGCCGTCTCATTTTGCCTAACTTTCTCTGATTGTGGTTTCTGTTGTGCAGGCTACAGGGTTGTAGTTCTTCTTGCTTTTGCTGTCTGCCCCTTGGTGGATGAGGCTGGTCTAATAGGCTTTTGCAAGCTCCCTGGTGGGAGGGACTGTTTCCTGCCCACTGGTGGGTGGAGTTGGGTCTTGTCCCTCTGATGGGCAGGGCTATGTCAAGGGGTCTGTTTAGAGGTGGCTGTGCACTCTGGACAAGTTTAGGCAGGCTGTCTGCTGATGGATGGGTCTATGTTCCCACCCTGTTTGTTGTTTGGCCTGAGGCATCCCAGCACTGGAGCCTACAGGCTGTTGGGTGGGGCCAGATCTTGTTGAGAAAATGGCAGCCTCCAGGTGGGCTCACAGCAATGAGTACTCCAGAACTACTGCCACCAGGGTCTTTGTCCCCACAGATGGCCCTGCCTCCGCAGGAGACCCTCCAATACCAGCAGGTAAGTCTGGCCCCGGGCTTCTATGAGGTCACTGCTTTTTCCCCTGGGTCCTGGTGCTCACAAGACGTTGTTGTGTGCACCCTCAAAGAGTGGAGTTTCTGTTTCCCCCAGTCCTGTGGAATTCCTGTGATCAAACCCCACTGGCCTTCAAAGCCAGATGCTCTGGGAGCTTCTCCTTCCGATGCCAGACCCCCAGGCTTGGGAGCCTGATGTAGGGCTCAGAACTTTCACTCCTGTGGGGCAACCTCTGCAATATAATTATTTTCCAGTTTCTGGGTGGCTCACCCGGCAGTTATGGAATTTGATTTTGTCACGATTGCACCCCTCCTATCTTCTCATCGTGGCTTCTTCTTTGTCTTTTGATGTAAGATATATTTTTTGGTAGGTTCCGGTGTTTCTCTTTTGTTTGTTTGTTTGTTTTGTTGTTTTTTTGTTATGGTTTTTTTCCCCAATGATTGTTCAGCAGTTAGTTGTGATTTTCGTGTTTTTGTGAGTGCAGGTGAGTTCAAGTGTTTCTACTCCACCGTCTTGTCTCTGATTAGGGAAGCCTTCAACCGAACAGGAACCTGAAGTGTGTCTCTTGTAAGCAGCATATAGTTGGGTCTTTTTTTGTTTTTTTTTTAATCCGTTCAGCCACTTTGTCTTTTCACTGGAGATCAAGTTAGTACATTTATATTTAAAGTATTGATTGATAAGACTTATTGCCATTTTGTTTGTTTTCTGGATGATTGGAAATTCCTCTGTTCCTCCTTCTCTTGGTCTCTTCATTTGTGATTTGATAATTTTCTGTAATGATATGTTTAGTTTCCATTCTCTTTGTCTTTTGTGGCTTATGAGGCTTACACGAAACAACTTATATTTATAACAGTCCTTTTACATTGATAACATATTAAGTTTGATCACATTCTAAAGCTCTACATTTTTAGCCCCCCTCATGTTTTATGTTGATGTCAAAATTGACATCTTTTTTCTTGTGTATTCCTTAACAAATTATTGTAGTTATAACTATTTTTTACTAATTTGTCCTTTAACCTTAATATTAGCTTTACAAGTGATTATCTTATCAACTTTACAACATTAGATTATTCTGAGTTTTACTATTTACCTGCCTTTATCAATGAGATTTATACTTTCATATGTTTTCCTCTTACTTATTTGTGCCCCTTTTCCAGCCTGAAGAAGTCCTTTTAACTTTTCTTGTAAGGCCAGATTAGTGGTGATAAACTCCTTTTGCTCATCTGGAAAACTCTCTATCTCACGTTCATTTCTGAAGGATAAATTTGCCGGGTAGCATATTCTTGCTTGACAGTTTTGGTGTTTTTTTTTTTCTTTCTGCACTTTGAATATATCTTACCACTCCCTTCTGGCCTGCAAAGTTTCTGCTCAAAAATCTGCTGATTGTCTTATGTGGGTTCTCCTGTACATAGTTGTTTTTCTCTTGCTGCTTTTAAGATTCTTTCCTTTTATTTAACTTTTGACACTTTAATTATAATGTGTCTTATTGTAGGTCTCTTTGGATTTCTCTTGTTTGAACTCTGGGCTTCTTTGATCTGGGTGTCTTTTTCCACAAGTTAGGGACGTTTTCAGCCATCATTTCTTCAAATAAGTTTTCTGCTCCTTCTCTCTCTCCTTTTTCTGTACTCTTAAAATGTAAATGTTGATTGCTTGATATCCATAACTCCGTTAAACTATCGTCACTCTTTTTTATTCTGTTTTCTTTTTGCTTCTCTGATTAAGTGAGTTACACTACTGTGTCTCTGAGTTCACTTTTCTTTTCTTCTGCTTCATCTAGTCTGCTGTTGGACCCCTCTATTGTGCTTTTCAGTTCAATTATTGTATTCCTCAGCTCGATGACTTCTATTTGGTACTTTCTTACATTTTGTATGTCTTTAGTGAAATTTTCTTTGCTCATCTGTTCTTCTGAGCTCAGCAAGCATATTTATGACTGTTATTTTGAGCTTTTATCCAGTAAATCACTTATCTCCATTTCACTAAGGTTTTTTTCTGAGGTTTTATCTTGTTCTTTTTGGAACATATTCCTCTTTTTCTTAATTTTGCTTGACTCTCAGTTGGTGTCTATGCATTATATCAAAGAGCAACATCTCCCCATCCTGAAGGATCTGCCCTTGCTCTTGGTTGTCTCTCAAACCTTTGTGACTTTCCAATCAGCCTATTTTATTTTTAGTGACTCCCTGTAGTTGAGGGTTTGCCAAGATCTGTCATTGTCCCAAAGGGAAGGATCTCAGTCAGCATCTAGATTCAGACTGATTGGAAACCAGACTCTCAGATAATAGATTTTAATGCCTGAAAATATACCTCTTTCAGAGGAGACAGGGAGCTGGGTTTTTCTATTTGCTCCCTCTGTGCTTAGCCATGGGGTAATTGCCAGGTAAGAACTGTTTGTTTCTTTGCCACTGTCCCATTGAACTCGTGAACACAAGCTCCACTGGTGATCAAGGGCACCCCTGGATGGCAACCAAAAACCTGGGCACCAGACATTAAAAACTGGGGCACAAGGTGCATGTACAGGCCCCCCTCTGGGAGTTACTGATGCTCAGGAGAGTGGCAGAAGGATATCGTGAAGATAGTGCTCATCCTCCAAAGTCTCTGTAGAAGATTACAGTCAGCCCTTAGATGTGTGTTTAATTAGACATCTGCCCCTCAGGTCTCTGCTCTGAAGAAAAACTGATAGGCCTCTTTCACTGAAAGACTGGGTGCCACAGTCTGTTGCCTCTCTCCTGGTCACCAGAGCCAGGCAATCTGGAGTTGTCTTCTGGGTGGCGGAAGCAAAAGTTGGGGTGCTAGATGAAGGTACAAGCTCCTCTCTCAGAGATACTGATGAGCTGGAATAAGGCAAAGAGAGAATGTAAAGGTGGCCCCTGTCTTCAGAGAATATAGCAGTAGGCCCCTGGATGTGTGTTAAATTAGATGCCTGCCCCTTAGGGCTATACTTTAAGATAAGCAAATAAGCATCTTTCACAGAATGTCTGGATGCTTTTCAGTCAGGTCCTGGCGTGAGTGAGCCTACATGTGAGCTCTTTAAGAACTGCTCTTCAGTTTGCTATAGCCTTGCAGGTCTCGTGGACACAAGCCCCACTGGCTTTCAAAGCTAGATGTTTTGGAAGCTTGTCTTTCAGGTGCAGATTTTAAAAGTTGGTGTGCCAGATGTGGGCTTCAAAGCCTGTGCTGCTCTGGGAGAAGCTCAGGGTTTTGAATTCCCTCTTGATGTGGGATCACTTAGCTGGGAGTGGGGTTTATTGCAGTATTGTGTCTCAGCCTCTCCTACCTACTTTGTTGTGGGATTTTTCCCATTTGCCTGGTATATAGGTGTCACTCAGCTAGTTTTGGAATTTTTTTTTTTTTGGAAGAAATTGTTCTGTATGTAACTGCAGATTCAGTGTATCCATGTGTCTGGTTTGCCATCTTGAACCAGAACCTTCATCATTTTTTTTTTTTTAATTTTTCAATTTAGTTTTTGGCTGCGTTAGGTCTTCATTGCTGTGCGTGGGCTTTCTCTAGTCGCGGCGAGCCGGAGCTGCTCTTTGTTGCGGTGCATGGGCTTCTCGTTGTGGTGGCGTCTCTTGTTGCAGATCATGGGCTCTAGGCATGCAGGCTTCAGTAGTTGTGGCATGCAGGCTCAGTAGTTGTGGCACACGGGCTTAGTTGCTCCATGGCATGTGGGATCTTCCCGGACCAGGAATCGAACCCGTGTCCCCTGCATTGGCAGGCAGATTCTTAACCACTGAGCCACCAGGGAAGTCCACATTTTTTTTTTTTTTGATCGTTCATAAAGTATACTATCCTGTACGCCTTGGGATGACCATGATTATGGGAGATTTTTATTGTACTGCCAAAAAATACTAGTAAATAAGACGCCCAGGTACAGAAGTTTGCTGTGTTGAATGCTGTCAACCTTCACTTGCCTTACAAGTATTATTAACTAGTTTCTAGACCAGAATGTTCCCATTAGGCTACAAGTACTTTCACACAGCATATAAAATGCACATCTTGAGCTGAAAAATAAGAAATCTGATCTACTCCATAGTAAAAATTTCTAATTGCTGAATTTTTCACACATTTTAAATTACATGATATATTACAAATGTGAGAAATGTCACCATCTCTGGGTCTATAAAGTGATGACTGTGACTGTGTATATTAAACACAAAGAGAGTTAAGTAGCAAAAATAGTTGTCCTTCAAAGGAATAACTTTAGAAACTCATACTGATTCCAGAAATACTGAGTTTATTCAAAATATCTTTGGACTTTCCCTCAGAAATGCTGAAAATCCACGCAAGAAAATTACATCAATGCTTCACAAGTTAAATTTCATTTTTGCTTAAAAACAGTACTACACAGATAGATCACCTTCTGTACTTATCAGTTTTGCTTTCAAGAACTTTTGGCTATTTCTCAAAATTAAATGCAACTTCAAAGCACACAAATTTATCATCATCAAGGACATTGAAAGATTTTTAAAACATTTACAAAATGGGAATGTTGAGAAAACTTTTTAAACAAGGGTAGCAACATTGGGAGTACGTGTATGGATTCCAGAAGGACTGTTCAGAAGCAAGAGATTCTCATTTGGCAGGATATGTTCTGATGGGTTTCTTTTTATAAAGCTGTCATCTCAGGTGTACCATCTGCAGAACTTTCCTAATTCTGTCAGACAAGAACATTTGCATCATTTCCTCTGTTCTTAAGGAGTTTGACAAGCAATAGAGATCAGGGTAGAATTTGGGAAAGCTACACATTTGCATCTCAGGTAAAGGAAAAAGAAAGGGAAGAGAAAACAGGAGAAGATAAGCACGAAAAGGCAAAGTAGGAGGAATTAGTTACTATGTTCAAATATTTCCTAGATACTGTTTTAAATATTCTGGTTGGTGACAGTTATTATTGAACATTTAACATGAGCCAGTCACCATGGTTGTTACTTGACATATAATGTCTTATATAATTCTTTTAATAACTGCATCTAAGGGAGGTGTCCTTACCAGTCCTTTATGGGTGAAAAGATGGGGAAATTTTTTTCCTGTAAGTAAATGGCCTAGACAAGATTCAAACTCACGTTTCTCTGATTCCAGAGCTAGTGATCTATTAAATTGTACCAAGAAGCGAACAGAAATCAGCATCTCACTCATTTTTAGTAAGATGGCAAGTTTAGATACAACTAAATCTCTCACGGGATTAGGACCATCTGTTTGTCACTCTAAACCTGTCACTCTGAACCTGTCTCATGTGGTTTCTGTGGATTCCATCGTGTACCTTTATTTTAGACTTGGCCCATCTTTTGAGATCTCAAAGTACATGCTTGGGATCAAGGGAACCACAATTAGATTGAAATTAGTCATTATGGTACTACTTAGTACTGTTTTATTTGATTGATTAACTTTCATTTTAAAACTGTGTAAATTTTTTCCACAAAGGTTTTTGGTACATGTCTGTTTTCCCCATGACCTTAATACTTCAATGCCACGAAAAGCAATCATTAAGAATTAATTACCTTAACTAATGAAATACCCATTGAATGGAAAGAGTTGACACAGACTAGTGCTGATATTTTTCTACAGATCATTATTGCCTTAGGTTTTCCATTCTTTTCTTTTTCTCTCATCCCACACTTCCTGCTCATCCTTTGTAAACTGAAATAAATGGAGCAAGAAAGCAGAAAGTCTTCCTTCCACTGGCCTCTGACCCCAGATAACCACGCAAACTATTTTAAATGGTCATTTTCCTCCAATCTCTGTCATGGATGTTTTACCTATGGTTTTAGACACCAAGTCCTTGATAGTAGGTCCCATGTCCAGCTAAGTGTTACACTGGATCTCCACCTGACCGAGTGTGACCACCATACCCATCAGAAGCAAAAGTCAGACCTGAGGTCCTGCTCTTTGTCTCAACATTATTGTGATGTTATAATCATGTTATTTTGGTACTGTCAGCTGTTATTGTACCTGGTGCACAAATAAATTGTTGGGTCTCCTAGTCCATGGAATTAGGTCCATTGGAATTGGAATGCATCTACATAGATTTCAGCCTTTGGAGTGATTAAGTTTTTTGTTTTGTATGATTAAAAAAAAAAAAAAAAGCCTGCTTGTTTCTTCTAAGAGATCTTTGAGTTTTTCCTGCCAGTCAGGTGGCAAGGGCAGAGACTTTTCTTCCAAGGCTACTTAGTCTCCTTTCTATTAGGTTTTCTTCTTCTCCATCCTTTCTTCTTCCTCCTTCCCTTTTAGCTTTCCCTCCTCTAGCTCTGTTTCTAATTCCCTGGGGAGGCCATCCAGGGTCTGTCCTGTATGAATCCAGTTCCCAGTTACTCTTTGCTGTATGAAACACCTATCATCACTTCCGCAGATTTTAATACCTAGACAGATGTGTGTGCTCCATGAGAAGGGCTGTGGAATGCGGTATGTTGTGTGCCAAGACTAATCTTCTACTCTGTAGATGCTGGTACTCAGTCTTGAGTGGGCAATTCCCATGTAGCTTTTGCTTAATGTCTGAGTTATTGGAGAGAGAAGGACTTTGGTCTGTAATTTCTCCTTTTGTGACTTCCTCTTTTTGCACTTTATTTGAGATTACGAGTGAGTGTGATTTCAGATGTGAAACACTTAACAGTGAGTCAGGGAGATGAAATTTCACTGAAATGAAGAATGCAGGAAGAGAAAATGTGTGAAAAATCACGTTGACGGGGTTTTCTTGGTAGCTAGTAAAGCAGAGAAAGGAAATTCCCACACAGCAGGCTTTAATAAAATAGGCAGGCAGCGAAGTCGGACTGTGTGAGATACTGGTGAGGAATATAGAGATGGAGAGTGAGTGAAGGAATCACAGGGCCCTCTCAGACATTCTTTCTCTGCACCTAATTTACTCTTTAAATGAGTTTCCAGATGAGAATTGTTTTCCCATAAATTTGCATCAATAGATTTATGAGCATGATTGTGCATTTCCCAACACAAGGGTTAACCAAATATTAGGCAGTATTATTGTTTGGTATTTGTTTTCCAATCCCAAGTATAGTTTATGTAGAGTGGACATTTATGTCTATGTATACCAAACTCAATATATGGAAATTCAGACTCCCAAAGGAGATAAAGCAGGACGTGGTCATTATTTAAGGAAGGTATTCATCATGTGATTGTATTAAGACACATGCTCCTTAAGGACTTAAAAATATCATTTGATTTTCATACAATTTTCCTGGAATTTTTGTATTTATGACATCAAGCGAGCCTATTCCCAAGATAAACATGGAAGTCCTATTTCCTTGTTGCCTGAGTCACTTTATCAAGTATCCACCATTTACTTGGTTTGCTTATGTTTTATATTCTTTTCCACCTACCAGTTTGTAAGATTCTTGACACAAGACCATTGTTTTTCTTCTTCCTTGATGTATCACACACGCTTAGTATATTTTGTGGCATGTAATAGGTGCTCAATAAATATTTACTGAATGAATGAATGATCTTGGGGGATGGGGAGAGTTTGCTTCACATGAGTAAATCACCTAAGCCAAAGGTGGCAGCTAGCCCAGAGCTCCTTGATCTAATCCCCCATTATGTCAGTGGCTGTCCTTTGAGTCGCTGCCAGGCAGGCTGCAAGAGAGTAGGAACTGGGACAGAGAGTGGCCTTACATGCCAGAGCCTGGCAGGTTCACATAGGGAATTCTTTGCCTTTAATATATGAAATATTGGTGGAGATAACAACCGTAACGTTTACCTTTTTGGAAACTTCTGCTGAAGGCCCTTCCCAAGTTGAGGTTTGTGAGAGAGTCAGCAGCTTCCAGAGCAAGGGCCTAGCAACTTTAGCCTCAGCCAAGTGCTTTTTAACTAGTAAGTGGCTCAGAAGAGGCAAAGCAGCAAATTCTGGTGGTGACCGAAGCCTGAAACAAATACTGCAAGGTCACTTGACAACAGTGTCTGTCACCCTGAGCTTCCCTTACCTCCAGAGGACACCGTGAGCTTAGGCACAAAGTAGGGATAAAATGCCTATTTTAGCTGAAGACATCTGTTAAAAGAGTGGAGAAAATAGGCTAACCTCTGTGCCCCTGCTTTGCACTTGGTTCTGGTGAGAGAGGAGGGGAGGCCCGCAGCTCCTGCTGTTCTCAGTGGGGTCCCTCCAAGAGCAGTTCTTGTATTAACCACTTCTCTGTTTTGTCCCCATCTTGTTATCTGTTCTTGTTAGAATCTTTATTATTCATGGATGCAAAAAAATCCCATCATTAAACCATCATAAATATTCATAACACTTTGCAATTGTGTGCATTTCATTTAGCCACTTGGCAAAACTCTGAAGAACCAAGAGTTTTAAGGAAATCTGGCTAATGAGACCAGAGCTCAGGAAATGCAGGGTGGCTTTTCTACTCTCTGTTATTTGATTTTCACCTGAAAACAAATGTAGACTATAAATAATAATTAACAGAGATAAGCAGGGGTGGTGTTCCCTTGCAGTGAAGAGCCGCACGTTCCTCGGCTTTGTCTTGATGGTGCTTTTGTGTCAAGCGGAAGATACGGGTAAACACTGTACTACCAGAGAGGGGCTCACGAGGCTGCAGTGCTAATGGATTTATCCAGGAGCCTACAAAGGCCAGATAAACCCCCTGCTTTGGTTAACAGGGATCTCTCTTCTCATGTTCTGTATGATTACTGACATCAGGTTGGAGTTGAGATAAGCATGGCTCCTTTCTTGGTCTTATTATAGTAGACAGCCATCCCATTTTTAGTGTCTAAGAAAGAATTATATCCATCTCTCTCCCTTCTTCTAATCCAGTTTATCTAAACTGTGCACTCTCCATCAGTACTGAGAGCTTTTCACGGGAGTCAAAGAGAACCCAGCAAACTTTGGCAGCAGCCAAGTAGAATTGGAATAATGTGTTCCCCACGGCCACCCCCTCCCATTCAGAGCACACAGATTCAAACCAGTGGGGACATCTTTTTGTTTCGTACCAAAAATTCATGCCTTGAAACGTTTCTTTCCTGCCTTTTCAGCTTAAGGATTCTCACCACTGAAAAGGAATTTTTAAAAGGTATGAGCTTGTAGAGAGAAAATATTTATTCCAATATGTGTCATGGGCCTTGCCTGCACAAGTTGAGGATTCCTCCATGCCATTCTGACAGCATTTATGTTTGATAATGAGATTCATTCCCTGCGTAACGGCTACCAGGTGCTGGAAAATACTGGTACAATCGAGACTGCTCAGCAGGTTCTGCTTTCCCTGGGGAGCTTGTGCTAAGTAGAAACAAGTTACCACCAATCCAAGTATTAGCCTGGCTGCTCGTGTGTGTCACTTTGTTAAGGAAGTGTCACGTGTTAATAGGAGAGTGCTCCTGGTTCCCAAACAGAGGACCAGTTAAAGAAGTTTCTGCTTGGTCTGCTCCTGTGGAATTAGAGTCGGTCCTTTTTTCCACTGTTGATCATTAAGCTCATTTGCGGTGGTGTTTGGCAGTTGTCTCGTTGTTTGTTGGCCCATCTCAAATACTCTCTAATTGGAGACTTAACTCTTGTAACTCCTCTCTGTACCAACTGATACGGGGTATCAGCAGGGAGAAGAGGCTCTTTTCACCATTTTTTACATTGACCCCACCAAGAGAAAAAAAAGTACAAGTCTTCAAGAAAATCACGTGTGTCCTTTTATATAATTCACTGCGTCAATTTAGATATGGTGACCTTTGAAATACGGCAAATTTCTTCAGTACTATAACTCTGAAATTCAGAATCAGGTTTTGAAAATTCTAGCAGTGTTAATTACTCCCTCTGTGCTTCCATTGCACTTTCTTTGTACCCCTCTTATCCTATCATATTTGTTTAATAGACTATTTTGCTTGCAAGGAACTATGATTCACTCAGGCTAGCTCAAATAATGAGGGCTTATTTTAAGGATGTCTATGCCAGTAATGGAATCAGAATCTCATGAACACTTCAAAATAGAAGCCAGATAATGACCAGGCATTACAGTGACTGGAACTCGAAAGTGGTCCTGGGTTTATGGAAGCAGCTCTATGGAACTGAGCAGGTAAAAGTTAGGGCTTTGCTAGAAGAAATGTGACCAAATTGTTTTCTGTATATCTGCTCCTTTTTTGTTTATCTCCCCCCCACCCCTTGCTTCTAACTCATTCTATTTATATTATCTCTCAAGAGGGCCATACTAATTGCCCTGGGTAATTACTAAATAGCAAGTAAAGGCAGAGATGTTTTTTCCTTGCAAGGACACATATAGGACACTGACTAGCCTTTGGATTGGCTGCCTCTGAGTCAGGTGCCCGGTCCTTGTCCAATCAGCTGTGACCATGGATGTGAAGACGTCATATATGACATGGCTTCCGAGGACTGCCTCCTTTGGTTTCCTTGGAAGGGACTGTGGATATGACAGGCCCTATAACTGCATGTATAGCCCATAATGACTGGGAGCTTTACCTGGATGAAGCCAGTCAGTCTCCTATTAAAAAATACCCACAGTGCTTAGCGCAGGTTCTGGCATATAGTAGGTGCTCCATAAAGTGTAGCTACGTGAATAAGCGAATCTTATATTTTTTCTTGGAGCTTGTTTTAGGTGGAGTGAAATAACTTGCAGTCTGCCTGTGATTTGATATCATTTATTTGCCAACAGCATCCCTGCTGGATTCTGGATTCTAAGGCACGGTGTATCTTACTTTCCCTCTGTCTTTTCCAGTAGATTTTTTTCCTTGATCTATCAGAACCAAGCCATTGTGGTAGAGTCAGCAAGTTAGTATTCTGTGACGTGAAGTCTTAGTCAGCTTAGGCTGCTATAACAAGTACTATAGACTGGGTGACTTAATAAAAACTTACTTCTCACAGCTAGAGGCTGAGAAGTCCGAGATTAAGGCGCCAGCATGGCCATGTTCTGGTGAGGGCCTTCTTCTGGTTTGTAGGTGGCTGTCTTGCTGGGTCCTCACAGGGTGGAGAGCAGGTAGAAGCAAGCTCTCTTCTGTCTCTTCCTATAAGGACACTAATCTCATCATGAGGACTCCACCCTCACAACCTAATCACCTCCCAGAGGACCTATGTCCAAATACCATCACACTGGGGGGGACTAGGGTGTCAACATATGAATTTTGGAGGGATGCAAACATGCAGTCCACAACAAGGCTAAATCTCATTTTAAGATGAGAAACTTGCTGTGATTCCAGCTGTTTTCTCTAATTCCCTGGAGTCACTTTCCGCAGGAGACTAGAATAAATCCCCACTAACTTCCATGGGAACAAGTTGTTCTGAGGAATATAAATTTGTATTCTGGTTTCAAGGAGGTCTGGGCCTGTTTCTTTAGAGGGAAGCCTGAGATCCTTCCTCACAATGTGAACTCCCCTAACGGCGTGCTCTGCAAGGCCATGGACAGATGTCACAGATGTTGGGGGTAGGGGTTAGGGGGGGCATGGGTCAGCCCCCTCACAGGGATTTCAGGCACACTGCGTGACTATGCTTCAGTCTCTCATGTAGATTTCCCAGTGGGAGGGTCTCCAGATGACAACTGCACCAAGATTCTGTGACCACAGTGGGCAGCACAGACGTGCAGTACCAGTTACAGGATTTTGCTAGACAAAGGCTTTTTCCTTATGTCCCATCACATAATCATCATTCAGTTGTTTCTGCCTATACATCCATAAAACTTGATCAGGGCAGAGAATGGGATTAGAAGCAGAGAAAATATTGTAGTGAGTGGAAAATCAATCTTCCCTTTTGTAAATCACCCACCAAAAAAATGAATGTCTGTTCCTCTGAGGTAGGTTCTTGGTTCTTCCCATATTGCTTGAATGGAAAACATTTTCTGGTACTTGGGGGGCTGCTGCTGACAGGCCACCCACTGCACACAATAACTAGGCTTCCTGATGACTCCGTTTCTGCTGATGCTTTTGCTTCCCCATGGCATTCTGGGGAGTTTTGGTCAGTTTCTGTGGAAATGTAGCACTCCCCCACTCTTCCCTCCTCTCTATGGAGCTGTCAAAATTTGGGCCAGAGCAGTGGGATGTGTGAGCCGGCTGTGAACAACTTAGCAAAGGAGCCTGGTGTCCTCAGTAGACAGAGTAGCTGGTAAGTCGTGTGGACCGGATCGATGATAAACGGAAAAAAAAAAAAAAAAGCCGAACTAAGAGATGAGGACAGCCAAACAGATTCCAGCTAAAACTGATTCAGCTTGCTAATGAATCCTCTAGCTGGTACTGAATTCTCCTCACTTCTCAAATCAAGTTAAAAACTTGATTCCATGCCAGTTACAAGGGGCAGAGCTGTCACTTACCGCGGAGATTAACTTGCTTTGTTGAATACTGACAGGGACCAGGGACGGGCAGGACCCACACAGAATGCAGGGCACTCTAATTCATGGTAACCTCAACTCTGAGGTAGAAGTGAATTGAGGGTTTGTAATTTGCACTGGTGTCCGGTCCAGACTAAGTTAAACCTAGAGGGAGAGTTCAAGGAAGTCCTCTGTGGGTCCTCGTGCCATGGCTAGTCAGCCCTTTGGAGGTACAGACCCTAATCCCCTGGTGCTCATAGCCCACACCCTCCTATTTAGCCAGCTAGACCGATCAAGCAAGTTGTAGGTCTGAACGCTGATGTAACGATGGCTCTGTCTGCCTCCAGAACTTGGGGTACTCTGTGGGTGGGCAAGTCAGCTGAGTTGAGGAAAAGACACCAAGGATTCAAAATGTCAAGTGATTCTCCCTGCCAGTGTAGAAACTTTTCCATTTACAGCTGGGCTCTGGGAAATGATCCACACTGTGGTCAGATCTGTGAACACCACAGGGCCTGGCTGGCCATCCCCTAGCAGGATTTCTTTTAACCACTAAGTTTTTGCCCTATGGCTTTAGATGTTATCAGATTGATGTTTAAATGTATCTCAAGTGACCCTCAGTGTCCTTACACTGCTTTGCGTAGATGATGTCAAGAAAAAAAGTGCTGTGAAAACATAAAATTAGAAAAAAATGTAAAAGTGTGAGTGTGTGTATGTGGGTCAGGGGAAAACGAATGAAAGAGGAGATGATACAAATGATTCTTCTCTTAAATTCTTCCTAAGTTTTAGATAGGTTTGAATATGCACAGAAACTGGGACTATCTTGAGAAATTACAGAATTAAAGTTTTGTTTAAAAAGTCCACTTTTTTTTTTTTTAAAGGTTGACTTGCACATTTTATTTTATTTATTTATTTTTGGCTGTGTTGGGTCTTCGTTTCTGTGCGAGGGCTTTCTCTAGTTGCGGCGAGCGGGGGCCACTCTTCATCGCGGTGCGCAGTCCTCTCACTATCGCGGCCTCTCTTGTTGCGCAGCACAGGCTCCAGACGCGCAGGCTCAGCAATTGTGGCTCACGGGCCTTGTTGCTCCGCGGCATGTGGGATCTTCCCACACCAGGGCTCGAACCCGCGTCCCCTGCATTGGCAGGCTGATTCTCAACCACTGCGCCACCAGGGAAGCCCCGAAGTCCACTTTTATAATAAAACAGACAAGAAGATTTGGGGAAGTTGCCTAGTGCCCCTCTCCCAATTGTACTGCGTTAGAAACTTCTCAAAGACGGGATAAACATGTCATTTGTTTTCCTTTTGCTGGAGCTCTTAATCAAGTTATTAGGAAGGAAGAGTAACAGACTGGGGCCCTCTGTCCAAATTTTGGATCAACTTGACTCTGGATCTTTCCCTGGGCTACCTGACTTAAGTCGCTTTCTTCTTGTATCTCCAGGGAAGAATGATGACAATCCTCCTTTCCATTTCATTCTTCCCAAGCTTGTTGGAAAGAGCCATTAGTTCATGTTTTCTTCTTTATGCCCGTAAGATCTTGGGATGAAATACTCTCAGTAAACCACAAAGCCTATTACTATTTTAAGTACCTGCATCTTCTAGGAGAAGGAACACGCTGACTCCCTGCAGGAGAAATAAATGGAGTCAGCTTGCTGGCTGGCACACTGTCTTTAGGAAAGAATAAAAAAAGACACAGAACTTCTTGTTCTGTCTACTGCAGAAAATGTGTCCAGATCTAGTAAAGCAAAGCACAGATTTCAGGGGAGTTATGTGTTCCACACTCTCTGCTACACAAATCAGGGTTTTTGTTGTTTGGCCCAACAGAATAAGCTCTTAACACAAAAGGAGAGGATACTAGGGTGTTGATAAAATGCATTTTCTAAGATGTGTGTAGGAAGAAACATGTTCTTTCTCTTATTTTAGTGACTTGTTTCATGGCTGTGATGGAAAGAAAATGACTTTGGCTCCTTGCATCTCAAATGATACATGCAGTTTGAGGGATCACCTGGCACTTGTGAACAAAACAGCATGCAAAAATATTTTGTTCTGCTTTACCATTGTAATCTTAGAGATTTTTTTGGTCCCTCTCTTTGTGTTCTTGTCAAGATTGACAAGCATCTGTGTGTTACCAAGTGACATGAAGTTCTTGCTTGAATAATCATGACTAAAATCCAGGATATCTCAAAGCACGTTATTGACTCAGAGAGCCACCCAGTAGATTGAATTCTTCTGAATTAACTCTCAGTGACAGCATCAGGGGTAGTGCTTTTACCCCAAATTGTCAGGTCCTCCCATGTCCGCACCGTGGCTCTGATGCTGGCATCCTCATCCCAGGGTGTTGTGATAGGGGTTGTTACTAAAAATGTTTCTTTTATTAATGTTACAGAAACCCCAGTATTTAGGACTTAAACTGAGTCAAAAAGCAGACAGCAAGAAGAGGAACTGAAAGTTCTTTTTATTTGACCTTCCTTCAGGGTGGACACTAAGTAGTGCCATTGCTGGGAGTAAGATGGCAGAACTCATGGGACTCTTAGAATGGAACCAGGGGTGATTTTTTTAATGAAAACTAATGAAATCATGCTTTAATCTTAGAGCGTACTGCAGTTCTTGGGAAAAGAGTATGATGATCTCCGACGGGAATTGTCAAAAGGGTTATTATGTTGGGATGTGCTGTACTTGAGGCCTTTGGTCCCCTTCCTTCTGCCACTTCAGACATCATGTATAGGAAGGGCTTAGAAGCTGCTTTCTGTTTGGAAAGGGGAAGGGAGGGAGGGAACTTGCCTGGAAGCAGCGTTTGTACAACAAGCTCACTGTTTTTACTTAGGTGCTATTTTTTTTTTTAAGAGTGGCTGGCGAATCACCCCTTCCCCAAAGCAAATGAACCCTCGGTGATGCTCTTGACCAATTCCTTGGGCAATGCAATTTCTTGCCTTTTTAAAAGAATCTTGTACATTCATTTATCATCCATATTTTAAAAAGGACACACAATTATTGCAAATTTACTGCTTACAGGGTCCATCAGCACTTACAACTCCATTTTAAAAATAGGCACACATATGTATTTAACCACTGAACAACTTGACCAATATAGCGGAATGTATCAAACTAAACGCTGACGGAGAATATCGGCCTGATTAGTTATTTGCAATCATTTTCAGAAGCACTTGTTTTCCAGAGGGACTGTGCAAAAATCATCATGCTTTTCACAGCATTTTTGCCAGAGCTTTCCTGAAGTACGCTTATGTTATCAGCAGAATATGGAACTAAGCTTTGCAAACAATCTCTAAGAAACTGTTTTGCCAATAGTTCCTAAAAAACTGTTAGAATGGTCAATGAGCAGTTCATCAGAATTATCTTGAACTTCCTTTACGGCACCTAGGTTATATACATTCCTATAATAAGAGGTGAAAGATTCTAATCATTATCACTGGAATAAGAGATTCAAATACTTATATGTGTCTTACTCACCACAATTTCTCCTTTGATTCTTTTTGTGTAACAACTTAGGTGACTCAAGAATTCCAAATACTTTGCTACCAAAGTGTGGTTCTTGCAGCACTGCTCATGTCCTATCTCCGGTCCTGCCTGCTTTCCCGTTACGTGTGCAGCACTATCTATCAGGAACTGGCCTCTTTAATCAGGGACTCACAGTCACTTTCAAATGATCTTAGTCCCCACTTTTGCACGTTTTGCACTTTATCCCTTTGCTCTAATCTAAGAAAATGTAGGCTTCATCTTGGCTGAGATCCTGGACAGCTCACAATTCAATGTAGATACAGTCTCAGCTTCCAGAACAGGTGTATGATTATTCTCTAAAGCAGAATCTGAAGTTGTCATCTTTTCATCACTTCCCCTACTTTCTTAGGGCACTAAGGTGATTCCTCTGGACCAGTCTCCTCATAATTTGCTTCAATGATACTCAGGTTTTCTCATCTCCAGTCACCTTTGTAGCTACTATGAAAATTGACTCCATGCACTTCACTGTCCTTTTTAAGCCCACAGTGCTTTTTAACCCACCAAGATTTCTATTTTGTAAGAAGCTCTTAACCCCATTTTGACAAGATAATTTCCTTTAACTCTAAGCTTTCTAATCTGAAAATCCCGATCTTTTTTTTTCACTCACTTTTATCTTTTAAAAATATCTATCTCCTCTCTCATTTATGTATAATAAAAATGCTTGAATTTTATATTTTCTCTATAAATCGTTACTGTTATGTTTACACGTAATGTCTGCCTTATGTTGTAAACTTTACAAGTACAGGTTGTAAACATTAACTTTATTCTGCATAGCGCTGAGCACAATGTCATGATCACTTAAATGCTTTTGATGATGATGGTGATGATGATAATGACCACGTAATGCTGTTCTGGTTTGAAAATATCACATAGGTAGTCCAGTACATCTTTTTTTAATGAGTTGTTCCTCATTCTATAAAGCTGTCATTCTTCATTAGCAAAAAAGGTTACAGTAAGTTGTAATTAGTGTTTAGTGCCCTGTCAAATAATTAAGTATAATAAAAAGCTTTCAGTGAGTTTAATGTTAACATGGTATAATTAAAGCCAAGTCTTGAAATGCATTAGGTGTCTATTTTGTCAGACATTTGATGCTTTTTCCCTCTCCAGATGAAATTCTCAAATTGTGCTTATAGCAATGTCATCATCAAAGACAAAAAACTCACATCTCTCAGATGCAGAATGGGCTTCACAGTGTCCAGCAAGGGCAGTATTTAAAAAATCAAAGCACTTATACAACCTTGTTATTAACTGATAAGGAAAGTGAGTCCCAAAGATATTGTGTGACTTGCCCAAGGTCACACAGCAGTAAGTTAATTTTCCTTGGTAGTGAGAATTGTGGCGTGGGATTGTACTGAGGTGATTATTGTCATTACTGTCATTCTTTCTTTCTTTTGGAAGTATATTTTCTGTAAAATTATTTTTATCTTTTTCTTGATGAGGTGAAAAAAATAGATAAATACATGCGAAGTAAAAGAACATAATTTGTGTTTAGCTCTTGAATTTAACACTTGTTTTAGGATGCAGGGCTTGTCATAGTGCCTATTTTAAGGCTCAAATACTGAGACAAGACTGAAATCTCACCATTTTCTCATCAGAATAACTGGAATGTGCCTAGATACTTGACCATTTCAAACCCTGCACGTTCTTTGACCTTCTCAGGCCTTCTCTTGTGCATGTCGTATTATCTTTTCTGTCCACAAAGATTTTGAAAAAATCAGCAGAGTACAAGTAGCCCCTGAAATAAAGGCGTCATTCAAGGAACAAAGAAGTAGAAGGAGGGCTCCACTTAAAATGATGAAAATCTTTAATTTTTATTTAGGTATACTTGTACGGACACGTGTATATACAAATACAGATCGTATGGGTTTGTTTGTGTGTGTTCTTTTTTTTTTTTTTTTTTTTTACATTTTCTTTTACGTTTATATAATGTCAGCGTTTCAAAACAGCACTCGATGAGTAAGTGCAAAGGAACTGCAAAGCGGGCAGTACAAGCACAGGAACACACGGAGCTGGACTTCACACCCAGACGCACACACAATGAGTGGCTTCAATGGGGTGTCAAGAGTAAGCATGGAAAGCGGATTTGGACTCATGGGTAACCTCCAACATGCCAGCATCTATTAAACTGTACAGACAATGGGAGCAAGCCCATTGTAGGGAGATTTGTCTCACATCCGAGCAGCTCTGGGGCAAATGCATGGGAAAAACTCAGTGATGCCAAACCAGAGACAGACCTGCCCATTCACGGTTCTGAGGGAAAACCAAACGTGGGAGGAAGGCGAGAGACAGAAAAAGTAAACATAAGAAATAAAAGGGGGGTGTAGGCAAACGGGGGTGTTGGTGGAGGTGGTTTCCAAAAGAAAAACTAGTGATCACAGCTCTGAGAGCAATGAATGGAGGGTAGGGGTTTAAACTGTTTTTTGTTTTAAATTTTGGGGAAATTAATAAAAATGGCTGCTGCCGTTGCTAAGGCACCAGAGACAGAGTCCCTGAAAGTCCACAGGTACTGTGTGAGTCTTCCTTTCACAATGACTCAGAGAGAAAGATCCCCCATTTAACCTTCCTAAATGAACTGGTTTGAAACCTTTCCCATGCTTGGGCTGCACGTGATACTGACAAGACTCTTCCTGGGGAAGAATGAAAACCACCACAAACAGAAAACCAAACCAAAGTACAGAACCGTTACTAAATTCCCTAAACCTTTTCAAACCAACATGCTGGGGGGAAGAACACCACAGGGCTCCAACATCAGACCTTGAAAACATTGAGGACAAAATGTTGATCAAAAAAGTCATGTTGTTCCAGGTCCCAAGATGGTGGAGTCTTAAGATTGGGAGGGCGACGACCACACGTGAGTCCTGTATGGAGCAGTGTCTCGGCCATTTGTGACTCCTCTTAGCCACGTCTACACTGGATGTTTCAAAGCCTCAATGCATGTTTTGTATCCTGAAAGACTATTGTTCTCACTTACAAAAGACATAAGAATCAAATTAATACTTTATTATCAAACACTATATACAACAGAGGTTGCTAATAATACAGAATTTAACGAATGCAGTTTTTTTTAACGTTTTACTTTTCTTTCCTCTGCCACCCAAGAAAGTACAGTACAAAACAATAGTCTAAACTAACACGAACTATTACCTGGTCTATTAAAGGATACACGGTATCCACTAAACAGACAGAGCCTTATTTTCCCTGCTTCATGTTGCAAAGCCCTTGGCAACCAGGGGCAAAGGTCGCTGGGGTTTGACTGACTGGGGCTGAGAGGCAGCAAAGGCTGCCCTTCATACTTCTGAATTGTTTTTGAAATTAAAAGCTGCTACAAAGTTGCGTCGACATCCTCCTAAGCCCCCTGAGGGTTGTAACACCATCACAAAAGGCCACCAGCACTTTTTGGACAAGATGAAAACTGCATGATACCAATCGTCTTCTTGAAAACTCCATGGCAAGCGTTACCTACAATTAACGTCACTTTTAGGGAGAGAAGCACATTGTCTACTGGTGTGGATAGTCTTGCTTTTTTTTTTTTTTTTTTTTTTTTACATTTAATTTGTAGCGGCACAGTGGTGAGGGGGTCTAATTTCACTGTTAAAAATGAAAGACAATGGCAGAGAGGGCCATGAGTAATTAATTATTTTATCATTTGTTAGAGACAAATGCTAGAAAAACCACAGAAGTCACCATTTCTAAAATGAAATTAGCACTGATAATGTAGTTATGACTAACTGGAATCATTACAGGATCATTTAATTTCCTTGTGGTCATAGAACATGCAATATTATTTTGGTTCTATTGATCCATTTTAGAAGGCATCTTTTTCCCCCTACCCAAATCCCACTGGACCAACAAGCCTGTAACTATTAATAAAAAAGAAGTATTACTGGATATTACTGAGAGTTCTGAGTATATAAATAGTTAATGCAAAAAAATAATCCAATGCTGTGAACTTTTGTTTCAGTGAAATCGTGGCTGCCTTCTGTGATAAGACTCTGCCACTCCAGAGAAGTTCCTGATGTCTGGGGGAATAGGATTTAATCGGAGAGGCTGGCAACCTCTCACATGGTTCCAAGTGCGAACAGACCCAGCATTAACATCCACTCCAAACGGATCGGGTAAGCCCAGATTACATTTCAACATGTGTACAACTCTCCAGCGTGCAGCGCCTTAACAGCTGCCTTTCATTCACATATCTCTGTAATTCAGAACCACTCACAGTTCTTAGCAAATTCCCATTCATGAAGTCTATCCATAATATGACCCCTCTTTTTTAACATGTACATTAAAAAAAAAAAACCCAGTATATTAAAAATTCCTTATTGTGCTGGAACGCTTCCAGCTTTTCACATCTTACACGATCATTGCATTTATTTTTTGTTTTGTTTTGAAAGGCATGGTTTCTATTATTGACATGTCCTGCAATAGCAAAAAAGGCTTGATTTCTTTTCTTTTCCATTGGTCTGACACTTTTCCCTGTCTAGGCTTTGGAGTTCAAAGTTCGTGACAGCCTCACCAGTAGCAACCCCCAAGGCTTGCATTTCCTGGTAATCGACTGGGAACATCCCTGTTGGCCGTGCTGATTTACTCTCCTCTTGCCCACCCCTACAATGAAACAGGGCAGCACCCCCCCCCCATATTTCTAAATGTATCAAGGGATACCACTTTTTCTCACAAGTTTAAATAGGACAAGCATATATACTCACTCTCAGCATAAAGTATATCTAAATAATGTATATTCTATTCTAGTGGATTTTTAAAAAAATAGTTTGTTAAAGTCTTTGGGACTCCATCTTGTTTATCTCCCACAGATAAACACATGTTCCCCCTACGCTTCAGGCTGTGTCAGAAAGGGAAAGAATATAAAAAAATCAACTCTTGAATTTTTTTTGTTCCAAACTTTGGAATTTTTATTCCAAATTTCCCTTTAGCCCTCCCAAGTAGTATTGACTCTTCCGGGGACAGGGGTTTGTTGTCTGAGCCCCTGTAGTCGTGGAGTGTGGAGCAAAGTGTGGGTGTGAGGGTGGGAGTCAGGGAAAGGCCACAGCACAATGGCGCTCCAGCAAAGCCAAATTACATCTCCTCTGGCCACTGACACCCTTTCCTTGGTACACATTGTTCCCCCAGAGGAGTATCCAAAGCTATTCCATATACACTCATCAACCCTGGCTTGTCAGCCTCGGGGAAGGTCACTTTATTTGTAAAAATGCCTCTTTCAGTTTCTTTAAAAAAAAAAAAAAAAAAAAAAAAAAAAAGTTGTAGCACCATGGTGATCTGTATTCAAAGGAAAAGAAAAAAGTCTGGTGTGCGCTGCCCAGTCACCAAAAAAATTAATTAGAGGCACTCACACATATATATCCCCCACCCAACGTAGCGTGTTTTCACACTTGCTCTGTGCTAACATTCCGGCACTCGACCCGCCTCCTAGACAAAAAGGCTTCTTTTACGGAGCACAAGTTTTGCTGTCAAGAATGCTTTAAGAAGACAGTCAGTCACCTTTTAAAAAAAACAAAAACAAAAAAACAGAAAACCAGTGTCTCAACCTTTCAGAAGCCTGTTCATTTACACACTCCTAGAGGAAATGGTGTAATATTATATCTATTCTTAATACCTCCCCTCTGGACTTGACATGGTGACATGATGCCCTGCACGATCATCTTACAGTCCTGAATGAGAAGGCGTAAGTAAGTATTGCATGGGAGAGGAAAACCCTCCTGGGCCTCGGCATCACCGGCTGCATCTGCCACTATCCTTCCTCGTCCACGTACCGCTGACACCGCGCTAGAGGAGGTGAGCTCTCGGAGGAGAATGCACAGGAGCAGACGACCACGGCTGTCGCTATAACCATTGGGCATTTTCATCTGGAGTCCATCTAATTTGCAAGGGGTGAGAGAAGGCAAGGGCAGGGGTGGGGTGAAGTGAGGGAGGCAGCAACTGTGTTAGCTCCCCCGGCCCCAAGTTGTTGCTTAGAATTCAGGCTGAAAGAAAGAAAACAAAAAATCTGACATCTGCCAAAAAACCAATAACAAATCCCTTCTTAGGATGAGCAGTTGGGTGGATCTCTGGTGTTCCAAGACCCTGATGTTTTCTGTGACAGGTGACGGGAGGAGACGGTGCTATAATGTCAAAAGCATCGCCAGGAGGAACAGCAGGATTGCCAAAAGGCGGCTGGGTATCCTCGGTGTTTGTGCCGCATTCTCGCCGCGGGATGGCTCGGCTGACTCATGTACGGTATCATCTGTTCAAATAGAAAGCACACATTCCAATGAGATTTCACATCCTTAATAACTCTCTTGCAGCAGCCTGCTGTTAACAGACCGCGCCACCCTCTGCAAAGTAGGGTAATGAACCTTGTGCCACCATTGACTTTCATGTCTGCATAATCACTCATTATTTACAGCAAACAAAGGAGAGGCAGAGGAAATTGGACTTTCTTGGCAATATTAATACTTTCCGTAAAAGCTGAGGTGAAAAATGTGCACACACTGTAACCTTTGGCACGTGAGCTACTCGGGTTTGCTAGCAGTCAAACAAACACACTATGCACAAACTTGGTATCTGAATGTACCTTTTAAACCCAATATGCCATGGAGAAGCGAGTAACGGGGGCAGGGGTGGCAGGATGCAGTTAATGTTGGCATATTAGTGGTTAACCAGAATGGGCTGCCCTTTTTCCTCTTTTTAGCGGTTTCATAGGATTAGTGTTGAATGCCTGGTTGCTGGATGTCTAGATGAATTTTCAAATGTG
The DNA here is from genome assembly GCF_949987535.1 of Balaenoptera acutorostrata. NCBI lineage: Eukaryota > Metazoa > Chordata > Mammalia > Artiodactyla > Balaenopteridae > Balaenoptera > Balaenoptera acutorostrata. The sequence continues at coordinate 91,307,558 of NC_080065.1, forward strand.
AAGAATTAAATGCCAAAACAACAGCATTTTAACTAAACTACACGTAATGCTCACTAAACCTAAATAAATAAATTGGTGCCCACTGGCTTGCCTACAATTAGGAATCAATTATGGTGCTATTTCTATTACAAACCCTGTATCTCCAGGATTAAATTACTTGAACTTGACTATTTTTATTTTTGTCAGGCTGAAGCTGGGCACATAAATTATCAGTGTGGATGCAAATTTTCCTCTAAATAAAATGGATTAAGTGAGGTAAGCTTCTTTTATTTCGCTATAAAGTGTTCTATGAGACTGCCTCTGACTTTGGATAGCCTTCCTGAGCTGCGTGATTAACAGGCTTAACTTCGAAACAGGAACTTTGCAGCAATTAGTACCCAAAGATAGACTGGAGGCTTGCCTATGAGCCATGCTATGCTCTGGTGTTGCCGGTCTTCTTCCTTCCACCTGGCGTAACTCGTGCTTTTAGACTCAGTGATCTCTGAACTACACGTGGGGTCCCCAGTGGGATTCTTTGGTAGATTTTATTTTAGCATCAGGAGAACTTCCTGTAGGAGCTCAGCGATTGTCAGGCTGGATTCACTCTATGGTCAGTCAGAGAGAATGGGTACAAGTGAGACTCTAGTGGTTGTTCCCAATTCTGTAGACCTCAAAGGATAATCCCTAGATATCCCTGAATGACCCACCTCGAACACCTTAATGGATTAACTCTATTCTATTAAATTCATTTCTGTTTTCACATCACACAGCACGTCACAACAGGGATGCTTTTTCTTTACTAGGCGGAGTCACACTCCTTGTTATTTGTCCTAAAGCGACCACCTTTTAGGCTCAGGCTGGCCTCTACTTCAGGTATGCTCACGTGGGCTGTTTCTGTTCATTACATCCACTCCCTATATGAACTTAGAAATATGTCTTCTCAGCATCGAGGCTTCTGCTCTGGAGTGCTCGTATCATTTTAGCCTGTCCCCACGTGTAGAAGCTGCTGCATCCCTGTGTCAAATTTGCTCTCCTCTCCCGGACCTTAGCAAACCTGCGTGGAATACCTATTAGCTTAGGAGACTAGAAAAGGTTAGGGAGCAAGAATGGGAAGTTAAATGGATGCAGGGGAAAATATAAAGCCCCACATGATGCAGTCAAATACTTGTGTACTCTTTTCTCTGCTGTTTCTTAGCCTTGCAGATGTATTAAATCTGTAGTTAGGAGGTAGACATAAATGCCCTCAACAGCCCTGAAAAGGAAATCCAAATCACTGTCTTAAGAGCACCAACCTGTTGTTATTCGGAATAATAGAGTACTTCAGGCTTAACTGTGAAAGAACCATAAACCCAGAGGATTCCAGAGTTCATTGTGAAATACCACTTATATTCATACACCTGAAATTACATCAGCTATTGGGTTCTTCTCAGTCTTATCTTCACCAACACATTACCCAGTCCTCTTCCTTGTAAAGTTTGGAAGTGTACTGATAAAAGAGGTACCCAAGTAACACGTCGATACTCAGCTGTGAGCTTGACGGGGACTCGCCTTCTCAGTCTGACCAGGGTGCTCAGCGAGGGCTGTCCATGCTCTAGCCCACGCAGCACAAGGTGGGGGAATGAACCTTGCACACCTTTGAGACGAAAGCGTTTGTTTATCATGTAAGAGAAGCCATGAGGCCAATGTGCCTTTTGATCCTCGAATCATGGCCATCTTTGGAATTAGCCTTTTTCTAAGCAACCAACCAGTAAGTACCCTCTTGCCCTCAAAGGAGAAAATCAGTCCCCTTAGGGGACCAGGGTTCTTCTCTTCTCACTGTAACATTGGTCCCGGCCCAGGATTCTACACAGCATCCTTTGATTAAACAGGGAATCAGTGTTGGGAGGTTCTACAGCCCCCAGGAAGCAAAATGAAAAACAGGCTGTTTGTTATTTAGGTAAGTCTGAGCAATTTCAGAATTCTAAAGAGGAATTCATAAGCCAAATCTATCCCAATGGAAATTACACCTAAACATGAGAGAATTTCTAAAACTTGTAACAGTGAATGTGGCTTGGAAAAAGAAAATACTTCTCTTCAGAAGCCAAATCAAGTCTTGCCTCCTGGCTACAGGATTCCACAACATGAGGGTTTCAGTGGTTTTGGAGCATATTATGTGTCAGTGTCTGCCCTGAGATCATCCTGTATCCCTGATGATAGGAAACTGGCAGGCAGAGTGTACAAGCAAACAAAAAAGACAAATACATTCCAAAGACAGGTGAATTAGTATACATTGCTGAGAACATGCAGTGGAATCCTTTCAGCCTTGCTGGCTTCATAAAGTCTGGGTCTGCACTCAACCATCCAGCACAGTGGGTGCGGAGCTGCAAGTATGAATTTTCTAAGGAGTACAGGGAAGTATCAAATCTATTATTGCATTCGTGCAGCCAGGGATCATAGTTCAACCTTGTCTTACTTTTTTAGTGAAGGTGATCACCAGAACACCCTTAAATATAGTCATAACTGACTCAGGGAGCTTCTTCCTGCAAGCACACCTGCATGCCTCTCCCCAACACACACACAGTCTAACCACATTCTGTCAAAGCTTTGCAAACTTCTATCAGTTACAGGTGTATAGATTTGGGGGCCATCATGGATTTAAATGCTCACTGAAAGAAGAGTCTGTTTCCCCAAAGACAGTGAAATATGTTCACATGTGAATGCATGTTAGTATCTTGCATTTTATCATTAGTTGAATTCAAAGGTAGTTTTCCTAATGTCAGAACAGTCCTCAGTGTGCCTCTTCATTACCAGTGAAAAACATGCAATCTGTTATGTTTCTAAACAGCCTCTTGCTTTCCCGATAAGCAATGGAATTTACCTGGAAAAAGGATTACTGGAAAGCTCTGCCTACATTCTGCAACGGTGCAACGGTGTGCATCAAAAACTCTTAATTCAGGGTAACTTATAACATGCCCAACCCTGCCGCTCAGCCTACACGTGACTTATGAACAAAGCCAAGATAGTAAAGTTCTCTCCATGGACATTTCTATGTCTAGCAATGGTAAGAGAATCCTTTTATACTAATGTAGGAATGGGAGTTGAGAAATATGAATATTACACCTGGATCTGTGTGTAACTAGCTGCATGGCCTGGGCAAGTTACAAAAGGAAGAGTGTAGACTCTGGGGTCCTTAAAAGATCTCATCTCACTCACAGATCCTGTGATGGCCCAAGTCCTCAAGCTTGTGAGGAGTCTGGAACCTTGAAAAGCCACAGTAATGCTTCTAGATTTCCAGAACACAATTAAAATGTCTCCATGTCAGCACTCATTCCTTGCAACTTTCTAAAGCAGCTAACGGATCCCTGGGGAGCCACTATGGCCTCTGAGAGCTTATTGTACACACCTCTCCTCTGTGCTCTAGATAAGATGCCTGCCTTAGAAAAACAGGAATGCTTGGGGAAAAAGCCTAACTCTTCCTGTCAGTTACAACGTGGAAGCTATTGTATGTCCTGAGGCACCACATTTACTCAAGGTAAGTCTCCCTAGGCTCATTGACTGTGTGTCCCAGTAACAATACTCAAAGGATAAAGTGGACCTCACAACCTTTTAATTTCCAGGGCCATCAGAAAGGTAAGTCCTACTGCAAATAGGTGAAAAAAAGTCTCTGTTTACATAAGAGGGGGCTTACAACTTTCTGGGAAGAGGAAATAATTCTACTGTCCTTAAGCTTTGAGATAGATAGTCACAGGAGATAAGTAAGGAAACGAGTGAAGATCTCAAGCAAGTAGGGTGAGGAAAGGAAACCGCAGGTAGGTGGGCATCCAGGGGCTTTGAGGCACACTCAGTGAACAGAGGATAGAGGGCTCCCCACACCTCATAATCAGTCTAGCTGCATTAAAGAGCCAGATTGGATTTATAACCAAATGGAGAGTTTACAGAGTTTACATTATCCACAGTATGCTGCAGTACAAAGGCTTCAATGATCCCGTTGGTGGGTTTTATTTTTCTTCATAGTGATGATGGGAAAGTTTGGGTGTATGGAAGATAGAAGCAGTAGAAAAAATTTACTTATCCTCGATACTTGTTTTGCCTCAGTTATCAAGGATCACGTTTGGCTCGACAGACTACTGCGGATACGTTTGTGGGAGCAGCAGGTGCCTGAGTTTGTGGTGTTAGGAGGCAACATGATTATGCTTCTCCAGACCTATTTATTTCTATTGACAACAGCACAAATAATATTTGAAGTAAAATGAAGTCCTTTAGATCAGTTCAATGATGCATGTGAATTTCTAGAGAAAACTAAATAGGTTGAATTAGTTGCTATTTTGTGCACTAGTCTTATGACTTTTATCCATAGGTTTGGATATAATATAAAAGTAAAGTTTTATAAGCACATACAGTAGACATTTTTTTCTGTCTTACATGAAAACAGATCCATTAATAGTCACAGTGATTCACCAGCATGCTCAGAGGATATGGTAAAAAAGTAGTGAGACGTTTAGCATTCTGATGGGGCTTCTATACTAGGATACTGCATTGTATCAAACCCATGTCAAAAAAAAGAAAAGTCATAATTTATCTAACATGCATTACACAGAGATACTGGAGGAATGAGGTAGAATATAAGTAATATTAGCATTGCTAGCAATGAGCAAAAGCAGAGCAACTGTAACATGCAAACATGCGGAGAGGAAGAAAGGAAAAAAAGTACTGAAGCACCAGAGAGAGATGCATTTGTTAAGAGAGATTCTCTAAGCATACTAACCTGCTGGTTCTAATGAATTTTCTACTTTGTCGTTAACATCGAAAACACGATCATGAACACCTATAGTTTTCATACAGCTATCTATAACAAAAATAGAGATAACAGCCAAATATGTTAGTGAAGACACCCTTAAACTCCCGTTTCTTTCTTTTTTCTTTCTAATTTTTCCTTTTACTTATGGAGAGACTGTTTTACAATCAGTGGCATGTATCCAAATGCCAATATTGTTCCCATTTGCTGTGCACGTACAACAGTCTGAGAAACAACAAGTTAGCAACTGCTGTGTACTTAAAGGCATCATGAAAAATAATGAGAAAAAATATGATGAAAACTGAAACATGGATGTTGATAATACAAAACAGATACCACACAGGATTTACAGTAAAAAAAAGTTTTACCGCTGTGAACCAGACCACACAATAGAGCATGCGCAGTGAAGCCACCCTCGGAAGCTCATTTTAGTGAACTTACTTGTTGGTCGCACAAAGACTTTGAGCTTTAGACAGGACCGTCTTCCATTATCTGGGATTGCAGAGGCTGTGGAAAAGACAAAAAGAGAGAGCAAGAGAGAAAGGAGAGAACACCACCAGATTATTCATTTTCAAATGCAAATGGTCCACAGTAAATTCTTTCATGAACAATGGGCGCTTACTCTAATTCTTCCCAGAAGATGAAAACAGAAATACTTTTCAGACTGACACTGACTGACTGCTATCGAAGGGGCTACTTTCCTATACCTATCTTTCCTTTGCAATACAATAAAGAAAGAATCATGCAAGAACATTGGTAATCTACAGAAGAATACTTTGGATTCTTATTTCAAAGGCTCTTGCGTTTAACTTGATCTGTAATCAGTTTTCTCTAAAATACGAAGATAACGCCTGAGTCCTCCTGCTTTCATAGAGAGCTCCTCCTCTGCTGCAGGAAAGGGGCCCGCAGCCACCAGAGCCCAGGGTGTAAGCGTTGGCAAAATCCAGTTAACAGTTACAAGGCCAACTTCAACATGACCTAGTTCTGCTGGGGAAAGCAAAGCTCTGTCTGTCCTGAAAGCCTGTCTGTCAGTGCTTTGCAGGTAATTCAATTAGAGGTTTTACTCAGAACTTGGCTCCACATTCTGTGTGACTAAACCGAACCCAGCAACTTCCATCAAGCTATTATAAGTACAATATGCTATTGAGAAAGTACTGGGTTGCAAATGGTACATTTATTTTTAAAAATTTGCCACAGAGAAGGATGGAATTAATAAAGTGGGCTTACCAAAACATGACAACATGTTTCAAGTTATAAATCATTTGAGGAAGAAACTTTCTTCTCCTCTTCAAGATAATAAGACTGTAAACCTCCCCTGCGTTTGAAAGATGATCGCGCCTCAGTATACCCAGCATAACGTCAAAGGGATTTCCAAGGCAGTAAGACCCTTAACAATCACATATGTTTACACATGCATTCTAGAGATGACAAAAATTACAGACATGAGTGCTGCATACTTTCCTTCCTATGTATTTGCTTCAAGTGTTTTCTTTGTTCAGAAAGAGCAGATGATATCAGTCAAAATACACATGGCTCACAATTAGTTTGGTAATACCCTCAGTGACAAAGCGAGGACCAGTGTTCAGTGTGCCTTCTCCCTCCTCTATTCTTACTGTCCCTCACGGTGAGCCCAGAAAACCAAAATGCTGATTTTGCAGGTGAGAGGATTCAAGATGCGAACTCCAGACTAATTTCCCAACAATCTCCTCATGTAACTCCAGGTCCACATCCTGGAGGAGAACTTATAAAGTCAGTCACCACCTAAAAGACATCAAGCTGGAAAGGACCCCCGTGTCGCTATTCAACACCTGTTGAAAACTCTCTTAATTCTTAGACCAAAGTAGATACAGAAAAAATGTTTTCAGCCCTCCTCATCTTCGTGTTCGCTCTGACAAGCAGTTAAGAAGTGCTAACAGCTGGCTTTGCTGTAGGCTTTCATTAAATCAAAGTTGGAAAAACTCCCTCTACTGACATTTACAGTAACTAGTGTGTTATTTAGGGCACAATATTTGCACTCTGTGGTTTGATCCAGGAAATGATGTCCTTCCTGTGGACCCCAACTGCAAATGTGCATGTCACAAATACAGTACACATAGGTGACTCCAATTCATTAGAAAAACCATGGGTTCTTGAGATAGTTTATATCTTATTTATGAGAGGTGGTGTGAAAAAGTGACACATGGATATTTACGCTGCTGTGCTTATGGATTTCTGAGCTGAGATGAACTTACTGCAAGCCTCGTGAACTTGATTTACCACATGCAATAGCTGATTTTACTGATGATACTGTAAGATATAACAGGCTCAAGGCAAGATAAAATGTTTGTTTTAGTGGGGGAACTTCTTAGAGTTAGCACACATTTTTCAGATTTATATATAGGAGAAATTCTATAAATCCAGGACATAAAAATCAATCATCGTGGGGCACGCTGGAATAACTAAACATCAACAAATGATAAACTGTCCAGGAAAAATTCAAGAGAGTTCTCTCACCAGCTCGCAAAGAGGGACAATTAGCCTTAGTTACTGGATGAGCTATATTATTCTGTACACTAAGAATATTAAATGTACTTTTTATATAAAGACCTCTCTTCCCCATCAGACTTCTCCCTTAGTTCCTCTTCTCCTCTCTATCACCAGAAAAGCTATATAACAATGATAACGTGACTGATACCTTATGATGCTGTTTGACTATTATACTCTAATCCTTAGAAAGACTGATGAACAAAGAATATAGACATATAATGTGAGTACACAGTGCAGATTACATTAAGTCACTTGACTCCACAGCCTCTGACCTGAGCTCATGAAATCTTAACCTAAGTCGGTATAACTTGGGTTCCTTGTTTGCCACGTTGAAAAACAAAAATGATACCAGAAGGCATAAAAACTTTTCCCATATGTCAGCAAAACTCAATTTTTTATGCAAGCTTTAAAAAACTGGGAGTGTGGCTTTATTCCATGTCATGTTCCAGGTTTCTTAACCCCACACCTCTTGCCTGACAAATAGAGGGTGCCTTTATACCACTTACTAAGAGCGATTATTATTAATTATTAGTAATATTTGAATATATAAGGTAATATGAAAGTACTTTACTAGTCACACCTAAACAACAAAGCAGAGGCTTGAAGCATTAAAAACACAAAACAGAGGAACTGAAAAATGTAATAGTCACACAAGTAAATTTATAAAGAAAATCCTCTTGGGATCAATTATGAGCAAGATTGAAGATGGACAGTAAAAACTGAAAATGTGTCTGGCCTTTGTCAGGAGGTCGGTATTATCGATCTCTATGATTCTAGAGACACACATCACTTTATAATAGGCAACACTATTTTAGTTAAAACAATACGCTGTTTTCCTTAGAAAATTAATAGTGAACGTTTGGAAACTGATTGATAGTGAATAATTACTACCATGTATTATATATTACTGCAGCTTTATCTATCTAGCCACTCAAACGCTTTTAAAACTGCTGCTATGCACAGTTGCCCTGTTAGGTGCTATGGATGCAAAGATGTAAAAGACAAACTGTTTCTGTCCTTGTGCTGTGCTTATCCCAGCTGAGGACATAGGTAGGAAACACAGTTTAGGGACCAGGAGGCATCCATGTGGTAACTGAGGTTTGCATGAGCTTCATCTGGGCATGTGAGGGTGTCCCGGGAGTGTATATCAGAGGGAATTTTATCCAGGCTTTACAGGTCCTCCAGAAGCCAACCAACAGCAACTGGGGCAAAAGAATTATAACATTTCATCCCTAAGTTCCCAAATTGGAGCTTTAGCAACCAAAAAGGGGTCTTCACCTGCAACAGGGGAAGAAAACCTAGACCTGAACTCTTCCTATAATGATATTTGGATTTTCTGTGCTGGAGAGGGTGTGGAGAAAAGGGAAGCCTCCTACACTGTTGGTGGGAATGTAAACTGGTGCAGCCACTATGGAGAACAGTATGGAGGTTCCTTAAAAAACTTATAATAGAACTACTGTATGACCCAGCAGTCCCACTACTGGGCATATATCCGGAGGAAACTCTAATTCGAAAAGATACATGCACCCCAATGTTCACAGCAGCACTATTTACAATGCCAAGACATGGAAGCAACCTAAACGTCCACGGACAGATGGAAAGATAAAGAAGATGTGTATATATTTATACAATGGACTATTACTCAGCCATAAAAAAGAATGAAATAATGCCATCTGCAGTGACATGGATGGACCTAGAGATTATCATACTAAGTGAAGTAAGCCAGAGAAAGATAAATATCATATGATATCACTTATATGTAGAATCTAGAATACAACACAAATGAACTTATTTACAAAACAGAAACAGACTCACAGACATAGAAAACAAACTTATGGTTACCAGGGGAAAGGGGGGAGGGAGTTTGGGATTACAATATACAAACTACTGCATATAAAATAGATAAACAACAAGGTCCTACTGTGTAGCTCAGGGAACTATACTCAATATCTTGTAATAAACTATAATGGAAAACAATCTGAAATATATATATATATATATATATATATATATATATAACTGAATCACTTTGCTGTACACCAGAAACTAACACAACATTGTAAATCGACCACACTTCAATAAAAAAAAAGATATATGGATTTTAAAATAGAATTTGTCAGATTAAAATGAGAAATTCAATTCATGTCTTGAACATTTGTCACATAATCCAAATTCATATCCCTTTACTCAGTTTACTGCTGAAAATGTACATTTGGAGTCAGGAAGCTGGGAGTAGGGGTGCGGGGACCATTAAAACAAGCGCAGCCTCCCATTCCACGATCTTAATAGCAACTTTATAAATCAATCCACAGAGTCCCTTCCCCCTAATGATCTGCAAAGTAGCCATCACAACCTTACAACACATAACGAAATATAATCTAGGGGCCCTCTGGTTCTCCGTGTTTAGAGTAACCTGCTAAAAAAGGGCTGCTTATCTTCACTCTGTTGCATGACCTCAGACAGGAGCTCTAACTTCAGCCATTCCTGAAAACCTGTTTGCTTGCTCTGCTGGGGCGCAGGTGAGCACCGCTCAGCACTTATCAGCCAATTTGATACATAAAGGGGACCACATTCAATGCCTCCAAATCAGTACTTCCAAAGGCTGTATTCAGCATTGCAAATATTTGTAGCATTCACATCACAATTAACTGTGGGCCCGTCGGCTGGATGTGGCATCCTGCTTGTGGCAGGCAACTTCTGACCTAGCTCCCACAGTCCGCACCTGGTACGCATGCGCCGTGTCTGCCCCTCCCCTTGAGAGTGGGCTGGCCCTGGTTTCTTGCTTCTGGTGAGTAGAATACAGCAAAAGTGATGGGATGTCACTTCTTCGATTATGTTGTAAGAGACTGTGCCCTCCTTCTCCTTAGCACTCTCGCTCACCTTCTGAAGCAAGGTGCTATACGGTGAGATCCTCAGCGGAAAGGCCCACCCACATGGCAAGGAGCAGAGGGAGACTTCCAGACAAGCGCGTGCAAGGAACTGACACCTCAAGTGCAACAACCCGCAAGGAACAGAACCCAGCTAACAATCACGCGACTGAGCTACAAACTGAATCCTTCTCAGCCGAGCCTTCAAATGACTGTTGCTTTGGGAGAGACCCAGACCCAGAGGACCCAGCTAAGCTGCCCCTGGATTCATGACCCACAGAAATTGTGAAATAATAAATGCTGTCTTAGCCACAAATTCGGGGCTTAAGAGCTAACTGACATAATGCTGTGCAATCAAGGGTTTCCCATGCCCACTTGAGGCTTCAGGACTGAGGCACCGGAGTGCACTGTGCTGAAGGCTTCCCCAGCAGCTGCGCCCTGATTCCGCTGCCACGTCTAAACAAACGCACCCCTTAGGAGTTTACTTTTCAAGCTACTGGTACAAGTCCACTTAAAACAGGCCTTGAAGAGAGGTAATTATAAACTGCTGTTGAGGAAACGCTACAAGACATCTCTATTTGTTTTCACTCCAGCATTTAAAAACTGTTTTTCATTTTCCTCCCCATGCCGCTTAGCTTTTGCTAATGTAATCGCAGCCTGTGCCGTTTCTCGTCATTAGCATGATGCCTCACATTCACTCCAAATTGCTGGGGGAACCTAAATGAGCTTTGATACAAGAACGTAAACTTAAATCATAAGAGAGAATGCCGTTCCTCAAATGTGAGAAATAGAATATAAAGATGGGCTTGAAAACACTGGAAATAAAAGGACTTTAAATAATAAGTTAAAATTTCTCTTCGTATCAAAAAACTCCTATTTATCTTTTACACAGGCTCTCAAATTAAACATAAACATCGTGAGATTTTAAGCAACTCAAAAGCAATCAAGGAAACAAATGTTCTTCTTCATAAGGAACCGAAAGTTTAGAAGGAGAGGGTTGATTCTCATATTTTCTTCACATTTTCAGGCCCAATCCTGTACTCATTAGTTCATTTTATCATCCCTCTGCCTAACCTTATTCATCCTCAAATCGTAATTCCAAAAGCCAAATCCTTCTCCTTTTCTGTGTCCCTTGTCAACCTGGGTACTTTGGGAAATTTTATTTTTAAAAAATAATCAGCTGCTTCTTTTCCAAAGAAATGAGTGTGTGTGTGGGGGGGGGGGAGGGCGGGTATTAAAAACACAGTTTTCCATTGTGTTTGCCACAGACAATATTTCTTAATTTGTGCAAGTCCAAAGAAAAGATGGGCTATTAGCTGTTAGCACAGCCCAGTTTTTCCTCTGGCTGGGTAGGTTTTCATGTGGTCTCACATACAACATAGATATATGTAAATTAGAAAGGCGATGGCAGAATTAAGCATTAATATTCTTTTCACAATAAATGCTGAAGAAGTAAAGCCCATTTAAACAAATGGTACTATGGAAAATGTCTTGTAGAATTTAATGAGTCAATAAAATCCATTTTGTGTATGTGGGTGGAGAGTGGGTAACAGAAGAAGAGGTGGGAATAGGATAGAGATTAACCAAAGCCATATGGACTTCTTGGAAAATGGTTACCAGATCCTCAGGAAAAGTCTTAAAACAAAAGTTAGGCCTCTTGAAAGAAGACCCCAGCAACAACTTGCAGCTGGCTATCTGCCCTTCTTAAAAGCAGCACAATACCTAATTTTCATATTAAAAACAAAATCACCAGTTATGATGCAATACATCTCACCAGTCTACCTTTTGAGATTTAAAAGTCACGTTTTAATAACCTGCTTTTGGCCCTGGGTTTATCAAGCTTGCCCCCTAAGAGCAACCTCAGCCCCCAACTACTCTGCCCACACAATTCATCTCCCACAGCCTGCTGTGTCTCAAGACTTGAATCACTGGCAGGTTAAGGTCAAAGCCCCAGAGGTAAAACTTGGAAATGAGGTTACTAAGTAAAGGTGGAAGCGTTGGAGAAATTTAAAATATCATGTAAACAACAGATACTTTGATATGGCTCTGGGGATGTTTCTTTTTAAAAAACTAGAAAAGGAAGAGGGGTATTTCCAACAATAAAATAAGGGTAGAGTGTACTCTGCAAGCTAAATCTTGGTTTCAACAACAGGGAACTGTAACAGGGATAACAAATTAGAGCAGAGTTCAGGGTGAGAGAAGTAAAATAAGTTCCAGCTGTGCAGCCTCAGACAAAAGAAAAAATAGGCGGTACCCACCCATCACACCCATGTCCCCCCGTATCTCTCTACCCCCTTAGGCAAAGTTTCCCTGCAAACCCTAACCTAAGTGTTATTTAAATTCCAGCAGCTAAGCCTCAGTAGATCAATTAATTTTTCTTAGCAACCTCAAATAAATGGCTGAGGACAAATTCTTTCCGCTGATTTCTAGGAATAAACAAATAAGACATTATCATGTTTTTGTACACATTTGAAGTGTGGGCAAACTTTTACTTGCTTTTTAAAGCACAGTGACAACAAACTTGTTTCTACTGCTTATTGAGGAAGGCTAGTCCCATGTATTTTGATATCTATTAAGGCATGACCAAAAAATAACCTGGATTTCAGAGAATGCTTTTAAAATATCCTCTATAAGAAGCATTTCTAATTCTTTTTAAGAAAAATTTAAGTCAGCTTAAACCTCAGATTCTGAACCTAGACTTGATCTTCTTCCGTGATATGACTGGCAAATTCCAGCCCACATAGGCACAGAATGCAACATAACACTTACATATCATTTGAATTGTTAACAAAACCTTAAACACGAGGAAATATATAGTTCAGTTCCTAAATGGATATTTTACTATTTTTCAAAAATTCACTGAACATCTTTGAACAGTTAGGGGGAAAAAAAGTTTCCTATTATACACTAGTGTTGTAACTATTTTCTGAGACCTGGGCTTGCCTGAGGCAGTACTACTGAAATGACTGTACCAGGCCTTTAAGGTCAGATAGTTCTGTGTCTCTTGTTTGTGATGATTTTGGTGAATTTCACCTGCTCTACCAAATAGGTATAATCTGGCAAAAGACAGGAAAAATGATTCATTTATAAAGACTCTTCTTCAGCTAGAAGCCACATAATAAAGGTAATAACAACAAAAACAAAAACTCAGACAAATGCAGAATTCCTAGAATCCCAAGGAGGAACTGTTTATATTATTACTTTGACACAGGGTCCTTGGGTCATCTCTGTGATGTGCTATTGGGGTGACAGTTAACTGATAAGCAATGAAAGCCACAAATGCCATTACTCATTTATACAGTATTAACAGAAACAATGTCATTATCATACAGCACTAATGTAGCAAGACAGCAAATTACTAATAAACATCAAGTTAATACAATCTAAAGAAACTCCTAGAAAAAAGTTAATATTTCTTTGAACCCTTCATAACCACTTTCATCCTTATCTTCCTTGGTGAAGGGCCTTGGAAAGGACATGGGTTAGTAGTTTGAGTGCATGTATAATGATGATCTGAACTTTCTCCCTGGTTCACCCGTTCTGACTTGTTTTGTGCCTTTCAGTCCGCTGGTAAACCCACATAGGCTTTGGTTTCCCTGTGAGATTACCCCTCTAGAAAAAAAGTTGAAGTATGACCAACTTTAGAGGGCCTGTGAACTTCTATATTGCACTTGGAAACTCAGGGGACAGATCCCTTTAGATCTAGAACATCATTTCACTACTCCACAGATTGATGCCATCAGCTCTGCCCGTATTGCTCCCTCTGCACGGCAATTTCCCTAAAGCAAGCAGCCTCTGGTTCTAAGTGCAAATTTAGAGGGGGGTGGGGAGAGGGAGGAAGGGATCAGCTCTGGATAGTTGTGACAAAAAGTTATTTATGAGGCGTAAGGGAAACCAGGGGGACAAGTGTGACCCTTTATGTCTAGCCTAAATTCGACAAACTGGATTCTCCCATAGTTTTGTGTGTATGGAGGTTGGGGGTGGAGGGCAAAGGGGTTTATGTGAGGGTGTGGCCTGAAGCTGGGGTGAGAGTTTAGAGAAATCGGAAAGGGCAGTGAAAGACCCTGTTCCTTTTGGAAAAATCATGCTTAGTTTCTGTGAGTTCTTTTTTTCAACCCGTTTTAAGAGTGTGAGCATGTGATTATATTAGAGGGACACTGCCAAAGATGAGGACATAAATCCTGTAGAGAAGCAACCGGGCTGTGCACTGAGGCGGCCTCTGCAGCTGCACAGACTAACTGTGCTACAGCGATGGCCCTAAATAAAACCAGCCCAGAGGCGGTGCAAACACTGCACCCATGCCCACACCCATCTCTGGATATTGTGCTGCTGTAAATGGTTCCTACTCCTGTCTTTAATGTTCTTTTGCATCACATTTGGGTAAATATCTCTCTACACAAATCAGTCGTTTCTTTGGTTGTTCTTAGTCAGCAGGTCACCGTCCCCCCACTGTCTGCCATCTCTAGTAGTATGATTCGTATCTAGACAGGAGTCGCATTTGTTTGGGCAGCAGGCCCCTAAAGGAACCCTAGAGCCCTGAACAAATTAATGTTCTCTCTTTGGAAAGTTGAGTTCTACCAAGGATGGAGTTATTTAGGCACCAGGACTGTATGTTTTGTTTCACACCAAAAATGCTTTCCTTGATGAAGAATTTATGTTGACGGAGTGAAGAAAATCAAAGCTAATGATAGGGGCTGTATTCTTGTTTGCTCTGGTTGTCTCTAGGTTGGACCACTTCCAGTCAAGTTAAGGGGTGTGCGTTGCAGGGCATCACGCCACAGAGAGCAGCCAGGGTCTTTCATAATCTGCCCAACCCTGACTTGCGTCTTTCTCTCTCCTATTCTTTTCCCTCCTTCAATCCACATTAACAGCTAGTCCCAACAGTCTTTCCTTTCAGAACCCCCCTGGCTCCCTTTTCTCATGTGACCTTCCCTTTGCCTCTTAAAAATCCCAGCTTGCTCTGGCCACGTGAGATATTTCTCCATTTTTCCAACACACAGCCCTTCTGGGTTCTTACACTGGTCTGTTTCTGTCCCCTTGGTAGCACACAACCCATATTTCTGTTCTGTCTCAGAGCTGGCTGCTACACTGCATCTCTGCTACTAGAGTTACGAGTTTCCGGCGGGCAGGAGCTGTGCTGGGTTCTCAGTTCTGGGGAGGCCACTGCTTTGTTCGTAACATGTTCGATAAAGATGTGATTAGTCTACAGGTAACAAAAATCTGTATAGCTGCAAAGTGATTTGTTGACCAAATATAAACAAACTCAGGATTAGAATAAAAAAGAAAAATGAAGAGAGTGGTTAAGGAAGTTTTGTTTTTGTTTTTGTTTTAATTTATTTTTATATTTATTTTTGGCTGTGTTGGGTCTTCGTTTCTGTGCGAGGACTTTCTCTAGTTGCGCAAGCGGGGTCCACTCTTCATCACGGTGCGCAGGCCTCTCACTATCGCGGCCTCTCGTGTTGCGGAGCACAGGCTCCAGACGCGCAGGCTCAGTAGTTGTGGCCCACAGGCCCAGTTGCTCCGCGGCATGTGGGATCGTCCCAGACCAGGGCTCGAACCCGTGTCCCCTGCATTGGCAGGCAGATTCTCAACCACTGCGCCACCAGGGAAGCCCCGGAAGTTAGTTTTTTTTTTTTTTTTTAATCCCCTTTCCTGGAAGGTTCCTCAGCCCTCTCTACTGGCTCCTTCTTATGGAATGATGTTGGAAATTGAGACTTGATAGCCAAAACCCGAAGAGACATACAAAATTCAAGCAGGTATTATTTTCACGTTTTTGCGTATGTGGTCTAAGAGATAAGAAGTAAATGAAGGGAATGTGGGCATCATTAAACCCAAAGACATGCAGAATCTCATCAAATACCCAGCCTCAGTAGGGGTTGCAGGCCTCTCCAGTAAACAGGAGAATAAAGGCAAGTGGTGCTAGAATACAGGTGACCATGGGCTGCTTTCAGTAAGGACAGGAAAGTGATGTTTGGGGTGATTATGATCGAAGGTGAGAGTGAAGCCATCTGGCTGAAACCCTCTAGTCATTAAGAAGCCTTGGCAAGTTAAGGTACCTCAAATATTAAATGAGAACGTAATCCCAAAATTGTGTTGAGGGGATACAACCATACTTTAGTCACAGTTGAGTTTAAAAACAAAGTAGAGGCATTTTTAAAAGAATCAAGACCACAGAGCTAGTAATTTTTGTGTTAAAAGAAAGCATCTGAGGGGCTTCCCTGGTGGCGCAGTGGTTGAGAGTCTGCCTGCCAATGCAGGGGACACGGGTTCGAGCCCTGGTCTGGGAGGATCCCACATGCCGCGGAGCAGCTGGGCCCGTGGGCCACAACTACTGAGCCTGCGCGTCTGGAGCCTGTGCTCCGCAACAAGAGAGGCCGCGATAGTGAGAGGCCTGCGCACCACGATGAAGAGTGGCCCCCGCTTGCCGCAACTAGAGAAAGCTCTCGCACAGAAACGAAGATCCAACACAGCCAAAAATAAATAAATTAATTTAAAAAAAAAAGCATCTGAGAATGTGGAACTTTAATAAGCTGTAAGGTGTAGGAATACTTTGGCCATTTAGAGTAACATGTCAGACATGTAACTCCAATTTAAAATATATAATGGAACAACTATTTAGACTTGTGACTAAGTGAAATTGTAGGTTGATACGCAGTTTTAAACCATTTTAGAGAACTAAAACCTCATCATATTTTTAAGTTTAAATTATGATGAATGATAAGAATTACTTAAGTACTTGGGAAGTTTTATAGTCAACTTAAGTACTTAAAAAGGAAAGAAAATATATTAAATCTTTAATGGTTAGAGGAGTTTAATTAACCAAATTTGTAAATAGAGCCAAATACTTAAATTTACTCATCTTATATATAGAATAGTAAGATGTATAAACTAATCTGAATAGGCAAAATTTGATGTTTTACAGAATTATTTTTAAAAATGTGTTACTTTAATAAATCAAATATCAAAATTTAAATCCTAACTCTTTAAATAATCTTTCTTAAGACAAAGTACTATCCTGAATATTTCTGGCTTATTCAGTTTTTTTTTTTTTTTTGCTTATTCAGTTTTTACTTCATTTATTTATTCCTTCAAAAAATCTTTTTTTTGTATGCCTGCTTTGTACCAAGCACTGTGTCAAGTTTTGGAAACACTGTGGTATATTAAAAAATGGTTCCTGCTTCTGGAGCTTACAGTTTAATTGGGATAGAGACAATAACCAGGAAACAAACAAATCCCTAACTGCCAATTATACTAGGACCTATAAAAGGAGCATCTAGCTCCTGAATAAGCCAGAAATATTCAGGTCCGTATATTACAAAAAATAACCAAATGGACCAAGGTGTCGAAACTTGAAATCTTCACTGACTGATGGGCTATGTTTTTCACTCTCTGAATATTACTTTTATATTTCCTCTTGCTAAAATGCAGAGAAATCTCATAGCTAGATGACAACTTTGCCCACTTTATTGCTGCAGCAAACTTTTTGAGATATTTGTTTACTATTTGATTTGCCAGAAAGCCTCGTTTACCAAGCAGATAATGCACAGATGATACTAAGATGAGATAGTAAAAGGTTGATACATTACAATTATGACTCTAATATGAAGTATAGTAAATAAATCAATGATGTATTTTTTAGAAGCTTCTAGTATTTGAGAAGTCCACAGAATGGAGAAAGGGATAACCATACTTCAAAATATGTTCCTATTTCTTAAGAAATCTGTGAAGCTAGCATATAAACACAAGCATTCTATCCACGAGCTATGATATTAAATCCAGGAATCACATTTTGATACTGATTCCATATGTCATATTAACAGGAATTTTTTTGTTGTATATCGCATGGCATTTTGGGCAAAAAATTCATTTTATTTTTCTTTTGCTTAGTAGAAGAAAAAGTATGTACTCTTGGGTCAACTTATCTTTTTAATCTAAGAGGTCTCAGTTGAAATTGGCTTTGAAGTTTTGCTAATTACAAAACTCAATAGGGGTTTTTCCTTATTTGGTGTAACTCATATTTCTATTCATTAACCCCAGTTTTAAAAAGATTAAAAAGTCTGAAGAGAAACAACTTAAAAGTTTGAAGAACAGCCTCTCCCCTGTGATACCTTTAGATGCTTCAAGTGCAAACTTCCCCCCATACTATCTAATTATAAATCTTTTGTGGTTACGGGAAGGGGAGGTAAAACTTACACATTCTGAACTTCGTAACTGCACAGTGCTGCAGGGAGATGAGAAATCATCAATTTTTTGTACATTCTATATATTGGGAAAAGTAATGTCAACCTGAGTCACAAGGAAATCAGGGTTCTGAAGGGCCATCCTGCTAGCTGCTTTTCTCAGGGCCAAGCCACTGGGTTCAGATGCTTTCATTCTGGTGAAAAGATCATTACCAGGCGGCTCTGGGGAAGTTGGCCCTCCTGTAAGTGTACTCCTTTGTTATGAATATGGAACAGATGGAGCCAAATCTATCTGCTCCGTAGGAACAAAAACACTTACAACCCAGCTCTCTCTATTAAAGACTCTACTTAGCTCCTTTATACCATCGGCTTTCTGTGCACTGCTGTGAGGTTTTGACTTTATAGAAAAAGGCACTTCATAAAAGCAACAGTTCTTACTCTTAAACCAAAGTGGCCTAAGAACTAAAAAAGATGGATACATGGTTTCACCCACAGGACTCCTTGGAGATATGCAGATATTCAGTTAGGGGCGTGTGTGTGTGTGTTTGTGTGTGTGTGTGTGTGTGTGTGTGTGTGTGTACTTGGAAGACAGTATTCAATTCTGGTAAATGTCTGCATTAAAACAACATGAAAATACAGAGGAGAGTGATGGAGATGTCATGTTTCTCATTATGAGGATGGCATCTAATTGCTCTAGCATAATAAAATGCCAGGATTTAATTTTGTATATATGTCTGTAAGTCTAGCGAGGGCTGCCTTGAACAAAAAATATGACTTATGCATAACAAAATCACGCGGGTAAATATAATTAGTAATTAGGACCTATCACAAAACAAAGGCTATACTATGAGTCCTCCCCATGAAAAATAGTAGTAATTACATTCAGCGTCATGCCAATTTGTTTTTATAATCGGGAAGATGTAAACACTGCAGGTAAAACCAATGTATGCGCTTGTTTATCATGCTGATGGGCCGAAACTCATCCACGGGCCATCCCTACGGTGTGCTGTTGCCAAGATATGCATGTTGACAGATAGCTGGGTAAGTCTCACAGGCTTCAGGGTGTGGATGCCCAAGGGTAGATGCACCTCCCCTTGATGGCAGCAGGGGGAAAGGAGTGTCTGCCTTATTTCATTACATTTATTATACTGATTCATTTACATTCTGACTGCCTCTTCGGAGATAATTGAAAAAAGAAATTCTGTGGCGGGATGCTTTGATTCTGACTAAATCAAGTCTTCGAGCGAATATCCTTCTGCCAGTGGAAGCACAGCTTGCCTGAAGTCGTAACCTTTGTTGGAGGAAAGGAACTGGCCTTGAAGCAGATCATGAAGCAGATGTTTTATGCCAAATCAGAGTCTGGGGATACGTAGGCTACTGCAAATAAAACTCTTCTTCTGTCTGTTCAATCATTTCAATTCCCTGCAGTGTGAAATACGAACTTGCCAACAAATGGCCAGCGTGCTGTGCCTCGCAGCAGGGGGGGAAAGTGCCACAGCTGTGCCCGAGTCTGGAAGACTTGAGACGCGCATGACATGTTCATTAGTTCTCCTGTTCAGCCAGGCCCGAACCAGGCCTTTCTCCGGAACCCATAACGCTGGGCAGGAGCAGGACTGCTGACTCCGCCCAGGAGTCAAAGACATGCTTTCCACCAGAATGAGGTGCACAACTTGGCCTGACCTCTTGGATGACCCCAGAAGGTTAGTCTTTAAAACAAGAAATCATCGGGGTACGAATAGATTGAAAAAAAGATGTATGAAAATGATCACAGCTTTTCTCTAACTTTATTAGCAGCCTGCTCTGTGAGCAGTAAAAAAGTGAAGAACTGAAACGTACTTCGAGCCTCAAAGCATCTATGGGAGACTGCAATGTCCCAGTGAAGAACTCATCAGAAAGATATCTTGTCTTTATCAGAAAGATGAAATTGTGGAAACTGTCCGGCTCGCCTGTCACTGGCAAGTGGAACACTAGTTCTTTCTAGGTTGATTCCACATTACAGTTCCCCAATTTAAAAAATGGTTAATTTATCTAAATTAAAGTAAAATTAGAGTAACAAGTTTCAATGTGAGGTCCTTTGCAGTATACTGAACACACATATTCACATATCTCCTTATGCTGTAATCCTAGATTATAAATATCCCATATTCACATGCTTTCTAGTGCCACATTCTTTCACGTTTTAATCACGAGCTCCTTAAATAGAAGTCATTTGCATCTGTAAACATTCCCTTGTAGTAGTATTTAGCAGTATATTCTCTTTGTGAAGAGCAATTTAAAAGAAAAATAAAATTTAATATGGAATAACAATCAAACATAGGCACAAAATGATAAATCAGAGGCTTGAGAAGCCTATCTAACCTCTTTATGCAATTTCTGAAAAAATGTTTTAAGTTTCCCAATCTTAAAATAGCCCAGAATCATATAGGTTATTCTGGATGTCGGATTATAGGATTACTAGTCATATAATCCAAAGCATGACCTAAATCATAGGGGCATTTTCAAGAAATGAAATGAGTTTGAAATAATTTATTATTTTGAAACCAGGCCAAATAAGTACACATGGTTCAAGCTCGAAATGATAAACCATTATCACAGCTAATGGCCAAGTTCTCATTAGTTTAGCATTTCTAAATGAATGCTGTAGTCAATAAATCTGTCGCACAGTGGTTACAAATATTGTTTTAAGGGATTAATAGCAAGACCTATATTTTTATTTTAGGATTCTTTTGGTACCAATTACTCTAGAATATTATTTCCCCATAATGTTTCTTTTTCTCTATTTAACTTGACCAAATACAAATTAGAAACATAAAATTATTTCTTAACTGATATGGAACTTGGTGGGAGGGAACTTCATTTCAGGATAGCTACCATTTATCTACTATTTCTATGCAGCAGGCACTGTGCCAGGTTTCTTAAATTTAAGCCTCAGAACAGTTCTATAAGGCAGATATTATTATCCTCATTTTAAAGATGAGGAAACTGAGGCTTAGAGGGATAAGTAGTTAGCTGATGCCATACATAGCTCGTGTATGGCAGAGCAGACATTCAAATCCAAGTCTTTCTGATGCCAAAACTATACAACCTCAGTTTACAGTATAAAGCATACTTTTCTTCATGACAGTCCCACTTCAAATATTTGTTTCATAATTTCCCGTAAGTTCTTAAAAGTCCTTCCAAAAAGTCTGGGGGTAGATTAAACTTGGTGGAACTTGACTATGTAGTCTTAAGCATTTGCAGTGGGTTTTAGTAAGAAAACCAAGTGAGAGTTTTGCTGCAGAGACATGCCCTATGCCTATTTCCTAATCAGATGCATGTCACGAAAAAGCCTTTAATATTATATTACTATAACTGATGTACTCCTAAGTACCCCTATGCACCACTGTAGGAGGAAATATGAAACAAAACACAGTAACCCAATGTTCCAAAAAGAAAACGGAAAATTGGCAGCGTCCTTAGTACACACAGCCTTAAAGGAGAGATTTCTCAGCCTGGCATTGCTGTCTCTGACCTCATGGCATCCCTTGGGATTTAGGCACCTCTTGCCTGCTCCCACCCCTGTGGTGCCTTAGCCTTGGCCCGGAGGAGAAGTAAATTAGCTGACAACGTTGTGGCACAAGAACCGAAATTCACATGTTAAGCAGAAATTCCTCTTCTCCAAAACCCAACTCAGAGGGTTGTGTCTGGGGGAGAGGCCTGCTGAGCCCAAAGCCGCCTGCCTGTATATATGTAGACAGAGTCAACCGCCTTTCCTGATGCCTCAGAAAAATAAAAACAGATGCAGCAGATTCACTAACTTTTACCTTAAATTCAATAAGGATACGGGTTCATTAATAAAGTGCACCAAGGGTGATTCTGTATCTATTTCTTCTTTTTCTCTTGCAGTATAGGTATTTGATCCATGAATGTCCTACTCAACAACGCATGTAACATTTTTTTCTGCACCATCTATTTTCCAAGAATTCCTCCCCTTAATGGACTACATCCAAAGGATCCCATCCAGCCAGAGAAACAAAAGACCCTGCTCCACTTTGGACAAATGGACAAGAGTCCCAAGTGATCCTGGCAGAAGCTAAGTCAGATCATGTTAACTCCTCAGCTCAGAACCCTCCAATGGCTCCCATCTCACTCAAGAGTGAAATCCCAGACCCTTACCATGGTCCACCACGACCCTGCCCTCTCATCCATCTCACACACACTTGCACACATTTACAGAGCTCTCCCCCTGCTCATCCTGTCCCAACCATGCGGACGTAGACAGGCAACTCTCCTCAGGCCCTTAGTGTTTTTCTGTTCCCTCTGCCCAGACAGCCCTTTTGCCAGACAGACACGTGGTTTGCTGCCTCACTTCTTTTACGTTCCTCCTCAAGTGTTAACTATTAGAAAGGCCTTTCCTGATCACTCACTTTCTATTTATCACCCCTATATAATTATAGAAATATATAATTATATAAAATTATATTGATCACCTTATATGTAAAGATAGATTACCCTATATAGATATATGTTTAATACATTATATATTAAATATATATAAAATAGTGATTTTTTCCCTACCTTTATATTGTCTATTCTCCTTACTATTTTATTTTTTCATCCTAGCATTTACCAACTGCATGACATATTGCATATTTATTTATCTGCTTGTTTATCCCCTTCCCCACCCCCGGCTCTTCATTAGATTGTAGGCTCCATTAAAGCAGGGCTTTTGCCTATTTTTTTCTCTACTGCATTCACAGAATCTAAAATATATCTGGCCGGCAGTATGCACTCAATAAATATTTGCTGAATGAAGGAAGGAAAGAAAGGATAAATGAGCGAAAGACAAAGTGAGCCCAAGAAAATGCTTGTTTGCTCACTGAGCTACTATAAATGCCCCACAAAATCACAAGCTCAGAGTAGAAAGGTAAAGTAAAAAAGCCAATAACTGAGTAAGCATGTGGGTTTCCTGCAATGTAAGTAGGTCCTTAAGCCTGCTATAAATGTGAAGAAGTGGCTTATTTTTCAACATAGAGTGGGTTTTTCCCCCCACATTCAATTAAAATGCACTAAAACATATTTGTTTAAAGCAAAATGATTTTAAAGTACCTTTGAAAAAGCTACTAACTAATAACCTGATGGCTGTTTTCAAGGCATTCCTGTGAAGGGTGAAGGCAGATGATGACAAGATATCAGCTAAGTATCAAGTGCAAGAAGGAGGTCAGGTTTTTGTTGGTGGCCTTTATTTGGAGTAATGCTGAGCAGCAACAGCCCTGAGTAGCCTGCAAATGCATAAGGGGCTGACGTGGACCTGGAGGTGAATCTCATCACCATCATCATCAAGAGCTAAATAAACAATGGGCACTTTTGCATCCTTACATCAGCCTGCAAGCTTAAATCACTCCATCATAAAACTCAAGGTCATGAACCTTAGGGACCATCTAGTTCAGTCTCCTCACTTTACAAGTTTAAGATACTGAGCTTCAGGGTTTCAGGGAGGCCAAGTAGCCCACCAAAGTCCATCTTACTTTGGAGAAGGATACTGAACAGGCTGACATGGCCCAGGGACATTTATCAAAAGCAAAAAAAGCTTTCACTCGAACTACCTTGGACCTAACTAGAGCAAAGAAATCATCCCCAAAGCTCCTCTTCAATACAAAGAACCAAAGTATCAGGAAGTAAATAATTAATGAATTTACAGTATAGCTAGTTGTGCTAAAATTTATGAAATAGTCTAATTGAACTTTTTATCTGCTGAACATATTCTTTAGAGTGCATGTAAAATCAATGTGTATAATACATTTATGTCCCCTTTATAGAAAAGAGTATAATTTTAGTATTTTAAATAAATGTGGAAGGTATGGCTACTGCATCTTTGCCTCTGACACAGGGGTGATCATAGTTATAATTTATTTTTTCTCAAATATATGGTCAGAGACACAGTCTCAATTAAGATATTACTCCTGGAGGAAAATGAGAGGCACTTTACAACTCTCTGCTTTATGATTCTATTTCCAGAAAGCACAGCAGTGAAAAGTGGGAGCTGTCTCTGATACTAATTTGAAAAACTAATGAAGTTATAAGAACTGTTATTTCTCATAAGTAGCTACCAGCCCTCATTCTCTGCACAGTGTAAAACTGTATTAACATGTACAATTTCAGCCAAGGTGAGAGCTACTGCCACAACCCGCCCTCAGCAATACAACACACACATAACTCCTTCCCCCACCACTGCCACCATCTTACTGAGGACGAGGTTTACAAAATGTTATCTCGATTCTCAGGCATCTAGAATTTCGTCCCACTCTCAAAGAAATGTTCTTTCCATTCCCTATAGCTGTCTTTTCAAAATTTTCAACTACTTTTGCTCCTTGCAACCAATTTGATCCTGAAAAATATATGTAAACTGGATTTTTAGAAATCAAATCATTTAAAAAATGCTCAAAGGCTACTGAAAAGAATTCCATTTCTGTAAATGGAATGATCACTCTGCAATTTACCTTTTGTAAAATCCGAATTTTCATATGTCATGCTTGTTTAAAATGATATAGACCTGTTCAGATTTCCTCCAGGGGATAAAATCAACATTAATTATTTCTTTCTACCCCATTTCAGTTGAAAACTTCCTCTAGAATAGAAAGCAGAATTTAAAAAATATTTTGCAGGGTCTGTCTTAGATTCTTTAAATCTGCACCGATCAAACAGTCCAGAAAGCAGGAATCCTCACTGTCAAAGCCTTGGTGGGCTGTGTCTGAATCCCCTGAACTCTCATAGAGGTAGATTTTTATTCTTTATCTGTACCTCCTTCCGTTCCCCGTGCCACTATGTTTACAATAAGAAAGAAGAGATACACAGTCCCTGCCCTCAGGACCTTATATTTTACAGAGTATGGGACGAAATTCGAAATTGTCATCAGGGTTCTGAAGGAAGAAGCAAGGATTTGATAGACAGATGGAGGCTGGAGGCTTTGTATGGGATGGGGTGTTTCCATCAACTTTAAACCAAAGGACCTGATCAAATTTGGGCACAAAGACATTAAAAGCCTCCAAGGGGGCAGGTTCAATTAGGGCCTTTTGGCCCTCCTGCTCACCTGAAGGGAGTACCAGACACAAGGCAGTTAAAAAGCATTACCAAATACCTATTCCATGCTCACCCTAGGACCGAATGCGTGTGGGTAGGAACTATGCCTCATCCTTTGTTTGGGTATCACTAGCATAGGAAGCCCCTATATAGCTACATCCCAGAATAGCTTCCAAAGATATCAAGGATTTGGGGACCCTTTCGGCCCAGCGAGCAGAACCTCATGATTCAAAGCTCCACGGGCACTTTCCACATGGGTCCGTGGGGAGGAGAAGGACTCATGAGGGTACAGCAGGGACAAGGCCTGGAGGGGCTACGTGGGCAGCATGAGAGAAAGACTATTAGATGAAAAGACTTCATAGATGAGAAGTCTAGTACCTCGTACAGGAGAGTGTAAAACTGGCTAGTATTCCTTGCCAAAATAGGAAAATCACTGTTCAGGACCAACTTTGAAGGCATATTAGTGAGTGCCTCCCTTCCTGTAGCCCGCTGCTAAGTCATTCTTAAGGTATTACTTAATATTTTCATCAGAGGATGTGAGATGGATTTGAGAATAGGTTTATAAGTAGAATTATTTGGGTGAGGTAACTAGTCCTCTCAGGCAACTAGTGAACTGGTCCACAGAAGTGGGATGAAGTTCAGTAAAAAATAACACAGGGGCTTCCCTGGTGGCGCAGTGGTTGAGAATCTGCCTGCTAATGCAGGGGACACGGGTTCGAGCCCTGGCCTGGGAAGATCCCACATGCCGCAGAGCGGCTGGGCCCGTGAGCCACAACTGCTGAGCCTGCGCGTCTGGAGCCTGTGCTCCGCAACGAGAGAGGCCCGCGCATCGCGATGAAGAGTGGCCCCCGCTTGCCACAACTGGAGAAAGCCCTCGCACAGAAACGAAGACCCAACACAGCCAAAATCAATCAATCAATCAATCAATCAAACATACGCATCTGATTCAAGATCCTCATTAAAAAAAAAAAAAAAAAAATAACACAGGACAGAAGAATGGCAGACTGCAGGCATAGGTATATCTCAGGAAAGACAACCCCCATGGCGGACTACAAAGTGAACATGCATCACACGGGTCTACTTACCAGATCTAATCACAGTGTTGTTTTCATGTTTTGGATCTACATTTAAAATAAGACTCCAGAAAAGTTAAAAAAGTTATTTGCAAAACTTAAAACAGCTCTCATAGGAACAGCCAGAGGAATTTAAGCGGCATAATTCACTACAAACACATGAATCTTTGAAGGACGAAACAACCAGCCTGTAGTTGTTCCTCATCTCCAAAAAGGATGAGATGCAAGGACGTGGATTGAACTACACAGCAAGTCTGGTTATGCGAACTACGTAGAGAGGGCTGGGTGATGAATGCTATTAAAATGTATTCCACATTTTTCATGACTAGGAGAAGTATATACTTAGTATATTTTAAAGCTGAATGGGGTTTTATAAATAATCTAACCTTATCCCATGGAAGCCAGGTCCCTCAAGATGCTCCAATGAAGAAAGAGTTCCAAAATCCAGTAAGTTTGGTAAACAATATATATTATATCACTCTCTTCGGAGAGTTACAATCCATGGTATCACGTTTAAGGCCCCAAGAAGTCTTACAGGGAAAAAAATTAACTTTATTTAACCCAGAATTTCCCAAACTTAATTTAAGCTTGACTGTCAGCAATTGTAACATCTGAATAATTTCTTGTTCCTTGGAACCACCTTGGGATCTTCAAATCTAGCCTAAACCCCCTCATTTTACATTTGAAGAAACAGTTATATGACCCAAATCTGACTAGAGTTGGGCAGTGGCAGAAATGGGACTTAGCCCATTCCACTACATTTCTTATATTCTGTTGATGTCAATGAAATAAAGCTGGAAGTCAAGAAATAGGGTGTTTCCCTTTTTTTTTTTTTCGGTCCGGAGTCTTTGCTTTCTCATATTATCTCCATTAAAAGAAAGAAAAGCAATTAAATGTGAGAGAAATCCTAACTGAAAAATATGAGCCACGTTTTTTAACTTGTTGGAACACAGTAAAGCCTGCAAAAGTACTAGACAAAGATAAAATATTATTGTACAACGAACTAGAAGTATAATGTTAAATTGATGCTCTGCCCCTCTTTCACTTAAAGGGTTTATTACATAGATTTTTCTCTTCCTTTTGAACAATTCCACATGTTCTACACTACTATCCGTCAATGAAATATACCTATGTTTTGGCCAGTGGTGGTTTCCACCTACTTGGCATCACTGCCTATCTTCCTTAGGTTAAAAACCAAACAACAATAACAAAAACGTTGAAGAACTCCTCTTTCCTTATTCCATGCAGTCTTGGTGGGGTTGTCAGTCAAGGTGCTCTTCATTCTTTCCGAAGGAAAGGCATATATGCCAAATTCCTTTTCCCAGGAATTTGAATCCTGAGTAGAATGATCCAAGGAATGGAGGAATGTTAGAGTTGAGGAAATCCAATGGTTGGGTCTTGATGAGATAATTCTATTTACTTGTTTCTATGTTCTAGATCCCCAGCATTGCCTCGGTTTCTGTCCATCCTGAGGTCTTCAGTTGAAATAATCTCTTTAGTAGGGAAAGAATTCTTTTTTTGTTTAAGTTAGCTAGAATTGATAAAAATTGTTTACGAGTGGAAAACCTTAATGAATATAGTACTCATCTATGGGGTACACTGCAAATGGATGAGGGACATTATCAAATATTCATAATTATTATAAGGGTCACGCAGTTGGAGATGAATTTTTCCAGAAAGAGAGTGGACATAAAAATGAAATTTAAGGGTGATGGGTAAAAATATAGCTGCTCATATTCTAAGATTAGATAGGCATTTTGCTTATTTTATCTATAAACAAGGCTTGCCACAATTTAAAAAATATGGGTCAGGTGATATAATCCTTGGGTTCCTTATTGATTAATCTGTTTCTGATGGTGGAAAGAATTATACCAACTTGCGTCTTCATTGTATAATTTTATCAAGGAGATGACAAGCCATGCTTTTCAGAGACGCCTTGAACTGAAGTGGAATGTACAGTAAAATATAGATTTCCTCAAATAAATTGCCAAAACCATTCATCTTTATCTAAGGACCCATAATAACAGTTTGTTCTCAGTAGCAGGCGGGGGAGGGAGAGAAAATGTCTTCCAGAAAGCACTTTGGCAGTCAATCTGGTTGATAATAAAACTTGATGAAACATCTGTGATTAATATTAATTCTAATTCTTCCTTTAATGGATAATTGTGAAAAAGATAATTTATCCCATTTCATTTAGACTACAGCTGAGTTTTTCAATTTAGGAAAAGAACATTTCTCTATATTTCTCAGGTATGAGACTCTATGGGGAAAAAAACAGGTGCATAAAACCTGCTAATGGTGAAGCAATTTTCTAGTTAGCCCTGGAAAATATTTTGAACGAATTCAACTGACCACTGCAGACTTGGACGTGATCCAAAGAATGGTTCTCTAAGTGACAGGCTGGTATTTCTGCATCTTTACCCTTGTAGAATATTCTAAATGAACCACAGTGAACTAATTTAATACATTTTGGTCATATTTGATCCTGCAAAGAGTGTGAGAAAAATGCCCTTGTGAGTAAATGACAGTCAGCTATTTCTGACCACCAGTGTATTTCAAACTAGATGATGAGAGGAACTATTTTTGACACATGTAGATGTATAATTTAAAGTACCCATAAAAACTTGTCATGGTAGCTACCATTAATTTTGACAGAAACTCGGAAAGTAACTAATTGCCTTTCAAATATCAATATTAAGAATACCATTTTTTAAACTAGCACTTTAACTCATTTATATATGGAAAACTTGAGGCATGGCTTGAAGCCTTCCGCCCAAATTAACACACCTAATAAGTGACGGACTCAAGAGCCAGATCTCCTCATTTTCATCTATTTTTCTGCACTTAATAGTATTTTTAAAAGGAACCTATTAAATAATGGTCTTACTTTCTAAGAATCAGAACATATTATATGGTTAAAAACATGATTGCTGTCTAACTTTATAAGTAGTAAATAGTGATTAAATATACATCACTGTTGACCTTTAATCAAAACCAAATCATGGCTCCATTTAGATATAGTCCTTTTTCATCAGACTCTAACTAAACATCAGGGAGAAGAAAACATAAACTGACAAGCACGAAAGGTCACAGACAATAGGTACCCACTTCTTTAATGTACCTTCCAAAAACCTTGTGTTATATATATAGAATATTAAAATAGAATATTACAGGAACTACTCATTATTCTTTCCTTCCTCCCCAGGCACACATTTTCCTTCTAAACTATTGGTCCAAAATGAATATTTCTTATCACTTGATATCATGCCTGTTTCCTCTCTATTTTTATGTGGCTTTCTGATTCTTATCCTCACTTAACAAAGTCTACCACTTTGTAAAAGGAACTCATTTTATAACAAAAATTTTTATAGTTGTATAAGAAATACAAAAACTCCCACAGGGTTACCTAGTTCTTGTTTGCAGCAGCCTGGTGAAATTGTATCTTATTTACAGATGAAGCAAATGAGACAGTTTGCTTTGTGAGGCAGAGGAGAAATTTGTTATGACCCTGGTGAGGGAGCTGACTCCCAGAATCTTAGCTTCTCTTAGTCTTTATCGTAGACTAGGACTAGCATGGTCTCTCTCTGACCAGAGTTCCCCGGTTTAAACAAACATTCGTATAACAAAGCCTGCCTTTTCTCAACACTGATGCTGCTGTTCCATCCACTCAGATCCTCCAATACCCGCTGCTGCTATGTCTTGAATTCAGACCCATCTACTCCCACTTTAAGCCAGTGTTCCCAAAGTGTGGCACAAAATCACCTTCAGGGGAAATTTCTCGAGGGCTTGTTAAAAATGAAATTCCCTATGCAACCTAATAAAATTGAATGAGTCAGACTTTCTGGAAGAGGGTTCCAAGAATCTGCATTTTAACCCCCCTGTGCAAGTGGGTCACTAAAGTTAGGACAGTATCTTAAGCCCGGAAACCTGAATTCCACCTTGCCTTGCAGATCAGCACTTCACATCTTTAGCGTCTTCCTTTTGACACAATCTTCTTTTTTTTTATGGACAGTGTCAATCTTGTGATTTACTCCTTTTTTTGCTATCATTTTCATGGATACATTTTTCTCATATTGGAATATGAGCTCCTGGAGGAAAAAAATTACATCGAGTACTTTCTATTGTTGCCCTACGGTGTCTGCTACATTGGCCTGATGGTAAACACAGCTCAGCGAGAACTGAAGGGTTGACTAATGAGAATACATAATACTGAAGTATATCCTTCTATAGCCACTGTAGATTTTCTACAAATTTAATGATGTACAAGTACTGACAGCCCAAGTAAAGTTTAACAAATGGATTTGTATAGCATTTTTAATATAAATATTTTAGGAAATAACTACAATAAATCTTCTAAAATGGACTTTAGTAATAAACTAACACATCATATCAAAAGGCCAGAAATTCAGCTATTTGATTAATAATCCAGCAACTGTTATTGATTTAGCAATTTCACTTAACAGAAACATCATAAAAACCTACACACAAAAAAAACCAAACACCCTAAAACTCTGCAGCAATGGCAACGAAGCTGAAGGCAATATAGAAACAATAGAAATTCAAGTAAAGGGTATTTATATCTCTGAGATGAGAATAATTTTTTCATAAGTACCAGTAGTATTTATGGAATAAGCTTCCAAACATTACTTGCCATTCAGGGAAAAGAGCTAAGAGCATGAACATTGGAGTTGGGATGCTCAACTCTGGCCATCGCCACACATGGACAGTGTGATTTTAGACAAGTTATTTGACCTGCCTGTGCTTTGGCTTCCTCACCTGTAAAATGGGAACAATAATAGTGCGTAACACATAGTTGAAATAAGGTATGGATGAGACACCATATGTAAATAGGTGGGCTGGATAAGTGTTCACTACCTGCTAGCTTTTATTGGATAGCCAGCCTGCATCTAGCCCTAAACTAATTATTTCAATGTAGTTATAAGGCCCAAATGAGTTTCCATTTCAGAAACATACTACTCCCTAGTGCCTGCTGGATAAGTTCCTAATTCTTCAGACCAGACGTAATGGCCCTCAACAGTCTGGCTCAATCTATCCAGTTTTATTTTCCGAATACCTTCCATTCCAGTCAGACGTGTCTTGTCATTGATCCCACAGTCCTTGCTGTTCTGATTTCCTTATCCGGAGAGGGAGGCAGGTGAGAGAGGAGCCCCATGCGCTGTGTGAAGCCTGTTCTCTGGAGGACTGCCCGGAGTCTCCCCAGCTCTGACAACCACCCTCATGAATCAGAGCCAGGACCCCTTCTGCGTGAAATCTGGGTGCTTGTCAATCCCAGACTCACTGCTATATTTAAAATGGATAACCAATGACCTGCTGTATAGCACAGGGAATGCTGCTCAATATTCTGTAACAACCTAATTGGGAAAAGAATTTGAAAAAGAATAGATACATGTATATAACTGAATCACTTTGCTGTATACCTGAAACTAACACAACAATGTTAATCAACTATACTCCAATACAAAATAAAAAGTTAAAAAAAAAATATCTGGGTGCTGCACATGGCTGCTGCGATTCCTGAACCTCATTCTAAAGATTTCAAATGCTCTAAGTTCTCAGAGTGGCTCTTCTTCTCGTAGAATCTCTACTCCTGTTTCTTGAATCTGCAAAAATGTGTAATAACCAAGTCTGTGAAAAACTCGTGGATTTTAAATAACAACGACAGCAACAGCAAGTACAACTAATAATAATAGAAACAGTAATTGCAGCTGCTGTGCTGCTTAAGGATGAGCGAAGGCAACAGGCAATCCCCAGCGCGTCATGTTAACAAGCTGCGATGTTGAGACAGTCACCAGGCTTTGCGTAATATCCACCAATGCCTACAATGTGCTATTGATTCTGTTCATCAAGTTTAAACCTCTGAAAAATGACTCAGGGTACCAAAGAGACATAGACTTTCAATAGTCTCGCTAATCATTAAATGTCTTCATTCCAATTGAAGCAGGGAGAGTGAGTGACACATTTTATTATGTCATCATGTTCTGACACCACAAACCATTCAATAGTGCTCTACTTTGTTTTAAAAATCCATAAGCATCCTAGTATGTGAGTCTCAGGGATAGGTTGACATGAAACATCCCTCTGTACATCACATTAGCCATTTTTAGAGCTGGGTCTGCCTTGAATTCTTACCTAATCACTTGCCAAGGGTGCTTCAAATCTCTCTCCTTCTAACTTCTTTTAAAATATTTATTATAAAAAATATTTATTATGATATAAGTGAATAACAAGTTTAGACTTGGAGTCAAACTGCATGGGTTCAAATCCTGACTCCACTGCAAACTACATGATCTCAGGCAACTTACTTAACCACTCTCAGCCTCAGTTTCCTCACCTACACAATGGGGATAATAATAGTACCCACCTCACAGATGAGAATTCAATGAGTTAAAACAAGTAGAGTGTTTGATACAGTGCCTGGCACATAGTAAACTTGCAATAAATGCTAAATCACATCATTATGATTGTCACGGGGAGCATTATTGTTAGGGGAGCAGTTTTCAGGCAATGTATGAGTAAGCCTTTAGCAAAAGGATGCTTTTTTACTCCCCTGTGCAGGTTGGGCACTAAAGTTAGGATAGTATCTAAGCCCTGAGACCTGAATTCCACCTTGCCTGTCAAATCAGCACTTCACATCTTTACTGTCTTCCTCTTGACGCAATCTTCTCTTTTTTTTTTAATGGAAAAAAAAACCCGAAAAAAAACTCTGAACTGACCTTTATTTAAATCATTACAATATTCATTACGTGGTCTCAAAGTTGACTGAACTGAACTGCCCCTGCCCCTGGTGTATATAGCAAGACCTTTAAGCAATCTATTAAAAGTAAAAAAAAAAAAAAAAAAAAAAAATCACCTGTCCTATATTTGGCATCTATTTTTACTCTCCTTGTTTAGATTTATTCCTTAAAAATGAGGCCTACAATAGAGCAAGAAGTTCTGAATTCAAGGTTGAGGACCCACTGAAATGGTTAAAGCAAAACATACAGGGAAACCTCATCAATTCAGATTTTAGTCAGAGCCTGTGATAATGTACTTAGGGAGAAAAAATTGACTTTGAGAAACTTTTGTTAAAAATAAGTCTGAAAAAGACAGTTTACATTAGAATCCAGATATTGGAGCTACTAACATTTGGGCAGGTTCCAATTAAAAACAATATATATTCTTTCTTAATGACTCAGAGACATTGTTTTTAAAGATTTGGCTGTAAATGGGACTGCTAACTATAAACTAAAACTTACCTAACATTAACGTAGATGAAACTAGTTGGAAATATTGCACATCTCTGAAAATAGTAAAATGAAAAAGATATTGTAATTCCAATTTCTAACAATAATAGACTGGCTGGCTATTCTCCAATTCATGATACTTTACTTTTGGGGCTCAGAATGAATTAATATTTTGTAAAGCTTTAAATTTTAAAACTAAACCTGGATATAGCCCATCTATTAAAGTACTGTTCCTAACGTGGACTTTCTACAACCTGCCTAAAAATATTTGATGGAAAAGAAGCCTGTTGCCAAAGTCCACATATTTCCCCCATTAAACAGAGGTAAGCCATATCCCCAGAAACCATATTTCAAGCCCACAGGATACTCATGAACTAAAATAATGAATGATAATGTCTCGTTCTCTGCATTAATATTAAAGAAAAGAGAAAATAGAAAACTTTATAGCCACTATCAGCCCTCTGGACCATAAATCTCAAGCTTTGAGAATTGCTTCTCAAAAGGGTAGGGAGCGGGGATGAGTTGTGAGAGAGCTCTGGAGCCTAGAGATATTTTTTAGCAAGCCAGCAAAGCACTGACACAAATTTCTACATATCTCTGGCTGTGAAAAGTCTCATTTGTGGTGATTTATATTTCCTCATAAAGAACTCAGTAGATAATATAAGCCTGCTGTGAGGCTGTCTGACAACTTTCAAACTGAGAGTTACACGACCATTCTGTTAAAATAGAGCACGAATAGATGAGCGGGAAAATCTGTAGAAATAGTATTTCTTCTGACGAAAGGCCAAAATACTGTTCTTCCAGCATGCACAATGTTGACAGAGTCACCTTTTCACTCTGTGTGCATGCTTCATGGATAATATTTTGGTCGTCTATATGAGGAAGTACTATTTTTTTCTGAAGATTGACTATGCATTTCATGTGTGCATGCTTGTATTAATTTACAACAAATGACACTTAGACATCATCACACTGGAGTTCAGTTGCCTTAATAAGTTACTAAGGGAAACACAGAGAATCGCACGCTGACAACCCAAAGTCAATGGAGTATAAACACTGTTATTCCAAGTGTCACTGGTGTGTTATTTCCATTTCTCCTGGCATCTGCTCTATGTAACACTGCACATACACATGATACAGCAGCTCATTAAGCTGCTTTCAGTTAACTCTGAAACCAAATTAGTACATTACTTGTTTATAAGGCTGAGAATTACCGCTTCCCCGTGAAATTACACAATTAATCAGGTGTGTTTTTTCTCTCGGCGATGCGGCCACTTCTGACATTTAGGGATTAAAAAGAACAGTCCTTTCATTTGTTTCCACATCAGCATTTAGTCTCAGTGGGGTAAAAGGAAGCAAAAGGTGACATAATTCCTTCCTCCCCCTTAGGAGGTCAGAACTCTACATGTTCCCTCAATCTTATAGCATTTTAAACTCTTAAAAGGAACACAGAAATTATTTTGTTTTTGAACTTCTTATCTGAGTGTCACAGCCTTTGAAAAATTCGAGCAATGGGAAGAATTCTTATGAGTCTTCTGTTTCTTATGGCTGATACCATGAATTGCCAGCAAGCCCCAATTATTCAATAGGTTTTAAGGCTCCCTTTGCAAACTTTAAGAACGGTCCCAAAGTCAAAATCTATTAAGCAGTGATGTTTGCCCCAGTTTCCTTTTTCACAAACCCAGCATTCATTTCTCTGATTCTTTTTAACAGTATCTCATCCTTTAGTCATTTAATAGGGCATGCATTTCTTTTTTAAATTCTCCCTACTTGATCAAATGATACTGCCCAAAATTTTAAAAATAATAAAGTGTTTTAAAATATCCTTTGTTCCTATTAATTGCCTCCTCCACCTTTGATTTCACTCAGACTCTGTGAAACACACCAGGTGAAGCGTCTGTGCTCCAGCCGTGCCCGAGCTGACACCCAGCCTTCCCGTTCAGGTTAACAGGGTACCTGGCAATAAACAACCATTTTCATAAGAGAAACCTACAGTTAACACAGAAGACTATCCTGAAGTCTCTAAATATCCTCTTTTATGTTCTTTATTTAACCTTCATTTAAGAGCCCTTGAAATCCATTCAAGCTTTCCTAAAAGATGGCTAGGGACAACTTGAAACAGACACAATTCTCTAAACTCATTCTTTAAATAAAAAGGTGCATTCTTGCAGGTTCACTAAAGACCACTGGAAGTATACGAAGGGAATAGAATGACTATTTTCAGACAGAAATCTGATATAATCCCAGACAAGCGTCTAGTGTCTAAGTAGAGAAAAACTGTTTCATTGTTTGTTAAAAATTTTTTAAAACTTAAGAAAAACCCTAAATTTTAGCAACTAAGATATACTCTGTATCTGAGCAATTACTATTTGATGTCTGTGCCATATTCATTCTTTTCCACTTTAGAAAATATTAAAATTTGTCGATTTCCTAACACTGCCCTTCAACTCCCTTCTCTGTTAATATAAATATGCATCACTAAGTACCATGCTCTGACTCTACATACCTAAAAAAATGCAGGAGGTGCATTAGTATTTGACCACAGTCCTGGAAATTTCAGTTATAAGCCCCTTGAATCTCAGCTGGAGTATGTGCTAGAACCTTTAATGCTAAAATAAGACTCCAGTAATCAAAAACATTTTTCGATAATAAAAGCAAAATGCACACACACGCTGAAGCAAATATTGAGTTGTTCATTTTAAGACAGTACATTGTACTTACAGGTCACCTCCCCTGCAAGAGTAAAAGACTATGAAAGATGAAAAAGATTACCTCCTGCTTTGATAAATATGCCGTTTTGACACTCTTCTATTTCAATAAGAACAACTCAGAAAAAAAGGCAGATTCATGTGAACTGTCAAGACCAAAATAATTCTTAATGCAGATTACTAAAGTAAGCTGCTGAAAATCCAGACATCTAAAGGGGGATGAAGACTTCCTCAGGCATATGTAAAACTGGCATAATATTCCTTCACAGTATAGGGCATGAGCTTAAAACGTGAATTTTTATGAGGCATTTATGACGTTTTCTTTTACTAAACTAAAATATCAATCAGGGCTATTCAAGTTGCCATAACTTTTCAAAGGGTGCAAAATTTTGGGGATGTAGATTATTGAAGTTATCTTTTTGGTAGTCAATTGGTCCTTTAAAAATATTTCTTTAATTGAGCCTTGGAAATAAGAAAGATTGTGATAATAAACGATTATTATATACCCATCTTACAGATTAAGAAAGTGAGGCTTGGTGAGGTTAAGTTACCCAAAGTCACATAGCTATTAGGAGTATAGAAGAGGGATTTGAGCCCAAGGGTGCATTCACTAGAGTCTGTGCCTTTTCTTTCTTTTTTTTTTTTTTAACCGTGATCCACTCTCTCCTTTGATGCAATGTATCCCCCTCTCCTTTGATATAATCCCCAGCATATGATCAAAAAATGTTACTAAGAAACTAGGGAACTGCTGCAGTGGGTGCAGCAAAACCTAATGCTTCTAATTTATCTGCTTGTCTCAAACAGTATCATCTAAGAAAAATTTTAATTGCTTTTTCTATTTGGTTTACTATTACAGTATTTATTCATTCAACAAATACTCAACAACTCTTCTATGTGCTGTTTTCTAGTATTTTTTTCACTTAAAATATACAGTTTTAAATCAACATTACGGTTAAGCAGATTTTCCACATTATAGAGAGCTTGCCTGATTTTAGAAACACTTGTGTGAGAAACTGCACTCTAAGTTCCAAACAACTCACCTGTAAATAAGCTTTTGGAACATATCCCGTTGGCAAGTGAAGCACTTTCTTTATATTAGTATTCTCTGGATTTACTGAATATTCTTACACTTCTTAAAGGATAGTCAGTAACCATCTTATACAATCAAATGGTTTCTGTAGCTGATCTTGATCATTTCAATAAGATACCTCTTCAGGACTTAGGTTTCTTCTTTTGTCAATTTTAAAAACTGTGTAGTAGATATTAAAATTACTTCACAGTTTAAGACTGTAAATTTTAAAGTACACAAAGCAGAGAATTAGCAGTTAGCCACATAAATTCAAGTAAGCACTGAAGAATGATGCCCATAAAAACATAAACTGTCCTCATGATTTTCATTCTAATTTTAAAAAATATGTATACCAAAAAGACTGGAGCAGAAAGCTTCAGCTCCTTGAAAGTTCTTTTCATTGATGAGATTTTTTAGGATTCTAACTTCAAGGAAATGGACATTTTCCAGCTCCACACTTACATCACCATGTCAATTATGAAGGAGTAAAACTAAAGCATCATGGGTATTCAAGTTTACTTGCCAATAAGCTTAGGAAGAGTATTCCCTAATAATCTCCCAGAAACTCCTGGATTCCACCTGAACGCTATGACTATAAACTATCTTTACTCCAAGTATCTTCTTTTGAAGGAGATCAGCTATACCTTAGATGTGGCAAATGCTAGAAGAATTCTCTGCCTTTTTAGTATCATTTTAAGAAAATGACATCTGTCTTCCTTATTGTAGGTCTCTCATTAAAAATCACTCGTTTCCTGAATCGAGTGTGCAATCATAATTTAGTCTGGATGCTGAATATTCAGTGGATTTAAGAAGAATTTCTTTGAAAATACAACTTTTCTGAAGTTATTGTATTAAAAAGGTCAACCATCTGGGAAGATACAGTTGAGATGGAAGAGTATCCTTTGGAGAGCTGAAAATGTATAAATGTGTTTAAAATGTATCTTGCACTACCTGATTTGGGGTTCCAGTAGAGTTGATAAAGTAATATTCTCTAAACAGTAATGCTAATAATTTCTAATCTTTTTTTAATACAAAATATATTTTTTCTTTTTAAGCATATAAGACCTAGGACCTTATCTCTTCACTTCCTTTTAGTTGTTTACTCACTTAATTTCTTCTCAGATTAGCTACGTACTTCTCGTTTGTGTGAACTTTTTTCAAGTTAGCTAACTTTTCTGTGCCTCAGTTTCTCCACCTGTAAAATGGGAAATAAGAACAGTACCTCATAGTGCTGTTTTGAGAACAGTAGGGTGTTTAGAACACTGCCTGGAACAGAGTGAGTGCCACATAAACACTAGTGAGCCTTATTTATTGATCATCTACTACATGCCGAACAATATAATAGAGGACATAGAGCAGAAATAGCCATGAACAAACCAGCATAAATATATAATGTGATAAGTGCTTGAGCGAAAATAAAGCAGAGTTAAGAGTGTAGAGAATGGTACAGATATTATCTTTATATAGGGAGGTCAGAAGAGCCTCTCAGATAAAGACATTTTTTGGCCCAACCTAAAGCAAGTGAGAGCAAGGGATGTGGATACCTGGGCCAATGAGAACCTCAGGCAGAGAGAAGATAAAGAACCAAGGCCTTGATGTCAGGGGGTGCTGAGCAGGTATGATGAACAAGGAGGATAGGGTGGCCGGAATAGAGACAATAGGCAGAGATGGTAGGAGGAGAAGTCCAAGAGACTGAGGGTGGGGAGGAGAAGAGGACTTGTCTCAGAGGACCTTGTTTGCCAGGTTAGAGACTTTGGATTTTGTCTTGGTGAGACAAGAAGTCTCTGGAGGGCTTTGACAGAGCAGTGACATGAGGAGGGGAAACAGATAGGAGCCTGCCACGCTAGTCAAGACAGTGGATGATGGTGGCGTGGATCACGTGGCCAATGTAGAACTAGTTCAATAATTCCAATATGCTGCTCCACTCTCCATTTTCCTTAAAAATATCCCTTTAACTGGCATTTATTGCACATCTACTAAGTAAGGCTTTGGGCTGGGCCATTTTACAGATGTTAACTCTACCCTAGTGTGCAGACCCTATGATAAAATATATTAAAGCTCCAAGAAAGTTTGAAATCATCTATTGCAACCTCATTATTTTACAGATGTGGAAATAGAAACCCAGAGAGATTAGATGATTTATCCAAAATCATATACCTCGTTAGGTCAAGAGAAGGGCCCAGGACTCAGTTTTCCTTACTTTACAGAAGAGGACACATTCAAAACCAGCGGTTCTACTAACTTACAAAGATAACTTATGGTGCCCTTATTTATTCCCCTTCGCCTCTTCTGATTTAAAAATAACGACACAAAACTTCTTTCAAACATGTCCTCATTAGGTCAATGTTTATGAGAATCATTTCTAAAATGAGCATTTTTGAAGTTTCTAAAATAACTCTTTGCCTTAGGAACTCTATATAAATGACTATTGCCATAATCTATTGACGGGCAGTTCTGCAAATCTACCACTGGTAGAAAAACCACCGACCTTCTCTAGTTATTTTAGTATGCCAATCTCTTACCAAAATAACTCCTGTAGATTAAAAACAGTATCTGTCAGATTGAGAGGATGGGCTCAGTCTGCCTGACCGATAATTGGCAATTCCAACAACTTAGTACACTGCCTGTTCCCAGGGAAAGGAAGACATGGCATAGAGTCGTTCTTGGGACAAATAAAGGATCTAGAATTGTGAATGGTATTTTATTTTTAATGTAAACAGGAAACTTCATGAGGTATTTCCAACTACTGTATTTTCTTAATTTTGTATAACTTGGAGAAATTAAGAAGGAAATAAAGCTTGTTGAAGATAAAGCAGAACTTGATGAGAACACTCTGATCTGTGTCCTGAGTCTAAGTGATGAGGTGGACTTCCTGTTATGAACTATTCCTCTTCCCTTCCCCCCCAGTTCAAGCTTGTATCTGACTTTCAGTCCTCTGCAGTCACCCCTGAGCTTAAGCCTTCCTCCGGCACCTTGAAGCAGGACTGTCAAAAGGCTATAGCTTTCATTTTTCTCTTGGAAAACTTGGAAGAGATTTTAAGGCCTTGAGGAGCTGAAATCTACCCCTGGCCTAGTAAGGACGTTTTATAAAACTGACAAGTGGGCAGTCAGGCTGGCTCCTGAGATCAGCAGTAGGGCTCCATGTAATGTAATGAGTGGGAAAAGAGCCATTTCCCAATCATCTTGTTCATTCCACGCACATTAGGAAAGAGGAAAATTCAACTGAGGGCCAATTCTCCCCTAAGAATCCTTTAGTTTAATTATGACCACAGTATATGAAACGTCTGTAAGACGACCACAGTATATGAAACGTCTGTAAGACGTCCACTCTCAGCAGTGAAAGGAAGAGAGGAAACCCTTTCCCTACTAAAAAGACAGGGAAGGATGCTCTTATGGTTCTAAAACATGGTTGAAAATTCAATTTAACCGATGACCAGGCCACTGCGCTTCTTGTAAATGAACGTCTTTTTGCTGCTAATTTTGTGCTATTTTACCTTTCATTAAAAGAAGTAATTCAGGTTAAACTCAGCTGAACAGCAAAAAGCTCTTGATATTTTGAAGCATTTTGAACAATTACTTTGACAGGAGCCCTTGACAGTTAAATGACTCCGTTAAATGAATGTTATAGAAGACACATAATGATTTTTAGTGAAATATTGAATTTAACCACAAATGAGGAAAAACCAGTCATAAGCACTATGGGTGTATTTGAATAATAACATCTTGCTTATGAACCTCAATGGATTCTATAATTTCTAATAATCATGCAATCAGCTAGTTAGCTAGTGAGTATGTTTCCCATCTTCGTGCCCTCTATTCATTTTTGCTTTTGGCTTTTGTTGCTGTTTGTTAATCTGAGAAACCATGTGAAAGTTTTGAAACTGGTAATAATATCCTCTTACATCAGTATGATATTTTAGAGTTAGGCAGTTAATGAGTCTCTGTCCCACAGCTGAAGTCTTCCTTTTTCCTTTTTCTCCTTTGCTGAATGAGATTCTTTCACAAAGTAAAAAATCAGCAAAAGGCAAGAGCCTGCTGCCTGAGAACATGTGAATTCACTGTATGCTAGTGTTTCCTCCATCCACGGGACTCAATATTCCTTTTCTTATTTTATGGATCGAACGTGAGATACTATCGAGACTTTTACATGTTTCTTCATGACTAGCGACTGAAATATGTACTGAAATAATAAAACTGGTGCTGTTCAATTTCCTTCTTAAATTCAATTCCAATAAGTGAGAGTGCCCTTGTGATGGGGAAATCCGGCTTATTAGAAAACTCTGTTTTCTGGAGAAGAAGAGGAGCTAGAAATCCTTGTAGACTTAAAACATGTGGGTGAGGAGAGGTGGGGGAGGACACTGGGATTGAAGAAATGAATCAGAAAACCAGGAACGTTCTTTATCTCGTTTGCCTGGCAGGCGGAGGTGACAAGCAGCTCAGCACACTGGGAGGCCCCGCCTGGCTCTGCACTTCCTGATTCTTCCAAGCAGGTGAGGTCCAACCTCCCCTACGTTCCCACGGCTCCCTGCACTCATCGGCATTCAGCAACTGTCTATTTCCACTTTCACTGCCTACTTAAATGTCTGCTCCCCACTAGACAGTCACTCCTTGAGGACAGGGAGTGTCTTTTCATCTTGCATCCCCCAAATTTCTGAGCCATGATAAGCTGGTCAGTAAATGTACTTCTGAACAAAGTACTTTTAACATTTAACTCCTTCAGCTGACAGTCAAAACACGTGGGAAAGGCCAGATAGCTTAAATATCTGATACTAGTTAAAGGCAAGTCCAGATACACAGCAAGCTGCCTAAATTAGGTATTTCCTATAACCCTGCTAACTCAACTGTGGGCCATAGACCAGCAGCAGTGGCATCACCGGGGAGCTTTCCAAATACCACATCTCGGGCCCCACCCCAGGCCCCCTGAATCAGAATCTGCATTATAACAAGATCCCCAGGTGACCTGTGCACAGTGAAGTTTGAGAAGCATTTACCTAGAATACATGCCCAGTATGATGCCTGAAGAAGTAATGGTGTGTAAGATGGAGAAAAAACCAAGATACTTCTTCACGCTCTTTCCTGTTTAAAGACACAGCTGCTCTTAATAATTGTCTTTTCTCCTTGGTGCAAAGCGAGTATTTATCATCAGCTTGCTGACATTTGCAGGAGTTTTGGCTTTCTCCAACTGAAAATGTGGATGATTGAAAGGATATTGCTGACACCTGAATGAGAAATCCAACGACTCCAAGCTATGTAAATTTAATTATTTCCTTTAATTCTTTTTTCAGGAATCTCTTTTTCTTTTCCTGAGCTTTGGAGAAGTCCTAGCCATTTTCATTTAAAAGAAATACAAGTCAGCAGTGGTTCACTGAACAGGCTGACACGCAATTTCATAGGGGGAGAGGCGCTGTGTGTTTAATCTAATTTGTGCTCTCAATTCCCAGCTAATGTATCTAGGGATCCTGATGTATGCATGTACAAGGAGACATGTATAATGCAGAGTCCAGTTCTCTGCAGTTCTCTGAAACACGGCTAAAAAATCAGTCTGGGTTCTTGCAGCTGCCCTACAACATGATAAATCTCTGTATACTCACAGATGTAGAAATATTCCCGGCCTGGTCTGAATTCAAATCCTAGGGAAAAGGGTGTGAAGAGCTGGAATTTTTCAGAGAACTTCAGTGGTCCGTTTGGAGAGTGAGGCCGGTTACATTCCCATCTCTTGAACCCTTTGGAAGTATGGTCGCAGGCACTGTAGCCATCAAAGTTCACCATGTAGAGGACATAACGCTCAGTCTTATCTTCCGGGACTGAGTCCTCATAGTGAGGGCAGAACACATCCAGGTAGTCATTGATACAGACGTCAATGTGGTAGTCACCCCTCTGGAATCTGTTGGAAGAAGAAAAAGATAGGATTATTCATAGAGGAAAGGCTTCCTGCTTGGAATCA
Source organism: Balaenoptera acutorostrata (assembly GCF_949987535.1). Lineage (NCBI taxonomy): Eukaryota > Metazoa > Chordata > Mammalia > Artiodactyla > Balaenopteridae > Balaenoptera > Balaenoptera acutorostrata. The sequence goes on from NC_080065.1 coordinate 91,350,981, forward strand.
GTGGTTGAACCCATTAATAACGCTCAGGCTAAAGATGTATTATGGTAAGTTTTTATTCGGTGCCGTATGATTTGAGGCGTGGTTTGAACTGTTGCTGTTCCGAATCTAAATAACAGCATGCCATTTTACAGAGGAATTCTACTACCGTTGTTTCAAAGTACCCCACCAATGGAGTGCTTCACTTTCATTTTAAGTATTAAAGGTACTGATTTGCTGTTTCCCTTTCATTGTTAAAATCAGAGTTTTCACATTTCTAAAGTAGTGTTTCATTTCATAAATGTTTTTGAATAAATGAGTAAGAAATTTAAAGAATAAATGAGTTGTATTTGTTATAACTGAGACCATTCTTAATTTCCTATGCAACTGTGGACAAGTAGAGTGATAAAATTGAGAGAATTAGAATCATAAAATTTAAAAGTTGAAAAGCAAATTCCTGGAACAACACCTCCACTTTAGAGGAAAAGAAAACCCGAAGGCATAATGATGAAGCAATGAGCCACTGAGCTAGACCTGGAACCAAGACTTAGGATCCTAGATAGGTGTTTCCCTTAGTAAATCTGCTTTTGTCACAAACTCGTTTTAGCCAATCTCTGTTTTGATGCCCTCGCCCTTTCCCTATTAAATTGAAACCATCTAGGTCGAATGACTTTTCTGCCCATTTCTTTCACTTTCATAGGTTGTGTTCTAGGGCTGGACTGAGGAGTAGAGAAAGTAAGAAGTCAGATGAAAACAGCAAAACCACGGCCACTTCATCCTGAAAGGGTTAAATGTGTGCACACAAACACACCACTGCCCACATCACAGTGTCTGCTTCAATTCTTATCTTGAAAAAGTTTTGCTTATTTGTTTTAACTAATGTGCCTTTCCCCATCAACTGAACAGTTTTTCCCAGGACCCAGTGGTGTGTGAAACAGGAATTGTTATGTACACAACTTTCCAAAATCAGAGAGGAAAAGCCTACAAAACACTTTTGTTTTTAGCTGGTGAGGAAATTCTTCTCTGAGCCCTTAGGAGGGTCATCACAAAACTATGTCACTGCTGAAATACAATGCCCATAAAGTCATAAAGTCTTCAAGTCAGACAGTCTCAGGGAGAACACTTCCCAGTGACGGTGAGCTAGTCTATTCTATCTTTGGACATCTCTAAATGTTAGCAAGTTTCTTCTTATATTGAACATAAATCTACTTCTGTGTAATTTCCATCCAGTGATCCTACTTCTGCTGCCTGAAATTACAAAGAGCAAATCTAATTCCTCTTCCACCAGGTAGTACATAAAACATTCGGAGATGTCAGCTGTATCTCTCTGTATCTTCCTTTCTCCAGACTTGAAAATCCCGATTCCTTTGGTTATTTCTGGTATAGTTTCCAGACTCCTCATCATACTAGTATTTTGACCCTCTTCACATCTTCTAGTTTCCCAGTGTTCTCCTTAAAAGGCAGCACCCAAACATAACAAGGACCTCTGACAGGTTGTTGTGAATACTACCTTTGCTCTGGATGCTAAATATTCATTGACAAAGTCGAGAGTCCCTTCTGAAATACACCGTGGTAAAAGTGGAAGAGCTACTTATTTTGAGTGAGTAGAACTAGATCTGCTGCTGGTTGAGTAGGAGAGTCATAAGCCATCCTGAGCCTCAGTTTCCTCACATGTTAAGTAGAATAATAATGAGAATCTTCCTTGCTGACCTCACACGGCTGCTTCAAGCCTCAGATGAGGAAATGTATGAAAAGCACACGTGAATATAAAGCACTGTTACTATTAACAGGATATATTAAAATGGGTAAGTAACAAAGTATTACTTTTTAAACAATGGCAGTAAGAGCATACAACAGAAATAAAAATAATCCCCAGGTTTCCCTTTTTAAAAATCCCAGAAGAAAGGAAATCATATAAAAATCCTAAATTCTGTCCTCAAATATCAAATGATCCCCAGAAACTTCACTTGCTCTGTGCTTTTGAAAAGCAGCATGTTGATTTATGCAAGAGAAATAAGGAAAGATGATCAGATCACTTCTCAGTTAGAGGATCTCAAAATACATAACCATTTTTAAAAACAAGAAAACCCTCAGAAGTATTTATTTCTTTATATTTACAGTGATGACGAAACCAGGTTTTCTTTTTCTTCATTACTGGCAGACAACGATTTGTCAAGATACAAGGAAAGCCTGTGTTGCTTTGAAAAGATTTTTGAACATCAAGGTAACATCACTGCCAAAGTACAAAGAAAAGACACTGCAACGTTCAGATAAAAGGGTGCTGGGCTGTGAATCATCAGCCCTCAGAGTAGGCTGACAGTTCTGGCTGAGAGCCAGACAAGAACTGCAGCAGAAGGCAATGCCCAGATGCACTTTATATTATTATATTATTATTATAGATTTTAAAGACGTGCAAGGGGGAAGTTTTTCCTTTCCCTAAGTGTCACTCATCTTAGCTTCTACTGGCACTGGACACTGCTTAAAAGTGAAAACTAAGAAAACTGCCACTGTCTGGATCCATTCGGTTATTGCTTTATTCTACAAATTGTCATAGTTTTTTGGTGCCTCAAGTTTAGCTACCCTTCTTCTAAATTTTTATCCCTGTTAATTCTGCTATAATTTTAATAAAGCAAACCATGAGACTGAAGACCCATTTTACATTGGGTTGACCAGTTATCCTTTTCTGGTGACAATTTACTTTGTGTGGGGTGTTAAGTGAATCACCGTAGAGCCAATTTTAAACATGAGATTGTCCCAGCACTTAACGCTTATACCCTTCTATGCACATGACAAAGAAATGATTATGATTTACCATAGAATCAACGTACACTTCTGTTTCAGATATTCAACTTGCATAAATTATTTTACTAATGTAAATTTCAAAGAATGGACAATGTGAACATAAAAACAGTGACCAATTGGAACTCATAAAAGGCATCTGTATAATGTAGCTAAGTACAATCCAAAGAAAGGTTGAGCGTTAGATAGTCTAAGACTATCCCAAATTATGCTCTTTGACTACAAAGTCACACTGAATCATTCTTTTCTGGCCTTACTGTGAAGAAGCACATATGTATGGCTAATATTATTGAGTGGTTATTATGTTACATTCATTATCTCAATTTAATCTCCATCACAACGCCACAGAATAAACACTATTAGTATACTCAGTTAGAGATGAGGAAACTGAGATTAAGAAGTCAAGGGCTTCCCTGGTGGCACAGTGGTTGAGAATCTGCCTGCCAATGCAGGGCACACGGGTTCGAGCCCTGGTCTGGGAAGATCCCACATGCCGCGGAGCGACTAGACCCGTGAGCCACAACTACTGAGCCTGCGCGTCTGGAGCCTGTGCTCCGCGACAAGAGAGGCCACGATAGTGAGAGGCCCGCGCACCGCGATGAAGAGTAGCCCCCCACTTGCCGCAACTAGAGAAAGCCCTCGCACAGAAACGAAGACCCAACACTGCCATAAATAAATAAATAAATAAAATTTAAAAAAAAAAAAAAAAAAAAAAAGAAGTCAAGCAACGTGCCCAGTGTGACAGGAGTAATAAAAGGTGGAGGCAGAATTCAAACCCAAGCAGTCTGACCTCAGAACTGAGATTTAATTGCTCAAGTCAAGTTCTTAGGTCCACTCTGTATTTCGCCAGTGGGATGATTCTCATTCTTGATGGGGTTTCAGTTCTCTCCTACATTCACTCATGCAACAAATATTTGCCATGTCCAGGATCTGCTATTTTATGGCTTTACGTCTGTTGTCACATGAAATCCTCATTGGGTAGTTATAATTAGTTTCATTATACCAATGAGAAAATGACATTCAGAGAAGTTGTTACCCACTTAGTTCAATTTTTTTCCATAGGAAATAAGTAGCAGAGTTAGGATTTCAACCCCAGTCTGATGGCTTCTGAAGCATATATACTTTCCTCCTAACCATAATGGCCCAAAGCTTTACTGACTGTAATTCCCCTCATCCTGTTTACACTGATCTTCTAGGAAAGTCTGCTGCAAGGGGTCCTGGCCCTTCTCTCTTCCTCACTAGGTTGAGCCTAAACTCCTGCACTGAAAGCAGAAGGGTGCATCAAAATCTGAATAAGCCTCAGATCACAGGGTTAGCTCCTGACTCATGCACATCATTCCAACCTTTCACAGGATAAAGTGCTTTTAGGCTCTGTAGCCATTCACAAGAAGGGAACTTTTTTTTTTTTTCCCCATCAGGAAACTTTCACGAGCTTTAGTTCATATTAAATGAGCAAATTCACCTCTAGGAAGAATGATTCCACATGCCAATATTTACAAATTTCATGGGTAGCCCGCCCCTGCTTTGACACATTTGTAAATTTCTGGGAAATTTTCTTATAAATATCTCCTCTTTACTCCTAATCTTTAATTCCATCTATTGTATCTGTGGTTCTCTACCTCTCTGAAACCATTGCATATTATGAACTGTAGGAATTTCTGGCTGCATACCAACACGCCAACAATAATTACAATACAATCTCTACTAAATTATCACAGTGGTTTACAACGTAAAAGCAGGCATGGTTGCCACACTTAGAAAAGTGACTGCGTTTGAGTAAAATGATTACCACTCTGCCTGTGTTCTCACAATACAAGTCCCAAGTGCCAGGAAACATCTCATATGCATAGAGTGATGGCCCTTGTCCTCCACTGGGTTGCACAGCTACTCAGGTCAGTGTTCCATATAACACGATGACAAGAACACATTGTGTACATTTATCAAAATGTGGCAGTAGGCTGGTTGAGAATGTCATATATATTGTGAAAGGATCATTTTAATTAAGAAGAATAAAATTCAGTACGGCAACTAATTCTTCGTAATCAGTTCAACTACTAAAACTGAATTATGCACTTTATGATTGTTTTGATGACCCAGAGGCTGCCTGAAGGGTTGGATAAAAAATACAGTTTGGGGCTACCGACAGCAAACAACAACAACTAAAGGTGGGATTTGAGCTACAAAGTCTCTATGCAGACATGTGTTTTTGTCTTAGTTTGTCTTCAGTGTTTACCTGATGACATTCCACAGCTAAATACAGTTTTTATTATAAATTTAAACTACTATTAATATCTCTTTCCTTATATAACCTGTCTGGAGAAAGTGAATCATGGATTGACTATTGGAATTCAAGTGAAATCAAGACGACAAAGGTGAAGTAAGAGTTGACAGGCTGTCTGGGACTTCCCTGTGGCGCAGTGGTTAAGAATTCACCTGTCAATGCAGGGGACATGGGTTTGAGCCCTGGTTGGGGAAGATCCCACATGCCGCGGAGCAACTAAGCCCGTGCGCCACAACTACTGAGCCTGCGTACCACAACTACTGAGCCCGCGCACCACAACTACTGAGCCCGTGAGCCACAACTACTGAGGCCACGTGCCGCAACCACTGAAGCCCGCGCACCTAGAGCCCATGCTCCACAAGAGAAGCCACCGCACTGAGAAGCCCACGCACCGCAACAAAGAGTAGCCCCCGCTCGCCACAACTAGAGAAAGCCCGTGGGCAGCAACAAAGACCCAACGCAGCCAAAAATAAATAAATAAATTTATAAAAAAAAAAAAAAAAAGAGTTGACAGGCCGTCTTTGCATTTAGTTATCAACAATGTGCCCCCAAGTTTCTACTGAGACAGGGACCAAAACATTGTTTCATGACCATAGTTAACCTGATCCGTAGGACTCTGCTCCTAACTAACTAGTTTATTTTCAAACTTGGGTCGCTCCACTGGGGACATCTAGTACTTGAACACTCCAGTCCTTGACCTCAAGTGGAAGTTCTCTACTCTGATCTCGGTTCCTCTTTGCTTTGGCAAGGAGACATCACCTAGCTTTCTTTCTCAATGGATAGTTTTTCACGTCATTGACCTTACTTCCTCCTCTATCACCATATGCTCTCGTGGTGTGGAGACTGACAGCTGGGAGGCCGAGTTCACAGGACACACAGGCAGTGCCCTGGGCTCAGGCTGCAGAGAAGCAGCGCCATCATCATCATCCTTCTCTGAGTTCATCTTTAGCCACTTTCCCCTGCAGTGTTCCTCCTCTCATTCCATCCCTCATTTGCTAAGGCCAAAATACATTTCATTTTAGTAGCTGGAAAAGGAAGGGTACGGTGCATATTTAAAACGTTCCAAATTGGCCTTCAGCATATGTTGCTGGCACAGCAGAGAGCCTGCTTCCAGGGAAATACGTACTGAGGTATTTTATCAAGCAGCTCCTGAGTGAAGTTTCTTTACTCCATAAATAGAGAAACAGCGTTACTGAAAGGAGACAGTGCTTATGAGAGGTTAGGAAGCTGTGAGGCACTTTCTTCCCCTTTTCATGTAATGTTTTAAAGGACTCAATGATGAAAATGCTATTTCTCATCAACTGGAGAGTTGATTATTACATTTTAAATGTATTTTAATCTGTCAAGGAGGTGATTGTTTTAATATTCCTATCTGAACAGAACTACACTGTCACGTCTTTAATTACAAGGCAACTTATTATACCACATTCTGAAATTGAAATGTAACAGAAGGATGATTTATGGTCAAAGATTAAGCAAATTTATCAGCTCAGGGTTCCTCCCAAATTTTAAACTAAATCTAAAGTGAATATGTCTTGACAGCACAGTCTTTCAATTCTATTACAGATTTAAAGGCTAATTTCAGAATAAGATGTCTTTTTAACCAGAAGAATTTCTCATTTGTCCTGAAGGGCCTAATGGGTCCAGCAACAGACACAGGATTTGTTTTATAAATACGTTTTGGGAGGAGATGGGCAGGACGGCAGTCTCTGTTGCGTTGCATAACACGTCTCTTCTTGTCTCCTTCTGTTATTCCTTTCAGCACAGAATGCAAGCCTTATGGCTTCCAGATCCTAAATCTGAAGATGCTCTTTTTTTTTTTTTTTTTTTTCCAGCAGAGGTTAAAGCGAGAAATACAAACAGCAAAAATCAAACTTGGGGTAGATAAATCATATTAGCATCAGTGGGGGATGAAGAAAGACTTGTTTTGCTGAGTTTAAATGTTCCCTCTCTCTCACAGGCTGAAATATGCCAACCTTTCAAATATATTGGTCATTGACCTTTGTTTCCAGTTCTGAGACAGTCAGAGTCATAGACAGTTTCACTGTTACCAGGCCAGTTGTTAAGGCTGAATGAGGTGTAGTACATGGTGACCAAAACCCACCATTTCAGGCAGCCCAATCCAGCTCTTCCAGGCTCTAGAACATACCAAGAATGACTAAAATTCCCATAAAAGTGAAGATTTACAAGTGTAAAAAAAACCTACTCAAGGATGAATTTCAAAGATATCTCCTACATATTCTTTTGCAGTTGAAAGGCTGTAGGCTACAACACACACTTTCATTCAACAAAGCACATGATACTGACAAAACATTTAGAACCCAGAGTTGGTGCTCTGCTTATCCATTAATGAAAATTAGAATAAAGTTCTTACACATGCAAGTTGGAAGAAAGGAAATAAATGTTGTAGTAATCACAAATTCTGCAGCATGAGAGCTTTGTCTTCAATTTAATAACTGTTGGTGATGAGAATAGGATGTAATTTACTTAGCCAGATATTTAGAATTTATTAGTGGTCTAGTATACTAACCTGTCCTTTTTTTTCTCTCTGTGTGTGTGTGTGTGTGTGTGTGCGCGCGTGCTTTAAAAGCAAGTGGTTTAAAAATTCCTCCATTAACATTAATTAGTCATCTCAGATAGATGGATAGACATCTCAAATACCTTGTGTTATTGCTTTTCTAGTTCAAGTCACATCAGGCTGAATGACTTTTTAAAATTGATATCTCCCAGGAGGAGTACCTGTTTCAAATACAGGGCCCACAAAATGTTCTCTCCTCCAGTGTTTTAACTCATTTGGAGTTTGTTTTATTAGCCTGACTGAGGAGCTCCAAAGGAAACAAAGCATTAAATTGGCGGAGCCTAAACAAGACTTTCCTTCAGGAAGGGACCCGGAGCTCTGGGTGACAGTCTAATTGCTTCTAAGCCCCCAAAGAGGCCTCGGGCTTGGAGTAAGAATGTGTCAACGTCAACAGGCTAAATCAGCCAAAGAATTAAGCAGGCAGAGTTCCACACACCCGACACATCGCAGACCACTGCAAATGGTTTTCAAAAAGGGATTAAAATAAAATAAAGAATTATTGTCTGGCAATCAGTGTATGGCCTCACAGAGGTCACTTCCACAAGGCAAAACAGGCTCCTTCTTGACTCCTGCTGGCCAGGAGCTTCCTGACGAAGCTGCCCTTCATGCCCCAAGTTATCCAGAGTTTTACATCATGTCAAGCACACGGAACAGAGCAGCTGAAACACACACACAGATCCAAAGGCAGATGCGGGAAATCACTGACCTGGTTATCCAGCCCCTGTCCTAGGAGAACAGGATTCAACAAACTGATTCTGTTCTGAGGATGCAGGAGGTGGGGAGTCAATCAAACAAATAAGCCACCTGCCAAACTGCTTACATACGTGTAGCCCTTTTGTATCCTACGAGGATGGAGTTACCCAGCAGAATTTCAGGTTATTCCTAGTTTCAAAATTAAGAACAATAACCAAAGAGATATAGTAAATGTCCTTCCTATTAACCACCTCAAATAATGATTTCGTAGTTCTTACGTACTGCTGTACAAGCAGTAAATTAAATATTTGTATTATGGCTTGATGATAACCTATTGGAATCATTACCATCTAAGTCTGAAATTTGGCCCCGACTTTTCAAAAACTGGGTGGGTGTTCGAGATCTACATGGCGTGGAACTACTGTCTATTAGTTTATTGTTAAACAAAAAACAAGCTGGAAGAAAGGAAACAGATGTTTTATGGCTTTCTTTTATGTTTGATCTTCACAGGACCAGGGTAAGCAAATATCTTGCAACGCTAGGGCACAATAATGGTAATAGTGTTTTATACAAAGCTTTAGGATGCAAAGCAGAAACTGTTGCTGTTTCTATGCAAATTGGCACGTGAGAAGTAGTTATTTTTATTTGGTATGGTTAGGACCTTGTGAGCAGTTGGATACAAATCTGGAACCAGGCATGAGGCTAAGGTGAGAGAGAATTGATCTAGAGTCATTAGAAATTAGGTGGTGGGTAGAGCCATAGAAAATATTGAATTCATTCAAGGTAAATGCATAGATGTAGAAAAAAACTGGGACTGCACTGAGAGCAGATCACTGGAACTATGATTATTCTGGTATTTTTATGGAGACCTCCGTTCTTTACACTGAGAGCCCCTTGAAGGTGGTGCTGGTGTTTACTCATCTCTGCATCCCCAACGCTCAGCACAGTGTCTGCACGAAGTGGTGACTTGAGAGACGTCCCAGAAAGTAAATTGTAGCTGATGGATATTAGAAGCAATGTTTGAAAACAGAAAAAACTTTGTAAAGTGCCCAATAATCTCCTTCTGTGTCCTGGGTCCCAGTATCAAGTTTTGAGAACAGCTAAATAATATGACAAACAAAGGTCAAGATCAGGAAACAAAATAATGGCCGACGGCAGAAAGGAAAATGATAATCAGGCCTATTGTTCAAGCAATGCTAGAAAATCATGCCTAGCCAAGTAGACGACTTAAGCACCTAACGCAGAATGAAAGTTTCTCTCTTGTCATTAAGTCCTCTATTCAATTACCATTTATCGGGGTAATTAAACACTGGAAAGTGATGCCAGGCTAATTGTTAGATTATGATAATTACATGTCTTTGCTATGCTACAGCTGATCAAAATAAGATGTGGTCCCGTGCACTTCGCTGGAACTGCTCTGTAATCGTCAGACTTCCGGAGAGCGCTAGGCCATTTATTACCAATTCATTACAGATCAGGCGGAGAAGCTTATTATTTGTAATGCTTCTTTCTTCCCCCCACATACAGTCTCCTGGAACAAGACTCCCCAAAGGTTAAGCCCAAACTGCTGCCTCTCATTGGCCCATTTCCATCCCAATTACACAGCTGAATGGCATTAGGTGCCTCTATTTGAGAGGGTTCATCAGACTGCTTCACAAAATCCTGCAAGCGCCTATCACATTGGCAGGAACACCCAAGGCTCCCTTTCAGCCTCTGCCAACCACTGTTGTGCTCTGTGCTGTGTCCCAGCAACCGCAAGCTGGCAGTGCCGAGAATCTTCTGGTCTGAGGCTCCCTTCTGCTCAGGTTAGGACTAGACCAGGCTGGGGTATGCCCGGGGTTTGCCCCAGTTCACAGGAGTCGTAGGGATACAGACTGTGCCTCTCCTGTCAGGATATCCGGCTTTTGTTGCTCAGGCCAGGATCACGAGAGGAAAGCAACTTCCTCGTCACCTCAAAGCTACCAAATAGTAGCTCAAATCTTTGTAGAAAAAGACTAGAACCAACCCCTTGTCCTTGGACATTTCCGGGGGTTAGAAATCTCCCCTCCCATCCCTCTACTGTTGGAAGGTGGGAAGGCAAACAGGTATTTGAGAGTCTTCCTTTGGCTTTTTCCTGGGACTTCTCAACTCTCCCCTGCAACTGTCATCAGAGTGTGTTCACGTGGGCCATTGCCAGTGGAGGAAGCGCAGAGTGTCAGGTCAAAAGTTTACTAACTGCTACAAAGTTCATGTCATGTTATGGTTCTCTATTTTAGGGGTTTATTTTCTTCTTTTATTTGGGCAGTATTATGGACTGAATTTGTCATTCATATGTTGAAGCCCCAATGTGACTGTGTTTGAAGATAGATATGGAGGAAATTAAGGTTAAATGAGATCATAAGGGTGGGGCCCCAACCCAACAGGATTGGTGTTCTTCAAGAAGAGACACCAGTGGCCCCTCTCCCCTTCTCCACTTTCCCTTCATGTGCCTCTGCAGGCCAGGAAGAGAGCTCTTACCAGAAACTGACATTGCTGGACCTTGGTCTGGGACATCTATCCTCCAGAATTGTGAGAAAATAGATTTCTGTTGTTTAAGCCAACAAGTCTATGGTATTTTGTCACTGCAGCCTAAGCGGACTAATACAGGCAGTTTAAAAGTTAATTAATGGGGCTTCCCTGGTGGCGCAGTGGTTAGGAATCTGCCTGCCAATGCAGGGGACACAGGTTTGAACCCTGGTCCGGGAAGATCCCACAACCAAGCCCATGCACCACAACTACTGTGCCTGCACTCTAGAGCCCGCGAGCCACAACTACTGCGCCCGTGTGCCACAACTACTGAGCCTGCACTCTAGAGCCCACGAGCCACAACAACTGAAGCCCACGCACCTAGAGCCCATGCTCCACAGCAGGAGAAGCCACCGCAATGAGTAGCCCGCGCACCACAAGGAAGAGTGGACCCCGCTCGCCGCAACTAGAGGAAGCCCGCACGCAGCAACGAAGACACAACACAGCCAAAAATTAATTAATTAAATTTATTTTTTAAAAAAGTTAATTAATGGTAGATTTGGGGGTGGGTGCTACTGAATTACATCACTGCCAGGGACTTCAGAGACATAAAGAATTATCGAACAACAATAAGGGAACAATGGCCAGGAAGGAAGGGAGTAAAGGAGGCAAGAGAGCGGAGTTAAGCCACTGCCAGCACCCCGCAATACCCTGGAGCAGGGGGGACACTCAATATCCATCTGCTGTTCTGAGCAAGCGGCTGGTCTGAGGGGAGAAGGCACATTATATTCCTACGTAAGGATAGTTTCACCCCTGAAATTAACTCATAGCACCACGAAAATGACTGTATTCTCACCCAGCAACTGTTATCTCACTGTTTCAGCAAGGCTTTCGCCCAAAGATAGAATGAAGGGTTTTACAGAAAACTCACATACTCCATTTTACCCTTCCTCGACCCTGGAAATTAAAACAGAATATGCCACTGCCTTTCAAAAATCATATTAAGTGCATTCTGGGGACAAAACAGACCGTGAGGTACCTTTGTTAACACCGGAATACATAAAACTGTCATTTTATGCACACATTTACTGGTGGCCTGTGGCTCAAGACTGGGGAGCTGGGAACAAAGGTACTTTGGTTCATCACATAAAAATGGTTTTGCACTACTTAGTATTATTATTTCCTCCCCACACTCATTAAAAGGATATTCATTCATACAGCTGGATCCTCTATTTACTTTTATAGCCTGGACCACAGGAAGATATATGCAAGAATAATGTAATCATAAAAAATAAGAAACTAATTGCTCTATCCCAAGGAAACATAAGGGGGAGAAAGAAATAAACAATTCACCATTTATTTCTCAGAAATAAATCTAAGCACTTTAGGGGATTCTCAAGTGCTATAATATCTCCACCTACTTAAATGCTTGTCTGTCTCAATGACAGAGAATAGAGTTGTTTTTCCCCTCCCCCTTCCATTTTAGCAAACTCTACTTTCAAAGTGTCTACCCTGGAAAAGAACTGTAGTTCAAAGCAAACGCACATGACCCTCCTCTTGAACTTTCAGAATTTTTGGTCCTGCTACAAGCTCTGAATGAGCCACTTGTAGAGATTGTGAAATTTCAGAGGGATGGTTAATGCCAAGACACAAAGATGAAGAAATAAGAGCGTGATAATGGGCCTGCCATGCTGGGTGGCAACTCAGCACCGTGAGCCTTGAGAGGACAGGGTCACAACTGGCTTTCTCCAGCACTTAGTAGTACAATCCCAGATCCCAAAGTTTCGTCCATGTGCACATTAACATTTCATTGCTGTTCAAGAGAGGAAGAATGTGAGCTACTACTGAGTTATCCACTCAGTGCTGATGAGCTGGGTCAAAAAACAACAAAGGCATGAACGAAACCTATGGGAGCTATTAAATGAGCCTGGAACTTAGCACAATCTGTATCCAGTGTAGAGACAAATGGGACTATATCGCACTGATCAATTTATTTACAAAATAGGGCAATTTCATCTATTGATGTTTTAATTCAACATCTGGGTACCTACTCTGTGTGTGTCAATTATTTAATTAAAATCATAAGCCATTTGGTATTCTAAAAGGAATGTAGATCTTTTTCCATTCTAAATATAAACTATACCTAAATAAATTACAAATATAAAATATACCTTTCACCCTATCTCTGGGAAGTAAAAGGGTAACCAAACAGGATATTCCCTTTAGTACACTCTCAGATTCTGTCTCAGGCACCCTGTAGCTGAGAAAAGATTCACAGCAGCCAAAATCTACCCAAGGATGTTTTCATGAATCCAGCCATTAACTGAAAAGCCTGAGTCTTGGTCACTGAAAGTGCTGGTGACTCTGGTTTTATGAACGTGACTAGAGAAAGTAACATATGTCGTGCGCTGGCCAAGTGGGCAGCCTAGAAGCACAGTCTACAAGGTTGGTCGAGAGTACACCCACTATTGGGGCTGGGGGGCGGGGGGGGGCCGCCCTATGGCGGGCACTGCATGCAGGGCTGGAGGAAAGGAAACGGTGTCCGGGCTGCAGAGACACCTCTCCTGCTCTGCTCCTACCGGCAGCCAAGTGAGCTCGAGCTGTGTTTGCCACAGGCCTGGGACAGGGTCTGACGCTTACACGCACCTCAACAGGGTCGTGAAGCCTAAGAAGTTACAAGCCATTCTAACCCACTGGAGGACATGAACTGAACAGTAGGAACTCTGGAAAGTGTTGTTGGCTTTTGTTTTAGTTTAAATACGAGTTTCTGGCATGAAAGCCGAAGGAATCAACTTACTTATTATGCCCAGCAGCACTTCCCGGCAGAGTATTAAATTTAGTTTTGTTTATTTTTAAAATCAGGGTGGTGGCTTCAAGATATAATTAATATCTCTAAAGACGTCAGAGATGTGTGGAAGTCTATGGGAACACGAAATACTGCTATTCTCTGTTAGACAATTAGGATATGTAAAAATTCGTATCACATGTGAGGAAACTGTATTGGTTCTAATGACTAGGAAAATTTATAGAGCAACTCAAAATTAGACATATCACTCCTGTTTCTCTTAATGGTAAAATGCAACCCAGCATCCTCAAGCACTCACTGGATTAAAAATGGAACTCTCAGCATTACAGTTGCAGCTAAGTATTTATGTATGCCATTGAATCTACGCACTCCCCTCATATGCAACTTTCTGTAGTTGGTTTGACTCAAGAACAACCACAACCAAGTTACTAGAGTCTAGAGCGATAAAATCCTAACTCACCACTCCTTAAAAACAGCAAGTTGCTTGCCTTTGTAGTCCTAGACACTACTCATGTTTACTAGTCTTAACCTGCAGTAATTATAAATTCTTCAGCACACAAAGCATGCATGACATAGGCTTGGTAAAGAGACAGCCTCTGGTCTTCCCTTGGGACCCGATATTTGATAATAATTTCACAAGAACCCTACTTCTGCATCAAGACTAGAGAGACACACACTAGTGGAAGGAACTTTGAGCACCATCTCATCCAGCTGTTTCCTTTCAGGACTATTAATTATCTAGTCTCTTAAAAAAAAAATCTCCAGGGAGAATTCTGAGTCTTAAATAGCTCTTCCCAGGACCTGTGGATGTCATTCAAAATCCAATGCATAAAGAAATTCTCTATTCAGGGGCAACCAGCTTTCCAGTGTTGTTCAGAGCATTTCCCTCACTCCCGCCCGATGAGAAGATTTGAGAGAAAAATAGAGGAAATTTAGCTCATGTTTTCCTAGGAAAGTCGAGCTGATTGTATTATCGACTGTCTACTGCATTAGCAATTTCCAACTGAATTACAAACTGTTTCCCTGCATTATACTGCTATTGTTCAATACCATTTTCATTGCCCTAATGAAACAAAGCTATATAATATAACCATAAAGTACTGATTACAGTTAACAACAATGATAGAAGAGAGCTAAGGAGAGACCTATTTTTAAAATATGCAAAGAAAAAGATACGAAATGCTGATACTCAGCAGACTATTTTTTTTTTTTTAACTCTTTTTGGCTTTCTGGATTGAGATCAAAACAACACTGACAAGTTAATTCTTTCTCTTCCAACAATACAAATGGTATTTCCCCTAAGATAGAATTTCTAGAAGATTTCCCAAAGAACAAAATTTCTCCAGGTGCTGTAAAAAATAATAACAACAATGATAACAATGTGGATTTCACACATACTTTGTCTTAAAAAGTGCCTACTTCAAACCAGAGGATTCCCTAATATCATGAAAGAGGATAACCAAATTTTCCCCAGGGTGCAGGTTTCTCACCGTCTATAATTGAGCTCCTTTAGAGAAGAGCCATCATGAAAGCACCAGGGTATTTTCTATTGGCCCATATTAAATCAACCAGCAACACAAATGATCACGTTGCTGGGCTGGACTGAAGGCTGCCCCAGTGAGACAGCAGATCCATGGCTGAGATTTCTGCCTTTTAGCAAAGGCCCTGAAGGTTACTTGGCAGCCTTTTATACTCCCAGTTCCTTTCCCATAGATAGAAGCAGTCAACAAAGAGGTGGAGGGCACAGGAAGAAGTGGTAGAGAAAATTCTTGGGCATTGCTAATTATATTAAGACTAGAAGCTGTAGCATCAGACACTTGCTACCCTCTGACATTCGTGCCAGAGCTACCATATCCCACCCCCCCCCCCAAAGCAGAAAACAATCGGGATAATGGGGAACAGAGCACGTTGCTGTCATTCCCTAAGAACTCCTTGAGCCGAGCCAGTGACAGATAATGAAATTACTGTATGGTGCTCTAGTGGCAGATGATCCGTGACTGCCCAGGTCCTAGACACCCAGACATCCTTCATCTGACAAATCCTTCCTGCCATTTCCTGAGTGGACATGGTGTAAACATAGAGTTCACTGAAAAGGCCTGAATGTCAGTATCAGAGACTAGTTCCTCCAAGACAAACTCCGGTCTTGGAACAAACCTTCCTCAGGAGATCTTTCTGAGTGTTTATATTTCTACGAGCAACACTGGATAGTGTCATCCATGTGAACACAACATTCTGAGTTCTACGTACTGTATTTGAAACACTGATCTGATTTCAACGGTTCAGAAGAGTCACCTCAACGCTCACTTTACTCGCATTTTCTAGTTTTTGGAACCCTGAAAAAAAGATTAAAAAAAAAATCAGGATGGTATCTGTTAGACCTCTTTCAATAATGTGTATCACTTGAAAGATGAAAGGGAAGGTGCATTTATCTGTTCCTATTAGAGTGCTAATTTATGCAAGTTTCTTTGCCTTTTGCATCTATTGATTGGATTCTTGTTGTTTCATCCCCTGCACTCCATTAGAATCCTTGCTGACCTCACAATAATGCCAAGCCCGACAAAATGTGTACTACAGATTTTTATATGCTCTTGCATCTACAGCCTATTTAAAAGTTGGCATAAGCAAAATGATGGTGTAAACAGAAATTATGGGCAAGATGAAAAAGTATTTCGCTTCATCACATCAGAAAGAAAATCTTAGAGAAGATGAGAAGACTTAATGGTTGAACTTCTCTCTTTAATTTTAAATAGTCATGTCTGAACATTTGAAAAGACTCCTGTGCTTTAGGCATGCTGAAATTAAAATAGAAGTGCAATTTGGGATCACAGATTATAAAACCAGTAAGCACAGCTGCTATACGGAGGGCAGGAATGGCTCTTCTTTTCCAAATCCATTTTTGTAAGACAGTCAAACGTGGAAGTAAAATAACCTTTGCTGTGAAAATTAGAAAAAGGGCTAGACCCCAGGAGAACAATTTTCAGACATGGTCTGCTATTTATTTGCTCCCAGTCTCAAATAATACTTTTGTTTAGTGCTTCATTCTGAAGAAGAAGAAAAAAAATGTAGATATCATCACATATTTTTCAGGATTTATTAGTCTAAATGCTTTCTGTTTATAAGCCCAAGTAAACAAATTTAATTTTAGTCTTGGGACTAATAAAATAACTTATTTAAGTATGAAGCGATCCAAAGCCGTCAATCATAGGACAAAAGAATACAAAAGTTGCCATTTTGAGATACGATTTTTAAACCCCAAAGAGCATTTTAATCCACTTTGTACGGAGAACACACCTGCTTTATTGAAAGGTTTATAACTATTTCTTCTTGTTTCCACCTCACTAATTTACCTATGTCCAAAAAGGCATGGGGGAAATGTAAAAGCCCAGCGAGAATCTGTTCTCATCTTCCTGCGGGGTGATTCCTGGCAGCACGGATTTGACAATGGAGAAATCACAAGTTGTTGAGACTGTGAATGGGGAGACTCCCGCAGCTTATTGAGCATTCTAGAATTGCTCAGGCAGGGATGTCAACAGGGGCAGAGGGACACCTGGCAAGTGTGGAGTTCAACCACCCGGACCTCTCTAAGGATGGCTGCAAATCGTACAAGATGTCCAGAAACACTAATAGGCGTCCGCTGAACCACTTGGGAGGCGTCACTAATAAAAAGTGAAAATCAGAGTGGAAAGAAAATTTCATTTCCAGTCCTCCTCATGGCACTTGGCTTTTTCAGCACATATGGTTTGTAAAGTTTGCTAATGTCTGGTGGTTATCAAGGAAATCAGAGTTGATTAAAGATATTTCAACTTTATCTTCATTTCCCAGACTTTGCAGACATCCACCTGATGACTGAGAAGGGAACTACTATCTGATCGTTTGTGGCAGGCAGCACAGGAAAGAGGTCACGAGAAAGGGATAGAGAGCCATCTGCCAAGCTTCAAATCTGGCCTCTGCTACTACTGACTCTGGAACCTTGGCAAGTTATTTTACCTCTCCATGCCTCAGTTTCCTCATCTGTAACACTGGAATAAGAATAACACTGCACTCCTAGGTCACCAGTTAGGATCAAATGAATAAATTAAATGAGTAAATCAGGACTGACTGTAAAGTGCTTAAATAGTGCTTGACAAATAGTACAGGTAAGAGGAACATGTACAATTACATTATTTACATAACTAAAAAGGTATTTTTTTGAGCGCTAAAGACAAAGAATTTTAGTACTTTGAAAAATATCTTGAGAATCTCAAAGATCTTTAGAAATAAAAATGTTGATAGCCATTGCAACATCTCTTGAATAGGCAGAGTGTAATTATAATAGATTTTTGTTTATGAAATAAGGAAGTGTATAGAATAGGGGAGGACAAGTGCTGACTCTTTGGAGGAACTGGGCATACACAAGGCAACTCAGCTTTGTGGAAGTGTGTTGGATATAAAAATACATGGAGGAAGCATGGGCAGTTGCCCGTGTGGTGTGATTTCTGGGACACAAAAGCCATCTTTAAACAAAAAAAACTTCCCAAGAGGGAATTTCAGTTCTTAACTGTGTAAAGTGTTATTTTGCCTGGGAGGGAAATTATACTTGTCAGCCAATGCATTAACATATTTTCATTTCTCTGACTCATTAATACCTGTCACCTAGCAGAGTTAAGGCCCCTGAAAGACTATGGGATACAGCAGGTAAATTCTGATGAGAAAGAGTAAGTGGTCTACAGGGTTGGGAGAACAAGCCTCAGGAAAGGGGCACTGGACACAGGTGTAGGGCAAGGTACTAGAGAAACACTTGACACTTCCCAATTCTGCTTAGGTCAGCTCTACAGACTAAATGTCATCACATTTCATTAGAATAAATGGCATTCTCTTCAAGAAGGCCTATTTTAACTTAAAATTTAAAATTATACTTCCCTTGAACAATATGATACTAGACTGACCTTCTATCCTTTCTTAATTTGATTGACTTTTCACATATTTATGTCCTATCTCTCTTTGTTCATTCATTCATTCTTTCAACACAAGTATATTGATTGCCTCCAGTGGCTCAGGCATTGTTCTTGTGGACAAACAAAAATGAACCAAGACAGAGTCCTACCCTAAAGAAACTGACAATCTAGTAGGGGAGACAGTAAATAAATCACTGCAACAAAATGTGATACATGTCAGAAGAGAAATTTGTACCAAATACTGTGGAAAATAGGAAACAGCAAGAGACTTTGAAAGAGTTCTGGAAGACCTCACAAAGGAGCCAGGTCTTGGAAGATGGACTGAATCATTCCAAGAGAAGGAGCAGGGGTGGGCTTTCTAGACACAGGTGACAGGTACAAACCCTGAGACTTGAAAACAAGGAGTTTGTTGAGAGGGCAAACGAGGCTACAGAGGGAGGTGAAAACCTTATTTTGAAAAAGGAGTTGATGAAGGTGATGAAGAACCAGGGAAGATTTTTAAGAAGGCTCACAACATGATTGGGTATGTATTCTTAAAGTGATTATTAGCCCTGGACAAGACAGACTGGGTGGGGAGAAAGCCTGGGGTAGGATGATCACAGGAGTCTACTGCAATGGACCAGGCAAACAAATATACACAGACATTACAGGCTTCAGCTGAGGATTCCTTACTTCCTCACACCTGACAATAAACTATTCCCTTATTCATCCATTCAACCATTATTTGTAGAGGCCCTACTTTGTGCAAGATACTTTGTGTTGTAGAAGCTACAACATGAGTCGGACACAAACTCTTCATCTCAGCTTCTTAGGATTGTCTAGACGTGAAGAGCTTGAAGTAGGGCATTTGTGGAATTAAACAAAAGGACATGGACTAAAGAAATTTCATAGATGCAGAAACATCAGAAGAAGATTAAAAGTAATCCTTACCATTTGATCATATTTTGCAGTGCTTAAGTATCACCACATATATTAAAAGTTAATCTGCAGTGGCCAAAAGAACAATGATAGTGGCATTAAAAGACCTAGGCTTAAATACTGTCTCTGTCTTAAATATGGTGTGAATTGGGCAAGTCATTTAATCTCTCTGTATCTCACGTTTTGAATAAATAAACAAAAAACTTGATGCCCTAAAGGTTCTACAATGCTATTTAGGTTTGGCATAGAGATAATGCAGAATCATCTGACTGTATCATCTCAGAAACTAAATAAGACATAATAGAACACTAAGATTTTGCCAAATTCCATTCCTGGATTTCCATTCACTACATCCATTTCAGTAGAGTGAGGAACAGCTATAACCAAACTCTCAAGTTGGTATCATGTCCAGTGCCTGGGGGCATAGGGGGTCACGATGACTAGGTGTCCAGTGTCTGGTACGTAAGGTTAGAAGGGCAAAAATATGGCTAAAATCATGAAGAGGATTCCACCCTTTCCCATGGAAAGGGGCAAAAACTAGGGACCATTTATGTGGTGACAACTCATAGGAATGTCACCACGGATGAAAAGCTGTAGTTACAGGTTATCACATCATCACATCCCCCCGACACCTGCTCTCAACCTTACTGAGGGCTGAAGCAGCACAACAGGAAATGGCGAGCATAATGATAAGAATCAGTGAGGTCACCATTTAGAAGTTTCCCCCCAAGTATCTTTTGAACTGTTTCATGGAGTCTCTTAACATCTAAAGTCCTTGAGGAGCTCTCCTGGTTCCAATGTCCACATCTCAATTTCAGGGATATAAATACATAATGCGTACTTAATCAAAATTGCTTTACACCTGTTCCCTCCTACTAAAAACGATGGGAAAAAAAACCCCACATCTGTATTACCCTCTCTGGACAGATAAAACTTCTTCTCTTCCAAAGTCTTTTGGAAAGTAATTAGGGACCTTAAGTGTGGAGGTAATTTAAGACTTTTGTCCGTCTCCAAAACTGTTGACGATATGTTAAGCAGATGGAGGTCATTTCTTTTATTTCTCTGACTTTCCCTTTTGGCTCTCTGATGAAGGATATGCTGACATAAATGTTTTGTTGTTATGCATGGTAGATAGACCTGCAGGTCCCAAAGGTGAGGCAAATCATGTCCTTTCAAATGATCTGTTATTTTTGGCAATAAGTTTGGGTTAACTATAACACAGAGCCTTGAAATATTTTATATGCCTCAACTTTAGCATTAATAGGACAGAGGGGGGGTTATAAGAGAGGGAATGGGACGTGCCAAACAAAAATGTGTTTGGGTCATTTTGATTCATTGAAACAGAATGGCTTTTGGAACACCCTGTGACTCTGGAGGTTTATGGTTAGGATTCCAGAGACAAAGTTCTTGGCTTCTCTGGTTGACAGCAAAAACTTCACTTCCAGGAAAACTGGTGCTATTAGCCTAATTGTGGCTTGCTTTAAATTAAGTCACAGGCCTTGAAGTGTGAAACGCCTTCTGCCATTTTCTCTTCTGAACTAGTTTTGCTGACTAAGTATTTTCTCCTCTTGATGTCTTTAAGCATGTTCAAAGCTATAATTCATACATAACATTCATAAGAGCCTACTGCCTGAAAGTATTGCTCAGTAACTCAAATGTTTTTTTTTTCCTACTTTTGCACCCTTAAATTTTGCTTATAATTGATAAACGCATGAAACACCGAGCAATTAGAGGACGAAGGGTGAAAACCAGGGCACTGGCTCTATGTGGTTCATCTACTAAATCCTCCAACAAAGTACTCATTATTTCACATGAACTGGACTCTGTTTCGTGAGACACTGGGGGTGTTTAGAATTCTAAAATTATATGGTGTACATGAAGTCAACCGGAGACCACTCAAACCCGTGAGGATATGAGAGTTTTGCTTATATGTCGCAACTCATAAGCAAGATTTAAAAAGTCACAGTGCTTTATCATTCGTTACATTTCTTAAGAGAACAAAGGTAATGATTCTGGAGGCTTTTCATTTTCTTTAGACAACCGCAGGAAACTGAGAGCTACGTGGCCTTGGCTTTTGATCCCTTGGGGTTATTCCCTTGGGAAGTCAGAGAGCTTTCTTCTCAGTGTGTCGGAGGGCAGCACTCCTCTCTTGCATAAAAGCTGTAGATCTCACCAAGATCGGAAACCTTAAATATAGTTTATTAGACTGTTAAAAGTTTATGACATCACTTCTCTCTTCTCTGGTATTCACCCCATTGATCTCTACAGGGATCTTAACGTAGCCTCTTGTACAGTAATACCTATGTGCTCAAGCTTCAAAGACCCATTTACTTCACATGTGTAATCTGCCCACTTATTCCTGCTGAGATAATACTCCTGGTTTAACTGCTCATGGAGCAACTGGATAAATCAGCTACATTGGTTTGTGTTAGCTATCTATGCATATGTGTAAAAGCAAAAAAAAAAAAAAAAAAAAAGCAAGATCGTTCAAGCTATAAACTGCAGAAATTAGGATAAAAATACGATTCCTATGAAGAAACAGACCCAACAAATATTTCTAAATTTTGAGAAATAGAAAGGAAAAAACCTTAAAAACATACTTGGAGGTATTAACTACTTCACTGTTTAGGGAGGTAGATAATAAATATCCTCAATATATGTTCATATATGTAGATTTATTTATACATAAAGAGAGAATGAATGATGATGAATGACTTAATGAATAAATAAATGAAAGCTTGAATGAGTGAATAAATAAATGCATAGAGATATTACATAAATTACCCAAGCCTGGTCCCATTTAAGAAATGTCATACTTATGACATTTGCTTGGAAAAACTCAAGTTTATTTTCATCAAATGATCAGAACTATGAAAGAAAAGTCTCTTTATATAAAACACGCTATTATTTCTTATGTATTAAACTCTTAAAGAATCATTTTCAAATTGATCTTCCCTGTTAGAGTCATTAGCTAAATATAAGAATTATAGTGCATACACATGTGAAAACTCATGAATACACCAACAGGCACACACGAAGACCTAACTCAAAAATATAAAATTAATATTTCAGTAAAACACCTTAAGCCTTCAAGTAACTAAAAAGGAATGCTTGTCTGGTTTTCCCTTTCTCTTTTTTTAAAAAATTTTTATCAATGTTGCATCCTTGTATAGAATAACAAGCTCCACACTGTTTTAAGTAAATCTCTCTTTAATCTTCTTGCTTCTAAAGACACTCTACTTTTAAATGATAATATACTCATTAAACTAGATAGTGAAATAAATGATATGTATTTGACTACAAAACCCTAGAACAGAGTTACATTCTAGACTGAGTTCTAAAACTGGCAGAATGTTCAACTAGAAAGATGTGACGCCTATTTAGACATATCAGGTATTAAAAGAGTTGATAAAAGGCATTGCTTTTTTGATTAGAAAACTTTTTAGTATCTGGAAAATCAGGCAATGACCAGACAATTATAATAAATAAATCTAACATTCAGAACAAAATTTATTTCATTTGAAAAATATGAAAACGTATTATTGTCAAATGGGTTTTATGTCAGATTGAACTAAGGCTTAAAATATGCTAGGCCTATTATTATATGTGGGACTGTCTTATGCACTATATGTTGTATGCATTTTACATAGGAATTGAACTCTATAAATCGAATTTCGTAAGTGCATAATAAATACAGAAACAAACAGAAACCTATTTATAGGTAATTGATTTCATGATTTTTAGAGCTATTGACTGGGTAATTTTAAAATGGTACCAGCAATGGAGGTTGCCAAGTTTCCACTTTTGAAAATTTCAATACCTTGTGGTCTCAATTTAAATATACAAGAACTCACAAACTCAAGCAATTCCAGAAATGAGAGGCAGACCCTAAGGGCAGCAGGCGGAGCAGAGGAGGTATTACTGAAATACTTGTTGATATGTTTCAAGAGTGCTCAAGGCCATCTGATGCTAAGGGCCACATGCGAAATCAGCAGGGCCCTAACCTGACTAATTGTCTCCCCTGATTGTGACAGTTTTGATTAGAAGAATAATCAGCTCTCAGCAGCCTGTAGGCAAAAATGCCACCTGAGGGGTGTGTGTGTCTCTGTGTGTGTGTGTGTGTGTGTGTGTGTGTGATGAATGCACAGCTGAATGAATGCAGATCACCATTAACCCACTCTTCAAACATTAGAGGGATTCCAATATGAACAAAGCCAATAATTCCCTTCATAATTAGTGTGAACATTTTCCTTCTGTCACTCTGCAGTTGATTTTATACAAACTAAAACAAATGCTGATACTCAGGCTTTCTAAAAGTAGAAATGTACTCATATTTTGTCACTGAAATTTTGAAGATGGAAAATTGAAGTCATAAAATTCTATAACCCACTTTTTAGTAGTTATTTTAAAATAGTTTATGCTAAACTCAATGAGAAATTGTTTTAAGATAAAGGAAACTTTCCTTAACTGTTTCTACTTATTTTTACCTAAATATTGATGAAAATTTTAAAAAAAGTTTAATTTTTTAAATAAAGATTAGGAATATTAAATCATCCAAAATGCTACATTAAAATCAGTTCAATTCATCATTTGAAACCCTACTTTGTGATCTTCTGCTTCTTTCAATTTTAGATTAAAATGACTTCAGTCTTTCATAAGCTTCGTGCAGAGAATCTTTTACCTAGAGTGGTAATCTACTTCAACTAATATTCCTATGTTAGTGATTTTTAAACCTTGAGATTTAGAAACAGAAAACTTCCAGAAGTTATTAAGCTGTTGAAAGTGAAAATTTACGGAAATGTTGTAATATGCAAATACTAACATTTTCAGTAGCCATGATAAATTTAAGGGCATTTTGTTAGTGTGAGAACGTAAAATGTATCATGTTTAGTTTTATATTTGCTCATAAATTTATCATGTTTAGTGTGTTTAGAGATGGGTAGGGATAAGGTAGAAAACATTCCAGGAAAAAACATTTTATAACTACTTTGTAAATATAACTTTTACTTCTTAAACTTTCTTCCTGCTGTGGCTATAAAAATCAGAGACTGGGTGAGAGAGAGAGAGAGAGAAGTATTTAGGTCTGAAGAGCTAAAGCTAGGTTATTTTGAGCTCAATTCCATGGACAGAGGTGAGTTTATCTTCAGTTAAGTGTTTAAAGACATGTGATAACATTAAGTGTGATTTCCATCTACCTGACGGACTCGACAAAAATCTCAAACCCTCGAACGGTGCCTCCAAATGTAACTGTCAGTCAGCTAATGTCAAAACCTAACGTCTTTTCATGGCCTTACACAGCTGGTCCCTGTCAGTGTCAACAGGCTTTGTTGGATGCGGTGTCACGGCAGGCAAGATGATTTATATACACAGACCCAAAGATCTCAGAGCTTATCCGGAAGAGGCATTTCATCTGGTGTACTTGCCATCAACAAATGATTGACTGAAATTAAACAAAACCTTATACCCTGAAATTTAAGCAGTCTCTGCTCCTCCCCTCACTCAGATCATTAATATATTTAGTTAGCTTCGGAATTCACAAAAGACCCATGTCAACAGTCTATTAGGGAGAGAAAAAAATGCGCATTAAACACCTCCATGCTTTAGCCTCGGACCTCCTTAAACTGGCACATTTTTAAAATTCTTTGTGGGATAAGGAATTACTAACCAGCCACACTGGGAACTCATGAATATGTGGTGTTCAAACCTGACCAACGTTTTACTTGAAAAGCTTTAACTGAGGGAAGACCTGACATACTATATATATCAGAAGTGGGCACTGCCTTTATCAAATAAATTATTTAAAATACTGTATCTATTGGATTAGGATGGAAAGGTCCTCACTCTCTGCCTTTAACCCGTCTTGATTCCATCTCCCTAGGACAACACACAGGCATGTAATATATAAGACACCCAAAAATGTCTCTGTTTCTCTGCTGTTAAAAAGCTCATTGTTGCAATATCTGGTAATGGATAATTCTCTCCACTTTACTCAGCGTTAATTATTCTTTTTCACAAGCATCGTAATGATCTGTAAAACTAACACTTTGGTCCGGTTAGCATATGTTCAGAACAAATTTAATGCACAGTTGCCCTGACTGGGTGCAGGCAAACTTCTGATTTTGAGTACTTCCTGCAGAGAAAAGCCATTCACTGACTGGAAATGCTCCATACGCTACTGTTGTTTGATCCACACAGTTTTAGCTTTGATAGACACAGTACAAGTTGGAGGTACTGACTGTCCCTTTAACTTAGAACTCTTAATTCAAAAAGAATTAGGAAGCCGGTGGGTGGTTACAGGTCCACATTCCACATACAGGGGGCTCCTTAAGAGCTCCGGGGTGGTGTGTGGGTGGGTCAGCTCCTAAAAGGGGATGTCCATATATATCAATCCGAAGTTAACTTCACCTAAGCTAACTAGGGTGTGACATATATTTTTATCCCAGGGCTCTAGGCCATTTCCCACATACCTCGTTTCTAACATGCTGAAACTTGCTTAAGCACTGAAGGAAGAAAAAAGTAAGTAATGACTGTTTAGGTAATGTCATGGCAGTGCAAATCAGCTCCTGACGAAGCCAGCTGTTCTGCACTGTCATCTATCTAAGCAGGCTTGCTTGAACATGCAAAACAGTGGGGTACAGTGCTTTCCATCTAGGTAAAGGTGTAATAAGTGGCATGTGTGGCAGCCCAGCAAACAGAAGCAAAATCTTTTCAGCTCTTGTTAAGCTTCTAGGGAGCTGAAAAACAGTCCATTTTAGGAAGAGATGATCTGAAACCAAGCGCTGCTGCAACCATGCCAGTGGTTGGGGTATTTGTCTCTGTTAGTTGAACAAACCACACTTCTCCCAGCAAATCAATCTGGCCTGGCTACTGTTTTGGACAGGGGCTGACCCGTCACCGCTTCTGCTTCTTTCATCACTTATCTCCTGTCCAACTGAGCCCCCTGGCTGTTTTAGCTTTCCCCTTGTTCAAGATGGCCCTGCAAGAACTTTCTTTGGGCTTTTAAAATCCAATAATTCCTTTAATGACAGATGCTGTTTATATATGCAGAGAGCTTTCCATAACCCCAAATGTCCATTTTGACTCTGTGCTCAGTGGCTCGGCCCTTGTCCACTGCTTCCCTTCACGCTCACTGTGCTTTTCCAGCTGGGGAGTCCCCTCTTTGACAGGTCAAATGCTCTACACTGATTTCCCCTTCTCCCAGCGTCAGCTGGGCCCACAGACTCACAGGCCCTTCAGTCGACTTACCAGTGAACAGCCACAGTGACCCACTCAACTCTGCTTGAAAACCCTTTTTTTTTTTCTTAACAGACTTAAAAAGTGTGTACATTCTAAATTCCAAACGCTAGTGAAAGAAACATAACTTGCATGATTTTTCCTGTTTTAACTTTTATCACTGACCTGTTATGTCTCAAGTTATCTTCTCCCAAAGAAAGTTCACTTGCCACTTAATACTGCACTCCATAGAGGTGACAGAAAATGGCCAGATAGTCTTTAGAGATAAAGGCACTTTACTTGGCCTCTGACCCTATTAATTATATGTTTACCATATAATTTAAGTAAGTTATCTAGTTAAAAAAAGGAAAAACAGCAGTTAACTGTTCTAAAAAGTAAGTCTACAATTAAAAAAAAAAACCCATAGAGACCCTCTGAATGACCTCAGTCTTGAACAGCATCTATATTCACCTCACATGTATTAATTCTTTAGAACAACTCTATAAAGTAGATGTTGTTCTTCCCATTTTGCAGATGAAGTAAATGAGATGAAGAAAGATCCTAGAACTTGCCCAAGGTCACTAGTAAATAATGAAGCCAAGATTCAAATCCCCTTCTCTGTCCCTCCAAATCCTACGCTGCTTCCTCTAAACCACATTGCTTTCTACTATATTTTGGTCACGTCATATTTATTGTTGGACTTGGCTGCCAGGCAGCTTAGAGCTAAATGAGAGTAAGATATTACCTTTGATATATTTGTTTCCCTAACCTCTTTCCATTTTAACTATTATTATAATTATTACTATTTGAACGGTCTCATGTGACATGCCTTCAATCAGTCATTCAAAAGCCTTCACTGAGCTCTACCGAAGTGGTAGGTATCAAGTTGGACAAGAGTACTAGGATGAATGAGATACCATTCCTGCTCACAGAATTCAGCCTACTCAGGGAGACAGACGCATAAACTTGCAATTATATTCTGAGATGTAAAGATGGGATTCCACATATATCCTTGGAGATAAAAGGCTTCCTAGAGTCAGAGTTTGAATAGGAGTTATCTGAAGGCAGCGGAGGCAATCTAGGCAGGGTAGACAGCATGAGGGCAACAAAAGGCACAGAGGGAAAAGCAGGATGCATGGAACATGGACTACTTAAGCCATTTTGGAAGTAGTGAGACAATAAACCATGGTTATAAATAAATACTTTGTTATAGCAATTCTGTGATGCAGAAACAGAGTGCTGGAAAATCTCAGTGTAGGTCAGCATCATGAATTATCTGCTGAAATCATAAGGGAAACTAAGCTCCAAACTCCCTCTACCTCACAACTGCATTTAAAACATTTGTTGAACGGACCAAATCTCTGTATGGAAGAGTGAGCCTTTTAGGAAGTATTTTTTTATTATCTCTCTGTTATGTGCAACAGAAACTCAGAAACTTCATCACTCATTGAACATCAGAGAAAAAGAACAGGATAATTTTAATCTTTCTTTGGAAATTTCAGTATATAACTGATATCTTAATAAATGCATTTTAGATCTTTGTGTTTTTAAGTTTGATTCTTTATAAAGGCTCCTTAGGTTTAAGTCTTAATTATTGGGATCAAAAAGTTCATTCAAAAAGTTCATTCAGGTCAAAAAGTTCATTCAAAAAGTTCATTCGGGTTTTTCTGTAACATCTTACCTTGTCATATTACCTTGACATCGAAATATACTTTTTTGTATATTCAAAAAAAGTTCAAAAAGTTCATTCGGGTTTTTCTGTAACATCTTACCTTGTCATATTACCTTGACATCGAAATATACTTTTTTGTAAATGCTTATCTGACAATCCTTTGTTCTTTGACCCAAGGAACACTTTTTTCTTTCCTTTAAATTTACTTTTAAAATTAACAGTGTTTTATTTTAGAACCTCAAGTATCAACTGGAATACTATTTTTTTTAATGTCCAGGACACAAAAAAAATGAAATGCCCCAGGGAACAACAAAAGTCCAGAACTGCAAACAAATGGAGGCTTAGAGATTAGAGGACCTTGGGGATCCTTCATCCTATGCCCATATTTTACAGCTGAGTAACTGACACCCAGAGAGGTAGTAGACTCACTTGGAAAGATCACCAAGTATATTAATGACAGAGTAGAATGAGTTCCTGAGTTCCAGGACAATGTTATGAAAATCGTCTCCTGGAGTTCTGTGAGTACAAAAGAATTGAAGACCCTGTAGGGTTGATATCTTCTTCCTCAGGAACATCAAGAAGATACCAGTGGAGGAGAGGACTGGTCAGAATTGAGCTGTCAAGCAATGGCACAGGCAGAAGCAAGCTCTGAGCTTCAAATGTGATGGGTGAGTTTACACCACTTCTTCAGTGGGTCCACACCAGCAGCTCAGTGAGGGGACATCAGCTGACGATGGGTCCTGCAGGATGCTTCACGGGGGTTTGCTGCCTTAGTAGCCACAACTCTCCAGCTGCCAGCAGACACCAGAACCTGCCCGACACAGGCGGCTACAGGTGGTGCTGTGGCCACTTCATACTCTTGCTTCTACTCTGTTTTGTGCCACTCAGTTCCTTGTCCTTAGGAACTGTTCACCACTGCAAAGGAAACATTTTGGACTACATTTTGGCTTTTCTTGTTTCATGCTATCTCTTGAATCAGGAAAGGCTACTGTGCCACACAGACAACTCCTACATCCAATAAGGAACCACATGCAGGAATGGCCAGCTCTGCCCATCAGAAGGGACAGAGACCCTTTCATTTGACAACGATTGAACAATCTTTATTAGAATAAAAGCAGAATGATTTGTAAAGGTTTGGAAAGTATCTGCTTTTTTATTTTGCTGATGCCATATTCATACGGATGAGACCAGGATTTTTATTTTAAAAAGACACTAAAAATGAATTAAAAAAATGGACCCAGCACCATGGAGCAAAGGATTATGGGCCCCATCCATTTGTGCTCTGTGTCTTCTATTATTGCCTGCTGACTATTTCTGCTCATAAGGGACCGTGAACTATCCATGAGTGGAAAATGGATACAGCACAAATTGATTCAGTAACATCACACAGACATGTATGAATAATGAGGTTCAGTTGCAGTCTGTCACACAGCAAGCACATCAGTGTAACTGATTTATTGAAAACCTGACTGGGTAAATTCTCATTCTTAAGAGAAGGCATCAGATGCGTTTTGTGTGGTTTTTTTGTGTGTTTTTTTTTTTTTTTTACTTTTTTTGGTAAAAGAAACAAATTTGAGCAAACTCAGATTTTGTAATTTACATGTGGAAAAAGCTGAAACTGGCATAGAGCTGACCTAGTTCCTCTCTCTTCACCAATAAATGGAGGAAGAGGAGGAGGAGGAGGAGAAAATGATACTAACATTACCATAAACCTTGAAGGCTCATCAGAGATGCTAATCAATTTCAAATTTCCTAAGGAAAGCTGTGTCTTCGTATGGGTGTCTATAACTGTTAAGAGGAATATAGCTAAGTCATTAAAACAAGAAAAAATGAGCTTCTCATTAACCCCTCCTTTAGAAATATCCTAAGATATTCTGTGAGAAAAACGAAAGGGCACTCTGCATTCATTCCTCATTCGTCATGCAAATATGGTGGGTGTAGGTGTCAAAACCAAAAAGGAACAGTAGCCCCTCAGGCCCAGCAGCCCACTATTTCTGAAACGTGCCCCGTTATTTCTTTGTGTTTTCTGAGTACAGAAATTTCAAATTCTGACCACCTGCCCATTTAAATGAAAGAGGTAGGAATCAGACTACATGACACCCAAGATTTCTTCCACTTCCCAGGTTCTGGGAGACCTTGAAGTTAAAAAAAAAAAAAAAAAAAAAAAAGTAAAGGATAGAACAAGGAAAGTTAAGATTTTCTGAAAAGAGAGATTGCAAGTAAAAGCATGGGTTAAAATACTCTTAATTACAACATGTAGTCCTATGCAACTTTCAGATAAAGCAAGGACAAAGTACACAGATGTAGAAATTGAACTTGGCTAAGAGTAGAGAGAAAGCTATTCAATGGAATTCTTTAAGGGTATAAAAGTATCACTTAGTAAGTCACTGAGTTCAAGCCCCAAATAGCATCTTTGTGAATCTAGTCAATACACCCCTAAAGAGAGGCCCTATGTGCTGGATAGTAAATACAGAGAAAAAGACCCTTTCTACAGGTTGGAATCCAGACGAGAGAGTACAGGGGAAAAGGTGAACCACCACTCAACTAAACAGACCTGAAACAGCTTATATAGATGCAGCATTTCTTCTATAGGTCAAAAGTGTTTAATTTTATACAAGGATAACAAAGGATCCTGTTATTGCCTCTATAAACAAGGCATTATAAAAAAAAAAAAGTGGGGAAAATTAAGCAAATCCAGCAATAACTTGATTAACCTATGTAGTCATGTTGGTTCATAAAAAATCAATCATTTAATATAGGCATTAAGTAAAAAAAAATTTTTTTTAAAGCATCTGTAATTTATTCACTGGCCCTGGGGATATCTTTGGAATCAAAGACAGCTTAACTGAGTTCTGAAGTTCTCACCAAGTACTTGTACACGTTTTCGAAGGGCCGTGAAAGCAGCTGGGCACTTTCTGCTTCGGGCTACACATTCACTAAATTCCAATGTGCCCCGCACAGACCAACCTCTTGATCAATTATTTCCTGCAACTCTTCAGAATGTTCTTTCTGTCTTAGGCCCTGGGATCTCTGGAGAGATCCTGAAAATGCCAGGACACACACATTCACACCCCAAACCTCGTGGTCCTAAAACGCATGCATCTTGAAATGTCATCTTCACAGCAAAGAGTGAAGAGCCGCGAGAATTCAGAAGAGGTCAGGAGGATAGGGTGTGGGGAAGAGGTCTGCAGCAAGAAAAAGTCAGAAGGGAGAAGGAAGAGATGGGAAAAAAGAGAAACAGAGAGGAGCATCTTTTGTTTAAATCAACAGTTTCCGGGTTGAATTCTTTATGTTGAGAAATCCAGCAAAAGAATGGGACAAATGCTATACTGAGAAACTGGTATAACCATTTCAAACGGAAACTTTGCTCCACAATAAACACCCACAATGCGGAAAGCCCATAGTAGATGGCCCCAAGTCCAGGCTATGAGCTAGACCTAAAGGTTCAAGCACAGCTAGTGTATTCTCGA
Organism: Balaenoptera acutorostrata; assembly: GCF_949987535.1. Taxonomy (NCBI): domain Eukaryota; kingdom Metazoa; phylum Chordata; class Mammalia; order Artiodactyla; family Balaenopteridae; genus Balaenoptera; species Balaenoptera acutorostrata. Next base: position 91,382,804 of record NC_080065.1, read on the forward strand.
GTCCCAGAATTTAAGCCATTAGTTCAATGCAAACCATCCCCACTAATCTTTGCGATGATCAAAAACCGAGAAGAGAGATCAAAACGCCTGGCAAAGTATAAAGCTGCGTTCCGTCGTGAGGGGCACTCTCACCCACGCTCTCCGGACCGAAGCACTGCCCGGTAACTATTGTGAGTAAGCAACCTCGCAGCCTGGGCTCAACTAAGTTGGGTTCCCTCTTCTTCCCTTTACTAATCCCTTGTGTGGATGGCTGATGCCTTTTTTTTGTGCTAGGATTCAAAAGGTCGATGAACCTGAAGCTCATTCATGCGAGGAAAGAAACATACCACACAAAGATGTGTACTGGAGAGAAAACCCAGCTGGCTGTGACGGAGGAGGCCTGGGTCCCAGTCCTCCCTCATTCTGCCACCAACTCCAGTGACCTCGAGTCTGTCCTACACTCTCCAGGGCTCAGTATCCTTATCTACGAAGAGAGGGCGCTGCAGTGAGATGGGGGAGGGGGCTCTAGTTCTACATTCTTTAATCTTAAGGTGGCACACTTTTTATTGTGCTCCAAAATACAACCACAATCATTCGCCAAAGATTTTGACATAGTTCAGTTTGGTCATTTCTCTAGTAAAATAAATATTGTATTACTAAACGAAAAAGCAGATTACAATATAAAAATCATCTTGATTATGTTAAAACACTCACACACACAAATATCTATCTTAAACCCTATATATAAAATCAACACTCTGAATGGTAGTATTATGAATAAAGTATATTTTCATCAGTGCACTTTAAAAATATATATATATTTCTAAATTTCTTCAATGATAATGTACTTCTTTTATTATCAGAAAAATAGCATTGGAATGAAAAAGTTAAGCTACTACGCCTAGCTGTTTTCAGGACTATCTTCCAAGATTTCCCCAACAAACATTTGTGACATACATACATGGTTGTGTGTGGGTGTGTATATAATTTATAAAGCACTGAGATTCAGTGAGAGAAATTGTGACACTTAGTAAAAACAACTGACCTCAACATTTTAGAAAACAATTAAAAATTAAAATCTGTTAGAGGGCTTAGAAGAATTCTGATAATCAATAAAAAGATAAATTCAGTGAACAACAAAATTAAAACTATTGTTTGAATTAATCTAGCTATAAGAATTTTCTTATAATCAAGTAAAATTTATTAAGATTGAGCTTTTCTATATTCTTTCATACGCTTCCATATACTTTCCTTCCACAAAATCCATGGACATTACTTCCCTGCAAGGATGACCTGAAGTCAGTAATGTGGACGTCAAGGGCGTAAAGTCACACCTCCCCCACCACATCTAAGCCCTTGATTGTGAGAATGTTGCAGGCAGAATCAGCCACCTCATATTAGACCAAAGTTTACTCTGTATGACAGCAGCAAGGGAAGTGGTTGAAAGCATTCAGAAAGCAATTTTAAAGCTTAGGAGACCTTTTAGGAAGTTGTAATACTCAATCTCTGAACCAGAAGCAATGAGTACAGAAAGGCGACAATAGTAACTTTATGAGATTTAAATAGCAGGCAGGGAAATAACTTAGGCACACCTTGCCCTAACACCTAATCAAGGAGACTGGGCTGGCTTTAATTCAGCCTCAGGGACAGCACATCAGCGGTTTCTAGAGCCAAGAGGAAGTTTGGTTCATTCTGTTGTCCTCCAGGGCTAGGTGTCTCAGCCTATCCCTACATCCTTCATCACCCCTGTCACAGCTCAGGTCCTGGGATGCTTTCTGATACGATGACAGTATCTGAGCCGCCCCTACCCAGGATAGACTAGAGCAAGGCTGTGCTCTAGCAAAGGTGGGGAACAAAACACGGAGGTGACACTGCTTCAAAATCTACTGTCTGTATGTCCTCAGGGGACAAGGGGAGAAATTCTGCACATCATTTTCCAGAGAAGCAAAGCATCACAGAGGATTTCGGGCACAGACTTCTCCTTCCTGCCACAACTCTTTTCTCTGGGGATGGTGAACAGTTTCATTTCCTCCCTGAGCTTTCTACAATGAACTCTAATAACTCAGCCCTCTGCTGTCCTGACAGTTTAGTTAAACCCACAGAGCAAAATGTTACAAATAGAATCCCAGGCAAGAAGGGAGTTGCCCATAGGCTCAAATTAACTACCAGTCCCCAAGTAGCTAACCTTCACTTATCACACAGAAAGAACTCTGAAGCCAAACCAAACCCATGAGCAAAATTCATCATGCCAGGAAACAGAAGAGGGGAAATCAACACGTCAAGTCCATGGCTACTGATTCCAACTCTCCCTCCTGACTCTGGGTCCCGACAGAGACTCTGTTCACAGCCAACCCTCCGCCTGGAGAGGTAAACCTGTTTTTAAAGCAAAACTTCTTTTTTCTCTCTCTTTTTTGTCCTTGAGACCAGCACTGAGCTCACTGAGGAAGCAGGGCCTAAGGGTTTACACCTGTGACCCAAACTTTCCATTCTGTGTGAGGTGTTTTTTGTTTTTTTTTTTAAAGAAAAACAATTCAAGGGAAGTTTCTGAACCACTGCTTTTCCTGAGGCCAATGGTTACCAACAGCGACAGAAAAGTCCTTTATTTTCAAATGTGACCCAAATTATGGCTTATCCCAGACTTCACCTTCACTTCTTTCCAAGTCCCTCCCAAGGCCATCTTATCTTGTGTACCTGGAGAGAGTGAACATCAACATGTAAGCCTCTAAAGATAATGGTTGAATGTTACCTAAGATGGTGACCCAATGTGATTTCTTTCCGTTTCCTAGATCTTGTTCTGTCCCAGGTTATGTAGGACGCTAGAAGAAGTAATATGGCCAGGTGACTCCTAAAAAGGAGTCGTGTATGCTCTTACAGGGCAGAAGACTAAGGGTCTACTTCTTCGCTCCAGGGACACCACATAAACACGTGGCTTTGCCTAATAAAGTGTAAGCAAGTATGACAGCAAAACCACGGTGTTCATGAAGCATGGAAGTTAGCGTGTGAGAACTCGAGTCCAGCACAATTGAAAATCAAATAAAGAGGTCGCTAAATAATTAACAGAGGTTTTATTCCCAAGCAGATCCATCAAAACAGCATAAGAGGGCTTCCCTGGTGGCGCAGTGGTTGAGAATCTGCCTGCTAATGCAGGGGACACGGGTTCGAGCCCTGGTCTGGGAAGATCCCACATGCCGCTGAGCAACTAGGCCCATGAGCCACAATTACTGAGCCTGTGCATCTGGAGCCTGTGCTCCGCAACAAGAGAGGCCGCGATAGTGAGAGGCCCGCGCACCGCGATGAAGAGTGGCCCCCACTTGCCGCAACTAGAGAAAGCCCTCGCACAGAGACGAAGATCCAACACAGCCAAAAATAAATAAATAAATAAATAAAATTAAAATCTCAAGCTAAAAAAAAAAAAAAAAAAACCAGCATAAGAAATGTAATGAACACTGATGATAATACTCTTCTCCCCATTTCTGGCTATTTCAGCCTGCTTGCAGAAATGTTCCCTCATTTTAAATATATTGTGGAAAAAAACGGGGGTGGGGTGGTGCACTCCCAAAGATACACACAATTTAAGCAAGAAGGGACCTGAGATCCTCACTGAAAACCAAGAAAAAGGGGAATGAAGCAGGTTCCATGACTACTGGTGCCGTGCGGTCTACACCACCCTGCCTGCCCCAGCACACCCAGCAAGTAAGAACCATGGTCCCATTATCATCTCCAGCTCACATGAGAACATCTGGGGCACTAGGAGGCTGACTCACTCACGTCAAGTCACCCAGCTTCTAACTGCAGGACTAGGATTTGATCCCAGGTATTTCTGACCCCCAAGCATGTTTCATGATGCCATGATGCCAAAGATGATGCCCGAGTTATTCAGAGATGCATCCCTTTGCTGAAACAGTCACTGCTAGTGCTTTGCTATGATACCAAAGTTTCACGGTGGATTTAGAGACAGTGGACAGCTCATAAATCATGTTAAGCCATAGTCTATGTCAAAGGTGCAGGTATTAAATGCCAAGTCACTGCTATGCTTTGCAGAGATAATACTTTATCCTGCCTGTCCACATATTCTAGCCAGTCAGCTAGGCTTGGAGAAAGACAGCTCAAGTGGAGCTGGGCGCCAGAGCTGAAACGATAGAAATGGTTTCTCTGTCCCAAATTCCCTCGCCTACTCCCACAGCTCGGCAAGCCTCAGTGTCTGCCTGTTTTAATGATTCATACACAAGAGAACACAGCTAATGTCACAGGGCCAAATCTGGGTGAATGGAATGCTACCCTCCCCAGCTGTATTGCATGAGGAATATTCTTGCGAAATCAGCTTAGAGAACTTGCTGTGACACTCGCTTCTCCTACTTTCTGTCACAATCAATGAAGTCAGATCTCCTGTTGATATACCACTCACCTGGTGTCAGCTAGAGGAGGAAAGGCGAGCTCACGCTAGCTATAATGTAAATTAGCGGGGTGAGTTCCATAAGGAAGATGCACAGAGCCTTCAACATCTGGGGTGGGCCATCAGAGAGGACACAGAGGTGTTGGCATCCGAGCCCAATGTTACAGACGGTGTGACAGCCAGAGTCTTGGGGGAACGAGAGAGAGACTGTCCTAGGCTGAGAGAAATGTCTAAGAAGAAACTACCACCCAAGTTAATTGCAAAGAGTGTCTGTTTGTCTAAAGTATTTCTTTCATTCTTCCACAGCCAGAATCTCTAGCCCGTGTGTCCCCCTTTGGAGGAACCTTAGTCTCAATGAAGAAAACGAATCTTTAGAAGACTACTAAGGGGTTACAGAGTAATTTACATTTAAATAGGTAATTACTGAACAAAATCGAAACATAAATCTAAAGGAATGATTATAACAGTGGAATCTGAGACAACATGACAAATGAGGGGCCCCGTTTAGCATCTCTCAAATCTCATCACTTAAGGCAGCATTTTCAAAGTGAGTGATCTAGACCCCTAGCAGTATTATGAGACCCACAGGTGATATGCAGATACAGCATTAACAAACAATGAACCACATGATGAGAAAATTAGTCCTTTATGAACCCTCTCTTAAACAGTCAAGGAGAAAATCTCAGTATGTTGCTAATAGGTCTAATACCTCCCTAACACCAGCTAATCTCTACTTTTAACAGTAGGTTTCAGGAACAGAGCCTTGTTTGCTTACTTGTGGCAAGTAATTATTCATGGCAAAGGCATATTTAGGAGGAGGATATAAAGTTTCCTGGAAAAAAATATTAGGTAAAAAATATTAGGGTCTAGGGCTTCCCTGGTGGTGCAGTGGTTGAGAATCCGACTGCCAATGCAGGGGACACGGGTTCGAGCCCTGGTCTGGGAAGATCCCACATGCCGCGGAGCAACTGGGCCCGTGAGCCACAACTACTGAGCCTGCGCGTCTGGAGCCTGTGCTCCGCAACGAGAGGCCGCGATAGTGAGAGGCCCACGCACCTCAATGAAGAGTGGCCCCCGCTTGCCGCAACTAGAGAAAGCCCTCGCACAGAAACGAAGACCCAACACAGCCAAAAATAAATAAATAAATAAATAAATAAATAAATTTAAAATATTAGGGTCTAGTTTTAAAAAATATGTTAATTCTGGCATAGGTGACACATGCACATAGCAAAACTTTGAAAGTGGCACATAGATGATCAAACTTTGAGAAACCCTGTCTCATAGACTGTCCGTAAGGCAGCTTTACCTTTTGACTTTACTGACCCAGAAGTAAAATCAAAGAGTGAGAGTCAGCAGGGAAAGCCAGCTCTGAGCACTGAGGGCAGCAGACCTAGAGGCAGCGTATGGAAATGCGACCACTCTGACTTTCCCAGGAAAGCGATCCGTGACCCATGTCCAGGGTCTTTTCCTTTGCACAGCAGATCACAAATAATCAGAAAAGGTAACAGAAGTACGTATGCATACATGCTGACATCAAAACCAGGCTTCGGGTTTTTTACAGTCAATTCAGAATCATATTATAGTTACAGGAACGAGGACTTTAAATCCCAATTTTCAAATGCAACACAGCATTTTGTTCTCTTTTCATGACCTATTTATGCTGATAACACACAAAGCCATATAACTTTCCTTTTTAAGAGCAGAGTTATGTAAACTGTGCTTTAAAACGTGCAAAGAAATGCGAAATCACAATATTTTTTAAAGGGAAGAAATCTTGGCTGTCCTTTGTTTTGTCAGAAAGAAAGTTTATCACCCAATAAAAAAGAAATTATACTTACAGCTTTAAAATGGGCAAGACTCACATTGTCAAAATGCACATATTTTCTTGAAAATAGTCTCCCTTAGGCAGGAAACACAAAATTGCTTTTAATGACAGAACTTTTTAGATTGTAGTTGGAAGGGAAGGGTGTTTATGAGAAATAAAGCTAATGAGTCACAGAGCAAAATAAAATGAATGGAGTAGTTCCTCACTTGTCAGTACAAAACTTGATAAGAAACCAAGCTCTGCCAGCAGGAATCATTAAATGTCCATTCTGCACTGACCCAGTGCCAGGTGACCTTCCTTAGAAGGTGCTTTTGAAATCTTCCAGGTCTAAACAACCACACCCTTAGAAATTAAGGAATGTGCCCCAGGGTTTGTGGGTGTTAAAACCTCACCATTTTTGATATTCCACCAGCTTTAACAGCTCTTTTGGTTGAAATACACATTAAAAATGTATGAAACTAAGCTCATTATTTACTACTTCATATTTCAACATGAATCCATAGCCTGCATTGGATATAGAAACACCCACTTGAAAAGTAAAAAAAATTAGGTCAAACAGGTTATTTGGCATCCTGTATCAAGGAAATACAGCTGCTTAACTAAAGGACATTTTTCAAAAAGGAACAAGCCTGCAATGTTGTCAAACCAGTTTGTGTGTTGATAAGAGTACAGAATTTAATTACTCATGGGTGGTTGAGCAGGCTCTGACTTCTAGCACACGTGGTGAAATTTTAAACCACATTCTGCCCCAGTCACCAATGAGTGCTCAGTAGGACCGACTATGTCATTTGCAGGGCCCAGTGCAGAATGAAAATGTGAGACCCCTTGTTCAAACATTACTAAGAACTGCAAGACAGCAGCAACGTAACATTATATCAAGCGTCAGGCCCTGTGTGAATGAATGCCCAGGTCGAACATCCATGAAGCCTGTTATACCTCTTTCCAGCCCTTAAGAAAGCTCTTTCCAAACCAGTGTCATAGAGATGCCCCTCCTACGTTCAAATGAACGTCTTGGTCCAGATTATTTGGGACATTTGAGGATCTATGCCCCAAACAATATTCCACTTAACAGATTCAAAGATTGATAAACTTCGGTATTTCCTCTTGCTCTCTCTATTTTTTTTTGCAAGCCTGAATAAAGATGTCTCAAAATATTTCAGTTTCCTGTTGCAGAGCTAAGCCAAGGAGCCGCTTGGTTGTGAACAACAGGCAGTTCAGTGTATTGTAAAGGAAGAAGTTCACAATCATCTGAAAGTTAAGGCCTGGAGCCCACCACCGTCTGGCTGACCTTGCCACAGTGGCGTCTTTCTTTTCTTGTTAATGTGCCTTTCAACATTCAAACAGGATGTCAGCTATGAATGAAAGTTTCTGCCCTTTTCCTGCTATAAACCCCAGAGCCATTTCCACGCCTCACAGGAATCCGTTACTTTCCAGCGATCGTCTGTACATTGTGGCTTAACCTCAAAATGAAACAGACATATAGTACCTTAAAAGTAAACAAACACACACACCAGAAAGAGCAGTCATCCCACAAATTCTGCCCTAAATTCCAGCATCTTTTCTCTTTTCTCCATTTGGAAGCTTCAGATGATCCTCTTTGAGTTTAACAACTCTTTCTGGCAATGAAATGTGAAGAGGTGATGATTTCCTCCAAATTAGCAGGACATTAACAATTAAGTGTTAATGCGAACACCGTTAACAGTAATGCAATTATAACTGTATTCCACAAAGGGCAATAGGAAATAATTACTCTGATTCTCAAGTGATAGTTCTAGGAGAATGAGATTCCCAGTCTAAAATTCATTAGGAGGGGCTCTAAAACTCAAACGCACACCTACAGCTGGAGGAGCCTCTCCTCCCCTGAAAGGATGACCCCGTCGGTGCCCGCACAGGCACTCTATGGCCGTCCGCTTTTGCTCCTGAAAAATGGCTGCAGTGGGGGCCCTGGCACCACTAACTTGCTGTTCCTGGAGCTGCCATCCAGTCCTGAACAAGGCTTATCTGAATCGCCAGAGATGCCGTTTTAAGCCTCCAAGCTGGACCAGAAGCAAATAACACCCAATCATCATTGTATGGCTTCTAAGGATGATGAAGCATATCCCAGGAAATGACTAATGTCCAATTACCATATGCATGTCAGCATTGAGACTTGACCAGAGAGAGTGGTATAATAGCAGATCAACCATTAATGCCTGTCTCGGTCTTATTTGATTAAAATTGGAGGACTAAACAGAGAAGCTGATAGAATCAGTCAATTGCTAATGCTTTTTCCTAATGATGCATAGATGGAAGTTTAAAATGTGCTTCTAAATTCCATGACAACCCTCGATGTTAGCAGTCCTTCAATAATCCATAAATCCTTCTCCCCTTTCATTCAAAGCTTAACAGTACTAATAATGAATAAAATGAACATGTTGAAATTTCATTTCTCTATTCCCTGCTCTCTGATAGACATGGCCACAAGAATGATTAAAGGAAATCAGGAGAAAGCTGTCTCTTTTTTTTTGGTCTCTTTTCTTCTACACAAGCTCATCTGTTATATTCTGATGATTTCTTTCTCCGCGATCCTGCTCAGAGCTATCGTGATCTATTGTAACACCACAGGCTCACACAGGCCCTACTGTCACACATGTGGATTAGCATCATCACCTCCTAGCTGGTCTCCCTTATTCCTTTCCATTCTCTCTGCCCAATTCATCAGGCCGTCCCAGGTGAAGAACCCAGAAGACTCCCTATTCTGTAAGAGCAAGTCGAATCTGTGCTCGGTCCTTCATCACACCCTCCATGCTTTGGCACCATGGAACCTCTCCGACCTCAATTCCCAAGACTCCTCTGTCAACCTGGCCTTCTCACGTGCCCTGTGAGCTCCCACCTTAGGTCTCTTCTGATTCTCCCTTTGCCTCTAATTCCCTCAATTCCTCCCCTGGACTTTTTGCAGTGGTTCAGCTCCTCTATAAAGCCTTCACCACCTTCATAGCCCACAAAGAACTCTTCCCTTTCTGAAATCCAACAGGACTGAGAACATTATTACACAGGAGGTGTATATTTATAGAGATGATCTTTTCTAAATTGGGGCATGATCCCAATTGCATTTTATATTCTTTGGCATTGATAAGGACCATGTCACCATCTTCTCTTTATCCTTCATTTTGGGGTACATGGTCTACAAATTCATGCTAGTCAGGTGAGGATAGAAATATCAATCCTCCAACTGAATAATGCAGCTTGGTTGACTGATAAGGAACTACTTCAGCTAACAGGTTAGTCCACCCGCAAATTATGGAGAAGGCAAGGCCATGTTGCTTAGTGATGCCAGACCATGAATTGTGGCGTTAAAAGCAAGTCCCCCTAAAACCAAGGTCCTTTGCTGAGTTTATGATTAACTTCTCTACCCAAAACCTTATTCCCTTTCTTGCCCTGCCCCTAGTCCTCTCAGGATTGAGGGAAATCAAAGAAAAGGGGGGACTGAAACCAAGCAGAACCCTTCAGGTCCCTCCCAGGGGCAAGCCCCTCAGTGGCCCCTGCTTCTTGTTTGGCCTTCCCTGAATTCCAAAGAGCAGACTCAAGCAGTTAATGATTAGGACAATAGAACCACAGGACTCCTAGTTCCTCCTGAAGGGATATAACTAACAATCCGATGTATACCTTTGAGCTGTTCTGCAGGAACTAAGATCCCCACCCAGGTGGAGGATGGTGACTACATGCTGACCACAAGCACACAGACCTCAGACTGGTTAGAACCAGAGGGTTGAGAATTAAGATTCCCGAAACATCACCATGTTACCTCACCACCAACCAATCAGGAAAATGTTCAGGAGCTGATCACACACGCACCCTGCCACCCTCACCCCTAATGCTGCCTTTAAAAATTCTTGCCTGAAAGCCATTGGGGAGTTCGGGTTTTTTAAGCCCTGGCTGCCTGTTCTTGTTGCTTGGTACCCTGCAATAAATGCTGTACTTTCCGTGACCACAACCCGGTGTCATTGAGTAGCTTTGCTGCCAAGGAAGAGTGATTCATGACAGTACGCCTTCTACCAAAAGATGCCAAAAGGAATGTATTTGGTTATCAGTTCAGGTGTAAATGGTAACCAAGGAAAACAGAATTTAAAAATCAAAAAATTCAGTATTTCCCTTCACAGCTTGGCATTATATTTATAAGGAATAATAAAGTCATTAATATTACATGTATAGTAGTTCTTATACATAGTTGAAGATTCCTCTATTATTTCTTTCAACATTTAGTAAGTGACTTCTGTGTCACAATATTTTAGAAATAACTGCTGTAAGATATCCTTGCAGAAAGTCAGAATAAATAGCCTTAAGTCTGAACTGATATACCAAATTCTGGAAATTGTAGAAAAAGCTATAGCTCTTCAGAGAAAACACATACACACATGCACAAAACCACATACACAAAATATAACAGGTAACTGAATAATTTATTACTACAGAAAAAGACGACAATGTAGACGTTGAGGGAATAAAAACAACTCCAGTCTTTACAGTGCTTGAGGCTGGTTTCACCGACAGTAATTGGACATCTTGCAGATCTCTGAACTAGTCAAACCAGTTCTTCCAAACACTTGCCTTATCACTTATTGCACAACAGAGTCATTTAAGGGTCTATGCTTGCAATGAGTTGAAACCAGGTTTCTTTCAGCTATGACAAATAATGATGTTAGTAACACTAGTAATGATAAAAATTGTAACATTTTCTCAGACCCTAAAGAAGAACCCGAGATACATTTTGCCTTCCTCTGTTGCTCATTAGCAACCATCACTCCACGGCTTTCATATAAAAAGCATGGGCACTTGAAGACTCTACTCCTTAATGAACGTTGCTCAAAGGACGTTAGCAAGAAGCATGCATCAGGTGACAAGATAGTGCCACCCAGGACAGGGGGACTGGTCAGACTGTGCAACAGGATCCCAGGGACCTGTCTCAATCAAGTTAATTAGAGACATCTGCAGCACAGAGATCAAGCCAGGCAAGCCTGGGCAGCTTATTTGCACCAAAAAGGTACAAGTCATGTGGGAGGTAAGAGGGCTAGAATGACAAACAGATAGCAATCAGTAACGTGAGCTGCTCTGTCATCCGCGCATACTCTCCGCTGAAATAAAGCTGGTAGGACCAAGGGATGCAAATGTCCCAGTTGATCAAAAGGCTAAAGGATATTTGAATAAACCTTTGATATTCTTAGCTCTTGGCAGGAATCTCACCACTATAAATGGAGTCTACCCCCAGCACCTGCTTGAACTCTTCATTCACCTGTGTATCACCTGCCTCCCGGGGGTTGCTCCAACTCATTCCAGGGACCCTGCCCACTGTTTTACTGCAAACAACTCTGCCCTCTTCCAAGATGTTGTTTCGGATGGAGATCTAGCTCAGAGATATGCTGTGTTTGAAGTTGTAGCCTTTGTATAGCTGACACTTTGAAACTTTGCCTCTGGAACTTACACTCCACACAGCTCAACTCTTGGCTCAAGGAAGCCATATATCATTCCCAAAGGCTGCATTCCAGGCCTGGTGTTTAGCAGCCTGGCTCTACTGAAGTTTGCAGAGTTTGAGTCTTTAAAGTATTTATTTTATTCAACTCTTTGTTCTTATTATTCTTAAATTCCCAAAAATGATAGCACCCAGCTTCTCAAGGATTCCACTGGATTCCACTGACTATGCTTTGCATACAGACACTGAGAAGAACTAGATGTCTTCACCAATGACAAACAAGCTGTTTTCTCTAGGTTATTACTAGGGATGATGTCTTGTGTTAATGTTAACTACAGCTCACTGGAGAGGCTGACAGAACTGTGCCCCAAGTCAAGAACTGTGGCTGTGATAGACCCAATTCTCAAAGCTCAATGAATCTGAAAATACAATTAGCTTAGCCATCTATAATTTGATGTGGGATGGATGTCATACCACGACATATTCTTCCAGCCCCAGAACATGTTTTGATTCAGTGTTCTAATTTATTAATAATTATATTTTCATTTGACTTTAACATCCACATGCACCACTATCATGATTTAGAAATGAATCTCCATAAAAGCCAGATTGTAAACTGATAGCCTATGAACCAATTTCCGCTCCATATGTGTAAGTTTTGGCCAATCCAGTGTTTCAGACTAATCTGAACCAATCTTTAGGAATCCAGAGATTTCACATAAAGTACAGATTTCGGCCTTCTAGTGAAAAATTGGAAGATCTGGCATCATTGGTTCCATATTCTTCTTTCACAGAAATATTCTGCTAGAATGGGTGAGCAGCCATCCCTTTCAGTAGGGTCCTTACTCACCAAGTTTGTACATCAGGCCTGATATTCTCACTGAGGTATCTGTCTGGCTGCAGTAGCCATGAAAGTTTGCATTTCCTGCTAAAGAACCTCTGTCTTTGTCATGTCTCTGAGTCTGCCATGTAATCAATAATATTTTACAGATTGTCTTCTACTTTAAGAAATATTCATCAGCACAGAACAGCCAGAATAGAGTTTTTCAAGGATTTCAGACAGTCTGAATTCCAATTTTGAATGTAAAAATTTCCCAGAGGATCAGAAACCCCTGTTGAGTTTTCCTCCAAGCATGACTAATACAATACCGGGAGGTGTTATCATGCCCCCATGCATCTTTGAGATGGCAATGAGGAATGGCTCAATTGCAGTCCTCTACCTAAAGCGTCTTGGGATGGCTTTAACATGCTGGAGAGCATATCTCTAGGTCAACAACTCTGTTAGGAGATGCCAGGCCTGATGGTGTCAGCTACTGACTCATGCAGGGAATACCATTTCGATCTTGTTATACCTGTTTGGGAATGAAAATTACTGATACCAGGCCACCATGTTCCAGCCAAGAGTCACTCATTCTAAAGACAGAGGGAAAACCATCAACTGTTCCAGAATGATGCCGGCTGACTTGCCAGTGGGAGGGACCAAGGAGAAGCCATGAAGATCAAAGACAATGTAGATGGCATGTGTGACTAATTCAAGGCCATTCTAAGTGAAAGGACAAACTGTGGTAACTCATAACTGTCCAGGCTCCAACCATTCAAAAGCTATTACATTTCCACCCAAACCACTGTCTATTAGAAGAATTCTGCCCCACTGTGAAGATAGTGATCGTGCAATTTGAGGTTACTTCCTGCTTCTACACTATGATTGCACCTTATTAAATAAACTTCCGGGCTAAGACGTTTACTTGACTGGGAAATGACTACTAACGAGCTGTTAAAGGACATATCCTCGAGTTACTACCAGTGGCGTTTGTAACGCGTCCCCTGTTGAACAAAGTTGTCACAATGGCACAGTGAACAATCTTTTTTTTTCTCCCTGTAAGTTATACAGTATTAAATGTTAATAATTAATTTGCCTTTGTGAATGAACACACACTATCTTGCCAAACGGCTACTGGTGCAAACTCACCCCACTCTTGCGAGATGGCTCATCATTTCACACACTTCACACCTACCCAGCTATCAGTATCACTGACCTCAAGTAGCTGAGTGCGAAATGGCAGATGGTTTGTGGCACTCAGTGATGCCCTATGAAAATTCAGCAGAGCTAACTACAAGGGTTTTTACGAAGGATGGTGGTTTATGCAAACTTCCCAAGGAACTCAAGAAAACAAAATACTACTCCTGTCTACGTCAAAGGATTCAGTGAGGCTCCTGGGAGAAAAATGTCAAGAGATTTTAAGGCCTTCAGTAGTACAATATTGCCAAAGTGCTCCAGAAGTTATTTTAACCTGCTGCATTGCTAAAAGGGGAGCAGAGCCTGAAAAGCCAGTGTAATTTTGAGGGATGCTCAAGGATTCTGTCAACAGCGCTGTAACCTTGCACAGGGCTCACACATTAGAAGATAGACTGTTCTAGGCTCTCCCCAACCTTGGGACATATTCCTCATGAGAACATCCCATATTTGTACCACGTCAAAGTGAGAAAGTGGATTGTTCTACCTAAGATTACATTACTTCAGTGTCTCAAAATACCCAGGTTGAATTGTTTCTGGAGCAATGGGATGTTGTTAATTAATATCAACACTTCCCAGATCCTCTTCAAACGTCTAATGTCAAAATATTTTCCAGGAGTGAATTTCAAACTGTGTTCATGTTTTTCACAGCATGGCAGCTGTTTGAAATGGTATAGTTTGAAAATCAATAAAACATGAGATGGAAGATACCAGGGTGGCTTGAGAGTTTTTAAGGAACTACACTCTTGAGAGCAAAACAGAGTACATAATACTTATGGAAATAGGTAAACCTTTACAAGTTTATATTTTCATGACTCCCTCATGAAGCAGGGATCCGGTGCTGTTTTACTGATAAACAAAGCCATCAACTGACTTGTTTGGAGTTTCAAAACAGACCCTTCTATTCCTGCTGTTTCTCCTCTCTGGTTTAATTAACTATAAAATAAATGAAAATGACCAGTTCCATGAGAATATCTGAATATAATTTGGGGAGGAATACTTCATTACCTTTCCACCAACCCCAATTCCTAGAATTTTATGTGTCAAGATGTTTTGAGTTTAACTCCTTAAAGAAATACTTTATTCTTAGTCCATTTAGCTGCCTTTAAAATGTGTACTTTCATACACACACACACACACACACACACAGAGTAACATTCAAACCATGTTGTTATCATATACAACAAAGCACATTCGTTTCATGTTTATTACAATACCCTGACTCCTTCATGAAATAATTTGATGGGGTTCACAAATAAGAATCAGACCTAATGAAACCATTTAGATCGTAGACAGTTTAAAAACAACAACAACAAAAAGTCAAATATAAAGAGAATGGGAAGTCGATTTTAATGAAAAACAA
Source organism: Balaenoptera acutorostrata (assembly GCF_949987535.1). Taxonomy (NCBI): domain Eukaryota; kingdom Metazoa; phylum Chordata; class Mammalia; order Artiodactyla; family Balaenopteridae; genus Balaenoptera; species Balaenoptera acutorostrata. The sequence goes on from NC_080065.1 coordinate 91,397,824, forward strand.
CTTCGTGATACACCTGCTGATTGAGTATATATTTAGTAAGCATGTGCTGCTAGTGGGCATGAGGCAGTGAACAGGAGATGCTGTGTGGCAAGCAAACACAAAACTTAGCTGAGCTATCTGGTGGCCAAGACAAACAAGGAAACAATGCATCACACAGTTTCAAAGGGGGAAGTTACTGGCTTATCAAGAGAGGGAAAGATTTTCTTGGTAAGAATCTGAGGAGATATTTAATGGATAGGTCAATGTATGTAAAGTAGATACTAAACAGAATAGTAAGAGAACTTAAATAGTTATCTGTACACTGTACCTATCTTAGGGCTCTCTCTTTCTCTTAGAACAGGTTAAATAATTTGTAACCTTTTGAACTAAGAAATCAATAGAGTAACGTGTGGGGGAAACCCTTACCTTTCTTGCCTGTTTACAGATGCAAATCTAGACCTAAAATTGCATATGCTGCCTATGAAAGAGCAGAAAAGACATGTTGGAAAAGGACTTTCTTTATGTGAAGTATTACTATTCTAGAAAAAAGTTTTCTATATTGTATTTGTAATTGTAGAAGAATCTCTGGCAATTACGTTCCTTTGTTTTTCAGGTGTCTTTTGGTGATACATGTTATAAATCCTTTTTATTTCTCTACATGATGCTACTTTCTTTTGGGTGGACCTGATAGTAATAACCAAGCCACCAGGTGAAAGGGTCTCAAGGTTTTCTATAGGGTTCTCTTGACTAATTTCCAGCTGTACTGTTTCCTTTTTACAGGGTGGTTCTTATGTGACTAATCTAGGCCACAATATATGAATGTTTTTTCTTTTTTAAGTTAGGTAAGAGTAAATGTCTCCAGACCTTTAATTTTATAGTGCTTTATTTGCTAAATTATGCAAATCAATACCCCCTAAATCAAATATATACCTGCCCTAAAGAGAGTTCCCCTTAGTTTTGAAACTCACTTTAACAAGCTATCAATCAGAGGCTGATATTTAGAGGTAGCATAACTGATTGGCAGCAGTGGGATTTCTGGCCATTTTCAGTGGTTATCTCTAAATATGGGAAGAGCAGGTTTTGAAGCCCTAGGAAGGAAAAAGCCTCAAAAAAAACCCCTAATAGATATATAACGCCACAACAGAAATACTACTTATTATGTCATACCTAATAATCCACCTGTGCCTTATCACACAGATGTTTGTTTACACCCTGTTGCCAAAGAAAGTGTCTCCCTTCTCTTCCTCATCCACCAATTAATACGCACCTCAAGCACAGTGGCCAGACATCTATGTAGAAAGAAGAGACAGGCAGGGGATCCGCAAGCACAGAGACCTAGGCGAGTAATACTCTCAGCATTATCCAGGAATATTTAGTTGCTTGCTCAAATGCATCATTAACAAAGGGCCTATTTCCCAAAGGTTTGCACTGTGTAATTAGCAGCAACAAACACTGCCCCTGCTCAGGTCAACCTATGGGATTAGTTACAAAGGTTTTGTAAATTTCAGAAGCGATCTACACAGATGTCTAAGAAAAAAACACACAAACACACAGAACAGCATAATGGATGCAGCCACAGCCATTAAGTAGTTTAGGATTTGTGAGACTCAGACAACCAATACATTTTATGGGGGAAGTCATAAAAGTCAGACAGGAAAAAATATATAGCATGAAAGTTGCAAACTTCTAGACAGCATGTAAAACATGCTGAAAAGTGGCAGGGGCAAAGGAATAAACATACCAACTGGAGCTCATCAGTCTAGATAAATAAGACAGGGTCACCTGAGTTTACTTCTGGAATCAATATACATCCCTTAGTATTTAATTATTTTTGTTAAAGGATTGAATTCTTTTCATACTCCCATTTACTGTTGTCATTAGATTTGCTCATACGTCATTAGAACATTTTCTAAAATGAAACCTTCATTTTATTTATGGAAGTTGTTATACTTTCACGCTGCTCTGAAAACATACAATTAAGCAATGCTAACCTTTCGATCAGGAAGGTATACTATACGAAGAGAGATGCAAATACATTTTGACAATTCGTATCAATTAAAAGCCTTCAAATTAACTCATCACATTGTACACTTTAAATATCTTACAATTTTATTTGTCAATTATTCCTCAATAAAGCTGGAAAAAAGGCCTCGAATTGAAAAAGTAATTTTAGGACTTCCCTGGTGGTGCAGTGGTTAAGAATCTGCCAGCCAATGCAGGGGACATGGGTTCAACCCCTGGTCCGGGAAGATCCCACATGCCGTGGAGTGGCTAAGCCCGTGCGCCACAACTACTGAGCCTGTGCTCTAGAGCCCGTGAGCCACAACTACTGAAGCCCCTGTCTCTAGAGCCCGCCGCTGCAACTACTGAGCCCACGTGCTGCAACTGCTGAAGCCTGTGCGCCTAGAGCCCGTGCTCCACAACAAGAGAAGCCACCGCAATGAGAAGCCCGCGCACTGCAATGAAGAGTAGCCCCCGCTCGCCGTAACTAGAGAAAGCCCACACGCAGCAACAAAGACCCAAGGCAGCCAAAAAATAAAATTAAATTAAAAAGTAATTTTAATTTAGATTAAAAAAATAATTTGTTAGTGATGGGATCCGGAATAACGTGAATAAAAGTTAAGGCTGATGTCATGTGAACAATGAATTACTCTAGTTTGCAGAGATTTATTCCTGTTTAGTAAATAGCACTGTTCATTTTTTATGATGGTTATTAGTGTTTAAACAGGTTGGCAACTTTCAGTTCAGAAGTCAAAACTATTGTCTTGGTTGCCAACAAAAATAATTAATAAAACACCTCTAACCCCAGGGTAAATATGTAAGCAAGTGCATGGTAATGTATAATAAAATAGCACTTCCATCTACATCTGGGGCTAATTAAAATCTGATCGGAGTAATAATTGAGCAGTGCCCAGGCTACCCTTGATTTTTCTTGTCAGGTTTCAATTGTTTGACACAAATGCACTGACCTCAATAAATGAAAACATATTTTTAAAAAGCTAAATTATAGCTATCCTTTTTCAGGACAAAAAAGTGATTTACTGGTGCCACAGGGTTTTAAGGTTACAGGTGACACAAGTCTTCTGGGGAGTCACTCATGGCCACTGCTGTTCAAGAATTAGAAAGCACCAGGGAAGTCCATGAGACTTTTCTTCCCAGTCTCCCCCACCAAACACACAATCCCCTCCCTATACAAATCCCAGTTAAAATAAAAGAATAATATTACCTAACCATGTATTGAGTGTGTGCCAAGTACTCTAAGAGTTTAAAGGTACCATCTCAAATCTTCAGCATCCTAATGAAGTAGGATCATGATTAGCCCCATCTTACACATAAGAAAACTGAGTCTCAGAGCTCCTGACTCCAGAGCCCTCATTTTAATTTTATATACTATCTGAAAGCAAAAAAAAAAAAAAAATCTTACCAGTATATTTTGAAAAACAAGTAAAGGAAATAGGGTTTCCCAAGTACAATACTTACACACTGAAAATACTCTTCTATTTAAAAAAAAAAGGTAAAATACTAAACTTCAGTTGGAATAGGACTGATTTAATTCTTACAATGTGATGTCTAAAACCTACCAGTGCCTGCTTATATCAGTTTTTTAAAAAGTCATTAGAAAACTCAGAATAATACATATCTCTATGTCCAAAGTGCCCTACAGATATGCTTCATACACACAGGCCCTAGTTGAAATTGGAAAAGCCAACATATTACTACTTTTGATATGATTGCTTAATGAAATATATGCTAACGCTCAAAGTGAAGAATTTTTTTCCATAAATCAACATATTGCTAGCACTGTTTGCATTTTTATCCAGTCAACATTCACTCTTTTTATTTAAACTTAAATTCAACCACATTCTCTGTGAACCTACTTCTTGCCCTATGAAAGGACACAAAGATATATCAGAGATGCTCTCTGCTCCTAAGGAGTTTAGTGTCAGGGACCAAGAAATGCCAACTATCCAATATCAACTATAACATATGGTAGAATATCATAAAGGATAGAATTCAATTTTTTTTTTTTTTAATGTAACGCACCAGGCTACATGTAAAGCACCGTCCTAGGTACCAGATGGATATCAAGACCAATGTCACAGACTCTGCCCTCAGAAGCCCTCTCTTGGAAGGGGGAGGTGTTCAATAGTTATGCGAACATCTGGCTCCCTTTGGTTAAGTGCACGAAAGGCAAACAACCTTAAAGGAGGGCTTCTCAGGGGCCTTCTCAGAAGAAGCCACAATTTAAGCAGAACCAAGCTGCTGAGACACTGGGAGGCTGGGCTTGAGTGGGAGGACATAGAAATAGTGGAGAGTGAAGTGAGACATAAACAAGTGCCAGATTGAAAGGAGCTTTGGATGCTATTAATCATGAATCGTCTTGACTTTGTTACGACAAGAAGTGATCTTATGTTTTTCGATGCATTCAGATCTGTGACTGGGGGAAGTCATTCTGACAGCAGAGTGGGGGATGAACGGACCGCAGGGAAGGCAGTTACCAGCCTCTTGTAAGTTGTCCGGGAAAGACTAGCGGATGGCTTGCACGAGGGCCTGGTAAGGGGACTGAAGATGACTGGAAGGCCGGAGAGACGGTGGGAAGCCGATCTCCCAGGATGGAGGACTGCTCAGCAGCGAGCAGAAAGGAGAACTTGATAATGAGCGAAATCTGAACCAGGGAAGGAGAAGAGCTAGCCCAAAATGGCGAACAAATAAGGAGAAGTAGGTTTGACAGTCAAGAGAAATAGGTATGGTACTGACTTCCTGGGTTTGAGGAGCTGACAGGGGGACATCCTAGGGAGAATCATGTATTTAATTCATTCAGCATATATTTATTGAGCTCCTACCACATGGCAGGCACTGTTCTAGAATTTGGGGAGACAACAGTGAACAAGACAGACATCAGAGACGTGCAACAGGCAATAGGGAATGAGTGTCTCCTGCAGAAGCAAAAGCCAGAAATAAGGCCTGGGCGGTGAGGAAACTCCACGGTTCTCCTGGATTCAGGAGAGTTTCAGAAGGAGGCTGGGCCACAGCAATGAATGCTGGAGTTGGTGGGAGTGACAGCCCAGCTCCATGAGAACTGAGATCAAGGGGACCTGATAACAAGGAGGTCGTCAGGTAATGCTGAGACAGCCTCCCCCCAGGGTTGGGCCAGGAGCCAGGGAGCAGGTGACAGTAGCAAGTGCACCTTTAAGAAGTGTGATGGGGGCTTCCCTAGTGGCCCAGTGGTTGAGAACCTGCCTGCTAATGCAGGGGACACGGGTTCGAGCCCTGGTCTGGGAAGATCCCACATGCCGCGGAGCAACTAGGCCCGTGAGCCACAACTACTGAGCCTGCGCGTCTGGAGCCTGTGCTCCGCAACAAGAGAGGCTGCGATAGTGAGAGGCCCGTGCACCGCAATGAAGAGTGGCCCCCGCTTGCCGCAACTAGAGAAAGCCCTCGCACAGAAACGAAGACTCAACACAGCCAAAAATAAATAAATAAATAATCTTTAAAAAAAAAGTTTGATGGTAAAATAAAAAGAAAGAGGATGGTATTCTCATGCACAGTTTTACACCTAGTTCTCTAAGAATACAGAGAAAGTAGTGATTTGTTCTGACTAGGAGACCTGGGAAAGCCTATGGTAGGAAGCAAGGATGTTTCCTGTTTTTGCACAAAATACACAGGAAGAGAAGCAGAAAAGAGATGATCGCCAAAAAAAAAAAAAAAGAAAAGAGATGATGGAGAGTCAGAGTGACAACAGAGTTCATCTACTGTCCTAGTAACATATCTCTGAGTTAAAGTTCTGAAAAAGAAAATGTGTTACATAAAAAAAAAAAACCTTGCTATTCTACTTTAAATTAAGTAAATATAGTTATCTGTTGCTTAGGGAATAAAAACTTAGCCTTGGCCGGTCCTCCACCTAGAAAATATTTGATTTTAGAACAAAAAAAGTAAGTTTCTCATTTGAACAAGGGCATGAGAAGTTGAAGATGGCAGGCCCCCGGCCCAGCCCTCATGCTGGGTCTCCCCCCCCCCCGTCTGCTCTCAGGAAACACCCAGCTCCTGGGAAGCAAGGATGCACCCGCTGGATCGGGCCTTGCTGTGCTGCGAGCTGCCACAGTGCTCTGAGCCGCAGCAGGAATTCCTCTGGGCCTTGTCATGACATCATTTGTGCAATGTAGCCTGTGATGGCAGAAAACGAAGCTGGTATTTATACAGGGTATTAGAGGGGGACCCGCCCGCGCCAGGCTTAAGATGACAAAATGTCAGCCTCAGTCATCTGACAGGCTTTGGTCTCCTTCTGTAACCTCTTTCTTTTTGGCTGCTCTTTTTTTTATATACATATGACACTAACAGAAAAATAAATTGAAAAGAGCACTGAGGCAGAGTGTATTTCACGCACTGGTGCCAATGTTTCACATCTCATGAACCTCGGGAAAACAATTCGTAGAACTAATTAGTTTACAGTGTTTAAGCAGCTTGTTCCTCGTCTTTAATCTTCTTTATGCAATACTGTGAACAAAGCCATGTTATCTTCTGATTTTTTTATACAGTTTAACAAATATAATCTCCCTTTTCTTTCTAGAGATTACTTCATTTAGACATCAAACTATGTTGTTTCCCCCAGGGAGAAGGGGTATAAATAAATTGACATCTATCCGCAGAGGTCTCAATGGTCTACCAGATCCACCAGGCCCTAATCCTCTTTGTTGGCATGGAATCCACCTGGCTTAATTATATTTACAGTTTTCAACTATACCTCATGGCATGCAGGTTTCCCCTGAAACTTTGCACATCTTCCTGCATCCTAGCTATAAGTCACATCTAGGCTGCTGTCTCTTTCTTAGATTCTGGATAATGACAAGACCATCTTGCCTTACCTGAAACTTAGCATCAGGTCCTTAAAGAATAGAGCCCTGATAAATCTACCCTCAGGTAGTATTACGGCCCACCAAAAGAACACGATTTAAGGGCCCTCATGACCTAGAGCCGTATGAATGGAAACAGATCATGCGTGCACAAATTAAGTGGAGAAAAAAAGCAAGGAAGAACCGAAAACAAGCTGGGAAAGATTCAGCTTTAAAATATGGCTCATCAAGTATGACTTTTAAGAGAAACGGCGTCTTTTTGTGCCTTTCAATTCTAGATCGCTATTTAATCGCTAGGCTGTTACAGCTATGATATATTAGTCCAAAACCAGGCACCTGAAATCCAAGAACTGGTGAAGGCTAGTGTTGAAATAATTATTCATCTGGTAGGTGATGTAGCACACACATAACTACTTGCACTACTAAGGCTTTGAAGCAATGTTATTCCCTGAGAGAAACTCCTTCCAAGTGGCAGAAAACCTCCTTCAGACTTATTTATACATTCGAATCCACATTATTAAAGACATTTTATAGTCTCAGTAAAACACGGTACTTGGTGCAAATTTTCTTTTTGCCTGCTTGAGAACTGTTTACCGTCTCATGGTACCAATCTGCCTTAAAGTTCACCCCGCCCTTAATTGTCAAGCAGATTCATGGTAACTCCTAATTAGTGCAAAGCAGGTAACACAGCTGCGACTCTGCAACTGCTGAACACCTTTAGCATCTCTACCAAGCTGAGCTCAGGAGCTCTCTCTGCTCCCCTGCCAAGGTCAATGGTTTTGAGTCTTCTGAGAATTATGAAGTAGGTGCCCAGAGTGAGAGGGGACGCCTGGATCTCCAAACTGCTGCTTCTACCACTAACAGAGTCAGCATATGAAGTTGCCAGCTTCCAGCAACCATAACAGGGGAGAAGTTTCTTTCTCACTGCACAGCCTCCAAATCACATTGAGGCTCGATTCAGAGCTAATATAGAAGATGTAAATGGATCCAACGCAACAGACGTTATGCATGTAGCCCACTGGAATTAGAGAGACTAATCAGAAAGCTGGGTGGCACCAGATGGTCTCCTGAGGAATCTTCTGAGTTTAAGACACATGAGTCGGTGATACGAACTACGTTAGATTTTACTCTAAGAACATCAGCACTGAAAGTAAGACTACTAGGAAACCCAGCTCTTCCACTTTCCTGCTCTAAGACCTTGGGCAGATTAATGAAATATGACGGATGGTGGAGGATTACAGAGCGTACACCGAAAGCCCAGAGCAGCTAGGCAGGGCACAAGGAAGATGAGGAATGGTTACTGTTGTGACAGTTATGATTATTTTGCATTTGCATCACAATCTGGGGCAGCAGAATTTGCAAGCGACTGCAGTGAGGTGTATATGGAGAAGGAAATCTATCTTAAAAATAAATGTGCCGGGCTTCCCTGGTGGCGCAGTGGTTAAGAATCTGCCTGCCAATGCAGGGGACACAGGTTCAAGCCCTGGCCCGGGAAGATCCCACATGCCACAGAGCAACTAAGCCCGTGTGCCACAACTACCGAGCCTGAGCTCTAGAGCCCATGAGCCACAACTACTGAGCCCACGAGCCACAACTACAAAGGCTGCGTGCCTACAGCCCGTGCTCCACAGCAAGAGAAGCCACCGCAATGAGAAGCCCATGTACCACAACGAAGAGTAGCCCCCGCTCACCACAACTAGAGAAAGCCTGCACGCAGCAATGAAGACCCAATACAGCCAAAAATAAAAACAAACAAATAAATTAATTAATTACAAAAAAATAAAAAATAAAATAAATGTGCCAAGGAGAACCAAGAAATAAAGAACATGGAGGATGGGAGAGAAAAAGAAAAAAAAAAAAAAAAGGAATTTCAATAGAAATAGAATGATAATGCAAAAGGAAACAAAGAGGAAAGACAAGAAATACACATCTAAGAGGAGAGTTTGAATTCCTAATCCTGTTCTTTTTCCTTGAACTTCTATTCAAATCCCTTTTCTGCATCTCAACTCCGTCTGCACCATGTGGCCCAGTTTTAGCCCAGTTTCCGCTTGCAGCAGTCGTTCCCTCTTAGCTATGAAGAATGAAAAACGTTAAAATGCAAACACAATGTAAAAAAGAAAGCAAGACTCCACAAACACTTCATAGCAGCGACTTCTCAGGCAGAAGTGGAAGCCAGAAAGTAACTCCCTGAGGTGTGTAGTATAATATAAGTGTTTCAAGTTTGCCGGATGACAGATAAACAGCTAGCCCTGTTACTACTGAATGAATCTCTCTTTTTTCAGGGCAGAAAATGTTTGTGGTAGAATTGGTCCTTAAGAAAGAGTTAATTGATCTGTTAGCTTTTTGTGTTGGGCCAGAAATAATTATAGCCATACCTACTTCCTATGGATTATGTTCAAAAGCTACAGATGCTCACTTATTCTGTTTTTTATTCTATGGGGAACTAAGCGGAACTGGGGTTTGCTTCACTGATTCTCTTATTTTAAAAGTCAGGCTTAGGAGGGAAGAAAAAGTCAAAGAGATTGACCAAGAAAGGATGAAATGTGCAGTCTGGGTAAGCAAACACTGTTTCAGATAAAGTGCTCCATGGGTCTCGACCTCACCTTCTACAGCGTATGAATTCATTTTGCAACGATCCTTTCTTTTTTTTTTTTAAATCAAGATCTTTGTGTGCTTATTTTCAACAGGGGATGGCAATTGATTTGTTTTCTATTGAACCTCGCCAACTGGATGCTGAAGAGAGGATGGCATATTTAGATGCCCGTAAACATTCAGATTCACCTTTAAAATGTGCCAAGGCAATGTCACATTCAGGGTAAATGTGCAATTTTTGCTAGGCCAGGACCGGGAATGAGCGTCTCACAGGCAAAGTGGCATTAAAGGCTTTACAGTAAAACAGTCAACCTCTACTGATTCATTTTAGTTCCAATCAAATTCCAATCATCTGATGGACGTGAAATCCCCAACAAAAAGAAAAACAAATCAGATGATTCCTGACTGTGTGTAAAAGAGCATCTAGGACTGGATAGAAAAAAAAACCCCAAACCTGACAAATTCAGTCCAAAGTGTTTCCAAAGGAACCCACTTAGCTTACTGGCTTGTCCTGCAGTGTCAGGACCTGTGAGGGACTATAAAAGTGAGAAGATGTAGAAAGCACAAATCCACCCCTGAGAGCTTACCAGCTTCAGGCAGTTAGAGGAACAAGGTACAGGAAGCAACAAGATGATAATTCTAAGGAAATGTGTAACTAAATAGTAAAGAGTGGATCAGGTAATATACAGAAATCCTGAGGAAACAGAAGAAAAAAATGACCGTAGATTATGGAGTGGTAGGGGTTTCTAGGGTTCAGGCATATCTACTTTCTCCTCCTTTGGAGCACAGAGAGTATTATACCCCCTCCCACTAACTTAGAGTTAGAGTTGTGGGCAGAAGGAAGGTGAGTCGCTCGTGGGCTGAAGTAATAAGACCCTTCGTGTTCTCTTATGTGGAAGCTTGTGGTGAAATGACAAAGCCACAACACTGAAGCAGCCTCACTGAGGCTATACTGAGTCACCGACTGGAGAATAGTTACCTGCAATAAGAAATAAAGTTTCTTATGTCCCTGAGATCCTGGGGCTATTTGTTACTGCAGCGCAACGTATCCTGTCATAAAAATTATACGTATACCAAGGCAGAGAAGATCAAGAGGATGCAACTCTGAAAATGATTTTAGGATCTCCTCATTGCCTTTCCCCCTTGGGTTGGGCATATTCCAACCCTCTGGCCTGTCTGCTTCCACCATCTCTCCCTCAAACCCTCCACACTGCTGCCAGAGCATTCTAAAACCCACATCTGTTTCCATCTGTGTTGGAAGCTCCAGGTGGATTTTCCTAACACAGAAGCTAAAGAACAAATTCCCTGGCATAGGAGTCAAGGCCCATGATCATCCGGCTCCCGAATTTTGCCAGTGTTCTCTTCGCCCACTCGGGTCCATGCTATATTCCTGCCACCAGCATCCCGATCAAGCCACACTCTGCCTGCATCCATGAGTTGCTTCACTCAGCTTCTGTCTGTGATGCTCTCCCCTCCCTCTTCTCCTTGGGGAGCACCCCATCAACTGCTGGCAAGATTCCCTTCCTCTGTGAGGCCTCGATCTCCCCTGTCCTCCCTCAGCACTTCACGTGCTCTGTTCTAACACAACACACTGCTCCTTAAGAACTTTGTTTTCTTGTCCTTCTCTTCCCACTAGACAGTAGGTTGCTCAAGGCGGGGACTGATTCATTTTCATTTCCCCCAGAGTCCCTAGCACAGTATCTGACAAGCTGTGGTATTTGCAGAAATAGTGAATGAGCAAAGGAAGGAAGGAAGGAATGTGTGGATGGATGTGTCCAGGGCCGTATTAGGCAGAGGACAGAAGCCGCACAGAGAACTATAGTAAAACATAAATGTAAGCAGCTAGGATGGCATCAAATTATGAAGACTGGAATTTTTTCACTTGATCCAAAAGGTGACAGGGAATCATTATAACTTCTTGAGCAGGGAAATGACGAAAATTTTTGTTCAGCCTCATAGCACCTTGTGCCTTGAATGACACCTATGTTTCTACCACTCTTATTTGCCTTTCGACTGTAAAAGCTCCCTGAAAACAGGAGCTGTGTCTTAATCATGTTTGTATCCCCTATAGTGACAAGCACAGTGTTTGTATTACAGGTGCCAACAAATATCTGCTGAATTTAATTCTAGAAAAATTACTCCCTATGCTGTGAGGCTGGAGAGACAAGCCAGCCGGCTATTGTACTGGATACAGCATTAGATGGGAAATGGACTTGGTGGGGATTAGGAGGCGTGATGCCTATGGAAGTATGGAAGTAGAAAGCCAAGAGAGCCTAATAGTCCAATCGCCAGGTTTCAGGGTCTCTAACGTAAATGAATGTTTTGAGCCTGGGGTCCTACAAAAATGGTGGTACATTTAAAGTACAAATCTTGGGAGGAAGATTTGTTTTTCCCATGGGGTAGATGAGTTCTATGCTGACGATGTGGCTTCTAGAGTGGCAATGGGACAAACAAAAGAAAATATACTATAGCTACAAGCAGCCACAAATACTAATTGTCGTATGCAAATTTGATCCCCCATCTTGGGATGTGGTTAAATTTTGATTAATTCACTAACTGATTCATTCATTTGTTCATTCTTTCATTTAATATTTACAAATTATTCACATTGTGTAAGGCAACGTTCTTTCCAAAGTTTATTCCAAAGTCTACTTGGATTTATTGTCTGTTTCACTTTGCCCTTTTTCAGTTACTCACCAAAGGCAACGACGAGTGAGGTAAAGGAATGATGTAAATGTGCCTGTTCCTTCTATTGTGTTTGGTTCCCAAATATCTCTGGTTACTCACTATCAGGCAGGGTTTGCAGGGGCCTCTTCTTGTCGAAACATTGTTTTGAAAGCTATAGCTGTCAACGTGCAGTCCTACAGGCATCTAATTATTTTATGAATTATTTTATGAATTCCAAGTCAAAAGATCTTCTTAAGAAGAGCTCTCTCTCTCTCTCTCTCTCTCTCACTCACACACACACACACACACACACACACACAGTGATCTAGTTAAATTATATCCTTAAAAGAAATATTAAGAGTGAAAACAGAATCTCTCTCTTAAGAGATCATCTAATACTCAAACTTGAGGAACTCAGTCTTGAATATTCCAAAATAGAAAATGTATTTGAAACAGAATTCAAGGCATACATAACATGTTATCAATAACTTAAGCGTTCTCATTGTTACTAACACATTCAATATGTCATTTAATCTATAGCAAACTCATGTATTGAACTAAACAAAATCTAAACCAAAGTTCAGATTTAAATTTGCCTTGGGTTAATTTTAAAAGAACATTGAAAATAAATAAATAAAAGAATACCTGAGAAAGCATTACTCCAATGTAAACTAAGAAGGTACCCAGAACTTATTTCATTGGACCCTGAAGCTTCTGAATATTTCTTGGTTGATCTGACTCACACCTACAACCCACAAGGTCTAACATCAATATTTCATTCCGGAAACTGAACATCAGCAGTTTTTCAAATCATTTATTTGTTACAAATGGAGAAAAAGCACACGCCCATGGCGAGGACCATGCCTTCCCAGTACATTCATTTTTAACCCACCCCACTCATACTTTGAATTAAACAATTATTCTTTCTCTATGAATTGCTTTACACTTGCCAAAAAAGAATCAGCAAGTCATTAATTTCAGAGGAAGTCGAGCATTTCTTGCTCCCTCACCCTACAGCAATGAGATGCCAGGGGGGCTGCAATGCTCACAAGAAGCTCAGTATGAACCCCAGTCACACAAACTCCGACGTGACATTATCTTAACCATTCCCACAGTGATATGGTACCTTTCAGAGATGCTACTCATTATACATTTGGAAACAGGATGAGATGTCATTAACCCTTTTACTCAATCATCTTTAAAACCCACCTCCAAGAGAGCAAACTGGGCTTCATGCCTGCTTAAGGCTTAAGAACACATTTTACATTTATTCTCATTCAAGCCACATTTTGACATGATTTATGAACTAGGGAGCACAAGTGTTACCAGAATTCAGTTATAAAATGTTCAGGGCCCCTTGGCTTTGTCACCATCGGGGACAGGACACATGCTGGGTTTTCCATGGCCCAGCCAAACTGCTTCCAGGTAGTTTAGATGACAAGGCTCTTCCTCTGGGCATATTAAAAATTATGAGATGAGATGTGCTCCAAGCAGCGCACTCTTAATTCTAACATTTTCTGTGGCAATACAAAAGGCTTCCACTATGTGCCCCTCCCCCCCTCGGGACTGTAATAAGGGAAGTCTGCAATTTTTATGGTTTTCTTTGTGTACCCACAAAACCTATGAATAAAGGTTTGCCACTTGAGGGGGGGAACTAGATAGTTGAGAGCAAAAGTGGGAAGGAGACATTTTTCACCGTGTAACCCTTTCATAGCTTTTCAATTCTGTACCACGTACACGTGTTCCACACTCGAAATTTAAAAACAACTTAATTTTAGAAGAGTAAATAAAAGCAAATAAAAGCCCCCAAATTTCCTAATCTATGTTTAAAGGAAATCATCCATTCTTATAAAGTTACCAAAACTTAAAAAGACTTAGTAAAAAGCAAACCAGTATTCACAACCGATTTTATGAAAATGCTTCAAAGACTCTATACCTAAAACACTGCACTTAGGCAGACACTATTAAGAATCATATGTCATCCTTTTATTATGATTACTATTCAGCCAGAAAGATCATTACCTTCTTCAGTATTACAAAAGAGATTTTTAAAAGTAGATAATATGCTTTTAAAGCAAAGCATGCTATTTTTTCCTCTAACATATTACTGACAAATATTTAGCATTTCAAGCAAATATGTATTATTTTCTTTATTTATTGTGAGCATCTGATTCTCTTCAATATGACCCATATCACTCATTCTCACACACTGGGATCCCATTAGAGAAAGAAGCCACCTGTTTACGGTCCTCATAGTAGAAAATTAGGCTGAGGATAAGTCAGGTCCCTCAATTTCACCCAGGAAGGAAATTAGCCTTAGGGCCTATTCTTGTGTTTGATTTTCAAATGGAGAGCCAAAAAGTGCTAAAAAACAATGAAGTCGAGATTTGAAGCCACCAGTTAGGGAAAAGTAAGTATATCCTATTTGTTACTAATGCCCCTCTGCAATAATTATTTTTATTTGTTCATTTTCTGGAGCAGACACAATAGTTTTGTCTTTACCTTTTACAACCAAACACTTTTTAGTAAACAGGAGATAAAAGACCAATAAAACCTCTGTTCTTGCTCCCTTTGGCCACCCCCTAAGGCCTGTTTTATCTCCAGAGTTGTTATCTGAAGTGAATTACTGATAAGAAAAATTAAAGGACTCAGAAGCTGAATGTGTAAGGTAATTTGCAGAGTGTTTCCCACACCTTGTTTCTGTTCAACTGGGTCCCACCAAGAGTCATCACATTCCCACCTTCCAGCTCTGCAGGCATCGACAGCAAGTTGCCTAAGTAGAATGGTTCCCAGGCCCAAATTCCTTTTCCAAGAAGAAAAACCAGGTAAATAACAAGACTCTGAAAAATCAGTCGTACATTTACACTGCTCTTATTTGTATTTGCAAACTACTAAGTGGCAGGAGAATATGAACTTGTACTTTTAAAGGACCTTCATGTACCAAGAGATTATCTTTAATACCTACCTGCACATACTTTATAATGAGCTATCAGTTCTTTTTTGTGACTCCCTTGGTCATAACCGGTATACTCTGCCTTCTGCATAATATCAGTAGTGAGTACTTATTGAACGTAGGCACAGCCCTAAGCACTTTACAGGTATTAACTCATTAACTATTCAGCTCATACGATTACCATCCTCACCTCACAGACAAGGAAAACGGAGGCACAGACGCTTATCATTTTTATGATTCACTGACTCGGCATGCATCCATGAATTCCTGATCTCTTACTATTATCCATTCTTAGTAAACAATCTCTAGAACGTGCAAAGTCTTGTGTCAGATATCTGAGAGGAACATGAGGAGGGGTGACAACACATGTTCTCAAGTAGTTGGGAACTTCTTGGCCCTCCTCTCCCTCAAAAAAGAAAAAGAAAAGAAAAAACATTAAGAAGAACATTTCCAAACATCCCTGGAAGCCAGGCTCTTCAAATACCCACAGCCTTCGGTATAAAATGGCTCCTGATTGGTGGTGTTGATTGGTTGCCGGGGCCAGGGTAGGCACAAGTGAATTCTAGGACAGGCTGTCAGGGCACGGGTGGTCTCTGTAGTCAAAGGCAGGGGCAGAGCCTTGGGCACGTCCAGTACTGGCCTGAGATGAGGCCAAGAAGTCGCCCTCCTGATTGCCTGTCCACGTTTTTTTCTCTCTCCTTCCGCCAACTCCCACACGATCGCCCCAACGTGAATTTTAAAAACAAGACAATAGTATTCCCCTCCGCAGCTCTTTGCCACAGACCAGATGAGGGGTTCTGGCTCCTATCAAGTTTCTGAGGTAATGTCTTCGTGAATTACTCCATTTTTAGGCTGCTTGCGTCTCTCAACAGAGGATGATCATTTGGCTCAAAGAGGGGATTGTGAAGGCCTTATGACAACTATCTCCCACATGGGGTTCCTCCCACATTCCTTCTGCCCTCATGAAAACAGATCTGTGGCAGAAGAAACAAACATGGCTTTCCTGCGGAAATGTTGCCAACTCCTGCTCAAGACCACAGCCGATACAGTGTGTTTGGGGCTTGCTAAGCAATCAAGTGTACATACTTAAAGAATAACTGCAACTTCCTTAAGTGCCTGACCGATTCCTAGGGAGGAATATGCTGGGAAAGAAATCTGGGTCAGCAAACCTATGACAAAAACCAGATGGGGGTAGGGCTTTTGGCGTCTCCTTCTCACCCTGGGCCATAATCTCTCCTGCTGAAATAAAATGGTTTGGGGATAGTATCAAGTAGACACTTGGCGTGGTTGGCTCCTAGAAGCAAGTCATTCTTGGCTTTGTGCTAAACTCTGGGAAACGATCGATGTCCCCTGGGCTCCTCTGCATGGCTCACTGCCTGCCTTCCTCCTCACCAGCTCTCCCACTGGCTCCAAGGAGAGATCTGTGGCTTTATAACCAGCTCCCTGAGGTTGCTTCCACTTAGTAAACCAGTTTGGACCTAGAAGTTGGTTAGTAAGTCGCCTTGGGTGAGAGTGGTATATGGGCTTACACATATCAAGAGCAAAGTGTTGGCCGTTTCTGTCTGTGGTGGTAGGCACACTTTTATCAGAGAACCGTTTATGTTCATGAGGGCAAATAAATCAACACACCTATACCTCCTAATTCATCTGCAGGAACAAAGGCACATGCTGCTGAAAACAGAAAAGGTAGGAGAGGGTAAGAGGCAGAGGCTGGGCAGGGGGGAGGTATTTTATAATGTTACAACGCTGGTACAGAATTCCTTTTGCAAACCATGTCTGGAAGGTAAAAGGACCCTCACGTATCACTGGAGAAAATTACAGTCATGAAAAGACACGTTGCCTAAACATAAAGTCTGCCAAAGTTCCTCTGAACAGGTAGAAAATCTGAAATGTGGTGGGATCTGGTTAAACGGGAACCTTTGCCTCAGTAAGGCCCTAAAGGCGGCATAGGTGTGTATCTGGTGTCTGCGTCTCACAGGCTACCTGGGGAGCATCTGATCTTAGCAGCCTCTTCAATCAGACTCAGTTTATCTGAAACTATAGACCACTGAGTAGGGCCCACTCTATAATTTGCAGGGCATGGTACGAAATGAAGGGCCCCTTGTTCAAAAAGCAGGAAAAAGAGTGCCATTAAGTGCACTAAAATATAGAGCTTTTTCCTTTCTTCCATGGTCTCTCTCAATTTCTCATGATGCTTTTTATTTACTATTTAATGTTATGCTAAACAAAGAAAAACTGAAGTATTTAATTATTAGCATGCATTTTACCATTCATCTTTATATGGTTCAATGACAGTTTTAAATGCAAAAGGAATGGCATTTAACTTGTATGTGGAATCACCAAACAACACAACTTGCATATTGTAGTTCATACATGCATATGTATTTTGTCCTTACTAGGACAGTGGAAACACTTCATGTGGCTAACTCAACTGAAACTAACTCAACTTTAAAATCTTACTTCTTGATACATGCATATTCTACCAACGTTCTATGGAAATGGGCAGCTGCCATAAAATGCTGACCTTGTACTCGCTTGGAGTCCCTGAACTCCCATACATCGCAGTCTGTGCTCATGGGACGCTGTGAACACTTTTTGCAAACTGTGCCACAACAGGTGAACACACGTATTTTATGTACCACTTCCTCTGAGGCACATGCTCCACTTACAAAACGCTGGTTCAAAGATAAGACTAAGACTTGTGAGATGGTGACAGCAGAGCCTTAAACGGAGCATGGGGCCCTTGTGTGAGCGGACCCCTGGCCATTGTTGTGAGAGGGACAATTCCTGATCACCGGCCGACAGGATCAGGGCTCTCCAAGGATGTAGGTGTGATGGCAACGGAACACACTGTGGTAAGGCTGCAGGGGACTGACTGCCTATGGTGATTACCCTGTAAATTATCTGTTCACACAGTTTCCCTGGGGTGTGTGGTTGGGCGTATAATTATATGGGGCTGTCCTCCTTAAGGAGGCTCTGAATGTGGCCTAGCTGCTAGCCCAGGAAACAACCGAGATAATTATTTATAGCAGCCAAAGGAATGTATAATTTCTCTTACTGTGAGCTCTTCTTGGCCGCTGGAAACAAACACATACTTTTCTCCCTTCTCTTGGTTTTCAATGTGCCATAACCAAACAGCAAGCTCACAGATTTTGGTTAGTCATTCTAAGTCAACAAGGACCCCCAAAATATGCAGGAAGGTGTCAAAATAACAGAAGGCAAAGAAAGTTAAGTAATAAAAGAAATCCGGGGAGGGCTTCCCTGGTGGCGCAGTGGTTGAGAATCTGCCTGCCAATGCAGGGGACATGGGTTCGAGCCCTGGTCTGGGAAGATCCCACATGCCGCGGAGCAACTGGGCCCGTGAGCCACAACTACTGAGCCTGCGCGTCTGGAGCCTGTGCTCTGCAACAAGAGAGGCCGCGATAGTGAGAGGCCCGCGCACCGCGATGAAGAGTGGTCCCCGCTCGCCGCAACTAGAGGAAGCCCTCGCACAGAAACGAAGACCCAACACAGCCATAAATAAATAAATAAATAAATAAATAAATAAATAAATAAATAAATAAATAAATAAATAAATAAAATTAAAAAAAAAAAAGAAAAGAAATCCGGGGCAAGTAAAACCTGCCCTCGATACTGTACCTAAATCCTCCACAACGGACAACAAGGAAGCTACACCTGATGTGGGCACTGCCCTGGGCACACTTCCCTCCCTCCTGCGCTCCGAAGAGCAGCGGGTTTCAACCAGTTTGACTTAGGGAGCCAAACTGCATCTGCAGCCAACAGCTGGAATTCAGCAACTGTTGTTAATCCACCTTAATTGCTTATTATTCTATCAGTTCCCATTTGTGCTTCTGTTATTCAAAGTGATTTTCCCTACACACACAAC
The DNA here is from genome assembly GCF_949987535.1 of Balaenoptera acutorostrata. Classification (NCBI taxonomy): domain Eukaryota; kingdom Metazoa; phylum Chordata; class Mammalia; order Artiodactyla; family Balaenopteridae; genus Balaenoptera; species Balaenoptera acutorostrata. The sequence continues at coordinate 91,416,752 of NC_080065.1, forward strand.
CAAGCATGGTTTTTGCAAGCTGTGGCCAAAGAATTCTTGTGTTTCAATCCTAGGGCTGTTACTGTTTTGTTTTGAAACGAAAACACGTCGACACTGGATTTAAAAAAAACAATAAAGTTAGCAGCGATGCCCACAGATGGACTAACATTGGCCTGTATGTGCACAGAGATGCGGATATGAGCCACCTCTAAATGAGAACAAGGCTTCTTTTGGTGCTTTAATTAGAGTGGCAGTTAGCGTGATTGCTGTTTTCCCTAAACAATTCTTCTCCTCCTTGCTTTAAGGAGGGATTTTCACTCCACCACTTTTATTGCACTAGTGAATAAATGAGATCCCAGGATTCCAGGGAGAAAAAAAATGACCAATATAAATGCATCAGGTGCAAATTACCAAGGTAAATAGGCCCATGGAGACTGTAAAGCTGGCAACAGCAACTGGAATATCTGAGGGGGGGGGCCAGCAGGAGAACGCCCACGGGTCACGGCCCCAGTTCTGCAGCGCACTGGGCAAGTTCAGCCCAGATCATCCATCCTGCAGCCTGCAGGAAGGAATCCACAGCACAAGGCAGTTGTGACTTGGCATTGACAATATTCTTACTAAAGCTTCAGTTGTAGCTTTTCTCTGACTCTTTAATTCTCCCAAATGCCACTCTGGGTAGCATCTCTCAAAGCAGATTCCCCCATCCAGGGAGACCACCACAATATAACCACCTCCATCTATAAACTGATCCCCAGTAATAATCTGTTTTGTGAGATTTTGTTTATAATCTACAGTAAGTCAAAACCAATGCAAATTTATCATTAGTAAGTATGATCCAAAGGGCATGAAGACTGATCTTTCATCTCTTCTGTACAAGGTGTGTGTGTTTATATATATTATAAATATCCCCTAAGGAATGCATTTGTGGCTCTGCATAGTCTTCTCACCATAACACTTGACTGCAAAGTCCTTCTTATTCTCTAATGATTTTACCAGTGTAAGCCTAGTCCCCTGTAAGCTTGGTACAAAGCAGAGACCTATCACATACTTGTCTCTTCCACAGTACCTCACTATTTACTGAACTGAATTCTATTTTCTCTAGATGAGGAGACAGGGCTCTGTATTAGCCTGGCCTTACGTCCACCTCGCACTGTCCTCACAAGGTGTGGCTGTCTTACCTCTTACCTTCTTCTGGGTCTATCCTGAAGGCATAGTTGTTAGTCTTATTTATCTCCCTATTTGTGTCATTGAATCAAGTCCCTTAAAAATTAGTCGGTTCTCTCCACAACAAGAGAAGCCACCGCAATGAGAAGCCCACACACCGCGACGAAGAGTAGCCCCCGCTCGCCACAACTAGAGAAAGTCCTCACGCAGCAACGAAGACCCAACGCAGCCACGAAGACCCAACGCAGCCAAAAATAAATAAATAAAATAAATAAATTTGTTTAAAAAAAAAAACAACTAGGCTGCTCTGCCAGGACTAGAACATGAGACACTGCAGGCGACTGAACATATGTGCAAACTTGAGCTATATAATGACGAAGGTCTTTAACGGATATTTGCCTTGCCCTTAAATCACCCTGACTCTGTTTCTTCTCAGCAAGAGCTGAAAAAAAAATTTTTTTTTTTTAAAGTGTTTCCTGGGAATGTTTCAGCGAGGACCATTCATCCTGGAGCCTGGAGGAAGAAACCTGTGAACCAGCGGGGAGAATTTACGTTGGAATAGCTTTTGTTTCGAACTCTTACTATTTATTCATATCCGGTATGGTCTTGGTTTTATGCCTCCTGTTTTAGGGTACGTACCAGGCTAGGTAAGGAAGTATTGTATGCATGATATAAACTAACATGAGGACGATTTCTACAAGCCTTCTTTGGCATATCCTTCAAGTGTCATTTCCTAACGACCACAGACCCTTGTTAAAACCATTTATTCCTATGAGTTAAGCCTCGTTCACAGAAAGTGAATCAACTATATGATTTTTAAGTATCGTTTTCAAATAGTCCTTTGCTCATTCAGGATATTTCTTTCTGTCTTCATACTATCAACTATATAACCAGCAAACTATAGCCTTTATCTGTAAATTAAGCCTCTTATTCAATTTGTAGAACAATTGTTATGTGGTTTGGTGATGATCTGCAGGAGTTTTAAATGCATTATATCCTGTTATATTAGAGATGACATGTAACTGCAAATATTATAGCTTATTAAATCAGCCTCACATTCATCAATTCAGTAGCAATGAATCAAATTGCCCTGATTAGCAAAGAAGTTCCCAGAAACTATTTTTGCTCATTCAAGATTGGTGATTTTAATCCTTTAAAAAATATTATAGTTCAGTACTTTATTTTAGCACAGTCATTCAGTATTTGTTTAAAAAATTTTAAACTGTAATAACATTTTAATACAGTCATTATTAACTAAAATTTTAGATATATACTATACACTACATTTCTGCTCTGGTACCTTAACCCTCACTTCGCTGAACCTGTGATGATTTTCATAACGAAAATTAAAGAATGCTGAGTTTGTATGTGAAAGATAGGGGTGGAGGAAACTACCCCACTTTAATTCATGGCATTAAAATTAAAAAAAGAGAACACGGCATCAAAATGATAGGTGACAACTACGTGAAAAAAAGTAGCAGATCTAGGATATTGTGAGATTTTTTTTTTTTAATCAAATTTAACCTCTTTCTTGCCTTAAAGACAAGACCTGCAGCTGTGATACAATTCTACACTTCCCCCCCAACCCCAACCCTTAGAAGCTGAACTCAAGGAGGAATCCCCTATCTGATGGGTTTCTAAGATGACCCTGGGCACTTCCTACACAAGTCAGTTAATTACGCCAACCTGCAGCTGTTAGTGCCGAGACGTTGTTCCCTTACCCCCAACACAGGACGGTAACCAATCCTCTCACTTCACTGATTTAATTTCGGTTTTCAAGCGCCTTGGCAATCCATGGCGCCTCCTTCCCTCACCTCCCTCCTCTGATTCTTTCAGAAAACGAGATGAAGCTAATTTATGTTCATTTTCTCCATTTCCCCTCATGCCTCGTGTTTAGACCAGTCTCATCTTAGCCATGAGCTAACGATACCATCATCGTTTAGAAAGAACCGTCATCATAGCGCTGTCAGCATCAAAACTGTTCCTCAACATTCTAAATTTATCTAGCACATCTTCCTCATCTGATGCAAATGAACTAGCAATAATTTTAGTGGATTAGGCAGTGCTTTAACGAATTGTGAGCCTGATCCTGAGGAGGCTTACACAGTACATTACAGAGCACAGCTGTATCCTGTTGTTTTGTCTGTGGGGCTTTTGACAGCACATGACTATAGCTGCTGAAAAGCATGTACACGGGGTTGATATATACACACATACATACATACTCGGGACGTGTGGAGCAGAATGTGGCCGTGCTTTAAGTGTATCAAACTATGACTTCTAAACTCCTTTCCATCAAATGCCAGTAGAAGCACTTGATAAATGGTCCCTAGGAGAGCACTTCTCATTGCCTCAGGATGGAATGGCTTGCAGGCATACGACACTCCATCAATATAGAGAGCTGGCAGATTGAAAGGCGGAAGGACTATCCCTGATACGGTGCATCTGCTTACTAACAGCAGCGGCGTTCCAATCCTCTTCCCATTCATCGCCTACAAAAACCACTCCTGAGAGGCACGCCAGTCAACAGATGGTCTCTGGCTAAGGTGTAATCAGGAGCAGCTTGCTAAATTTACCCAAAACAAATAGAATTATAGGCTTTTGCCCGAGTCTGAAATTGAATTGAGAACTTGGGTGGTAGATAATGGAAACTAAACTGGAGGAGCTCAAAACGAATCACAGCACGTTGGGAGAGGGCCGGCATGGGATGAAGTCTCTGCTCTGAGCTTCTCTATTTACTACCAGGTCATCTATTTCCAATAATCCCGTCTACCATGCAGGATGGTGTGCCCTCACTATCAAAGCTTCCAGAATTGGTACAATCATCACCGGCTAATGAAGACATCTGCCTTGATCAGATGTGCAGTGGACAGAATACTACCCTGGTATTTTGACTATGTTTTGCCCAGTTACAACGCTTTACTTTTAGGATGACTGGAAAATGTCAACAGTTTTAACCATTCTTGCATTTAGGAGGTAAGGGCTAAATTAAGGGCTCTGAATAATCTTGATTTTCTGAGCACTGGTGTTCTTGAGTCTATCCCCAGAATTCCTCACTGTTTTGAATCATGCATTGCTTAGAATAATGGCAACATAAAGCCTTAGAAATTGCCTGAAAAAAAAAAAAGGCAGCATAAAATTAGAGTAAATCATTTAACCTATGCCTGGGTTTCACTGCCTACATAGTAAGAACTGTGCCACCCATGCAAATCACTGTATAAGGATGCTGTAAAAGTAAATGAGGCAAAATATGTAGACACTTAAGTTCCAAAGAGATAAGGTCTTAAAAGGTAAGGCCATTTTTAACCCAAACTATCAGCAGTCACCTTAAATATTATTAATGATTATGAGGATAATTTATCACCAGTGAAACTTGTTTACCCACTTAAAAAACGTAAAATCTCAGTGACAGCATGCATGAAACTACCTTTAAATGAATAATCAGAAAATTCTCCTCTTTCTTCATGATAAAAACACCACACTATGGAAAATTTTATTTTCCTATATCAGTCAGGCTAACATTTTCAAACATCAGTTATATGAGAAGTGTCTGAAGAGTTTTCTGGTTTCTTTAGGTATTTTTGTTGTAACGAACCCTCTGCCATACAGGAAAGGAATCCCTAAAGAAAAGTGTTTCTTGTGGCAGGATGAAGGTATTTAGGGAGAGAGTATTTTTTATTTTATTTTATTTTTAAAAATAAATTTATTTATTTATTTATTTATTTGGGTTTTTTTGACTGCGTTGGGTCTTCGTTGCTGAACGCGGGCTTTCTATTTGCAGCGAGCGGGGGCTACTCTTTGTTGTGGTGCGCAGGCTTCTCACTGCGGTGGCTTCTCTTGTTGCAGAGCATGGGCTCTAGGCACACGGGCTTCAGTAGTTGTGGCACGCAGGCTCAGCAGTTGTGACTCGCAGGCTCTAGAGCGCAGGCTCAGTAGTTGTGGTGCACGAGCTTAGCTGCTCCACGGCATGTGGGATCTTCCCGGACCAGGGCTCGAACCCGTGTCCCCTGCATTGGCAGGCGGATTCCCAACCACTGCACCACCAGCGAAGTCCCAAGGAGGACACATTTTTAGTTATGTGTTATAAAAAAGAACTAGATGCTAGACCTACCTTACTAAAATACATACCCTCTCTATAGGTAACTTTATAGTTACCTATCCTTCTCTTATCTTCTTATATAGAAATAGAAGATGAAATACAGAAAACAACCATACTTGAATAAAATAAAGTAAAACAAATGAATTACAGAAGTACACACAATTTGTATGCTTATAGGAATCAACATTTTGAGCAGCAGAATAATCTAATAAAAAGAGCACAGATACAGATACCTGATTACTACATAACCCTGGGCAAATCGTTTAACTGCTCTGTGATTCAGTTTACCCATCTGTAAAATCAGTAGAGCAGGCTCCCTACCTATCCCCCCAAGGTGTTTGGTGAGAGACCAGGAAAAAGTGTTGATGAAGCCTATTTAGACACCAAGCCTAAAAGGTTTGGCACACATTTGTGGAAATACAATTATAATGATTTTCATTACTATATTAGTAGACTCTGAATTTTAATTGCTAGGAATAATTCTTGCTATTTTACTTTTAACTGCTTCAAAAATATAGCTATAACAGAAAAACCTAACATATAATTATTAGTAAAATTATGGTTCTATAATATCATATTTATTATTCCATTATTGCTTCAATAATCTATTATATGTTTTAAAAGTAGCCTGTGTTTTGTGTATTTTTAATTCAGTTTGTTCTGAAGAACTACTCTGACATTAATAATAAAAGGCCAAGTCCTGCAAAAAGAAAGCGCCCAATAAGGACTTGGCAATAATCTCAGTTTAAGGCAAAAATGCTATGAATTTTAACATGAGGGACCTGTTACATACTAAGTAAATATTCCTAGTTTATAATTTGTGACGCAGTAGACATTGTATATCTATGAGAAAAAATACTGCTCATTATATGAAAGGCAATTTTAAATAATATCAAATGATCTAACTTAACAATGACTCAGGAGAGCTTCATGGCATGTTATTAATTTCATTAGAGAAGAAACTGTATCCTGCACATAAGATGTGAAACTATGAAGGACACTGTGTACTGACTCTCCATGCAACAAATCTGCAAACACTACCTATGGCATGCTGTATGAGAAATCTAGGCAGCTGGAAATCACAGTAGACAAGAAGTTTCAGGTCATTGATCTCAGAATTGGAAAATTTCCCCTAGTGAGCCAAAATGAACCCGGTGCATAGCATCAACACACACCCACTCCCTCCCACCCCCTCAGATAAGTAGCCTATCACTGAGAGATATCATTAGAAAATGCAGCCTTCTGTAATAGATAAGGTATGAATACATAACTAATTGATTGGCGGCAACGTTCAATCATTCAGTAAATATTCATAGAACACCGTCTATATGCATGGCACCTTGAGCATCAATAGTAAGAGATATAAAATAACTAATAATTATTAAGCATTTTCTATTCTAAATCCTTTACTTAATTTAACTCGTGTAACCCCCCCCCTCCTCCTTCCTAACTTTCTCTCTTCCTCTCTTTCCCTACCTTTTCCCACATTATCATTCCCATATTCCATTTGAGAAAACTGAAGTACTGAATGACTAAATAACTTTCCCAAATTGATAGAGCTAATAAGAGACAGAGGCAAGATTTGAACCCAGGTCTTCTGACCCCAGTCTGCACACCCAATCACTAGGCCATACTGCTGTAAAGGAGAACCACGCAGGAGGCACAGGGAACGCCCCCAGCTCTATGGCATTCGGGCTTAATAGCGCCGTTCCCACTGCCTGCAATGATTCGCCGGCCCCTTGAACCCTCCCCAGATCTCCCTCAGGAACAGCTGTCCACTCCCTCCTCTGGTCTATCAAGGTGCCTTGTACATATTCCAATATTTGCACTTCTCAGATCTCTAATTGTAACTACTTGCCTGAATATTTGACCGTTTTATGTTTGGGGCCTGGTCTAGAATCCAGCATCCAATTGGTGCAGTAATTAAAAGATTAACCTGTTCTTAGAACATGGCAGCTTAGCAGGAGAAACAGCCCAAAATCTATTGGTATAAATGTCTGTGCTTGTTAAAGGCAGCATGTGATAATGATAAATAAGAATAAGGGTTACGGCAGCACAGGTTGCCAAATTATGGATTGGGGTGAAGATGGGGCTTGAAACTGACTCCGTCTAGCCTTAAAGAATGGGAATGAGTCTGATAATTGGAGGAGAAGAGAGGTAGTCTGGGGGGCAGAGGAGCAGGGGCAATGGCGTAGAGAAGGGATTGCCTGAGGCATGTCGAGGTGGGTCAGGCAGACCCATCTGCAAACAGACATGGCATATTCAAGGGGGACTCAGTGCAAGGAAAAGTGAGGAAGCAGGCTGACGGCCAGAATGTGTATCCAGTCCCTTTAATGCCAAGCTGAGAAGCCTCAAGTGTATCCTTTGGGGCACTGAAGAGTTTCGAGCTTGAGAGTAACATGACCAGAAGAGCAAGATAGGAAAAACAGTTTGCGTTGCAGGAAAGACAAAAGTGAATGTTGAAAAATATGAAAAATCTAGTTTTTAAGGGTGCAATCTACTCAGAATTTCTTTAGTAAGAAAAAAGGCAGCTGCTACATTCATCACTTGCTGAAATATCCCAACTTTCTCCACCAAGCAAGTTACTATAACCAGTAGTTTCTTTTCTTTTTTCTGGTTGTTTTTTGTTTTTTTAAAATTTTTATTGGGGTATAGTTGATTTACAGTGTTGTGTTAGTAACCACTAGTTTTTTTTTTTTTTTTTTTTTTTTTTAAGATTTTTTTTTTTAAAGGATTTTCTTATTTATTTATTTATTTATTTATTTTTGGCTGTGTTGGGTCTTCGGTTCGTGCGAGGGCTTTCTCCAGTTGCGGCAAGCGGGGGCCACTCTTCATCGCGGTGCGGGGACCGCCCTTCATCGCGGTGCGCGGGCCTTTCTCTATCGCGGCCCCTCCCGTCGCGGGGCACAGGCTCCAGACGCGCAGGCTCAGCAATTGTGGCTCACGGGCCCAGCTGCTCCGTGGCATGTGGGATCTTCCCAGACCAGGGCTCGAACCCGTGTCCCCTGCATTAGCAGGCAGATTCTCAACCACTGCGCCACCAGGGAAGCCCTAGTTTTTAATGTAAGTAAAAATTAATTTAACACTCATTGCTGCCTTTTTATCCTATGTACTAAGGATACAGAAATGATACCATTACTTTTAGGGATAAGAATCTCAATTTTTGAAAAGGAACAGAATATGGAATAAAGAAGAAATTCATAGGGGCTTCCCTGGCGGCGCAGTGGTTGAGAATCTGCCTGCCAATGCAGGGGACACGGGTTCGGGCCCTGGTCTGGGAAGATCCCACATGCTGCAGAGCAACTGGGCCCGTGAGCCACAACTACTGAGCCTGCGCGTCTGGAGCCTGTGCTCCGCAACAAGAGAGGCCACGACAGTGAGAGGGCCCGCGCACTGCGATGAAGAGTGGACCCCGCTCGCCGCAACTAGAGAAAGCCCTCGCACAGAAACGAAGACCCAACACAGCCAAAATTAAAATAAATAAATAATTTTTTAAAAAAGAATTCATAAAAATGATCACAGATTTGTTTGCAAAGGTCAGCAAAGGAAAACTACTATTCTTCTATAATATAAACTGTCAAAAGAAAAAAATACATTTGTTCAACGACAAATTATACAATCAGAGAATAGGAAAGGACATTAGAAGAAATTTAATCCCACAGCATTTTACGGATGATTAAATTGAGAGGACCAGAGAAGTTAAGCAATCAGCCCCAGGTCACACAGAAGGTTGCTAGTATTATATGGAATACAAACCTAGTCTCCAAACTCTGCTTTGCCTCTGCCATCTTATATAGATATAAACGTGAGTACACTATAAAAATAACTTCTAGTACATTTTGACACAAAACAAATTTTAACTCTTTAATAATATCTACATGAACTTTAAAAGATTAAAACAATAGTGCTAATGAAAATGGAACATTCATTCATTCATTCAGCAGCCTATATAAGAAAGAACCTAGGCAGATAATGTGGGGATGGAGGAAGGTTCAGATATAAATAAGGAAAGATGCCAAGCCCTACTCCCTAGACATTCACAGTCTCTGAGATGTGTTGTAAGTGTAAAATGCACACCAGATTTTGAAGACAGTACAAAAAAATGTAAAACACCTTATTAATATTTTATATTGATTAGGTGGTAAAATAATATTTTGGATACACTGGTTTAAACATAAAAATAATTTTACCTCCCTTTTTTTGTACTTGAAACTTAAAGTCACATATGCAGTTCACATTATATTTCCACTGGACAAAGTTGCTCTAGAGAAACAGCAAGGAGATTAGCCAGCTGTGGGCTCTGGCCTGCCCAGGAAGGCCAGGAAAGAAGACAAGATGTAATCTAACCATTATAGAGATAAGGATCTTAAGAGAAAAAAGAGACTAGTCTTCAAGGCATTATGTTATCTCACAGGAAAAAATTTGGGGAGTTACGCATGGGAAAGGAATCTCTCCCATCATCTTTGGAACTTCACAATATAATGCCTTTGGGCAAATCAGATCACCTCCCTCCTCCCACTGAACTAAACGTGCAGTTTATCTTTCTGTTTGTTCTCTGTGGAACCATGAGCCAAGTGAAGTGCACACGGATGGCTTCTTAGAACCGAAAGCATGCCTGTCCTTATGTTAGAAAAGCAACCACCTTCAGTGACCACAGTTACAATGGGAACATCCTAGGTCCTCACTCAGGAGGTCACCAGATTACAGAAGCAGCTCTCTGGATAATTAAGTACAATACTACACACACACACACACACACACACACACACACACACACACTAGAGATATCATCACAGAGTTGTTAGGTATTATTTAAAAAGAGACACAGGCCCCAAATCGAATTACTTATGCTAAGCCCACACCACCAAACCAAGACTTAATACCTAACCTAATCACAGTTTCAACCTCCCCCAGGAAAGTAACATTAACCAGTCAGTCTGGAATTTCCTAGTCAGCACTAGTGAGGTAATCTACCTAATAGACCCCTTTTGTCCCCTAAGGGAAGGTAGGGAACCTTGCCTGAAACAATCCACTCTTTCCTCGTCCCTCCCCAGTTTCTCCCTATAAAAGTCTTCCATTTCGTACAGCGCCTCGGAGCTCCTTTCTATTTCCCAGGTGGGATGCTGCCCAATTTATAAACCATTGAATAAAGCCAATTAGGTCTTTAAATTTACTCAGTTGAATTTTGGTTTTTTTTTTTTTACACTTTAAACAGACACTATTTCCATTCATGTCTTATGCTGCATAGTTTCTTCAACTTCATAATATGCTTTTTAAATATAAATGTGGGATTCACCTAAATTATGCCAACCTTAAATACAAGAACTGTAGACAAACTTTCAGAATGGCTTTATGTTATCAAACTGGCAAGAGCTAAAATATCAAGATCAATTTTGCCATTTTCTAATCATCTCTGGTCACTGAGATACAGCAGTAACACTTAAGTAGTTTCTCCTCGAAACTAAAGGTGAATAAATCAAGCTAGAAACAACATTATTTGCAACAGAAAATAGTATACAAAAAGCTAGTAATACAAGTATGTACAACACTGGATAAATCCAGTTTTCATGTTGAAAAAAAGTTTTAGAAGTTAATTTCATTTAAAGGTGTTTCAATATTTAATTTCAATAATTTAACTTGTTTTCTCACATTCCAGTGTCATTAAGGAGTTAGGCCTATCCACTACTTAAAACATTTCATTTAATCATTCACACATTTATTTTTTGCAGTATTTGTTTATTGTATGCCATATTATTCTGATATTTATACTTTCTACATTAAATGGATATTTCAGGTATTGTAGTCTAAATTATCTAGAAGCAAGCTTTAAGTTTTTAAACCGTATTTGGACAAAGCACTGTCTTATAAATTTACTTATAGAATGGCTTTGCTCTGGAGTTGATCACAATTTGTGTCACATGATAACGTTGACTAGCATTGACATCTTAGCCTTTATTGAAATTTTGCCTAAAATTTTCTTATGTTCCTTTGAAACATTTGACTAGATGTCTTTAGATAGCCCTTTCAGACTCTTTGATACAACTACTAGTTCTTTTCATCTAAAAGAATCAACACAAAAGAATAAGTGTCAACTTTTCTACATTCATTAAAAACACAATCATATATGTCAGAATGGTTTTCGAATGATTTTAAAGTATGTTTGAGGAACACTGGAATGTATCTTCACAAGGGCAGAAACTGTTGCATGTTATATTCATTGCTATACCCCTAGAACCCAGAAGAGGTCTTGACACATAGTAGATGCTCAGTAAATATTTGTGTATTGAATGACACATAATAGGCACTCAAAATATAAGTGGTTAATGATTGAATAATTAATGGTAATGGTAAGGCCATTAATTATTAACAATATGCTACATGATCACCATTTCACTCTGTGCTACGATGTGAACATTTTAAATGGTAGCTGTCAGAAATTATTGTATGTTAATGGCAAGTAAGTGCTTAATAAGTTTTCTTGACTAAGTGGATGAATAAATAAACTGCAAAGATTGAGTCAGGGTTTAGAAAAATGAGTCACTGAGACATCATGATTTCAAAACTACACGGATATTTTGAAAAGGTGCTGAAAACCAGTAGAATTGCCCAATCTTTTCTTATAAACCTGCTGGAATGCAAGTTTTAACATGGTGTTAAAAACAAGTTGTGATCAGGTTCTCCAAAATTACATATAAAGACTAGGACGGGAACGAACCAACCAGTCAGGAATTTGTCAGCATCAGAAATCTTTTCTTGATTTAGAATATTCTCAGATACCAAACTAAATGGTAAATTCAACCATGTGGGCTAGATGGTCATCACGATGACTGCGTAATTATTTCAACATAATTGCATGCCAGGACCTAATCCTCTACACAGTTTGAAAAAATGATGTTGAGATCAAGGACGTTTTGAACACATGTTTTTTTTAAGTAAATGGTATTTCCACCTTGCAAAATACATTTGCTTTGGATGTATATTGTATTTTGCTGTACTGATTTCCTATGCCTATCCATTCATAAAACCTTAGACAAAAAAGTACAAAATTCCTTTCAATTTAAATTGGTAAATTACCTTAAATAGTCTGATAGCACAGTTCTAAATCCACCCTTACCACAACTGCCTATTTAAATCAAAACTGTCCATTAAAAAAACTCACAAATACAGTATTGTCCATCAATGCATACACATATACTTTTCTCTTAAAAAAAAAAAACCAACAAAAAACCCAAACTAATAATGTGGCTTATGAACATGTCATGTGCAGATGTGGTTTGTTCAAAGGGCAAAGAAGCAATTATAGCCCCATCACTCACAATACATTCCCCCCAATTTTCATTAGCTTACATCATAGTAAGACTTTACAAAATTTTCATTTGAAAAGACCTACTTTCCTTAAGATCTTGAGCACAAAACACCCAAAAGGTGCATTTTGGGAGAACGAAGGAAATGCCATGATGCTATCTATGGCTGCTGCAACACTTGTTTTACTTTCTTTTGTAATAAATAGAAAGTCAAAGGAGATTTCAAATGGTGGGCAGATGTAAATGGCATTTGTCTGAAAAGACATAAAGCAGCATTCAAGAGGGAAGTCCCACCCCACTGAGTCTGTATAAGCGCTCACTCCATCTCTGTTGTAGCTGAAGACAGGGGCTGTCAATCAATCCACACTCTGTGGTTAAAGAACCCCACATAGGCTCCTCAGTAGGGTGTAAATTGCTCCAACAGTCTAGGTAGAAGCAACTGATTTGCAAGCTGACAGGGGGAAAAAATGGTTTCTTCTTCACATACTCTGAAGTCAACGCTCTGGCCTGTTTTCTATCTTCTCTAGAAGCTTGAGGCGCTTAGGAGGCCATTATTACAGATCCACAGAAGGCACAAAGCTGAAAAGCTCACTCAGCTTAAGAAGCCGAGGACATTGTGCGCATTTTCAGTGATTACTGCCGTTAAAATAGAGCAACAAGATAAAGTTCTGCCAGAGCAACACAAATACCGTGGTGTTTTCATAGAAGTATATACAGGACCTTAACTCTGGCGGGTGGGGGGGGGCCAGTTCCATCTTGCAGTAATCACCAAGAACACTGTTTTGAATTCAAAGGTAACCTTTCTAACCACTATTTTCTGAGTAAATCACTTAACCTCTTCGCGCCTCAGGTTGTTCATTCTGAACTACCTCCACATGGGTTGCTTACCAAGAAAAAGTCATTAAAAAAAAAAAATTGTGAAGCTCTTTGAAGACCTAAAATTGCTGTAGAAAAAAATCAACTGTGAATTTAAGTCTATGCTCCTTGGTGAAGAAGTTGCCAAGTGAGTCTGATTAGGTATCTCCTTTGGGCTGTTCTGCCTTCAGGGTCTCTGCCCCCTTGCTAATGAGTGTTTGTGTGCATTGCAGCCTGGAGCCAAACTGGAACCCCAAGGGAGGACTGGAGCCAGGGCCCAGGCTGGGGGGCACTCACTCATCCTGAGACACGGTGGAGGCACTTGTTCTGCAGAGTCCGGGTCCAAGGCACCACCCCCGCCCTCCCCCTGCCTTGGGACCCAGACTCTGCAGTACAAGTGCCTCCACCGTGAGGTCCCGCTGCTGTGTGTAAGCCCAAATGTAGTCAGAAATTCTCGACTGGGACAAAGAAAGGAGGCTTTTTCCAGAGAGGCAGCCTTAGCACCCTCCTGAGCCAAGAGGAGAGAGAGAATGTTAAGCTTGATGAAAGCAGAATGCCTGTTGAGATTTACAAGGAAACACTTACTTGGGAGCTGATGAAGAGTAAGATACGATGAACATGTTGATTCTGTGGGGTTTGTTTTCAATATGCTTTCATATCATTTGCTACCCCACTCCCCTGCAGAGTATTCCAGAAACAGATACTGCCCCATTGTAAAGATGGGGAAATTAGTCAAAGTGTCTCTGTTGCGTAGCAAGTGGAAGCCAGATGTCCGAAGCCTTATGCTGGGCAGATGTTAAGAGTTTTAAAATGAGAACTACCTGAACAGCCCTGGATGAAAACATGGTATTCTAAAAATAGGACACTGACAGCCCACCGAAATCAACTGTTCATTTATTTATTCTACATGAAGGATACTGTAGGGTGCCAGCTTCTTGCCAGCCTACAAAACTGCACTCATGGATTTACAAGATGCTTCTAGACAGAGAGGCCAGTGGAAGCTGTTGGTGAAAAAGACTCACCACTGAGATACTGGGCTCCATATTGTTTTTCCATTAAGTCCAAAAACTCAGATAGAGGGACAGAAATGCTGGATGCATAGCTATGGGTGGATGAGCAGGGGGGATAGGGAGTAAGTGTCACATGTAAGCGGATCTGTGAGATACAGTAAGAGTAGAGGATGTTTCAAGGCAGGCCTGGGTCAGTGTTGCACAGGTGCTGGCGCTGGAATGTGTTTCCTGAACATCTGTGCTGAACACAAAAACAGCCAGGACCATGGGGGGAGAAATAACAAACCTCACATGGCCTTAACAAAAACAACAAAATAAAGCACAGTCTTGTTTTTCGCTGTGTCTGTCATGCTAAACGACATCCCTGTCCCCAAACTTAGCTATACGTCTTGTCACCTCATAAAACCCTAATCAACCTTCCCTTCTCTCCTGGCACCAAGTTTTGCACACCCCTGATCTCCCAGAGCTAAAGAAAACAGCGCTGAGACAAGGCTCCCCCATTAGGGGGAGGTTTCCTCTTTGCTCAGAATCTGAGACTAAATACAGATTGGAGTATTCACTTGGGAATTCAACAGAGATCCATCTTAAAGAAAATTCCAAATACACAATCAGAAAGAAAGTATTTGTGTGCTTTTCTGCTCCTAGAAGAATGTGGAGAGTAAGAAAAGGTCACTGTTTCATGTAAAGTGATTTCCCCCCTTGTCTGGGTAAGCAGAGATCACATCAGCCCACCTGGAATGGGAGTCATTTGTGAAATGCTTGTTTTTAATCCAAACTTCTCTACAACCTGAAGATAGACCCGAGAAGCAGACATAAAAGGGCAGATTTATTTTTCCACGAGAAGGGAACTGTCAATGCAGCGGCCAATGGTAACCCTAAAAATAGGAACTTGCCAACATTTTTATTGTCAAGCAAAACAAACCCAAAACCCATTCTTCTTCAGAACGGGGAGAAACAAACGCTTAGAACCCTCCAGTGGATTCCTGCCTCGCTCAGAATAAAAGCCCAGGTCTCTGCAATGCTCCTGCCAGGCCCCTCCTTCCACCTCTGAAAATCTCCTACTTCTCTGCCCTTACAGCTGCTTCCCTCCAGCCACACCAGGAACACGCCGCGGCCTGCAACTGTCTTCCCCCAGAAACCAGCCTGGCTGACATCCTCCCACACTTCTCCTCACATTTCACCTCCTCAGAGAAGCCCTCCTGACCCTGACAGCTCCCATACCCCTCACTCCCTTACCTCACCCTGCACTGCAGCACTTAAACTAGCTCCCTGATGTAGCCCCACCACTTAGGACAGTGCCTGGCTCACAACAGGTGTTCAGTCAGTAGTTCTTTTTTTTTTTTCCCAATAAATTTATTATTTTATTTATTTATTTTTGGCTGCGTTGGGTCTTCGTTGCTCCGCGCAGGCTTTCTCTAGTTGTGGCGAGCGGGGGCTACTCTTCGTTGCAGTGCGCGGGCTTCTCATTGCGGTGGCTTCTCTTGTTGCGGAGCACGGGCTCTAGGCACACAGGCTTCAGTAGTTGTGGCATGTGGGCTTCAGTAGTTGTGGCTCTTGGGCTCTAGAGTGCAGGCTCAGTAGTTGTGGCACACGAGCTTAGTTGCTCCGTGGCATGTGGGATCTTCCCGGACCAGGGATCGAACCCATGTCCCGTGTGTTGGCAGGTGGATTCTTAACCACTGTGCCACCAGAGAAGTCCCAGCAGTTCTTTTTGAATGCAAATTTACTGTTTCTTGACGAGGGCATCTTCCCAAATGATATGCAACCAAAAATGTGATTCCATTTTCCACATGAGAGTAAGACATGGGCAGCGGCTTTCAAAGGGCTCTGTTTTATCTACGCAAGGCCTGGACTCCACAAATCAAATCAGTGAATTAGAATATACAACTCTGGGCCCTTCTTAATCTCACAACCTCATCCCACGCTCATGCTCATGCCCCAAAGGTATTTATCTATCTATGAGATACATTGTATACAGGAGAACCCAAGCCCAGGCAACTGAAAATCATGGCAAAGTAGTTTTAAAATGAACAAAGCTGATTTCACTATACAGTGTGTTAACATCATCCGTTTGCTGATTACCCTTTAAGTTGTGTCAGGGTTAAGTCCTGACAATTCAAATGACCTACTGTCCTGAACACTGTAGCTTTGGTTTTCTAAGCAAAATTCTCAAAAGTCAATTAGAAAGCCCTCTAGGAAGAGAATGATTCAGCCTGTGTCCACATAATGCCCCTCCCAAAATCTGTTGGTCTGCTAATCTGTTAATTAAGCAAACTTTTAACTTTTAACATAAGAAATAACCACCTCAATTTATTTCTTTCACAGTATTGACAGCTTTCGTTCACCTAGTACATGTGCAGCTGAGGAATAAAAGGATGCTTGAAATAGCATGAAGGCCCCATCTAAGTCCTTAATTAATTATCTGGGAAGCTCATGATGACAGTGCTGCTGCCGTTTCCCCTCAACGGTAAACTCTTCAGGGCTCCGGCCGGGCCACCTAAACCTGGTGTGACAGCTACAGATCACAACACTGAGTTATTAAAACCAGCACTCCTTCACTTCCATGGAGGCAGCTTTAGAAGACGTTTGAAAGAGGTCTGCAAATAATGAAAAATTTTACGTGAAAGTCCAGTATCCAGAACCTCAAAATCACACCCAGTGAAAGAAGCCAGACACAAAAGAACACGTGTTGTATGGATCCAATAATACGAAATGTCCAAAAAGGGCAAGTATCTAGAGATAGAAAGTAGATGAGAGGTTGCCTAGGGCTGTGGTGGGAATGGGGAATAACTGTGAATAGGCACAAGACTTCTCACTAGGATGATGAAAACGTTACAGAATCAGACTGTGGTGATTAGACTGTATGACTCTGTAAACATACTAAAATTCATTGAATTACACATTTAAACCCCTTGAATTTTATGGTATATAAATTATATCTCAATAAAGCTGATTTAAGGAAAGAGTGAGAGAAAGAAAAAAAGGTCCAATATCTGTAAAAGCTTTAAGTTATAATGGTTGGGGAAGGGGGAGAAGGATTAGAAGAAAATGATTCATCATGCAAATGATGGCTTCTCTTCTTTTCCCCACTCCTGTACCATCATGACGACCCACGAGAGGGTTACCAGGGTGTCAAGCACAGCAAAGGCAAAAGCGTGAACTCCAGGCCAAGCTGCTTGGGTCCAACCCACTGGCTCTGTGAGTTCATGGCAAGTCACTCTAAGACACTCCCTGTGCTTCAGTTTCCTCATCCACAAACAGCAATAAAAATAGTACCTACCTCATAGGGTTGCTGTAAATACTAAATTCAATATTTGAAAAACATCGAACACTTCCTAAGTGTTTGCTATTATTGTTCTGCCTTTAGCATCTCCCTGTGTGCACTATAAATATAGTTTTCTGTGAATGCCAAGATACGAGAAAAGTTGGGGAGCATGCCTTACACGTGAATCAAACTGCATTATGTCTGAATCGTTTTCTGTAAGTCATATTATGAGTGGTCCTATTATATCATTAAAACGTACGTGATAATGTGTGAAAAAAAATTAAGTGGGCTACATACGAAGATTTTTTCCAAAAGAAGAGGTCACTTAGAAGCACATTCCTAAGGATCTACTGAACTCATATTTTCATCATAATCTAGTAAGTAAGAACATTATAAATGTACTTCGTCTACTCAATTGTCAGGGTCAAAGTAGAAATGGGTTGGGTTTATTGGTGTGTCTTTTAAAAATACTGCATTTTTCTCATGCAATGAAGCGTACCCAGTGGGGATCCAAACTATATACACAGCAACAAAGCACGATTAAGAGCTTTTTAATGAAGGCACTGTAAACAGCATTTTCCTTCTGCTTTAGAATATTTCAAATACAAAATTAGCAAGCCCCAGAGATTGGAATTTCTGCTACAGGAGAGATGAAAGGTTAACTGCCTTAAAAGGAAAGAATATGTTTGACATATTCTATTTAGAAAATAAAAGAGGTTCCTAATAAAAGCAGAGTCCCACTTGATGCGCCTAATGCTCCTTCAGTGTTTGCATACACAACCGGATAATTAGAAAGCCCCACTGCAAAGAAAAAAAAAAAGTGAATAAAAGCTATCGCTGACATCGGTCCCTTGTTTACCAGGCTTGCTAGAGGCCCCCAGAGGTCACTATCATTGACAGGATTTTGGTATTGTAGGAGGGGTTGATAATGTACACACACCTCTTGAGAGGAGAGTCCTGACCAGGCTTAATAGAGAAGGGCAGCTGCTATGGAGAACAATGTAGCAGGCAAAGCCTGGGGGCCTAGTGGGTGGAAGGATGTTCAAGGATTGCAAATGACATTCCCAGTCAATTAGTACCCATTGGGAAGCCGAGGTAAACCACGCCAAAAAAAGAAAACTAAAAATTCCCAGGGCAAGGATCTTCCTTTGCCAAAGGCAAGGCACCCTGTAGCCATTTCCATTAGGTACACTTCAGTGACCCCAGATCCCAAAAGCATCCTTCTGAGCTGTTGAAGCTCTAGTCATTTTGGAAAAGCAACACTGGTTTCTATAACGTATGGCAATGTTATTTTCATTAGGCATGTCTGAAAGGCAAAAAAACACAGCATTAAGTCACAAAGCCAACCTAACTCTGTCTCCCTGTCATACCTGAATTCCTAGAAACTCAACGAAAAGTATTTTCTATATTTCCAGTCATTGAGAGGAACCGTGTTAATTACTCCCAAGGTTCTTATACTTGAAGATCCCTGTGACCCAAATTTAACAAGAATATCCAGCCTGTTTGATTTGATATAATGCTGTTTGGGATATGGGGTTACAGAGAGTAGATTCATTTCCATGATACATTATTAGATTAGCTTAATGAACATGACTTCAGCCAAGGAAGATTTCACTCTTTGGGGTACACAAAGACAGCTGCTATAAGAACTTGTGGTTTGGGGACTTCCCTGGTGGTCCAGTGGTTGAGAATCCATCTTGCAATGCAGGGGACGCTGGTTTGATCCCTGGTCAGGGAACTAAGATACCACATGCCGTGGGGCAGCTAAGCCCGCACGGGACAACTAAGCCCATGCACCACAAATACAGAGCCCACGCGCTCTGGAGCCCGCGTGCCACAACTAAGACAGAAGCCCGCGCACTGCAACGAAAGATCCTGCATGCCACAACTAAGACCTGACACAGCCCCAAAATAAATAAATAAATATTAAAAAAAAAAAAGAACTTCTGTTTTCCTGTCACTGTACTAGACTTCTACTTATTAATGAAACCACCTATCAGCTGCTGCCCACGCAAATTATTAACCATCAAAAAACCCTCAATCTAAAAGTTAAAGCCTAGTGGGCAGAATCATGGTCCAATTGCTGATTCTGCTTCATAGAACATCAATTAAAATTATGAGAGTATATATGCTAAAATGTAGAATTGTACCAAATTGGAAATTTACCTTTTCATGACTCTTTCACCCGAAAATGCAAGCCATTCTTTGAGGCAAAGGAATAAAAATAATCTTGTCTTGACAATGTCACACTAGGTTTTTCCTAGCTTAATCCTTCTGAAAAACTTCTACTCACTTAATCCACTTCATCCTGGAGAAAGTCTTGTTCAGAGTTTCATATAATATTGAAACAATAAACATACACGCATGGTGTCAAAGCTCTAAGGGAAAAATATCCGGAGATCTTTAAAAGAGTGTTTTGTCTTTCAAAATAAAAAGTGTTCTTTGGGATACTGAAAGACATGCTCCCCTTAAAAAACACACACTGCAGAAAAAAATATAAAATCAGACATCCAACCAAACACCATAAATAAGCCACAGAGCAGGTGTTCTAAAGACAATTCAGGTTAAAAACAATGCAACGTGGCTTAAGTCAACGTACTTGAATATTTTCACTTGAAAGATAAAGTTATTTTAAGAAAAGAGAGGGTTGTTAAAGCATTTTCATTCTGAGACAGTCAAAACTGAAACTCAGCCTTTGAAGGAAAGCTTCCTTTCCCCTTTGAACTATGAGCACTGCCCTGGCGTGATGAAGTGCGTGCAGCAGTGACGGAGCACACCGACTCCCTTCCCCATCCTCTCCCGATCTCTCGTTCACGGCTTTGTTTCCCTTCCTAGAAAGGGGGAAAGGACCCTCCGTTCATTTGCCACAAGGTTCACAGAACCATTCCAGGGCTTACGGGGACAGTGTGTCACCAGGACAACTGAAATAAACACGAAAGACAGATGTGAAGGCCAGAATTCTTCAAAGGCAAGAGGGTTTGACACTTCATAAATCACCGTGTCACTCCGGTACAACAAAAGCTGTTCTCATGTACTGTACTCAGGCTTTCTCCTGCTCTCCTTGCCGGTGGAGCCTGTTTGCGTACCACATCTGGCTCATCACTAAAAGCTTTATAAATGCAATAAATCAAGGAGAGTGAGAAAAGGGCAAGGGCTTCGTTCTTGATACAAGAAAGCCCTCTGAATAAATTCAAGGAAACAACTACTAAAAAAAAAAAATCAAAACACAAAAACTGTCTCAGGTATGAAATAAAAATACTTTAAACTTGAACATATATAAAATATACTTTAAATTTGAACATATATAAGAAAGCATATAAAAAATACATGGTAAGCTTTATGGTTTCAGTTGTATGGCCACTTTTGGCATACTCACGATGATGGTCTTCTCAAGATGATAGGTACAAAATACCAAGCATCCATTGTTACCTGTGTTCAAATCAACTATTCTGTCTTTTACCTGGTAGGCAGATCAAAACTCCTATTGAGTTTTTTTAAAAACTCAGTGTTTGTTACATAGAACCAAGTAATTTTGCCGTCTTAAAATTTTCCTCTGAACAGGTACAGTACAAGAAGACCTAGCCTCATGCATTGTTGGTGGGAATGTAAATTGATACAGCCACTACAGAGAACAGTATGGAGATTCCTTAAAAAACTAAAAATAGAACTACCATATGACCCAGCAATCCCAATACTGGGCATATACCCAGAGAAAACCGTAATTCAAAAAGACACACGTGGGGCTTCCCTGGTGGTGCAGTGGTTGGGAATCCGCCTGCCAATGCAGAGGACATGGGTTTGAGCCCTGGTCCAGGAAGATCCCACATGCCGCAGAGCAACTAAGCCTGTGTGCCACAACTACGGATCCTGCGTGCCACAACTCCTGAAGCCTGTGCACCTAGAACCTGTGCTCCACCACAAGATAAGCCACCGCAACGAGAAGCCCACACACCACAAGGAAGAGTAGCCCCCGCTTGCTGAAACTACAGAAAGCCCATGCACAGCAATGAAGACCCAACACAGCCAAAAATAAATAAATAATTTAAAAAACCAAACCAAAACAAAGAGACACATGTACCCCAATGTTCATTGCAGCACTATTTACAATAGCCAGGACATGGAAGCAACCTAAATGTCCATCAACAGAGGAATGGATAAAGAAGATGTGGTGCATATATACAATGGAATATTACTCAGCCATAAAAAGGAACGAAATTGGGTCATTTGTAGAGACATGGATGGACCTAGAGACTGTCATACAGAGTGAAGTAAGTCAGAAAGAGAAAAACAAGTATCGTATATTAACGCATATATGAGGAATCTGAAAAAACTGGTATAGACGATCTTATTTACAAAGCAGAAACAGAGACACAGACATAGAGAACAAACATATGGGTACCAAGGTGGAAAGTGGAGGGTGGGATGAATTGGGAGATTGGGATTAACATATATACACTATTAATACTATGTATAAAATAGATAACTAATGAGAACCTACTGTGTAGCACAGGGAACTCTACTCAGTGCTCTGCGGTGACCTAAGTGAGAAGGAAATCCAAAAAATAGAGGATATATGTATACATATAGCTGATTCACTTTGCTGTACAGTATAAACTAACACAATATTGTAAAGCAACTATAGTCCAATGAAAAAAAAAAACAAAAAACTTCGCCAAAAAAAAGAAGACCTAGCCTTCAAACTATAATTAGCAAGTTTTCAGGAATGTGTGAGATCATGTTTCTGTCTGCTAGGTACCATTCATGTCTGCTTAAAACAGAGTGAATTGATAGTAATGACTACGGATCAAGATTTTTTTGGCTGTTTCTTTTAATATATTATCTTTACAGTGATAGTTCTGGGTAGTTAGTAATTATTCACATCCTGGTCATATAGTCATTGCAATATTTAAATGAATCATATTGAATAAAACACCCTTTTTGTCTGTCTTCCAAGCTTCCACCCTCTTAAATTTAGTCCATAAATATTAATTATCAGATAAATGTAATATGATTTCAATCTAAGTGGAAAATGAATGCATGCCATTTTATCATTAGACCTATATATTAGCTTTGCTCTCTTTTTCTGATAGAAGACTTCATGCAGCAGAAATGCAACTATCAATAATTATTATATACCTATGGATCCCAATATTTTCAAGAACAAAAACTCCAACATGAAAGTAGTTGTATTTCTTTTATCTGAACTCTAAAAAATGCTAAATGACAAAAACTACTCAAGGGAAATAACATTTTTATATGAATCTATATTTTACTAATCCCAACAGCATGCATATTTGTTTGAAAAAGAATGGTATATATATATCTCCAAGACACATTTGCACATATTTATAGTCCCTTCACCAAGGGGATGTGAAGACCCCTTTGAAACATCCACAGGTCACCCAGGGCTCTGCCCCCCAAAGCCACTAAAACCTGTGTCCCCCAGCTCTCTCTCATTTCTCTGGTCTCAGTTCAAATATCACCACCTCAGAGCCATGATCTTCACTGACCACCCAGGCCATTTTAGCAGCTTTCCTCCACCTCCTCTTCTCTATCACATCTGCCGTTTTTATTTATTTTTTATTCACATCACCACCATCTCCAATTCTCTTGTTTATTCATTTATTTGAGAGTTGTCTGTTTCCCCCACTCAAAATGAAGCAGGGACCCTGTCTTATTAACGAACAGAAGGGTATTCCCAAAATACCTAAACAGGACTCACCCAATTTAAAGACCATTTAATTTCCACTGATACAGAATCGACAAGACAAATGAAGACAAGAGACAAAATGGCTTAATTTACCAAGTTAATGTTACTAAGCTCCATTACTACTGTTTTAAAAAAAAAATCAGGGCTTCCCTGGTGGCGCAGTGGTTGAGAATCTGCCTGCCAATGCAGGGGACACGGGTTCGAGCCCCGGTCTGGGAAGATCCCACATGCCGCAGAGCAACTAGGCCCGTGAGCCACAACTACTGAGCCTGCGCGTCTGGAGCCTGTGCTCCGCAACAAGAGAGGCCGCGATAGTGAGAGGCCCGCGCACCGCGATGACGAGTGGCCCCCGCTCGCCGCAACTAGAGAAAGCCCTCGTACAGAAACGAAGACCCAACACAGCCAAAAATAAAAATATAAATAAAATTTAAAAATTTAAAAAAAAAAGCTTAAAAAAAAAATCAACAATGGCAAGTCATTACACAGTCTGTAAAATTTTGCCCTCTTTTTGGTTTGTTCTTACCTTTCTTTTGAAACATTTTATATATGCCAGAGCCCTCCGGAAGAACAGCAAACTTAGCATGTTCATTTCCCAACTCCTGATAATGCTATCAATCAGCTCTGAAAACTGGAAATGTGTGCTTGCTTCCTTTTATTTTTAGAAATGAAAGGAAGACATTCAATTTGTTTGTCTTGCATTTTGTTTAAATGCAAAACAATCTAAGATGTGCTTAAGGCAGTCCCACTGCTTTGCAGCAGGCATACTGCTCACAAATGTGCCTGGCCCTTTGTGCCAATACCCAAAAAGGCAACATCGCTCAAAAGCTCTGGTCCACAAGGGGGCCAGCAGGTGGAGAGCAAAAGAATCAGCCATGAGTTTGTGTATCCTGCCTACTAAGAAGCAACGAAGTGCCAAAAAGACAATTACGGTTCCAGCCACAACATCAGTCTGACCAAGAGGCTCTATCATTAACAGAGAGTACAGAAATCATCTTCGGTACCCAAAGTCTCCAAGCTTGCCATGATGCTCAGAAGGTTTAAAAGTGCACTATCTGACATCCCTTCACCTTATTTCTTTATTGAAATAAATCCCTTTGTAATAACAAATGAGAGTTTCCGTCACCTTACGCAGATGAGTGATGCACGGATGCTTTCACACTTGGTTGGTGGGGAAGAAAGACGGGTAGCAGAAGCGGACTGTGGATTACCATTTGCAATTAACAAGAGCAGATATATCTCCTTTCTTCCAATTCCTTTCACTCTTCTAATAGAAAATAATTAAATCGTGCGACAATTTAAAGTAACAGGTTGGTTCCTGAATATCTTTAAGGTGGTGCGGGATAGATAGCAATTAAAAGGTTCTTTTTTAACGCCAGTAGTTTGGATATTGAAAGTCAATCTGTTGGGTTCTTCTGTTTTGTAATTCATGTAGTTCATCAACCAAAATAATACTATTTAACCTCTTTCTGCCCAGCCAATCTTTACTGTAGATGAAGTCACTGAACCATGCACACTCAAACTTAAAAATTACCATAAGTGACTCTTCAACTTGAAGGTACTCACCTACGTTCCTGACAGACCAGCTGTGTGAGCACAAAACTCAGTGGAAGTAACATAAAGGCCATTCTTGGCACCAGCTGTCCCAGTAGGAACAATGACTCAATAGGCAAGAAGGGATATTAATAATGGTAAAACACTGTTGCTTGCCTGATCACACAAAAAAGGCCCAGAGCAGGGGTCAAATGAGTCACAGCAGAGCAGAAAGTGCTTCAAAACAGGCCAGTGTCTCAGTACATTAAAAATGCAACAACAGCTTAAGGTAGGTGAAAAAACAAAGGGCATTCCATACTGTTTACACATCATCTACTATTCACTACCCATCAACTACTATTGACTTCATTAATATAAACGTAACTAAATGCAGCCCTAAAGAAACTGACAATATGCTGAAGATAGAAAACTTTGAAATTATTTGCTTTACTAAAAGCCCAACTAGGTTTTTATACGTTAGATATAGTTGGACCTCATAATTAAACCCAAGGAGAGGTAGCTGTACTTGGCATCCTTTCAGGCCTATGGTGAACCAGCAGAAAATCCAGAAGTGCAGAAGAGATACAAGGTTTAACCTGTATCCATGTATCTTTGCTTGCAGTGATGCCACTTTACGTCTTTAATAATTTTTTGGATAGTTTCCTCATATTCCTAAGAGTCACCCTAGGAATTTCAATTGTAAATAATTAAATTTATAAAAAGGGCTTCCCCGGTGGCGCAGTGGTTGAGAATCTGCCTGCCAATGCAGGGGACACGGGTTCAAGCCCTGGTCTGGGAACATCCCACATGCCACGGAGCAACTAGGTCCGTGAGCCACAACTACTGAGCCTGCGCGTCTGGAGCCTGTGCTCCACAACAAGAGAGGCCGCGATAGTGAGAGGCCCGCGCACCGCGATGAAGAGTGGCCCCTGCTCGCCACAACTGGAGAAAGCCCTCGCACAGAAACGACGACCCAACATAGCCAAAAATAAATAAATAAAATTTATAAAAAAATATTAGCATGTGAGCTCACAGTTTTTAATTAAATTCATACTGTCAATGCAGATTAGGCATATATGTGTGTGTGATACACAAATTGTACTTCTGAACTACATTTTATTAATCTTAGAGTAACAGCACAGCATAAGGGAAAAGAACATGAGCGTTGGAGTTGGAGATACCCTAAAGGGATTTTCTTTCATATCCAGCATGGCAGGACCTCAAACAGAAAAGTTAACCTCTCTGAGTCTCCATTTCTTACATAAAAATGAAGATAACTATACTACAACTTGTGAGGGTTTGAGATTAATGCGATTGTGAGATTAATAAGGTAATGTATGGGAGAAAGCACAGTTCTTGGTACACAGAGGCTGTGTGGCCAGCACACATCATAGTGGACATAAATGTAGTGTTCCTGGCATAGTCTCAGTGTATGTTGCTTTCTTATCTCTTTTTTCCCTATTTCATATTTTAATGTGGATATTTCAATTTCAAGGCTTTTTTGAGCAATGAGCACCTCACTCAAATTTGAAGCAATGGGAAGTGCTCTCATTTTCCTAAAACTTATTTCTAAATTTTCTTTCAAAGCTTTTATTTAGTTAGCAATCAAATTTAGATCGCTCTGTAGAAGATGTTTATGATGGACATGCAAAAGGACCAAACACTGCCCAAAAAAGTCAATCAAAAGAAGACATGATACTATTTTGCTTATAACCATCAGTATAGAATCACAGAAAACAACAGAAATTTATTAGCTTATCCAGAAAGTTAAAAGGACAAACAAGTTATATCATTCTAGAACAATCCTAGAATCCAGATTCTAGAGTTTAGCAGAACACTGCTTTTTGTAATAGTAGATTTCATCTATAAGACTCAAAGACTCAGAAGAGAAGACTGATCCTGGTTCTAGCTCCATGGGTCTACAGCCAGAGTTGCCTTTTCTCTGCACCAATACATTCCAACGTAAGGTTTACATGTAAACATTCTTCCTGAAACCAGGACTGGGCTTTACGTGGGATTTCTGCTTGCTCTGTCAGGAGAAAGCAAACAGCCCAGACTTGGCTGGACCTGAATACGGACACCCTCTGCCATGGTTATGCTGCTATATTCCACAAGCAAAAGCTATATGAGTTCGCCTTTCTAGAAATCATCTTCATATGTACTTTTATATTCAGTCATGGATTATAAATAGATTCTGATTAAATAGTTTCCCAAGTGAAAAGTGTAGAGAGAAGAATAGAACAGGATTTACTTCTGAATGTGAAAGTGCATGATTTTTTGCTACCAGCATCAATGGAGTAGCAAGTCATCGCAAGGAGATCAGGAAAGCAAATTCCTAAATAATAAGGTGTTATGGTAAAAAGCGGAGTATGAGGATAAACTGTAAGTACAATGTGAGATTCTAGTTTCTTCAGTTGTAGTGATACAATAGCTGAGAGTGCCAGAAAATTACTGTCAAGCCATTAGAAAAGCTGCAAGTTATGAAAAGATGGCTTAAAGTGAAAAGAAAGGGACTCTAGCTATGCTGTTCTTTTGCTATAATGACTGTAGGTACCACAATGTAGTTACATTTTTGATATAGAATAACCAACTATATTAACTAGAAAATTCAGATTTCTACTTTATTTTCTCCTGAGTAAATCAGGAGAAAATATTTTTGTGCTGGGAAAAATTCAGTTACTTGGGCTTTTTAAATTTTCTAAGTTTCTGACCTGAAAATATGGCCTTAAGTTCTGTCTAAGAACCAGAAAACCCAAAAGTCCCATGTTCTTGTTTTGTTTGCAAATTGGTTATTCAAATAAACTTTACAATGACTATTTAAGATTCTTCTAGATTGGGGTGCAGGTGTGTGTGCATGTGTGTGTGTGTGTGTGTGTGTGTGTGTTGGGAGAATGGGATGAGGGGGAAAAATAATAATCCTAATATGATTATATTGATAAGATTAATTTATCTGTTCTCAAATGCATTATCTTATTTTGGATGCACAACCATCTTATGTGGCAGGTAGGAAAGTTTCAGAATAACCTCATGTAACAGATGTGAAAACAGGTGGAACATGTGAAAGGATACGAGGAAGGTCAGATACTAACAAACAGTGATCACATCAGGCAGCCAGGTTCCATTCCTGCACCCCACCCCCTCAGAACATGACCACCACCCACTATGCTTTCTCGCCCAGAGGTAGACGGCGTTCAGAACGTTCTCCACAGATGTGACTTCAAAACCCAAGAAATAAAATGATTTTCAGGAAACAAAGCCTGGAGGATAAATGGACTAGAGCAAATAGTGTTGGCACCATTAACACAAAATCACACCTCTAAATTGATAGAGGGCTGGTGACTCCACAGAAAGTTACTCAGCGTGTTAGTCATCTGTACAACGGAAATACCAGTGTTCACCTCACAGGGCTGCTGTGACCGCTGACTGGGAGGACTCAGGAAAACAACCTTCACCTGCAGAGCTCCACATTGAGACTAAGCCAGAAACAGGACCTCTGGTCCTTACTCTTTGGGACGTAAGTTATTATGAGAAAAATAACCATGGCTTTTACTAAGTACCTTGTTCATTATTAGGAAACTTTTTTTTTTGTCATCACAATCAACATCAATTTAATTTACTCAGAGCATCTCCTAAGTGCACTTAAAACTCCATGATGTTTAAAAAAAAAAAAAGTAAAATTCCAAGTTTAATAAAAATGAAACCATGAAACTTGCTTGACCAGTCAGTTAAACGATGGCAATTTTATGTACGTAATACAAGTCTAAAGGGACAAGAAACCCTCCAGCTAACTTCTATTCACTTCTATTCTTGGTTGCATTAATACTTCATTAATTTTCTCTCTCCATCTTCTCACAGCTGGAAGGTTCTTCCTAAATACAACAATAAAAGCCATTTGAAAATTAAATGTGTAGTATTTGTCTCAGTGATGCCATTTTGGTCAAAAGTACTGCAAACTAAATTTAATATTTGAGTTTCATCATATACAAAGATTTAGGTGTAAAGGGTTACTTTATCATATACAATACGATAGACAGACAGACAGACAGATGAGGTATATTCTAGGCTTTTCAAACTGGATCATGACCCATTAATGGGTAGTAGCTTTTTTCTAATAGAATAGAACCAAATAGAACATATCACAGTTATTTACATGTGGTAAGGGAAGTATTCTTCTACAAGATTTTTGTTTTCATTATGTGTGTATTTGTGTACATGTGTTTTCTCAAACACTTACAAAACAAATTTCTTACTATGGCTCAGTGTAAAAAAAAATCAGTGTTAAAGAAACACTATCTAGGGTTTTTGTGGTGATTTTTTTTTTTTAAGATTGTTCAGGTTCAAGTTATTCTGTTTTCTTAACAACTAAATTAGCTGGGCTGATGAATTATTCTGATATTGGTAGACAAATGGTTGGTACAATTTGAAAAACTAGTCTAAAACACTGGGATATCAGAGTTAATGGGATTTTTCAAATCATTCAACCCACTGTACTCTGTTCATAGGCTGAGGAAACAGAAATCTTGAGTGGCAAAGGGCCCTAGACTCAAGGTTTGTTAATGTCTGTATTAGACTCAATTTATGCACCAGGCCAGAGAAACTCAGGCTGCCACCACTAACTACACCACAGTCCAAGAAAACCACCTGGCAAGAAGAGCCAGCTATGGCCACATACTGTCTAGACGGTACCCTCCAAGGTTCTGGTTTCTCCAGAAGCTGCCCGGGAGGGTACAGGCAGCAGGACTGGAAATGCATGGGATTTTGACAAGTGAGAGACAGGAAAAGGCAAAGAGCCAGTAGATGAATTGCTTGCCCTTCCTCTCTCTGATGGATTGGTCCAAGGCAGAGTGGTTTTGAAATACCGTCTTTCTGGTGCCACTTCACATGACCAAGCGACCACTTCTATTTTGTGCTGAAGCTATGGCCGGCTTAATGACATATCACCTTGTAGTGCTTGCCCACCTTTCCTGCCTCAATTCATTTCTTCCACTCACTCCTGTTTCCCTGGAATTGCATGGTCAACCATCCCCATCCCCCAACAACGTGTTAGCACATAAGTTATTGATTCACGCTCTGCCTCCTAGAAAGCCCAGGCTAAGATAATGTCTTATATACAAATGCTGATTTCACTGTGCATTAGTAACATGGAAAATAAAAAATAGAGGTTTTAAATATTGCTTACACACAGAGGTTGTCTTATATGTTTTCATATCAAGAAGTTTTTCCAGGTAAGTGTAAATTTTCTACCTTTTAATCTTAAACAGGGTTAGGATTCATTACAAGCAACTCAATCATGTTCTAGCTTTGGTAATCTAGTTGTAATAGGATAGGTTAGATTATGAAGCAGTAACAACCAACTCCCAAATTGTCATAGCCTAAAACCATAAGGGTTTACTTCTTGCTCGTACTGTTTGCCCACTGCAGGTCGGTAAGGGGGCTCAGCTCACTGGAATCACTCAGAGACTAGGCTGACAGACAGTCCGCATGTTCATGGTCATGCAGAGGTGGAAAGTAGTATGGCTACTCTGGCGAAGCACATGCTGCTTCTTAAAGCTCCTGACTAGAAGTGACATGGGTCGCTTCCACTCACACTTGGCTGACCACAGCTAGTCACATAGTCACACCAAATTTCAAGAGGGTTGGAGGCGCAATTCTACCACATGTCTGGAAGGTAAGAGAACCAAACCTTTGTAAAAGCCTGAATGACTAACATAGATAATGTATGGAGTAGGTTATCTCCACTATGGGAACATTTTATGCTTGGTGTCTAATCCATTGACTTGCTGTGGTTTCAAATGGGCTATGTAAAATATTGGGGCATTTGAGAACTTACCTTAAAAGCCAAATTAACATACACAATTTAACACAGACATCAAGGTAGAGTGCAAAGACAGAGTGAGAAATCTGGGCTGAAATCCTGGTCATGCCACTTACTAGTGTGATGGCCTCAAGCAAGTCACTTAATGTATCCTAGTCTGGTTCCCACATCTGTAAAAGGGAAAACAATATCCACCTTGTAGGTTTGTTGTGAGGATGACTAATAATGGTGATACTGTTCCACATTGGGCCTGGCAGATAGATAGGACACGCTGATAAAAGGCAGCTGGCACTGATGACTGTTTTCCAGGAGCTGTGCATTGCCTCTTCTGTAAAGAGGCACCCAGGTGTGTTATTATTTCCTTTTGCCATATTTGTATACTTTACTAATATAGGTGCAGCACTTTATAAAGAGAATTTTTAAAATTAAATTTGCCAGTGAATTAGAGCTGTAAATGATTTAGAATTTGACAAGATGCCCTTTAATAAAGGTATATTTTTTAAAGCCCTACACTCAGTTTCAGAAAAGTCAACTACAAAGAGCCAAAAGGGGTGGGGGGAGTCTCTAACTGAAGTTCATGTGAATTAGTCTGAGGGATCTTGGTTAATTGCAAGCTCACCATGAACCAGTGAGACAGGGTTGTGCCCTAAAACCTAAGCAATCTTAGCCTTTAATCAAAACCTAGAGTCCAGATCAAGAGATGTTAACCTTCGATTTATACCTTATACAGTCAGACAACAAACTATTGCAGTGCTTGGGGGTGTCCCCTTGAGAAATTCTCCTGACAAATGTAGGGGGCAGAAAGGATGGTGGGCCTGCAGAAAGCATGACAGATGAGAAATGGCTGAAAAAAACTGGAGATGTTTAGGCTGGAAGAGAGATGGTCTCAGGAAACATGATACCTACCCCTCCAATAACTGAAAGGTTGTCATTCAGAATAGATCTTTCTCTGCGCTGCTCTAGAGAACAGGAGGCGGATGAAGTGGTAGGGATCACCCCTTGACTGCTGGTGAGATCACGGCCAAGCAGAGGCCAGCTGCTGACCCGCTGAGGGTACCATGGCGATTCCAAATGGGCCGGAGCCAGAGCTTACGATGTTTAATGTGCTTTTTTCCCAACCCTAAGCATCTATCAGTCTTTGGACGTGCTGTACTTGCTCTAAATAGGCATCTTCTCCTTCCTTTTTAATAAAGACATTATAACAATAATAATGTAATGTGCAGGAATTCATTTACACTGCTTATGCTACAGAAATCTTGATTTAGTAGATATCCCTTCAGGTTACGATTTCTGCTGCTGGCTGCAATATAATAAAGATGCTGACAGTCGTGAATTACTTTACTGAGTTCTACAAATGATCAACTCCAATGGTAAATAGGAGAGAAATCAAAGGTAAAGTAGGTGGCTAGGTGAACAGGGGTGATGCCTGTCTTTTCTGCATAATTTAAGACCTCCTGAAAAGGATGGCAAATGGGTGCCTCTTGCTGAGGAAGAAGAGAAAGTATATAATATGGCTCTAAGTTTCAGGACATAGAGGTTAATGGAAAATGGGAACAGCTCTGTTTTATGGGCCCTGCTGAAGACAGATGGCTGGGGAGATGGGCAGGAGGAATTATTTCTTATCTAGAAGAAACTGAGGTTAAGAGATGAAGCAACGGCGTGTGAACGCACCCGGGACAATTATTAGAGGAGAGCTCTGACTAAAGGTGAACGTCTGCTGGGAGATGGGAGACATCTGATAGGTGAAGTCAGTCTTGCCCTGGGGCCATGACCTCATTAATAGTTAAACAACAGCACTGAAAATTAATGACCCACACCTGACTGCCCAGTGAAACGGCACTCCTCCTCACAACTGTCCGGAAATCCTTGCATGCACATTCCAGCAGGAGGCTTGTGGCTACAGCAATCCCGTGGGGAACTGGCCGGGTTAAAGGAGCAGCGGCAAGACAGATGAAGAAATAGGCTCCATCTGGCCTCCGCGATTCAACCGGGGCCGAAGGAAGCCTGGAGTTGCTGAGGAGGAGAGACTGACCACATTGAAGGTATTTAGAAAGGAAAAACCATTGAACGGTCCTCTGTCAGGAGTGGACGTGTGGACCGAACGGCACTCATCGGAGTGAGGAAGGCTGGGCACCGCAGTGACCTCCACCCCCATCTGCCATATGGCTGGCTGACAAAAGCGATTCGTCAAGCTTCCTTGTTGCCAAATATGTGGGCTTGGAATTGCCAGGTGGAAGGGAGGACATTTTAAAAGAGCAATTTAGACAACTTCCTAATTTTAAATCAAGAGACTTTTCTCCTCCGCACACGAGATCACCTAAGGTGTTCACACCACCATTAATGTCTGAGAAAACAAAGACCATCCCCCACCCCAGTCTCCAGGTTGTCTTTCTGCTTCGTGCACAGATTTTTTGACAATAGAGTCCAATAAATTCCATGCAGGACAGCTTACTGCAGCTAAAGAGTGAGCTCCTGAGATGCGCATTTTTATTTATTGGGGTTGGGGAAGGGAGGTGGTAATGTTTCCTGTATTGGATGCCTTATGCTCTGCAGACCTTTGGGGACTCATCTCTGCTGAATTCTTTAACAGCTGAGATGACAGGGATGTCCATTACCCAAATGGACAGCACTCGCTATTGATCAAGCCTCCACTTAGCGATCTCATTTGTCATCCTATTGTCTCTCATCTTCACTGCTCTCCATAAGAAGGGGGAATCTTTTTTCAGGTGTTAGAGAGTTAATATACATTCCAGGCACAGCTGAGCAATTAAAACATATAATGAGCAGAACACTTTAGTGCTTCACCTACAGAGAAGCCTGCATTGGGCTTCTCCCTATCTCCCCCCCAACAGGCCATAGGAAGTTAAAGAGGTAATCCACTCCTGGAAAAGCCCAGAAGAATAACTATAATACTCTTCAAACCTTAGCTGTGTCAAGTGCTTGCTTTGCCTCCACTTCTGGTTTCAGAAACTCATTTTAAAAGATAAAAAGGAATATTACAGGAAGAAAGCCCAAATCCCAACAAAACAAAGGAAGGTCTACCTCATCTGCCAGTTAATCATTTGGGGAAAAGTCTTGCTCTGCATCTAATTAGATCTATGCAGTTAAACATCCATCAAGAATTCGCCTATAAAGAGTACGTTTTATGTAGTTCTCATACGAGAGATTAAATTGGGCATGTGGAAAGCAACGCAGATCCATTTAATGGACTCCTCCAAAATATACATCAGCATCCGTGTCACGGAGCTAGATGGCTTCTTTATCCTCTCCCCAAAAATGCAATAACAGAAATAATTAAACATCTCTCAGACCTGAACTGTGTAGTCATTAGGCAACAGTCAGTGACTGGAACAGTCATGAGAGCCTGAACCACACTTTACCCTGGCTTTTCTAGCCATTTTGATTCGGAAAGCTTTCCATATCCGGATCTCCCCTGAGAACCACTTTATGATGCTATAAAGACTGTCAACCAGAGGCAGGAGCTCCCCAACACCTGAGCCACACACAGAACTATCAAATAACGTTTAATTGCTAGATGACACTGTATGTCTGGGCTTGCTTTCTGATCTCCAAATATTATCCATGCAACTGTCTGCAGAGATAAGGTTGTTACGATAACAGCAGATAAAACCAATTAGACCTGGGAGCAGCAAATACTTCAAGATCTTGACTTTCACCAGAGAGTTTGAGGATATATAAACTAAAAGAGGTCTGATGCTATCTCCCGTATGTGAGGAGCATTACTGGAGGCCTCTTTCCTCTTGCATATGTGGGTGAGTGTTTTCATGTAAACACGAGTAAGAGCAAGCAACACGTGCAAATTGCATGAGCTACTAATTACTTTTACATCTAGTGTTGAAGAGCAAAGATGATAAAGACTGTAAACTAGTTCATTTTTTTTTAATACATAATACTGCTTGTGGTTTCATTGATAAACTCAAGCAGGTTATCCTAAGTGTACTCAGCACAATGTTCTTTCTTTCACATTTCAGAGGCTTTTCTGCTTTTTAGCTGACAAGGTTCTACGAGTGTCTCTAGCTGTTTGTACACATATTATGTCTGCTTTGTGATATGTTTGCAGCACCAAAGCTGAAACACCAGGAGGAAGTGCCAAGCCTTAACCCCAAGTTGCTTCTGGTGGACCACATATAAGGAAAAGAGCACTGAATTGGGGCGAAAATGAACAGTATATGTGAGCTCCCCAGAAACCTTATCAAAATCTGACAGCTAAACAGGATACTAGGAAATTTATCAACCAAATGATGTTCTAAAGGAAAACAAACTTGATAGAAAGGGAGTGGTATAGCTTCAAAGGGAGCCTGATTCTTCACAGCATGAATTTCTTTCATGAAAAATAAATAAATAAAAGCGTAATGGAAGTTTGTCACTAAGGAAAACATTCCATTTTCTTTGTAAAAATGACTTTCTATACTTTTTGTGAAAAAATATGATATACCCTCCTACATGTATGATTTTCTGAGAAAAAGGGGGGAAAAATTAGGACCTATTTCAATTTAGCGCTCTCTCAGACCTGGGGTATATATAGAGAGGATAATAACTTGTATTGTCCAAGAGAGGAGGGAAATAGCAGAGTGGCATTCAATAGTGGTGGGTGGGTAGGTGGGTAGAGGACTGCGGACTTAGAAAGGAAAATAAATATCACATGTAACAGGTGAACAATGATTATTGGTAGAGACAGGAGAAAAGAGGATGGAGGCCTAATGACCCCCGCATAACAATCAACATAGTGTACAGTTTAAAAAGAAAGTAATTTACCAGTAGTATCAGACAAATAATATTGAAAAACTTCAATATAATTGTCTTATAATATATGGGTCTGATTGCACTCTTCCTATGATGCACTCTAAAGGTAAAATACTTGCACTCTTCCTATGATGCACTCTTCCTATAATATATGGGTCTGATTGCACTCTTCCTATGATGACTCTAAAGGTAAAATACAGAACAAATAGACTCAAGAATGAAGACTGGAAAATAAAACTAGTAGGAAGTTTGAAAATTTTAATACCGATCTTCATTACACAAGAATATTTTACAGAGAACAGAAACTAGGCATTCTAAATTCAAGATAATATAAAGTTCTCTCATAGCAGCACAAATAATTTTTACCAGCAATAAGAAGAAATTTCCAGATTTAGAAAAGTTATATGCAAAGAAAGTAGTGTCTGGTCTATTTTCTTACTCAATGACAGTTATATCTCAAGGTCCTTTTGGACTAAAGACTTAGCAATTAGTTTTAGTCATGAAGATCGTCATTATCATTGCTCACAGTTAACACTGCTGGAACCGCCACTGCGTGCAAGGTCTAGAGGAAATGCTATAATCACTTGTTCTGCAAATAGCCAGAAGTCCTCACTCAGTGTCTAGTCTAAACTTCTTGTCTGTCCGGGAAGTTCCTATTTCATCCTCTGAAGTCTTTTCTTACTCTTTCAAGGCACACTGCACACTGTCTTCGCCTCTGACTCCACAGCATTTTCTACATTCCTCTTCCCACTAGCCAGGCCCTCTTCCATGGCAGGCACCACTGCTTGAGCAAGTCTGCACACTTAGCAC
Source organism: Balaenoptera acutorostrata (assembly GCF_949987535.1). Lineage (NCBI taxonomy): Eukaryota > Metazoa > Chordata > Mammalia > Artiodactyla > Balaenopteridae > Balaenoptera > Balaenoptera acutorostrata. The sequence goes on from NC_080065.1 coordinate 91,453,057, forward strand.
AGTGGACCTCACATGGAGAAGGTATTCACTGAACTTCTAGTAAGACTCAGATGACACCTTATAGTTATTCCACTCTCCCTGTTCTATTTCTTTGCAACATCCCTACTGCCAGAGAAGCAGCTGGTTAAATAAGACACTAAATGATAGCATGTGGCAATCGTCAAATAACCTGTTCCTTTCACACTACTCACCGATAGCAATGACGGGCTGACTCTCTACACAAAAAAAGAGATCCTGATTTAATGGGGCAGAGCCCAAGTATTTGAATTATGGGGGCAACTCAGGTGATTCCAATATGTAACTAGGGTAGAAAATTACTGACAAAGAATTATAACTTCATCAAATTCTTTTCTTCATTTCCTACCATAAGCCACTCAACTGCATCTTTATATTGCTTGTGGCCAAGTATATTGTTAATAAAAATTATTCAATATTTTAAAAATTTATTGCAAGCACACTTAGAACACTGCTTATAATCTATTATTTTTCATGGATGGTCAACATACCAACCTTGAAATGATGATAGACAGCATGACAGAATTCTTAAGTCAGAAAGTATTTCTTATTAAAAATACATAAAAATATGTAAAACAGATGCTCAAAAGTCTTCCAATCAGCATGCTAATATATCAGTCAAAGAAAAATTTTTTTCAGCACTGTCAGCCAGGTATGATTCTCAGTTTGGAGACAGAGAATACAGAGTTCCCTCAAGGAACTTATACCCAGTGGAATCTGAAAACATTCTTTTAATTAACAATATTTTTTCATCAGTACATTGGTTTACAATTTTAATTGTAACACCTGCTCATCCATAATCTTACTTAATATTCATGATAGTTCTGTGAGAGATTATGATCATTTTACCAATGACGAAACAGGTTCAGAGAGGTAGAGTGATTTATTTAGCTCACACAGTTATTAGGTAACAGAGCCATGCAAGTTTCTGAACGCTTTGCTCTAAATCCAGGGACAAACATCATGCTGTATTACCGTGCTGTATGCAAAGAGATTAAACTCTGGTCCTAAGACCTCAAAGGAGGCTGCAATCTACTTATGGAAGGAAGCCAGACACATACAAATGATTAGAATATGATACACTGCAGTATTTGCAAATACTAAGTAAATGACAGAGGAAAGTCAGCTGTCCTACAGGGCTGCAGAGAAGGAGCAGACTGAGACTAGCAAAGTGGGGAAGCCTTTTTTATAGGGTGGACCCTGGGCTGAGTCTTAAAAGGATGGGTAAAGCTAGGTAAACAGGAAGAGGGGAGGCAGAAGCTCTACAGATGATGTGTCTCACTCTAGTCAATTTGGAAAGTTCAGGCTAAAAACAAATCCACACAGTATGCATCACCAGTTTTCATTTAGGATATCATCTGAGGCCAAGAACACTTCACCACTATAGCCAAGTTAACTCCATATAAGGGAACACCTGGATTCCTCTCTCAAATGTATCCATTCATATCCATTTTCTTAAGGAAAAAATTAACAAATTAATCATCAAGGTATTGACTGAGCCTCTACTATGTGCAAAGTACTGTGCTTACCACTCTGAGAAGCACCAAGCACTGTCTTTACTCTCCAGTAGTTTACAATCTCATTAAGCACAGACACAAAAATTTAGATGCTCTACTTAAATATCACGTGACTAAGAAACCTAAGAGTGGTCTGCACAGTTAAGTGTAATGAAGGTATAGAGGAAGACTGAGTTGTAGAGGAGCTGGAAGCTGGGATGGAAGTCCTGGCCAGTTAAGAGCACAAGCAAAGGTGACAGGGATGGGATGAGTAAAACGTACTCAGTAAACTCATCTGACAGACTGTGTAGGGTCTACTCTGTGTAAAGCACTGGAGATACAAATTTCACCAAGAATCCTGTAGCAGGAATAGAAGGTTCAAGAAGAGATGAAATAGTCACTCTATGTTATGTTCATAATTTTGTATTCCATCCATAAAGTCCTAACTCGGCTTCAATGGTCTGGGTGTAGGGGTTTGGGGAGAATATGCACCTTTTCATGCAGTAGATCCTTTGAGGCACTCAGCTTTTCTCTATTGTTAGGGCTGCCCTGCTTTGATATGGTTTCTGCATTCCCGGCTTATAAAATTAACAACCGCACACATGGCTGCCACTATCACAACATTCACAGTTTTCAAGGCATCATACACAGAATGTACACTCATGACAAGGCAGACTTTAAAATCCCATTCACGCCCAGGAAAGCCATGCCGCACCGACATGTCTTTGGGAGCTGCCTGGGAGACACTGGGTTCTTGTCCTGTGGCCCTGATCATTTTCTCAGAGAGATGATCATGCCTTCCAGGCCTGGACTGTTTTAAGGCCACATGTGCTAACTGAATTTACGGTGTTAAGAAGAGCTGCGCCATTTGCGAGGGGAGTGGAATGCTAAGGGCTTCTCCCAGCTCTGTATCTGCAAGGGGCTCCCCTGCTCCTCTGAACAGGAGAACAGCAGCGAGAGCCACAGAAAACACTAACTTCAGCCTGGTTGAGGTAGTGTTCTTAATCCACGACCACCAGAGGTGTGGAGACTGTGCTTGGAAGGGAAGTGAGCTTTTGCAGCGGGGGAGAGGGGGGCGGGATCACCTGACTTTGAAAGCTCTTAAAAGGATTCAAACCAGCCCGCATACCATTGGAGGAAAATTCTGCTTCAAAGGAAAAGGTGGGGGGGTAGGGGGGTGTCACTGAAAGAGGCTTTTGGATGTGGGTTTTGAAATCACACCTCAGCCGATGGATTCTGGCCTCAGACTACACACAGGGATTGTTAAGGTCATAACAATTTCTGCATTTCACGCAGATAATGCTCATCAGCTTTTCTTTATCCATGACCTTTCGTTCTGGGGGATTCTGAGGGGGTGAGGGAATGTTAACTCCTTAGACAGATGATCTGACAGATGGACTCAAGGGAGGTGAAGCTCCATCTTGGGGGTGAGTGGGGAAGGGAACAAGAGACAAAAAGCAGATAAGAAAAACACAAAGGGCATGCTACTCCTTAAGCTTTATGAATACACACAATCATGCCTGTAACTAAGATACATAGTCAAGACAAAAGAAGCATCAAGTAGAATTCTAACAGATAATGTAAAACCAGGTTGAGAATGCATGACAAAACCTGTTTATGAAACAGTTAGCTACTATCTTAAAAATCCGATTTATTCTTTCACATATTTAAAAAAGGAAAACAGTCTTATTAAAATGAAATGGATGTCACTGAAAAAAATTGATTATCTTCAACTTTTTGGCCCTAACTTTATGAAAACATGATTGCAAAGAATATGAGCAGATTCAAGAAATAATATAAATGTAGCATACACATGAAAATGCCCATCAGTGAGGCAGTCAGAGATGTGGAAAGCTAGTCACTTTTGCTATAAATTATGAAAGCTAATAAAGATAACCCAATACTTTCAGATGCTTTAGGACTATAAATTTGTAAGAGCTTTATTAAAAAAAATTAGGCAATCAGTATACATTCAGAATCTTCAAATGTTCATAGATTTTGACCAAGAAAGTCTGATTCTGGGAATCTACCCTAAGGAAATCATCAAAATATTGATAAAGATTTGTTTAAAAGCTTTAATCAAGAAAAAAACTTTATAAAGATTTTAATGATATGTATAATTATACTATTAACTGAGAAAAATTAAGTTGCAGAATTATATTCACAATATGATCACGACATAGAAACAAACAACAAATCAGTGCTTTTCATATGTATACAGAAAAAATACCGAAAGTTAATGCACCAAAACACTAATAACAGTCATCTATGGATTCTCATTTTACTTCATTAGAATTTCACAAATATGTTAGAAATGATAAATATAATTAGAAAAAGAGCAATCAAAGTCTACAACTCCAAAAACAGCAATAAAAAATTACCACAAAGCTACTCCATGAATTATTTATGAAGGAAAAAAAATTAGATTAGAGCAGATATGGTCAATTCTCTAACACAACGTAATATTGACCTGAAACTTATATTGGTTATAGATTATATAGAGAGGCCAGGTGGTAATGTCTCGCCATTTGTCTACACACACATGCCCAGATTAAGGCAGGCATACCTCAGCCTCAAACCCAACAAACTGTAAGAAAGAAAAAAAAAATAATGTTCTAAGTTGCCAGAAGCCAACTATAGATTTTGTACTTGATAAGATGATAGGGAAAAATGAAGAGCTATCTTTGGAGAACTTGACTGAATTCCATTTGGGGAATTTTCATGGCTGACCTGTAGAAACAGGCCAGCCAACATTTTAATTATTCTCTCTGTTCTGCTGGTATCTTCAGACACTTAAATTATTTTTGTACTGTGTTTGGTGTTTGGTAGATAGACTCCAGTTTTACTTTTTTATACATCTCTGTTGTTATAGTATAGAGTGACCATCCTTCAAACTCACATGTTTTCCAGCAAATGATATATTGAAAAAAAACACTGAAAATTCTTCATGAAAAATTAATTTTCCAAAAAAATACTGCTAAAATCTGATTACACCCAACCCTTCTATTTCCCATATGCTCAAAGAGCTGAGCACACACCAGGGGCCACACTTTAAGGAAAAAAAAAAATACATTGTCACACACAGCACGTCTTTTCAAATTCTGTCCAATTTAAAACTTTTAATATCATAAGACTGCTTACTAAAAGTTTAAGTCTTGAAGAACGAGAAATGAGAACTCCCACCCCATGCTCCCAAAACTGTACAGAAAGGAAATTGCCGAAGAGGACATAAAGTAAACTCTGCTAAGAGCTCCATATTCTCTAGTCCTGTGGGCACAGTGAGAATTTCCTATGGAAAGAACAAGCACAGCTGGTGTCAAATTAGTAAGAGATGGTGGAGAGAGGATAGAGTTATTTAGGGTCTGAACTTTGAAAATAAAAATGATGAATTTCCATTTTCAAGTTCGGTAGGTAGAGTCTGCAGCTTTCATGCAGGCTGCTCACCAACCACCCACTTCACTTTACTGTTGGTACGTGTGTTGCTGCGGTACAAAAGTGGGGTGGGGGAGATACAGAGGGTCATGCCTTCTCTGTTGGCACACATGACTAATGCGTGTACCAGAAGGGGAAAAAAAGCACACACCTGGTTATAAGCTGGCCTGACTCATGCCTCTAGGCATTTTACAACAAGTATCCAGAAACTCTGGTTGGTATTTAGAGAGATGTCTATCAGCTGCTTTCACAATATCTGGGGCAATGAATGTACTTCTCCTCTCGTTTGTAACAAACATTAATTCAGTTGCTGAAAGTTGTTTTTAACCACCTAAGAGGAAGTCAACAGGCTTGCCTCACCACCTAATAGGGAGCTATCGTTCGTCCTATCCTGATTTCGAGGCTCAAAGGCTCAGAGAGCGGATGGACGATCACAAGTGAAAACAAAAGCAGTGGTCTACTACCAGGTGCGTTCACATCCTTCACACTGTTGCTACACAGCCTGGCAGCACCAGGAACCTGTAATCCCAAGTGGAAGAAGCCAGCGGGGAAGCACCTACAGGTCTGCTCCGAGCCCTTCCTGGGCAGGGCTGCCGGGCAGAGTTGCACAACATCTGACACATGTGGGGCGCATTCCCAGAGCCTCAGTCTGCAGGAACCAAGTAGAAGGGAACAGAAGTTGAGGACTCCAGGGTAAAGAAAAAAAAAAAAAGATTTTCAAAGCAATTTCTCCAAAGGCCCTTTTATATTTCTTTTGAGACATCTGAATTTAAGTGACACTGTCAATCATTTCCTTTCTCAAATATGACAATGCTATTCTACCCCTAACTTGCTCATGGCTTGATGGCAATGAGGGGGAAGTGATTCTCCTCAACCCAGAAATTCACACAAAGAATATCTTGGCAAGGGCAAGTAATGCAAATGTTTTCTTCTCAGTGTTCTCTTTAATTTAGTTGTTTCCCATTTACTTATGATTAAACAAACTTTCTAAGAGAGAGTGTACAAAATTTTCCTAGGATCTCATTTGGGAACACAACAGACTAAAGAAATTAAGAACACGGATTGCATAGAGGGTAACAAAGTGGTGAATACACCGAAGTATAATTAAAATTTTTTTCTTATGATTTCCAACTTTTCAGAAGCCATTAAGCCATCATGTAAACTACAACTTTCATACCCCAAATATTATCCTTGGTGAGACTATCACTTACATATTTTAATATGTAATAGGTTTTTAAAAATGGGATTAAAAATGCCTCCCAAATAAGCACTCCATTCATTCCACAGATTCTGAAACTCAAAAACCAAAACCAAAAGCTACAGAGAGTCAGCTCTGGCTCCCGAACCCCAGAAGCGGGGCAGGAAATCAGTGTACAGTCCAAGAGGCTGTGAGTTCCAGGCAGTGCAGGTATTTGAGAGAGAAGAAGCTCGTCAGGTGGGCCCTGGAGGGAAGCCCATTACATCTGCGGGGGTCCTGACATTTGGGGTAATCTAAACCTTGTTACTGTGAGAATCACCCCTGGTGGGAGGGAGATTCAGAATGGATGCCTCTTTACCCAAGCAATTAAGATCATTTGGGAAACAGAAAATGGGCAATAAGGATCTCCCTCCTAGAGCACGCTTGCTGGTGTTCAATCAGACAGTTCCAATGACAGCTCGTGGTGGAGACAAAGCATTGGCTGAGGAAGACACCCGAGTAAACGCTGGGGCTCAGCCCCACAGGCGGCTTTGAAAAACCTCTTAGGGGGGCACTGCACAGGGCATCAGACAGCTGTCACCTCACTTCCATGGTGTCCCTGAGCACCTGAGAACCAGGTGGAGTGAGGAGGCATTTTTCTGGGGGCCTCAAACCAGGAGCAAGCTGGTTCTGGGAGAGAGACTGTGTTCTGTGAATGAATGTAAAACTCTGCAGCACTTCCCAGTACACAAAAGCGGCACTTGGAAAAAGCCAACAAGGAATCCTTCCAAGCTCTAAGCATTATCTTCAGAGCCTACTTAAAGAATTTGAAGGGATAAGAGCAGTTCAGGGGCTGGTCCCACAGAATAAACCACTCTCCTCTCAATGTTCTTGGAATATTCTTTCTTCAGTTAGAGCACTTGCCACTGAGAACTGTAATTACTTATTTACTTGCCACTCTCCCAAGTACCCTGAGAGCACAGAATGCCTTATTCACATCTTAACGCCAATGGTTAGCATAACACCTGACACATTTTAACTGTTAAATAAATATATGGTAAATATATGGTGAGAAAAAAGCTCAAGAACTTTCTCAGATATGTGATAAACAAACCCTGAAAGACTACCATCATCTCTGGGAGTTCACCTCATAACAGGTCTGTACATCATTTTAGTTATTTTTGTCCACCTCTTCCCCTCTCCACCCTTGATACTGTCTTTGAAGCCATGTGACTCGTAAAAAATCACTGAGGAGAAGCATTAACTAACAACTTCTAATAGGTGAATGACGAGCGAAAACATAATTCTTGTCTACCTGCTAAAGCCCTGCCCAGGTCTCAGCTAAGTGAGGAAATAAAAGTCACACATCGAAACTTTTACTTTCCTTAATTCATCAAAGACACATCTTTCAAAAACATTGCCTGTCACAGTATCAGGGCTCGGCCAAAGGCCTTAGTGTTTGTTCAGCATTATCGGCTGTTAAGCCAGGTGAGTCCAGGGCTATGGGCCACATTTTAAACACATTCAGTATTTCTGATGGTCTTGTATGTTGGGTATATTGAGTATGAAATTGTTTTTCTAAAATCTGATGAAAAAGAAATCACCCAGGGCTTCCCTGGTGGCGCAGTGGTTGAGAATCTGCCTGCCAATGCAGGGGACACGGGTTCGAGCCCTGGTCTGGGAGGATCCCACATGCCACGGAGCAACTACGCCCGTGAGCCACAACCACTGAGCTTGCGCGTCTGGAGCCTGTGCTCCGCAACAAGAGAGGCTGCGATAGTGAGAGGCCCGCGCACCGCGATGAAGAGTGGCTCCCGCTCGCCGCAACTAGAGAAAGCCCTCGCACAGAAACGAAGACCCAACACAGCCAAAAATAAATAAATAAATAAAATTAAAAAAAAAAAAAAAGAAATCACCCAAAGGAAAATATTCACGATGGGACTGAAGAAGCAAAAGAGAGACCACAGAAGTGCAATAAAAACATTTCAGCCCCACCCGGGTTTTAGCAAGTCAGTCCTGAACCTAGCAGAGCAGCTAGCGCTGCTTCACACTTGCATCCATTCGTTCATTAAGGATGAGGACGCCTTTTTCCACTCACATGCCCTTAGAGGACTCTGTGTCTCCTCGATGGTTAATTACGTTAGGCCAGGGTCAAGAACCTGCGGTTGGAAAGCCACATGCAGCTGCCCAGCAGCTTGCGTTCAGCTCTTCACTCTGCTGGCATCAGACGGTGATTTTCAATAGTACACAAGTGCAGAGGAGTTTTGTTGCCAAGAAGGGCCTTTTATGGCTCTGTAATCAACTCAGCTTCAACAGGCCTTTTGCACAGACTGAAAGCAAGTCCAACTTTTGGAAAGTCATTAGTTTTCTCCAAGTAAAACACTATCTTTTGCCTCCTAATGCTGTTCTTGTGGAAATGACTTCTATGAACTAAGAGAAAGTTTTGTCAGTAGCTTTTTTGAAAGCAAAGCAAATAACACTTCAGCCATCCTAACATTAGTGTTTTGTTGTTAACTGAAACTCAACATCAAATAATGTATTTGTGATCAGGAAGGAGAGAGTGGACCTCTGGAAAAATGGATTTTCAGTAGATTTTTCTACACAGAGATATTGAGGTTGTTTTCCATTTCCATTTAGCTGTCCCAAAGTGGCTGTATTTTCAAATGCAGAAGTGAACAAAGTAGAAAAAAGACTGCCTTCCTTCTTGTTCTGCAGTACAGAAAAGAGCTAGTAGACAACCGTCTCAAAAGATAATACAGTTGGTAGGGGCCGCCCTCTAGCACTGGCGCTGCTTCTCTGCCCATCCTCACAGATCAATCTGGTCGTCCCCAGCACATCTGCTTGTGCGCTGACAAATGATGAACTCCATCTCTGAATCCATAAGCAGAAAGGAGCCTGCTGATAAACAGCTATGAGCAGAAATGTATGCACCTTTCATAAGCAAGACAAATCACTCATTCTCACCAAACCCTTCCAACAGGAATACTAATTTTGTATTTATTTGCACGGCATATGTACCACGTCCGAAGCAGTGCATTAAAAAAGATCTCAAGCAGGCAATTGCTTTGATTGCATTTATTCATTGCAGTATTACAAGGGCTCAATGGCAGAGCAATGAAGTAGGAAGCTAGTGAAGACAGAGAACACCTTATCAATGGCTTGTCAGGGTTAGAGATTTTTCTGGTGCATAACACGCACACGTACGCACACACGTGTGTGCACACACACTCCTAATGTAGGAAAGAATTTCTTTTTTTAACAAAATACTGTGGCCATGCATCTTAAATCTGCCATATGCCTTTCCCGTCAACCAGCAGTTATTTTTGCTAATAACTCCAAGAACATATTGTGGGATTCTTTTTGTTTTCTGATCCGGTCATGTGACTCCTTTGGCACCAGGGAACACTGGGTAAATTGTAACATTCTAACAGGCCAGTGAATGGTCTCTTTTAAAGTCAAGTTGATGATGAATTGATATTTGCTAAGGCCTAAGCAAGCACAGGGCACTATATATACTCCTTCTTCTGTGCTCTCTGCAATGATGGATGGAAGTGAGCAGCAGAGAAGTCACAGAGACAAGCTCAAGCTGACAACCAAGCAACTACAAGTGGATTGTTTTAATCAAGCCACAAAAGAAATGGCTTTTTGTATTACTTACTGTGGCTTCATTCTCCTACTGTACACACAGATCATGGATATACTGTACCACACTGGCCTGACTGAAAGTTGAAATGCAGTAGGAAAAGCGGATGAGATACAGCTTCCTCCAGGCCCCTAGAGGAAGGTCGTTGAAGCCAGGCATTTTCCCAGAGGTGCCAGAACTGGAAATTCACACTCTGTCTTCCTGAGAAATCTGACTTTCTAGAGGAGGATCAAGATGGGTCTGTTGTTTTCCTTTAATAACCCCAATTCCTCCCTACAACACAAACTTCTGGGACCACGACATAGGTGTGATTGGTCCTCCCAGCCCTCTGACAACAAAGCTCTCTTGGTCAAGGGTTTTCAGTTTACAGTTTGAAAAGTTAGGGCAAGATACTGATGTTGTTCAAAGAAATATAAGCCTACCTCATGAAACCAAGGCATGCTGTGCAAATAAATATAGAATTAGCGTTTACCCTTGGCAGGACATTTTTGGTTGAGTTGGCTGCAGAACATTAAAAAAGACATTAAGTGGATTATACATTCAGATGAAGTCTCCTGTGATTTTTAGCCATTAAGAAAACCCAGTATTTTTCTTTTGGATGTTATATACTAATTGTGAATGATTACAAGAGGCGACTGTGTAACTGTGTTCTCCCCCTGCAAGAAATTTCATGGTAATATAACTTTGGTAAAATAGTTTAAAATAAGGGCTTTGGCTTAGACAGAATCACCATGTTTTGAACAAACAAAAATCATACCCTGAAATAACCATCTTCTCTGAAATGGAATGCTAATTCTTTATGTAGTAGGCTCCAAGTTCCTAAAAAGGTCTCTATAAAATTCTGTGATGGTTGTCTAAGCTAAAAGCCACAAAAATCAAGTGGGCTAAACTTTGATTTTACAATGAGGATCATGAGAAATTAAGAGGCAAACTAACCCACCCCAAGGAAATATAGCTAGCATAGCTGAAATCAGATTCAAAGTTAAACCTCAGAATATGAGTCATTATTTTAGTTGGGGTAGTGAGGAGCAAACTAGCCGTGCGTTCTTTCCTTTGAATTCTTTGAAGTTTAGAACCAACATAAACTTTATGAAACAAAGGACCTCTAAAACAATCTCTTTTCCCACACTAGAACTATATGGGAAAACTGGATATCACATATGCAACGCTACCATTAATGATCAAAATATTTTTCCCTACAATTTTGCCTCACACTTAAGATGATTTTATTATTTTTATAAGGGCAACAACTCAAAGGAATGTTGCAGACACACCTTCAGACCATTTTTTTGTAGGGAGTGTAAGTTTTTGAAATGATCAACAGGTAAAGCTTGAAATCTGGGAAATACATACTTTGATTCCTGTTACCAAATGGGCTACAAGACACCATCACATAAATAACCCACTGCTGAGATGCACAGCTGACGTGAGATGTGAGCAGGAGAAATGTCCAGCAGAGGTTCAGAGACCGATGCTGCGTACCTGTTGAACCAGCCCTTTGTTTTAGGACCAGATGTGCAAAATGTGAGACCACCTGTCAGTTTCCTCATCTGTAGGAAGCAGTCTTTCAAAAGTGAGTTGCCTTTAGTGAATTTTCGTGATAGGACTAGTAACTCCACAAAGTTCAACAGTGCAAGTGGAATTTGGCAGAGATCTAGCCAAAAAGTCTGTGAGAATTTTCTCCAGACAAGATAAAGATTCCCAAGCCCTTCAGTGTCTGAATTCACATAATGAGCAGGAAATCATATACACCTGCACAAATAACACCTTGCAGTCTGGATGTTTCTTTTCTATAAAGCTCAAGGAGAGTAAAAAATTCATTCAAAGTTTGCCAAGAACCTTGTTTCCTAAAATAGTGATCCTGATACATTTTCGAGTTAAAGTCCAAACTATAATTGTTTTACATGATAGTTTCAAGAATGCTTATTTTCAAGAATGCTTATTTTCTTTTTGGTTAACAATTAACAGTGGTCATAAGTACTGAGGCTTTCAAATATATAAGTACCTCACCAATCTCAATCTGCCTGGCAATTAATCAGGAAATAATTATATGCCATAATCCTTCTACTTAAATATAACAGACATCATTTCATTTGATCCTCACAAGGTCTTTAACACAGGCAGGGTAAGAACTATCCTCCTTTTACAAGTGAGAAAATAGATGCTCATAATTTGCTAAACTTGCAGAGCTAATAAGTGGCAGCTTTCCAGTCTCCTCAAGCAGATGGAAAGTAAGAGATAAGTATCTAGTCCCTAAGAGTAAACTGAGGTGTTCGTGAACAGATGGGCCTGGAACGATCATATTCCGGGCTCATCCACATTGAGCACCCACACCTTTCAGTACCTCGTGCCAAATTCAGTCTTTTCAGACACTATCCGAAACACGATGGGTCCCAGGTTCCCCATGGTGGTAAGAGGGAAGGGATGACCCCGTGTGAGTCCTTGCAGTGGCTCAGGCTTTGCCACAGGCTAAGGTGTGGCCATCCAGAGCCCTTCTCTCTTGTCACAAGGGACAAGCAGCCTACCTTTCTAGGCCCCCTATACTCTCAAGATTCTCACCACCCAGCGGGCTGCCCGACCCAGGCAGAAACAGTGCCTATCTCAAACGTAAATAGGCATTTGGTTATCACTTTTGACTCTCTGGAAATGGAAGTCATTCCTTATAAGGTATGCCTACCTTGCAGCTTTTAGACTTCTGCCCTTAGACACATGCTTAGGGTGGCAAACTGTACTCAAATAGGGGACTGCTTGTTAAAGGGTCTTCTTAGAGCAGAAAAGACATGAGCAAAGAATACTCTAAAATAGCTCTCCTCGGGACTTCCCTGATGGTCCAGTGGTTAAGATTCCACGCTTCCACAGCAGCGGTGCGGGTTAGATCCCTGGTGGGGGAACTAAGATCCTGCATGCTGTGTGGTATGGCCAAAATAATAATAATAATAATAAAATAAAATAAAATAGCTCTCCTCATGGCCCAAGTGCCCTCACATGGTCCCACTAAATGCAGGGATGCTTTTAGATGCACTCTGATTTCTAAGTGCATACAACTGCTGGTCCTCACACATAAGCAATACATCTGGTCAGCAATATTCTCAGAGATGTCAAATACCAATTTAACATAGAAATATTATAACAACTCAATTTAGAATATTTATTTTAATATGATTGAATTAAATAGCAACAATACTCTGTTACCATTTATATTATCTATCATCCTCCTCATGTATGCATGTGGGGGAGGCAGTGCTGGGACTTGAACAGAGGAGACAAGTTTATTCTCCTTTGACAGTGTTGTAGAGGAGAATGACCACGTGCTTACCATTTTAGGCAAATTGGCTCATCTTTATGAGCTGCAATTTCTCCCTCCATTTCTCAAATGGGAAGAAAAACGCATACCTTGCAGTACTGGTATGAGAGCTAAATGATAAAATGTATGTGACGTACCTTGATTATAAGGCCAGTATTCTGGCGTTCTAGGTAAAATACTGTTATAGTCTAGGTAATATTCCTGCTAGATACAATGGAAAACACATAGTTTCCATAAGTTTCCATAACTGTCAATTGAGCAATTTTAAAAAGATTTAGTATATAAATATCAAGTGTTATGCAAGCAGAATCTTGTAAAAAAAATTGTCCTTTAATCCAATGGTACCCTAAATTAGCAGGGTGCTTTAATCACGTAACTCTTACGTGGAACTTAATAAGTGCCAGCTGGTGCCCTAAGAGCTTTTTAATGTGTCTAATTATATGTATTAACTCATTCCACAGTCTTGACCACCCCATGGCATTGGTGTCGTCATCATCTTCATTTTACAGATGAAGAGACTGCGATTACGGAGAGGTTAATTCACCAGCACAAGGGCTCCGTAGGTGGCAGAGCTAGGTTCAAACCCAGGCCAGTGGCATTAGCGTCCATGGTCTAAACCAGGGCTCCACCAGTTTTTTTTTTGAAGGGCCAGAGAATAAATATTTCCGGCTTTATGGGCCACACAGCCCCTGCCATAGACAATCCCTAATGGGTAGTCTGCCAACTCCTGTTTGAAACCATTACACTCTTCTGACTCTCAAATGCTTTGTAATTTTCAAATTAGTTTGATCTGTAACCCATTTGATTCTCACTACAACCTTCTGCAGTAGCAAGAAAACAAGCACGATGTGTATCTCCCTTAAAGCAGCAGCAGAGGCTAGAGCAGACCCACGTGCCTGGACTCCAGACTGAGGGATGCATAGAAAGACTCCTTATGACCTGCTCTAGCAACTCCCTACAAATCTCCGTGTTCCCCTCCACCGAACAGTACACTTACCAAACAAGATGATCAAAGCAGCAATGACGACACTCATTTTCCCCCTCTCTGTAGTATTGATTCATTCCATCTCACTCCTATCCCATCAGAAGAACTGATGTCTCTGAACATCTATTTTAAAATTTCCCCTAAGACATGATAATTCTTTTAACTCTGAGAAGGAACTACAAGCAAAATATGTAAGGTTTTTGAAAAAAGCCTGGTAGATTTTACAAAGCTGAAAGAATCCCCACTAGTCTTTCCCATGACCAATACATTCAGTTAAAAGTGTACTTTATAGCAATCTCTTTTTTAAAAAAATTGTTATCCAAACTTTTTTCAAAATTGCCAAATATATATACTATAAAAAAATGACTTTAAAAAAAAAAAAAGGGCTTCCCTGGTGGCACAGTGGTTGAGAATCCACCTGCCAATGCAGGGGACACGGGTTCGAGCCCTGGTCTGGGAAGATCCCACGTGCTGTGGAGCGACTGGGCCCGTGAGCCACAATTACTGAGCCTGCGCGTCTGGAGCCTGTGCTCCGCAACAAGAGAGGCCGCGATAGTGAGAGGCCAGCGCACCGCGATGAGGAGTGGCCCCCACTTGCCGCAACTAGAGAAAGCCCTCGCACATAAGCGAAGACCCAACACAGCCAAAAATAAATAAATTAGTTAATTAAAAAAAAAACAACAAAAACACAACTCTGGCTTTGGCAGAGGTATGCAATCCTGGCCACTCACTGTGGCCAAAACACTGCAGGACATGCCCGGTGTTCTCATGGTCTCTGGTAACTTCTGCTGGGAAAAGTGAAAAAAATGCCTAAAAGCCTGCCACATACTAGACTTTATGGTCATGACAATAACAGAAGTGAGGGAAAATAATTACCACAACGATAATGATACTAAGAAAGACAACATTAATAACTGCCAATATTAACTGAAGGCTGATTATGAGCCAGGCATTGTTCTAGGCATGTATTAAATCATTTGATCCTCAAGCAACCCGTGAGGAAGGTACTATTATCATCCGCATTTAACAGATGAGGAAATTGAGGCAGAGAAGGGTTACGTAACTCAGGAGAGAGAAGAAAGCTGGCATGTTATAGACTATGATTAAGGCTATGACTGCTGGCTCCAAGGTCTATGTGAACCATTCTCAAGTGTTCCATTGATGAAACAATATCGGTGTCTACTTAGAGCAAGGCATTATTGAAAATGCTAAAAACTCAAATTATATCACTCTGAAAACCATGTACATAAATGGACATCACCTCATCACAGAACTCTATACATTTCATGAAGCTCTCTATTTTACAAAGCCAAAGGGATAAAGATTTTTAAACATCTAGAAAAGAGTCTTTTAATGTTGTCCATGTGCAAGAGAGATTGCAGACAGCTGTCAGTGGATGGTGAAGTGGAAAAGACTAGCCCATGTCATGGAAAAGGATTTCTGGTTCCAGTTCCTGGCTCTGTCACTTTGAGCAACAATTTCTATAAGCTGTAACATGGGGACAATAGTAATTTACCTCTATTAGTTTAGGGTACAAAGGAGACAATGTGTATGAGGACACTTTGTAAACTGTGAAGGGATAAACAAGGCTGATCACCCTATAATTTGTTAGCACTATTTTTGAAGTGGTACAGACAATAAAAGTTCATTTACTGAGGCTTTTTTTTTTTTTTGCTATAAAGTATTTCAAGGTTATTTTATTATTATACCTCTCCTCTAAGGAATTAGGTTTTACATATAAATTTCCTTCCAGAGGGGAAAACCTGACCATGAGGCAACATAAACAGACCAACAAAGAGTGATGAGGAAAGGAAAATAATTGCCGCTGATCCAATTCAACAAAATTCCCCAGAACTTAAGGTATTTGCTTGGTTTCCCCAGGGACCCTATTCAACTGTGTGCAGGTGGGGGTCCCCAAGGATTGGGTGAGCACTAAATGCCTGCTCTGCCATCACTGGCAGCCTTGCTCTATAACCTTAGGGAAGAAGAGTTTGTGACAGAAGGAGGGGAAAGATGGGAGCCAGGAATGGTCCAGCCACTACTCCACCAATGCCCCGCTGGCCCCTGCTTTCAAAACCTGATGAGGGTCATCTACTCCAAAGGTCAAGGCCACAGTAACTCCAGGGAAGGTAACCCCATCCGTTAGATTGTATATCCCTAAAGGGGAGAAACCATCTCCATTTCACACCTCCCTGAGGTACAGTTGTTTTAACATTCAGAGGAGACCTTGACCTTGAACAAAATCTCTTGTTGGCCTAACACAGACTGCCTTCTAGTGACAGAGCAATTATCTGGCAGGATACTATACTTTGTGGCCATTGCTATCGACATTAATGTGTCATCTTCAACATTCAATGGGAATTCTATAGATTTCGCTAAATAGATACTAGAGATGAGACGTTGATTCCCTTTATGATTTTCCTTCTGCTAAATGAAGAATATTGATTACTGAAAGGGTTTTTTTTTCCCAAATGATACATACATTAAATCATTCCATGGGGTTAATTCTTTATAGAATCAGTGAAAAAGCATTTAAATGCTTTTTTTGTTTAAAAAAAGAAAAAACTACACCTAGTAGGTTCTTCCACACATCATTTTCTAACTTTTCAGCTGTTTTTTGATTACTATTTTATCTGGCACGTGAAAATGTCTTTTATGATACTTTATAAAAGGAAATTAATACTTAAAGAGTTCAGAAATAATTCCTTTAAAAGTAGAATATTTTATGATAAATTCTGTATGCAGAATAAAGAGTTATTTCAAAGAAAAGGCAAGCTGCAATTGATGTCCAAAAAGCTGGGTGATCACCCTATAATGTGTTAGCAATGTTTTTGAAATGGTACTGACAGTAACAGTTCATTTACTGAAGCATTTAATTTTTTTTCCTATAAAATACTTCAAGGCTAACAAATTACAAAAGGGAGAAATTAATTACTCTAGAATATAAACAGATGTATATTAAAAACACGCACCTCATTTGTATTAGAAAAATAATTAAAGCGTTGAGCACCTTTTTAAGAATCCTCCCATTTTGATGTTCCAGTTGAATCCTGTACCCAAAATAAAGGAAGTATTACTGCCAGTGATTTTTCTGTCACTGATATGGGAACAATGAATTATTTGCATAATACATGTAAGATCCTAATAAAACAAAAACATACTAATAGTAAGTAATTGTGAGCTTTCTCTATTTATCTTCATAGAAACATTAAGCGAAAGACAGGGAAACAATTATAATCATTTCAGAAAAAAGGGTGGTGGAAAGAAACTAACTGACAGACAAAGTAAAATATCAATGATGAGCAAAGAGTCCTCAATTTATTTAATCCTTTGATTATACCTACCGATTATTATGTGCCAAATACTGTGAGATGAATTTTAATCCCAACAACCCTATGAGTTAGGCACACTTTGCAGATAGGAAAACTGAGTCTCAGAAAGGTTCTGTCTTGTGGGCAAGGCGTTACCATATGCCAGAGCCCAGATCTAAACACTTACGCTCTCCACACCTTTGGAGGGACACTTGCTATCAGATTCTACAGCAGCAGCTTCTGGCAGCTGGGAGGTACTGAGGTCACCATGCTGTCTGCCGAGCAGCTGTGCATGAGCAGCTGCCTCATTTCTGAACAACTGAGAAACATTCAGCTCCATCTGGAGCTGGGCCTCAGTCACCCTCTGCAACCTGGGCCCTCGCCTGGGTTCCCCACCTCCTGCTCTGCGCAGGACACTTGGTCTCACATACCCTGCAGAGTCAGATGTCGAGAGTGAAGCAGCTTAAAATGTAATGAGTCTTGGTAAACTCTTGGCTTATTAGCCCACACACCAGTTCACATATGACTGGAATTCTTAAATCAGACTACCTGACAGCCAATTTTATTATCTTGCTCCGGTACACCTTCAGAACCTCGAGACAGCCAGATATACATCGCCCATTAATCTATTTGGTCAGTCAACGTGCAGCTTTCTACTCCTGTTGGTGCAGTTACCCCCGTTCAAGGTTTTCTTTGTGCTTTTGTGTCCTTTTTTATGTTTATTTTGTGTATAGAAGGGGAACAGAGATTTTCTTGTATTTTTGACATATTTAAAGTCATCATTATTTTATTCTACAACTGAGACTTGAAGTCATTGATTTGAATTCCCACCTCTTTATGGCTCATGTAGTATCTTAAGCTGAATGTTAAAGATTCTTCCATAAGGAGTAAACGCTGACCACGACATGAGTTTAATTAACCTGGGACAGAAGAAAGGAACGGCAAGAATGGCTAATAGCTTAAAGTGAGATGTAAAATATACGCATTCTTCCATAAGTATACGCTGGGAGTATACGCTGCTCACTTGACTTTACTACAACTCTTCATGCAATCTCAAGCTAAAAATAATGGAAAGGAACTTCTTTATAGCATACCAACTAGTGCAAAGCTCCATTTCAAGGGTACAGAATAAAAAAAGCATTCTAGAATTTCTTTCTCAGCTTCCATCCAGGAGGCTGAGGAGGAAAGCTCCCTTTGGGGTACAGGGTGACACGCCCTGGCCTCTGTGAAGTGTCACCATCCAGCTCACCAGTCAGTCCTCCCGTGAGAACCAGGCATTCCAGGAAATTGGACAACTTGGTCTACACAGCTTAAAGGATACACCTTTAAGCCCCTCTAGAATATTCCCCTCCTGAACCCCTACACCACTTACTGCCTATTTGGTAAGTCAACCCAATAGCCCCTCTTTGGCTCACGTATATCATAAACTGCCCTTCTCGTGGATGAACATCAGGTGTCCACGCTATTCACAGTGTCTTATCCACCACCTTGGCTCTTCCCATACCAACTAGTAACAAGAAGAACTGAACTGAAACCGTACTTAACTACGTGCCGGGAACGGTGTCAACTGTCATTTGTATACCTTCTTCCTTAATCGTCACAAGAGTCCTGTTAGATTTTACCAAAAAAATAAACCCCACACAAGCTGTTTGGTGACAAAGTGTGAAGTAAAATTCACATTTTCTATCCTTCACCCTGGAACTCAGTTCCCTGGCCCACAACTGCCTTCTTAAATAAATTTCTCAAATCCTGTCGGTCTGCAGCAAGAAGAAGTTACCTGAACCAATGCCCTCATGAACCCAATTCATCACTCCACTTCACATTCCACTAATGAAAATCCACAGGAAGACGTTTTTTTGATCAAAATTTTGATCTCACTCAGATCCCTTCAGCACATTTCATCTGCCCTAAATTATCCACTATGTGGGAGACTGTTCATATCAAGGTTGGAACACTTAGGCAGAAATTAAATGACTGCTTGAGCCCAAACCCCAAGGCCCCTGTCCCAAATCCCCCTCCTGTAACTGCCTACCATCTCTCTCCTTCATTACTCTTAGCATACCTGGAATTTTATGTCCCTTTGTATGGTTATTTCTTTAATGCCTCCCTGCCCACTGAACTGGAAGCTACATCAGGGCAGCAGCCATGTCTGTTACCAGTCACACTTTGGCCCTGGTCCCTAGCACAGTGCCTGTATGTGGTAGGTACCCAGTAAATGTCTGTCAGATGAGGAGTGAGAGAGGGGAAGGATCGAGGCCAGGTGGAAAGCATCTTAGCATGAATCTGGACCAAGAATTAGGCAGCCGATAGTGAGGGCTGACAGGAATTCAGACACTGCGGTGCCAGGGGCAATGTGGTGAAGTGAGTTTTGCTTCCTCACTTCTAAACGAGGACATTTGCCAACTGACATATACGGGAGAGAATTCACCCTCGGTTAGTTGTGGGATTCTCCTCCATTCCCCCAGGACTTCTCTGTGTGTGCCGTGGTTCTCTCCTCCACACAATGGGGATTTAAAAAAAAAAAAGCCTCTTTGCATTACTGATATGAAATATCTTTCTAAATAAGTAAAATAATAAATGACCTTTCTCAGACCTTCCTTTAAAGACAAAGTAGTTTTTATATTCAAAGTTTTGGTACTATTGTATATGTTTAGAAATATGTTCACTTTTGAGTAAATGAAATATTTGGCCTCTTATAAAAGCGACGTAAATAACAAGGCAGTCCAGCATAGTGGTTCACAGCATAGATTTACAATCCAAGAGACTTGGGTTCAAATAATTTAACTGAAATGTTAGGCAAGATAAAGCAAGAACTGAATTACAATCCAATGACAGTACCTACTCTATAGTGTTATTCAAAGGATTAAGTGATCAAATATGAAAGGTTTAGAATAGTGCCTGGCACAGGGTAAATATAAATGCTTGCTATTACTATTTTGCAACAACAAAAAAATCTGAGCCCCAAAGAAATTGAATGACTCACTCAAGTTTATACTGCAAGATTCAAAAACAAAGCTAAAACTCAGGTCTGATTTCCCACCCTTGACTCCATCAGGCCATGACAGATGCATTATGTTTTTTAAAAAAAACAAAACAGAACAAACATAGCTGTTTGTTTACAGGCAGGCCATTTTTCCTTTTCCTTTTCTTTGAATTTTCCACTGAGCAAATAATTTCCTGGCTTTCAGGAAACAGTAATTGTTAAATGCTTACTACCTGATTATATTCATTAAAGATTTCCAAATAGTCCCGAGTCTAGCAAAGTAGAAATCATACCATGATTCTATTATTACAGAGTTGAGGGAAGAGAATCTATTTCTCTTCCAAAACTTCTATGAGAGTCAATATAATTCCCATTATACTTTCCCTGCTATTTTATTATCCCTTTCTTCATGAGAGGTTCAGATTTGAAGCTGTTCTAAGAAAAAGGATAGGAGTGGAAAGAGATTTAAATTACTCTTTGTCCACATTAAGTCCAAAGCTTTAGCAGATAAGGGCAAAGGGAAGGTTAAGTCACAATGGTCAAATGCTGTGACCTAGTTATGTCTTGGCTTATTTTCTCGTCCTTTCATTAAGGAGAATTAGCCAATTTAGACTCAGTTATTATGCAACCATGAAAGCGATATATGTTTAAATGTATAGCTTTCCCTTGATGTCATTACTAACTAAATGGGAATTATTTATGGAGCTGAAGAATCTAGGCTGAATCTAACAAAAGAGAACAAAAGAAAGTTAGTTTCTATGAGGTTTTTTA
This sequence comes from Balaenoptera acutorostrata, assembly GCF_949987535.1. Lineage (NCBI taxonomy): Eukaryota > Metazoa > Chordata > Mammalia > Artiodactyla > Balaenopteridae > Balaenoptera > Balaenoptera acutorostrata. The sequence goes on from NC_080065.1 coordinate 91,474,174, forward strand.
ACTTTAATATTCAAGCAAAACAATTGGACGTAGACATGAAGAGAATTCTACAGCCAGGTGGGTGCTAAGATGACAGAATGGCAAGAAGAGATGTTAGACATAAACTTACCGTTTGAAGAAATGACACAAAGAGGTTTAGTAAATCACTGGGATTGTGAATTGGTCATGGTGGGGTCAGAAGCCCAGCCTCCCAAGGCAGTACTTCTTCCCCTCCCCGAAGGCCTCTCCCAACACTCATCACCTTTGCAGCCATGCTCAGTCCCATTTCCTGCAAAACCCTTCTTCACACAGTGACTTCTGCTGTCTGGGAATGTTTATTTCCTGATCATTCACCGGGACTCTTCTTCTTAAGCCATCATTTAACTCTCTCCCCTATGCCTATTTCACCAAAATGAAAAAATACATATACATTTCTTGAGGATGTCTTATTTATTTGTAACCCTCTTGGGAGGCAGTACAGTGGTAGCCCCATAATGATCAGTGAGCATTTACTGACAGAACAACATGACGGAATGAATTCTTCTTGGCAATAATGACATTTGGATAGAACACTCTCTAAAGAACCCCCTCATAATTTGTCTCTCCCACAATATACTTCATGACAGAATGCTAACTTTAAATTAAACAAAGACAAGATTACATCTGTTTAAGTTCACTTCACTACACGAAGTATTAAGTAATATGCACAACCCAAAGAATATTTATATTTCCTCTGAAGGAAAATACGGTCTCAAATAGAGCTGTTTTAAAGGTCATTCATGACACCTCTGGAAGGAGCCCTCCTGCAGCCATCCTGGTGCTAGGAGTGAAATTACTGAAAGAAAACAGAATTGTACCACATTGCAAAGATAAATATTGAAATATATATTGATGCCTCTGGAAGAGCAATTATCCTTTAGGGAGTTTATTTGCTTTTAAAAAAAATACTTCTTTCTGAATGCTTTTTCCCCCCAAATTTGAGAACATGAATATACTTTAAAACAAGGATTGTGCATATATATTGCTTTGCTTAACATGTGTTCTGAAATTGACTAAAGGAACAGGCTTGCTGTGAGGATAATATATTCATATCGGATCCTATATCAAACATGTTACTGTAAAAACACGTCGGTGTTCTAAGAGTATTAGGGTAGTTATATAAAACTAGATACTCTATTTTCTCAAATGCTCTAGTACTGAAGACGCAAGTATCTTGTGCTGAAAGTTTATTTCTAAAACGTTGCTTTTACATTGAAAAGCTAAAGAATGAATTACTTTTAGCTTCCAATTTTACATAATGCTTATCAGCCAATATACGAAGATTTTCATTTTTTACTTAACATATAGTCATTGGCTATGCTATTAAAGGCAAAGGGCCAACGAAAGCTTTTCAAATAATGTAAAGTGGAGAGGGGCAGGGAGAAGAAATGATGATCTGATTCCTTAAACAAGGTAACTAGGTAACTGATGGAATTTCCTCTTCTGTTTAGGTCATGTGTAGTACAATATTGCATTTATAAGCAAAATATGACCAAAGTATATTTCTTATATATTTTTGGTCTTCTCCTCGGTGCCTGGCTTACATCTCTCCAAACCCTTGGAATTTACTCAGTGTTGAGAGTGATAAAAGGTGTCCTTTGTTATGTTAACGAGATAGCTTTGGAAAGCCCCTAAGGATGGGGGCTACTTGCCAGTGTAGCCGACCCTGTGAATACAAGGCTGGAACTCTCAGTCCCACCCCCTGACTTCTGGAGAGGGGCTGAAGATTCTGAGTTCAATCACCAGAAGCCAATGATTTCAACAATTATGCCTATGTAATGAAACCTCCATAAAACCCTAAAGGATGGGGTTCAGATATCTTCTGGGTTGGTGACACGTGGAGATTTGGAGGAAAGTGGCATGCTTAGAGAAGCATGGAAGCTCTGGGCCCTTTCCCCATACCTGCCCTATGCATCTCTCCCATCTGGCTGTTCCTGAGTTATATCCTCTTATAACAAACCAGTGATCTAGTAAGTAAAATGTTTCTCTGAGTTCTGTGACCTGCTCTAGCACACTAATCAAAACCAAGGAGGGGGTCAAAAAAACCTCTGATTTATAGCCAGCCAGTCAGAAGTACATGTGGCCGGGGATCGGGGCGGCCCGGTGCCCGTCTTGTGGCACCGAGCCCTTTCCTTGTGGAATCTGATGATGCCCCTGCGTAGTGTCAGCACTGAGTTGAACTGCAGGACGCCCAGCTAGTCTCTGAGAATTGATTGTTGGTTTGGGAAATCACCCACCTCCACACGTTAGAAGTGGATCCAGGAACCCAACCATAAAGAGCAGGTGAATTTGGCTCTTTGTGTAAAAAGATACGTGAAAATACCCTAATCAAACAGTCACCCCTTTAATAGTACCCACCTGCCTTTCTTCCCACTCAACTACTTGAGCCATCTCCCACCTACTGTTTTGAAGGGGGCTCACCTTTGGGCCACAAATGTAAGTCAAGCTATTTTTTTTTATATATACATTCTAGTTTCACGTATGCTACGACCTAGATGGGTGACATGGATGTCTGGCCTAATATCAGAATTATATTTATAATTATATTTATAATAATATTATAATTATATATGTCAGAATTGTATTTATAATAATAAATAATTATATATATATTTTAATTATATATCAGAATTATATTTATAATAATATCAGAATTATATTTAATATAATATCAGAACTCTTTAATATCAGAATTCTCTTCTGTCAAAACAGGAGTTGGCTTAGATTGGGCTCCTCGCTTTGTCCCAGTCCCAAACACCTCCATGTAACACTGCAGGGACAGACTTCATCCACTGTAACAGCTGTTGCTTAGACAAGGCCTGGGGTGAGGCGCACTGAGGTCAGAATCCTAAAGGTGAGGCACTAAAGGGACCCCTGCAGGTCAAGCTCTAGGGATCCTTGTGGGGCTGCAGTTCTGTGTGGAAGTGCTACCTCTACATCAGGTTTCTAAAGACTGTGCTCTTTTTTCAACCAACAGGGAATAACTGCTTTAAACACTGATGAGGAATTAACTGTCAATTAACTACTCCTATGAAGAACAGGTGAAGCATTAGCAGACATGCTGTATAAGGGATATCATTCCTTTTCACGCCTCAGGGTTCCCCAGACTCTACCTTTTCAGGCCAGATAACCAAACTAAGCATACCTGGGCCACCTCATTGCCCTAGAAAACTGCAATGTGCCTTACCTTTCCTGCTAAAATGCCTTCTCTGCGTTACTATTCAAAGGCATGAATTTGGTCTTTAGAGGGTCATTAATAAGAAATAGCCATAAAATAAAATTTACAGGGCTTCCCCGGTGGCGCAGTGGTTAAGAATCCACCTGCCAATGCAGGGCACACGGGTTCGAGCCCTGGTCCGGGAAGATCCCACATGCCGCGGAGCAACTAAGCCTGTGCGCCACAACTACTGAGCCTGCGCTCTAGAGCCCGCGAGCCACAACTACTGAGTCTGCGTGCCACAACTACTGAAACCTGCACGCCTAAGAGCCCGTGCTCTGCAACAAGAGAAGCCACTGCAGTGAGAAGCACCATGACAAAGAGTAGCCCCTGCTCGCCGTGACTAGAGACAACCCGCGCGCAGCAACGAAAACCCAACGCAGCCAAAAAAAAAAGAACAAAATAAATTTTAAAAAAATACAAGTTACAAAACTCAAAGTAAACTCAGCTATTCTACCTGGTCCCATTTATATTAAGAACCACGTGACGAACATCTTTTGGTCATGAGAAAATGACAACTATATAAACAATCAGGTCTTTGTTTTCTCATAGCCACAAGGACAGTAAAAGCCAAATTTAATGCTTACATAGATATCCTGGATTCTTCTACTAAATTCTCCCTAAAATATTCTCACCTAAATTTCTGACCTCTTTTATAATCTTTATTTCAACTGACTTTTTTAAAAGATGTTATCTTTTTCATCTATGGCTTCAAAACATACTTGGAAATAAGTGAAGATATATATATTCCAATACCTCAGCCAGTCCTCTCTCCTGCGGGCCAGAAAAGTGGCAAAGCGCAACACATGGATCCCAGGGCAGCGTGGACCACACAGCCTCCTTCCCACCCAGGTCGGTGCATCCCGCCACATGCCACCTGTGGCCTGGCCACTGGTGAGAGAAGGTTTCCCCACGTCAGGAAACAGACATGTGGATTCACTGCTGAATTTCCTTAACCACACGGGAGCTTCAGACCCACCTCTACTCAGCTAGGAGTTCTGTTAGAGCTCAGCAATGTTGGTTTTTGATCTCTTGACAAAATAAATGATGTAGTAATTCATTACTGACAGGGCAAAAAATTTTGCCACAATGTTTACAAGCTCTAATAAATTATGGATAATTTACCAAATTACTGCCAGGGAAAAGAAGCCCACCTTTTTAGATTTTCATTTATCATTCTAACTCCTTCCTCCCACCCTTTCTGTCTCTCTCACTTGTCCTTCTCTCCCCGTCTCTCCCCCACTCCCCAACTCCCTCTCCGTCTCTTTGTTTCTGTTTCTCTCTCTCTCACACAGACACATATTTCCATAATAGATTTTGGCTTGAAATCAAAATTGGAATATAGTACAATTGGTATACTCTACCCTGTCCCATGGCTAATAAAACACTGGAATTAGACTTAAAGTAATGAATGGATTCTGTAGGAAGTAAATGATCATGAATATATTAAAAAAAAAAAAAAACCACTGCCAACTCCATAGTGGACTCACCAGACCACAGTAACAACCTTTGTTGAGTACACACTGTGTGGAAGACTGACTCCTCCATCAAGAAATTCTTAATCTAGTACAAGAAATAAAAAAAAGAAGAGTTCCCCTTTATTTTTTATGTTTTGGTTTGGCAAAAATATACTGGCATATGGCCTTATAAAGCCGAATTATTCTTAGCATCCAGATAATTTCTTGTGGTAATAATGGGAAATTATACTCATAATGTAATATTTATATTGGAAGAACTAGCATTAAATTACTGGGCTGACTGTTTGTGTTGTAAAATGTGAGGGGAAAGGCCTCATTTTCAGTGGATTCACAAACCAACATGAAAGTCAGTGGGATATGAAAATAATCACCCTCTGGCTCTACAACCATACAATGATGTCATGAGATGGATGCAAATGTTTTCTTAAAGATGAACCCAACTCTTTGTGAAAAATACCAGATTCCAACTTCTTTAGAGGATCAGAACTTAATGAACAATTCATGCCCTTTGATGATAAAATCTTTTAAAGACAGATCGCTCTTATTTTCTATTTTTGAACAGGTCCACACTAAGATCTCATCCCCAGCTCCCTATCTGAAGTTAAGTCTGACTTTTTCCAAACACCAGCCTCCCCTGTCCAGCCTTAAAAGGTGGATGTCACCCTCTGCTCCTTCTGTGCCCCTCTTGTGGCCAGATGCCTTCTCTTCCAAGTCTTGGGACACCTACTTTCTTCTCCTTGCCCAGAGTCTACTTGTATCCAAACCCACATCCTCTTTCTTACACTATTGTGGCAGCCTCCTAACTAGGCTTTTTACGTCTAACTTCTCCCTACACGATGACTCGTCCTAAAGCACCGTTCTCAAAACACCACAGTCCTGCTCAAAAGTCATCAGAACTTCCAACTACATTCCTGGTACAAACAATTGCTCAGGTTGTTGTTGAAGGACTTCCTCAATGAGCTGCTGTTGACATCCGTGATGCCCCAGCCAGGGCCTCTCAACTACTGTGCTCCAAAAGGGTTACATGTAGGAGAGGGGGTGGGGCAGGGGCTGGGAGGCCTGTCCTGGGCTGGAGAGGGATACTTTGCAGCACCTGCTGCTTCCTAGACTTGAGCTGGATCTGTTTACCCAAGTGGTCTGTATAAATTATTTTCTGGAAGATGCTCCAGGCAAAGTAGCCTGACAAATTACTGTTAAAGGCAGACCTTCTTGTCTCTCTGTCTTGGCTCTTAACCTTACCACCACCCCCCCATTCTGAATTTCAAGGTCCTAACACTTTATACCCACCTCTACTAAGAAACCCTCCCTGACCTCCCCCATCACATGACTTCTTCCCCTTCCTTTAAAGCCTAACAGCATGTGCTATATACTTGATGGTATTTGTGATATTAGTCCTGCTATTAACAAATGATGGTCTACTTGCCCTTTTCCCATTATTAGGATACCAACTGCGTTGTTGTCCCAAAAGCACCTAACTCATACTGTAGGGACCCAGTGAATGTTTGTCAATTGTCACACTGCTGAAGAAAAGATGGTTAGAACCACAGTTAGGATACTCTTATTTGCTTTGATTAGTTTTCTGATCTGATACTCTTCATCAGACAATAGTTCAATTAAGTCTCCTAACAGTTCCATAAGCAATGATCCCAGCAGGTAGGACCTTTCGCCCTGATCCTCATCCCCTTCTGGTTTTCCTGAGGGTTCTTTCTTTTTCAGGTTTAGGATTATTAATGTGCTAAGGATACACAATAATAAATGTCTAGCATTAATTTACTATCACTCTCTGATCTATGAAATCTTCAGCTGGAGGGCTGCCATAAACGTTGACCGTAAGGACTGAGCGTGAAAAGCCGCAGTTCTCCACTCTTAGTCATCTTCCCAAGAAACCACACACCCCTTAGCATGTGTGCTTGGCCAGTAGTTAAATTGTAGGTGACCTTTTCAGGGACTTGGTGCTAGAAGATGGAAAACTGGAACTGTTCTGGCAAACGTGAAGACAAATAATATGCTCTCATTCCAGCAGAAAGCCACAAAGAAAGTCCACACTGGAACTAATTGGTACCAACCAGGAAGTGTGATACAATACTCTCCCTTCCACTGAAAACCTTCTGTGGTTTCAGGGTGAGGACGAAGAGAATGAAGAAAAATAAACACAATATGAAATTGAAACCACACCAGGAACAAAAAATATGAACTGCGAGACCACAAAGTAGTATTTTTATGGGTAACTTTCAATTTTATCAAGATAGAGTCAGGAAAATAGTACGCATAGCTATGTTATGTGACTTAAATGCCAAGTTTTCATTTTGTCTTTACATTAATATTAGGACTTCTCATATTTCATCTCTGTTTATGTTTACATAAATTACATTTATATCAAATCCAGATTTGGAGCAACTCAGAATAAATACTTGGGTAATTCTTGTTAATATTTTCATAGGAGTTCAACTTTTGATTTTTAATGTTTCTCTGGAAGATAATGCCTGCGTGTATAAATTTAATTCAATCACATTACTATATTGCTATATTATGTTTTTACCATTTTCACAAGAAAACTTGCCGTATCTAATATATACTTTATGTCTGTTTAGAAACATGTATTTTTTTCAACTAATAGATGCTGAATAATGCTAGGTATATCCAACACAAAAAAACCACAAGGGAACTTTTCCCTCTATCACATTCTTTTCTAAGTGTTAAAGGGGGCATAACTTTTCTTAAAACTTAGGGGTTAAATGATTAAAGTTCTGTAAATCACAAAATAAGTGGGTGACATCAAAAAAAATACGAGCAGAATCAATCAACTTTCAACTGTAAGAAAGAAGAGGGAGGCGAAAAGGTTAATTTTACGTGAGGCTACATAATTTTCATTTAATTGCTGTTTCATTCAGTGTCTAAAAACACTGTTTGGGAATATCCTTTTGTCATATGTACAGAAGGGCTTTGCTATTGTCCCTCAGGAAGGCTGACAGCTGGCCCTGCACTTTGACCTCTGACCCTGCCTCAGCAGGGGGCTCATTGATATTCCCAGAAGCTTCTCTCAATGGAAGAAGATCATTTAAAAAAGAAAACCCCACCTCAAGGGCTGGTGGTCCTTCCACTCTCACCCTCTGCTCCTGCCCCCCTGAGTGGTGGCATGCAGGTCCAGTCAAGCCCATCAATTCCTGGGCCTTCATAAACTCACCATTTTTCATGTATATTTGATGGGTCCTTTCCCTCTTATTCAAAGTGGCTTTCACAGTCATGTTAGTGGGTGAGAGCCTTCTATTCTGGACTTACATTTGATTAATTTGTGGTATTCATGTGTCTAATTCTCTACACACAAAGGGAATGAACTAGCTTGGACTCTATCGACAAGCCATTTCTGCCAGGAAAGTTCAAACGTAAAGGGAAAGGCTGTGTCAGTGGAGATGGTTTCCAGCTTGCTAAAAGCAGCTTGGAATACAGCACAACAAAACAGTCCAGCTTAAAAAAACAAAAGGCAGCTATCATCTCCAATGCTTTTGTTAATGATATTTTAAAACACGTAAGCAAATTCCTAAACGCTGCATTCCGTGTCACGCATATGTACATCTTTACAAGAGGGAGCGCCTGAAATTACTGCAGCCTTACAGACATCACACACATACAAAAAGAGACTCCTGGCTTCCTTTCAAATCCCATCAGTCAACTTTTATCAACCGAAGGGGAAGCAGAAGATGATAAACACTGCCTGCAATATCGTTTGAGTTTTAAGCTTTGGGTCTTTTAAAACAGTTATGTTTACAAAAGTGTGAATACTTTTAAGGAACAGAATATTGATCAAATTCCTCATTTTTAGTACACAATGAATGCCTCCAAATATGTCCCTAAATGCAATGTTTTATGAGTCCCATAATTATCTTTGCTAATCCTTAAAGAATGATAATGGCCAAAAATTTACTGTCCTCAATAACCTTCTTACTACAGTTTCCCTTTTTAAGTTCTCATTTGAATTCGGTAAGTTAGTATTTACTATAAAAAACCCACAAAATTCTATTCAACAACTACTTGAACTTTTACAAACGGTTGAAAAGAACATAAAGCTAGATATGAATTATTTGAAGTCAACAGAATAAGAAAGAGTTGTCATATGTGTAGCACAGACTTCTATGTGTCCTTTAATAAAAAGCAGGACTCTGGTCATTCCATGATGTCACTGATATTCTGTACAAAGTAAAGTCCCCACAGACCAAATTCCACTTCCTTTCTATATTGCCAAAGATGAAATAAATCTTCAAAATGCAGGGGAGAAAATAATGTATATGAGTTCTTCAAGAATATATGAGGGAGCCTGCAGGGAATAATGTTAAAAAGATAAAATAAAAAACAACCCTGGCTTCCACTTTTGCTGATTTTACTCCCATGACCTTGGGCTTACCCTCCTGCTAGAAGTGGAATGTATGTGTGCACATGTGTGTGCATATACTCAGGCCCTGGTGCCTGAACCAGTCATCTGTCTACTCTGGAAAGGGGGGGAGAATACCATGCCAGGTAAATGGAATCTGAGACAAAGCACTCTCCCCACACCTGCCCCGGGGCCGAGATGCCTGAAATCAAGACACACAGGCTCCCAAGAAAGGACAAAGGACAGACATTCCCGCACAGTTGTGACAGCATTCTCTCTGATCTCACAAGGGTAACAGGACCGTTAACCTTCAAATACCAATAACCAGGTTTCCTGAAGAATATGGAAAGGAAAAACCTAGGCTGAGGTCTATGTGGCATCTCTAGGCTGCACGAGGAAAGTAAGGGGTGTGGTACTGAGCACTGAAGTGTGAGCTCCTGGGCGAGGCAGCCTGTGGCCTGGAATGGAGAGTGTGTTTCCAATATTAACGTTCAAGTTTTATACCAACATACATACACCCCTCTGCCTGTGTAGATATATACCTGTGGATCTCAGGTAGATATGGGGGGCAGCGCGGAGAAGGGGGAGAAGGGAGAAAGGGAGCTGAGAGACAGCTGGACTGGGGATCCTGCAAGGTACTGCCGAGGGGACGCGCTGAAGCAGGTGGGTGAAAGGAAGGAATGGTTAAATAATGCCCACAAGCAGCACTGTGGTGAGAGAACAGGCAGAGGATAAAAACTGAGCAAAGAAGGAAACCACACAGCACCCAACAGCTGCGGTCCTTAACTGCCTCAACTCAGGGATGCAATTACTCCTGCTTCCATCGCTCATCTTCAGGCTCGGGTCCAGAACGTGCCGAAGCTCCTCTGAGCAAGGTCCTCCTGGATGGAGGGCATACCAAGAGCTGTGGCACCGGAAAGAATCAGAAGTGCCAACATAAAGCTTAACAATTCGTTAGCTGTTTGAGCTTTGTAGTGAGATCAACTACTTGAAAAAATAGGTTTTCAAAAACTTGATAACATAGAGTATATCCTGTATGTAAAATAATAAAACTTCAGTTCTGCAAAATTATTACAAGCCCTCTCCATATTTTTACAAATCCATCTCAGTTTCCAGATTCAGCAGCAGATCTATGATGGGAACTGGTTCTAAAAGACCTTAGAAGGGACAATTTCAGGACAGCCCAAAGTATAACTTTTCATAAATATCACTAGTTTCTCTCACCCTGATTCTTTTTAGCCTGGAAACCACATCTTTTCCCTGAGCTTATAAATAAACACATGCAGATATACACAACACGTAAGCAGCATGATTTGTGTGTGTGTATATATATGTATATGTAAAATTAAATACATATGTGTGTACACACACACACACACGTGTTTATATATAATTAACTCTATACTTAGTGTATTAACTCCAAGATGGGCATAAAGACACTTACGATGGTGCTCATACTAGTCAGAACAGAAGCCAACCCTGGAGAACTTAAGCAGAAATCATATTTCCTAAAAGAGAATCAAGACTGTCACAAAATCTCCTGGAAGATTAGAACGAAATGGACGCAAACTGAAGGATGCAGCCACCGGAGCTAAGAGTCCTGGCCACGCTTGGTCACTCTCCGCTGGCCTTTTAGATTCAAGACCCCCCTGCCACTCGATCCCCAATCAGCAGACACTGGAGACCACTGCCAATGGAGGGGGCTCTAAAGGACCCATGATTCTCTATGTCCCTCCCTCTGGACTCCAAGTTGTGGGCAGAGACCTTAGATTGGTGAGTTTAGGCCACGTGCCTGTGCCAGAGCTGCTAGAGATCCCAGGAAACAAGAATCTGGCCTCTGGGGCTTTCCGTACTGGAGGTGAACCCTCACCTCCCCACAAGTGTCTCACAATGGTAGATGTTCAAGCCTGCCAGGAAAGGCCTTAAAGATGCTAGCCACCTCCAGAAAAGTGACAGCTCTACTCTCAGACACTTGTACACTGGGAGGCAATTACACCCCACTGTTTTTCAAGTATTAAATTTATTAACAGAGAGCCTTACAGATTAAAAAAATACAGTACCAGAGGAAATGGTCTCCTAGAAAAGAACAGCGAACTATTAAATTCCTCTCCCTAGGCCAAGTATATACTAATTTTTACTTGAATTCAAACATTAGAAGATCTTTGACAGGAGAAAAACTAGGACAGAATTATCTGGACTTTTGCCCTAACCCCAGAAATTGACATAGCATAACCAAGGCCTACTTAAAAGCTGGTTGTATCTGTTTAACACCAAACTCTGAGCAGAGAGCTACCTCCTAATGGTGAAAGAAGCTGTTTCCACATTTGGAGAGGCAAGACCCACAAAGGAAGGGCCTTTAATTTCTAGTAATTACCCTGGTACCTTAAAGTCGGTAATTACGTAGAGAACCATGCCCTGAGCTGGCCTTCAGTTTGTTCCAAACCCAGTGCGTGTAATTAGCCTTGATTAATATCCCACATTTCACATCAACAGAAACACTGAATCCAAATGGTCCCCACATTCTGCTGCCTCAGGAAACCTCACTGTTCGAATTCTGTACCTTTATCGAGGGAACATGCTGAACAAATGGGATCAAATGATGCCTTGGCACCCACCTTGGTCTAAGTATTCAGAGGGAAGCAGCAATGCCTTTCATGTAATCATCTTAATCCCCTGTATCAACTAATTAATACACAGAGAAAGCTTTTACTTGCATGTGAGCAATTATAGCAAGTTCCTGGTCGGTGTCCAAATATAATTCATGGCCAATGAGGCTCCGGGAAGGACAGCTTCTAAAGATGACTTTAAAAATGCAAAGGGGTTTTAGGGGGGCAGGAATGAAACAATTTTGTTAATAGTAGGAAGAGAGGACAAAAAATAAATGTCAGTTTCTCCAAAAATCTTTTTAATTTCAGAACTCTATTTTGCACATGACTTGCTTAAACAGGTCCATTTATGTGAGCGAAGTAAGACCCAAGAGATAGCAAAGAGCTTTGATTCTATGTCCTTATACAGCTGAAATGCCACAGAGTTACTTACAAAGGGCTTGAAAACAAAGAAAACTGATGCCCTTAACTAACTAGCTTCTGCTAAAAATAAACCCAACTAGTCTCACTGAACACAGACTTCTGAAAGGCAACTAAGATGTGAGCTCAGTGATTTCACATTCCTCCCAGGGAGGGGTGGGTACCTGTTGCACAGGCCCCCACCCCCACCCCCCACCCCCACCCCCGCCCAATGCAGGAGACTGCACATCAGTATTTGCAGCTGCCTGAGAACTGATCCAAGAATTGGGAGCACGGGGTGGCAGGGTTTAGGGAGCTGTGAGCAAGTGCGGGGGAGAGCCTGCACAAAAGGACATCTGAAGCATCGGCACCTGCTCTGGGGCTCCTGCTCTCCAGTCTGCCCAGACAGAGTGGGAATCGCTCCAGCGTCGGGGCAGCTTGCAATCCAACGTGGGGCAGAGGGCACAGGAACCTAGTGGCTCAGGCATTCAAGAAAAGGCTGTCAGTCATGAAGCACCACATTGTGGGAACAAGCCCCGGGTGTGCCCGTGAACTCTCCCTGCACAGATGGCTCGCTGTCTAGGGAAAGCATTACCCAGCACAGCCCAGTCGACAAGTACACTGAATCCAAGTTTCAAGAAACAAAACGTTTCCTCACATCACCCCCTCCCACCAGACTATGCTGAAGCTGCTTAAAAATTGCCAAGAGTTATCCTCTTTTTTTTTTTTTCCCTTAAAGAATAAAATGCTAATCACATAGGTTTGGGCTCTCTGAATTAAATACTGTACTGAGCCACCCTGGGAACCAGACGGTATCCTCCCAGCTACAAGGCTAAAGAATGAGCAATCACCAGCCCATGGAATTTTCATGATCCAATTTCCCCACCTTCCCGCCGCATACCCACTGGCAGGAACCAAAGGGCTGTCACCCTGATGAGAGAAAACAAAGCTGGGCACTGCGTTATGAAACAGGTTTTTCCTTTCCCATAGACACTGCTTTATGGCTAGGTCATGTAAAACAGCAAAATGCTCAATGAACACACGCGGTCCTGTTCCCTGCAGGTGATGGTGCCCTTCAACTTGACCTGAGATACAGGGACAGGAAAGAAAACCACTCTCCAATTTCTAAGTGAAAGGTGACCAAACGGCAGCTATGGCAAAGCAGAGCCTACTGTTAACAACAGAAAAGAAACTGAAAACAGCAATGTGGACAGCACAGTCATACAGGTGTGGGCCGGGACCTGAGAGGGCAAAATAAAATCCTTCTGGGGTCAGATCTGGAGCCAAAATTGACTAAAAAGGACAGACTGGCAGAGAACGTGATTTGAGTTGCTCTGGCACTGAGAAACCTGTTCTTATCTGGCAAGGGCACCCCCTGCTGGCCGAGGCACTGAACTCCATCTCTTGGTCCAGCTCCAGGCAGCCAGCAGATCTCTTTGGATAAGGCCCGGAAGGGGCAAAGAGCTCTGGCAGAGCAAGTCCCTTGTAAAGCACACAATGGGAGCCAAAGGTCCCGTCCTAGCACAGCCACCGCCCAAAGCCATAATCTTTGTCCAGTCACGGTTCTCTGCAGTCAGATAAATTCCAAGCTGGCTGAAAAGAATGAATTCAACCCTGATTGCTGTTTTGCCTGTGAGAAGTTTAGAAAGTTGGGGAGGAGAGGGAGGGACACAAAAGGGTCCCACTATAAAAAGATTCTTAAGACACTCACATGTAACAGTGTTTGATGACTGGAGGAAATCCTGACCACCCTTTTAAAGGCAAGAGTTTATTACGACATTCTTAATGGTAATCATTTAAATCCCAAGGATAGGACACTGCAGCACTGGATTAAAACACATTCAAACATTAGAGCAGAACTTAGTGTCAACAGAACATAAGACTAAAATCAGTTTTTGCATTCCCATTGTTTCTCTTGTACATGATGCTACTATACACACAGATATTTTCATGTTCCTCCCAAGTTTTCAATCCTTTTCATCTAATCTGTTTTTTTTTTTCATTTCTTTCACCGTTGGGCTCTTACAAAATCATCCTGATGTTTTGTAATATCAGCTCACTGTTCCTTACAATGATTCCCCTCAGAATCATAGCATTCAATGTCTTTGGCAGAAGATCCTGTGTAACACGGGCTTGTGTGTAAGCACATTCCCACCATCATCAATTGGGAATGCTTACTTAAGGAAAACTGCCAAGACATTCAGCTAGGCTCCATCCGCTCTGACAAGCAAAGAGAAACCTGTTTGTGAAGGCCGGGTGGGTCTCTCCCCTACTGGCACAAATGTCATACTTGTGTTATCTTCAGCTCACGTTATCTGCCCTTAGTGCCAGTGAGTTCAGCAGTTCAGGCTGAACTTGGCTTCTCCCTGGGACCTCAATCTCATGTCTGTTCCCAGCTCTCAACTTCAAACACAGGGGAGACAGAAGGCAAGGCATCTAGGCGTGAGCAGAGAAATATAATGGGCAAAACAAACATGTTTCATCTCCTTTGGGTCATTTGGTCTGGTTTTCATTTTCTGGTTTACATATGAAATCAGGGGGTAAGAAGTGCCAGTGGAATTACAGGCCCGAAGGACAAATGCTCTCATTTGAGAATTTAAAAGGAATTTCTAAAAGCTGGAAATCTCAGTGCTTGTTCTTTATTTAATCATCTTTGCTGAAAATTTTAGATTTCATTTCTTCATGTTCCTTATGCAACCAAAAGACAGTCCAGGTAAAAAGAGGGTTTGCCATCATTCTTTTAATTATTTTCTCAATGAACATTTACTGAAGGTTAGACTTTTTTTTGCCAAAATATCCTACGTGGACAATATATAATACAACAGTGGCTTTTATTCACCACTTCTTTTAGCTTGTACTACAGATGTCTATCCCTGGGAATAACATGATTATTTGGGCTTCCATGCTGTGGTTTGGAGAGTTCAACCTTTACCTATCAAAAGGTCTGAAATTGAGTGTGTGGGTCTATTTTTATTTATAAGAGAGGAGAGCAGAACAATTTTAGAATTAGCAAAATCAATCGGTACTGGTTTGGGGAATAAGCTTCTGCTTTGAATAGAGTTGTCAAGAAACTCACAATCTGTTTGGCCCTGTGTCCACAGGAGGCTAAAGGTTTCATAATCAAAAAGTAAGGGATTTTTATTCTTTGCCACTCCAATAGCAGGCGCCTCATAAGACTTGAGGTGATTTTACCTGTTCTATTATATCCTAAAGCACAAAAAAGCACACCTATATTTATACTCACATGCACATATGTGCAAAATAAGCTATAAGAAAAACAGAATCTTAGGCTCACTATTGCTTTATTTCAAGTGTGGGGATAAGCATGATAGCTATCGACTGTCCTTCTTACTGAATTTAAGACACAGTCAACTTTTCTTCAATAAGAACAGGTGGAAAAGAGTTGCTCGGAAGAGCTCTGCAGATTTTTACTCGTGGCTTCAAACGTCACTAGATGGTAAGCGCCACGGAAGTATGAGGAAAAGTCCTTCAAGAATCAAAACCTCGTTTTTGGACACTAAGTGTCTTTCTCTCATATTGTAACAATACTAAGACCCCCCCCCTTGCAAAAAAAAATCAATAAATAAGCTCTGACTGATACCAAACTCCTTTAGATTAAGCTCAAAATGTCATTAATATGAAAAGAATTTGACAGTTTACATAAGGGATGTGACCTGGTGCCAACAACCCTTGGCTCCTCCATTCTCCAGATGGTAGCAGATTAGTAGGCAGCCTTTATTCTCATAAGAAGATTTTTTTCTCCCCATGGAAAAACTATAAAGGCCAATTCTGTTCCAAACTTCAAGTCTCCTTCACAAATGTCTACTCAATTCTGGGCCTTAACTAATGCCTATTAAAAGAAGCCCCTGGGCTTGAAGCTGTGGAAGGGGGAAAAAAAGACTAAGGCAAACTTAACTCTAATGCCTGCCTTTAAAAGCTCTATTGACAGAAACAGTGGGGAGAGTTTGAACTAATGTTAACTTAAAGAAAAAGGCTGGTGAGATTCAATTGTGGATGTGAAGGCTTGCTTGAGTTTGATCTTGACGGGGCTTAAGATAAGGGAGATAAAAACCTAAGCCTACTTACATATTAAAAAATGCAGTTGTGCTAAATTCACTACATACCACTGTTCTCAATTTGATTTATGCCCATCATCACCAAAGACGCTGAAGGACATCCCTGTCTAATATGGTAAAAAGCCACAGCAGAGAGCACTAGCTCTGCTTTGCTAATGCTAACATGAAAAATCATTTCCTGACAACACACGATGTTCTTTCACATTAATTCTTCAAATGTAACAAAGGATTAAAAACGGAATTTTTCTTTGGTCTTGTTCTGGAGGTATAAATATAACAAGTGGTTAATCAGAAAGATCCTAGAGGTTAAAAAACAGCCCTTAATCTGCAAGAAATTCTTCCCCCAATGGATAGGAAGGGATCTTTGAATAATCAGGAAAAATATATTTTACACAGACTGACCATAGTAAAATTTTTAAGAACATTCAGCTGCACTTAAAATTCAGATAGCTAACTAGATACCTCCCCAAAATAGCTGGCTTGTTCGGTGGTCACCTGGACACATACTATATTTTTTAAAGGGAAAAATGTTTTTCTAGGAATCTTTTAAACACAGGAAGACTTCTTTTTATGCCCATTAGTTCATAAAATATTAGAGCTTTTTAATGTAATTTTAAATATTTCTATTAATATTTTCACAAATTGGTAAAAATATGATCAATTTTGCCTGGATTTTTTTAAAAGCAAGTTTGTCATGATCTCTGAGATCCTGACAACTGTAAAACAAACAAACAAACCAAAAAAAAAACTCTATAGTAGACCTACAATGCACAATGAAAATAAGTTGTACAGCATATGGTCCTTACCCTCAAGGACTTCACAGCTCACTAGGAAAATGAGACCAAAGAATGAAAAGTTTTAGTAAAAGTTCAAGATATTAGGAAGGAAGAGATCAAACAGAAAAATGACACAGGGTCTAAGATTCCACCTACTTAGCATGACCTATTTCTATCAATTTCCAAAATCATTTAGTTAAGAAGAACATCAGAGTCTGCTCACAGCAAATATATTTAGCAGTCCCCAGAAATAAAAGTTTTCATGGAAATCTCAAAGGCAATTAAAAAAAAGAAAGGCAGGATTTATTTAATTTCTTTTCTGCGAACTGCCTCATTTCCTTAAGGAGGAAATACCCGGCAAACAGTAATAAACACTGTGCTAAACACTCACCCAAGGATATCTGCCCAAAATGTTGATGGCCCAGAACTGTTCTCCAAAGGCACTGGTATGGTACGACACGGGTTGTTTTCAGTAGATGTTTCCTAGTCTTCTATTCTTACCACAGTGTTCTAACAGAATGTCCATTTCCATGGTCAGTATCATATTCCTTTGTACTGAGAAAAGCTACATCCAGCAAAGGAACTATCCCCCAATCCAATAACTGGGACCATCCCGACAATCAGATAACAAGTTTAGGAAACGGCTTAAGGAAATGAGCTAATAACTTGACTGCACACAAGCAGATTATCTCTGATTGCTACAAAGAATGCTATTAGGGGGGGACTATACTTCCAAGTGATCATTTTTCCAGCCTGTTACAGAAAGGTCAATCTGCAGCCTTATTCATAAAATCAATTTTGAATCATGCCAAATACAAAAGAATTACATTAAAAAATGCATCTTCAGGAACTAAGCTGACATTTTTTTTCAGTTGTGTTAGATGAGACTGATTCAGATATTCTCCCAATCACACGTTTACCCATGAAAATAAAGGGGAATATATGACTTTAGCAATACTCTGTTTACCTAGCAAGTTGGAGTTGACTCACATGAGAGGAGGACACCACAATGGTTGTTTACAAAGGCTCTCATAAAGCTATTAGCCTCAAAATTCTTTAGTTCATGAAGATGAGAGAACATGATCAGAGAAGCTTGTTTTACTGTTATTTTACTCTAAACAGCCTAAACCACCTTCCTTTAGAATCTCAGGAGCACTGCTTAGACTGTACAATACTAAAGTGTGATGAAACCCTTTCTCTAATCCACAATCTGATAGTCAAATCCTTGCACACACAAACTCT
This sequence comes from Balaenoptera acutorostrata, assembly GCF_949987535.1. Lineage (NCBI taxonomy): Eukaryota > Metazoa > Chordata > Mammalia > Artiodactyla > Balaenopteridae > Balaenoptera > Balaenoptera acutorostrata. The sequence continues at coordinate 91,492,352 of NC_080065.1, forward strand.
CCTCACCCCGGAGGTTAACATTCCAAGGTTATCTCCCGTCCAAAATATAGAAATCTGTTTCAACCTGCCCACCGATGCAAGCTTCAGTCAGAGAATTCCACCTGAGTAGTAAGCATATATATTGCACTCTTGGTTCAAAAAGACCCAGTGGCCAATTGCACCCGTGTTTTCACCCTTGGCTGGCAGCAGATCGGATTGTGAAATGTAAATCAGAATACCTTTCACCTGCAAAATGACTAACATAAATGCCAATACAGATTTTCTCAGGCCCTGAGGGAGTTTTCAGAGGCACTCTGGCCACCTGGCCACTCTGAAACAAGTTGATTGTGAACAGAAAACTCCAACCTTGCTTGAGAAAGGAGCCTGGGAAAACGGGAAATCTGCCATTCCCAGATGAAGTCAGTTTTTCAGCTGGGCTGTTGTGTCTATGAACAACATTTCGTAGTTCCTATGAAATCTAAATACCGGACATTACTACAGGCCAAAGGAGACGAGCTATGTGCCCTTTTCAGATATAGAAAACCCAAGGAAGGTTTAGCAATAAGGGTTAGACCCAAAGGGTACCCCGGAACGGAGAAATTTCAGAATGCCCCACTCCAGCTGGATTACATCCAACACCCACTTATCTGAGACAGAATTTGACCAAACGTCAAGAGGAGAGAATGGACAGGCTTACCCTTCGTGTACTGGGAAGAGCTAGTCTTAGTATTTTGCTGACATTTTAAGTATAAAAGGGTTTTATTGTAAACTCTGGACCCCCAGAAGGGCTGCTTCTAGTGAACTCTGAAAGGAGAGATTAGGTGGGAGAGCCTCGGCACCAGATTCCACCCTTCAATCACGTTAGACACAGAGCTTTAGTCACTTTTTTGCTTAAAGTCATGCATGTGGTCAAAAGTTTAATTATATCACCGGCTGCATCAGCAAGCATATTGTCTGCCATCCACAGGAGGGATAAAACCTTTTTGGAGCACTGGGGTTCAGACATCGTTGTGGAAGCCTTCCCGAAATCTTGGGTTATGCCTGACAGTTGGTATTTTTTCCCTTAACTGATCAAAGAACACAGCCTGGATCCTGATAAGATTATACAAGGTCTCTCTCAAATTCTAAACTTTGGAGAGGGAGTAGGGGCCTCACCAAAATAGCTGAGTTTTTAATGGATTGAGTCTAAACACAATCAAATTGGCACTTTTGACATAACCGGCTGGTTCTTTGCCAGCCACTCATTCCTTCATTCAGTCAATGAGAATTTATTAAATGCTTAGGTGTTGAGAAGATGCAAGAGGGCCTTTCCTGGAGAAGTTCATGATCTAAGACAGCCCAACATTAAACTAGTTATGAGTCAATCAAACTGGTTAGGCATGTGGCCTGGGCCCAAATCCATGAAGTATGAAGTAACCATCAGTTTCATTCTGAAAGTTGAGAAACGCTGATTGTAATCGGTGTTTGTTTGTGGATCTGAGGGGTACAAGGCAAGGAGAAGCTGCCCTAGAAACCAGCTTCCAACACAGAGAAGACCAGGAGGGGCCACATGGGGCCAAAACCAGCTGCCAGTTCTAATCAGCAGAGAAAAAGTGAGAAACTCTTCCAGACTTTTCTATAAATAGCTTTCAGTATGAAGACGAGTGCTGTAGAAGTTTTAAGATATGCCAAGTACCAGAAAAAATAAATGATAAACAATGTAAGCCAGACTAATCAGTCAAGAGCCATCCTTATAAGTTCCCATTGTTGAGAACATCTGTCCAGCTAATACCAATGACGACAGATTTCTGTTCTCCCCAAATACACACAAGTCACACCCATATACACTTGTTGAGCAGATTCATATTTCAGTGACAGGACATAACAGCGACATGATTCACAAAAGGTAAAAACCAGTGCTCTGAAGCTGATGGTGAGCTTGTGATGATACAGGCCGACTTATATAACTGGCACAGAAGGCCCAGTGCCTAGGGCCTATTCAGTGTTCACATTTTTTATAATAAAAGAAAACATGAATAAAATCCATCCTTAATTATATTTGTTTTTATATCAGCCCAGTCTTAAGATAGAATTTTCAATATTTTTCTTATGGAGGAAAGGGCCCATGAGGACAAAAGTGCTGGGGGCTACGCAAATCATACTGTGGCTCTGATCAAAACCTCCTGGATTTCTGCGGGCCTCCCAGATGCTACGAACTCGACATAACCTCTCTGTTCTTTCCAACATCTAGACTGGAAGTATTAACATGTCCCCATCTTACACATGTGTATATTGCACTGCACAGAACTTAAGGAATCTTGATTCAGATGAGAGATCATGAATTTAGGCAACAATCACATCTCAGTGGTAATTCTGGCTTCTCCATTAACGAACTATGTGATACTGAGCAAGGTACAGTTTTCCAGGGCTAAGAGAGTTAGTTAAAATATATGCAAAGAGCCCAGCACAGAATAAGTAATAAACAGTGGCTATTAGTATAAACATTACTATTGCCCAAGGTTAAACAGCTAATGGCTGAACCCAAATTGCAACTCAGGTCTGCTGCTGAAATCATTTTTTTTATGCAACCATGTTCCTCTTCAGACCTGTACAACAGACAAGAAGTTCCAAGAATTCTGTAGTTGTATGGTTCAGTCTTTAAAAGAAAAAAAGAGACTATCCTTCAAAAAAATCATTCTATGCAAAGTAGAAAAAAATTTTAAAGCCACAAATTTAATAGTGCCATAGACCTCTTTTTGCCTCTTACTAACAGAAATCAGCAATGTGACTTGGTAATTTCAGTTCAGGAAAATGCAGGATAAGTTAATTGTTCAGTTAAAATGCTTTCATGAACCCCTTGATTCACTTCCAGCAGAACTTTCACGTGCCCCACCTTCACGCAGTGAGCTGCACTTCTGACCTGTGTCATTAGCCCATTTCACTATTAGTCAATTGAACTCTCTGCGGTTGTTTACAATTTTTCCACTATATAACAAAGAGGTAGGATGTTTAATCAACCACAACTCAGAATATTTATAATACAAGTCTTTATCCATAAATCTCTTAATAGTTTGCAGTCACCATAGCATTTCCTGGACTTCCAAGGCTGACTTTATATGCCTTTGATGAGGACTTAAACAAGAATTCAGCTCCTCAGAAAGGTACATTAGAGGACCACATAGTCACACTTCTGAAGGTACTTGACAAGTCTATATAGCTACATACAAATTACAGTTTAAAGAGCTCTTTTCAGTTACCAACTGCCATTGCAATTGAAGATACTTAACTCTAAAAGTTAAATCTCTGACAAGACCTCGGGGGCAAAGTGAGGATAGTGCCATTTAGAGACAATTCTGATAATACCAAATTCTGTATATGAATTTAAAAATCAGGGCCATTTGCATGAGAACAGGGTCTATACCCTAGTAAACTCATTTTCTCCTGCTAGTTATTTTCCCCTTGCAGGGATCTTCTTCTCTTCAGGATTATCTGAAACGATGATAAATCGGGGTGAAAAACTGCAAAGCAAAAAGAGAAACAATTCCCACACTGTTTCACAGGAAATAAAAAAGAGAGGGAGAGAGAGAAAAAACCAGCACCACCACCAAAAGCAAGCACGCACACACACTGCACTGCACCACTCCATTATCTGTGCCTACACAAGAGCTTGGCTGTTTTGGTCAATTTGTTGCCTTTCAAACAGTAGGAATCTCTGATCTTAAAATCAGCATGCTAAAAAAAAAAAAAAAAATGAGTTTAGGGAATTTCCTGATCTCAACACTGGGCCAGTACATTGAGAATAATTTTTACTGTAAATTTTGTACTTTGAGGTGAAACTGGAAAATGACTTGGAATGAGAAGTTTTTAAGACGTGTGCGTGTGAGCCTGTGCACATGAAACATATCGTAATATGACTGTAGCAAGATCTAGTTAAAGTTGTGCAATGCAGGCTGTGGACAAAATTAGCCTCCCGCCCGACTGTGGAACTCAGAGCCAGCTCCTTCCTCCTGGTACGCCCCTCTGCCAAAATTCCATTAATCGCTTCCAGTAACATCCTATTTTTCACCTTGGAACACACTAACACAAGGTAAACTGTTTCGCCACAGTCCTGAAAGAGGCTTTAGAAACAATTTAGTCTACCTCGGTCCGGACTTGCTAAAGTTTCATTCCCCCTGTGATGTGATCCTGAGAGATTATTCATTATCATGGGCCTTTACCTTGGAGACACAGAAGGAATAACAAAGAGCAACAGAGACCCACTGTGTCTTTAGGGATGGTAACAGCCAAAAACAGTAGAAAATTTCACCAGTCGAGAGCATGTCAAATATCTGATTAAGCTGCAGGCCAGAAGTATACTTCAGTTCCGATGAAAAGTGTTTAAAATCAGTTTCAAAGTCATCTACACTGGTGACCCAGGGCTGCTGGAGCCTCTACCACCAAGCCCAAGGCTGAGATTGAATTTCCCCAGACAGTTCACTACTGCAGACAATAACAGTTGCCACATTCAAGTTTCATATGTTCTAACACCCTGTGATTTAGACTCAAGTTCCACTTGTGCAGCTGCCTGCCTTCGTGTGTAAATGGGAACAGACAGTAGAGTTGAGGTCCCCAGTGCAGGGAAAATAGATCCTTTTATGTCTTAAGAGACAAACTTGTCCCAGGGCCTCATGAGAACCAAGACTCCTGTATCATGTTAGCAGCCAAAACATCTCTGCTCAATATTCGGAAGGGAAGTTAGCTGCCTGTTGTGGGCTCTCCTCAGATCACCGACATCAGCTGAGGTCACTGCAAACAAAAGAGCATCAGAGAGAGAAAGCACCTCAAATCCTATCTCATCAAAGAAAAGGAGAAAAAGAACCACTTTCTGCATGTACCTGGACAAACCCTGGTGGCCAAGTCTCATTCCAAGTACAGGTGTATAAATTAATCATTTGTAAGTGGAAGATGTGTGAAAAAGATAGACTGAAGACTTATACAAAGTAGTAGCTCTAATAGAATGATTCAATATTACTTACAAGCCTGTTTTCACTTTTTAATTAAGTGTAGTATTAAGTGCTTTTGATATGCTAAAGTATCCACCTAGCACCCAGCCTGGCATATAGCAGTTACCCAATAAATGTTGGCGGATTGAACATTTTAGAACTATTGTATTATAAATCCTTCAACATAGTTGCATAAGACAGTTAAGTTCATTTTGGACTGGGATTATGTTTTGTTCACTTGAGCATATATAAACAGTATCCCAAATAATAAATGATTTAATAAATGTACAGAGAGAGAATAGGGCCTTCTGAAGACTTAAAGACTTGTATGCTACGTATCTTCTGCTAGTTTACGAAGCTAGGCCAAAAATGTGTTGGTGTTGCTCAACCTAAGTAATCAGAAATAATTTTCCACTGAATTCTGCTACAGGCCCCTGAGAAGAATATTGGGGAACGTCATTATTGTGCAGATATTCCTTTGAGCTAATTTTTAAACGTTATTTATATTTTCATCCCGTTCAAAATAATGAATGAGAATGAAACTAAGCATAATTTCTAAAGAGTTTATGACCATCCTGTACAAAAAAAAAAAAAGTAAAAATAAATGTGCTCATTCTCTTTTTCTGTTCCTCTTCTCTTCTACTCTCTGGTCAGATCGATGTCAATAAATTCCACATTCCATCTCAAACAACAGATGAATAGAAGATTAGCTTTTCAAGGAAACAGCTGTAAATAACTATAATCTAGTTAGGAGGATTCCTTTATGGCTGGAAAGGTTTTAACAACAGGAGTCCTAAGTTTCCCTGATCAAAAACTTTAATTCCCTCCTATAGGGAAACAACAGGACATCTTCTAAAGTTCAAAAACGAGGTCACATGTATAACATTTATATATACGAACTAGTAATAAAGAACCAGGATAAAGAATTTTAATCCTATAAAATTTAGGCAAGCAAAGATCCAAAGTTCTCATAACTAAATATTCCCTGAGGAAAAAGTAAGAAGCTGGCTTAATATGAATTAGCAGTCTTTGTCGTGAGTGACCCTCCCGCTTCCCCAAAATATAGCAGCCTAAGAGAAGGTCCAAATAAATTTGGCCATGTTTAAAACTAAAAATGAAGTAGGAATAATTTGTTTGGCCAAAAATTCTGGTTCAGACTGAAGTACCTAAATAAGGAAAGTATGAAAATACCAGTTTTTACTGGAACAGTAATAATTTGGCTATAAAAATATTAATTATAGACTACTATGTACCAGGCATTGGCAAGACAATGGGAATATGAGGGGTATAATTTCCTCACTCATGAAATGTGAACTTGCTTCTTCAGACATCTTTCCAATGAATAAGAGTTTTGCTGGAAATGCCTGTTGCTTGCTAAGAACAGAGATGACCCTCTGTAGGATTGGATCTGCCCCTCAAGTACCCGCTCCCTGAAGGCCAGCATGGGTCATGCTATGGCTGGAGAGCAAAGGCAGAGTGGACACAAGGGAGGAAAAGGATCTGGATAACAGGATGTCAGCACTGCCATGGAAAACCAGTCTGTATCTTAGAATATAGATATGAAAACTGCTATTTCCAATGAGTACTTTATTTGGAAGAAGACAGCTCTTATCCAATTAGAACGGAGTATGTCTTTCATTTGATAAATTGAGTATCTTCCTTCCTTTAACCACCAACTCTGGAAGGCACCCACAGCAAACCAGATATGATAGATGCAGGTCAAATACAGGCAGATTATCTGGTGACCTGTACACTTAACCTACACCTCAGAGCAGAGATGAGGGCCCTACTCCTAGCCACAGTTCCAGAAAAGAATACATCGTGGATCCAGGCAGCCTCAGTGTCCATGGGGAGCTGCACATCCCTAGAGAAGGACCACGTGCAAACACTCCCCGAGGTCCCAATTAGCTCCAGGGGAATAATAAGGAGGTCTAGGTTGCTCTGGGAATATCAGGATTTTCCCCACAGAACCAATCAGAACCCCCTTAGGAAGTCTACAAAACAGAACTCTGTTCTTAAGAGGCCAATAAATTGGGCAGTAAGCTAATAACACTGCTTGAGTTATCCTCTGAAGTAACCTTGAACTTCCAAGGTGACTGGAATTCAGTAGTCACCAGATTCACCTAAACCAATGGCCTCTAAATTACACCAAGGAGTTGGGCTCACCGAAGTTTAACTCCTTTTTTTGATGTCCCTATAGCAAAACAGGCTGCCCAGAATTCAGTCCTTTTAGGAACAGGAGCACAGCCAAGGCACAGTTCAGGTGCCTGGCTGCAGATTCTTCCCTGAGATTTATATATTTCTTAAATTTATTATTTCAGCATTAGTAACCTTTAAATGTGATAACTGAACATTTTTATTTCAAATATTATTTGAGCCTTTCATCACCTTATGAATATTGTCAGTCTCTCTTAGTATAAAACTCAACCATTAAGAAATTTAATGGGCGCAATTAATGTCTGATTTGTTTTCCTTCCCAATTGACAGCATTTACTAATAGTTATTGCCAATGAGCAACTTGCTATCCATTTTCATAGTTCCTCTTGCTGTGGTATCTTGTGTGAATTTCCTAGTATATAGTAAGTACTCAGCAAATCTTTGTGAAATAAATGAACGAACTGAGCTGTTGCTAGAATACTATGAGGCTCCACATGAAGAATATAAGAAGGGGTCTGACACGTTACAGGCACTCAATTATCCTGAGGCAAGAGTAGAAGTGGTGGTAAGAGTAGTCATCATAGTAGTACGTCTTCTGGTTATTCTACTGTAGGAAAAAAAGGCCCATCGGATGGAGAGTATTCCCTGGTCAGGGGGAAAAGTCATCCTCCAATGGATGTGGAAGAAAACAGGATAAGATTTGAACAGTTTCATGCAATATCCATGGCAACAGGCAGTGGGTTCCATTTTTTCCTGCTTCTCCTTTATAATAAGTACTGAATGGAAATTCTAAGTTAACTTCTGTAAAATATGAAAGCCAAGGACCGTCTAACTGGCACCCAAGCCGCTGGTTCATTCCTGTTGTACCACACAGATGGCAAAAAGGGGTACCTCAGTTTCTTGTCATTTCTCGTAACAGCAACAGCCAGTTCAAGGCAAGGAGGAAAGCAGGTGTGCGATCTGGACGGATAAATGATTCCAAAAGAGAGAATGGTAATTCAGTCACCAAGTTAGGGTTCTGATAAATTCTAAATAACATTAGGCTATATGTATAAATAGGAAAATTTGTGAAGAGCATCCTTTTGTACCTGAAAATTGCAAATAAAGAAATAGAATTTTCATAATGAACTTGGGATGAATCAAACAATGGGATACCAGATCAGGTACTATATCCGCTATCGAAGACAGGTGAAGTAACTACAAAAAAAGGTGTGTGGGGGGGAGATTTTATTGAGATAGTGAATCCTTTAAAATTAAATCAGTCCTCAAATATGGAAAAGAAGGAAGCTGAGACATATTTTGAGACAGTTTCTGCCATAGCAGAAATTAGCCCTAAATGTTTCAGAACTGTTGTTAGAAGTTACATAAGAACATCTGGATGGTGATAAATCAGTGGAAGATATTATATGGTATAAAATGAAATTACACTTTGGGGACAGTTTAGTTCACTGGTATGTTTAATGCTTTGAATAGCATGATAAGTAAAACTGCTGAAATGAAGACTACTATGTAAAGCAGATCACTCACAGAGAAAAATCAAACTGACATGAAAATCCCCATTAAACTAATGCTGGAGTGAGTGCCATTTTTAAAATGTGACTTCTCATACCACTGGACTGAAAAGTATTATGTTTACAATATTTTACTTTGTTTCTGAATTCTCTGGTTGACTCATGGGATTGCTCAAATTCAGGTATTTTTGTTTTATTCAATCATGCTCAATTAAGAATCAAGCCTGCCTAAATAAAACTCACTACATAAAGATCTGCAATTATGAAAATAATTGCTCACAGTAATGGTTTTTAAAAGGCAATTCATACCTAGAAATCAGGAAAAATAAACTAGCCTTTCCTATAAAGAACGAAACAAAAGCTGGTAAACAAATACAACAACCAAAATAGCAGACTTCATAAATCCATCTTTAGAAAGAACAGCTAAAAGCATGAGATTGAGGAAGGACTTAGAACCATGAACAGAATGTAAAGATGTGGACACACTGCTCTACCCATGCATCTAGACTCAAGAGAATGTACCTTGTGCTACTGTATTTTAGGCATCCCTGGAGTGTTTTCACTTGATGACTATTTCTACTACCCCCTCCCCAAAATAATTATTATCCATTCACGTATACATTGTAAATGCAGGGAGTGGTTTAAACGTGGTTTTCAATTTTATGATACAAGTCAATGGGAAATATTAGGCCATTCCTCCCACGGCCTAATATTTATAGAAACGCACCGATCTTAAAGGAACAATCTATAAAGCAAAGCCTCTCAGTTCAGAAGGGAAACCGAGAACGCGCCCTCAAAAATTAGTTATTTTAAGGGAAGAATTTAGGTTAAAAATGAGACACAATTTGGTCTTCAGAAGTTTTTAGCTTTTAAGCATATCAATGAATTACCAAAGAATACTGCAGAGTCTCTATTTTTGGAGTTAACAAATGCCTTTCAGATATGTCTAGGTGTAATCTTACGTGGACATAGAGGGATCAACCAGATTCTTTCTTACAGAACCTCCCCAGACCTGTATGTCAATGTAGACTAAATGGATACACCAAGTCTCTTAGAGATCGCATTTATTTTCACCTGTATCTTAGCAAAGTGTAGAGGGCAGGGGAAAATAAGGGGACATTGGGTTGGTTTTCTAAATAAAATCCTAATAGCAGCCAAGAGCCGCTTAAATGATTAACATGTATGAAACAGAAAAATGCTTGATAACAGGCTTAACCAAACCAGGCACTTCTCTGCCTGTCCTCACCTCCTCCTTCTTTTGATGGAAAATTAGGGGAGTAGTAAAAGTGGAAGCCTCTTGGCCTCCAAAGAAACCTGAAAGTTATTTCAGGATTCTCAGAAGACTTCTTGACCTACTTGTATGCTGGGGGGGAAAAAGGAGGGGCAGGAAAAGTGGCAGAAATAATATGTAAGGTTTTTAGAGGTACTAAAATCAGGCATTTACACTTGCAACTGTATGTAAGTGATTATGCTCTATACCACTAAGACAGTGTCATCACTTTTCTGTCTTTGTCGCCTACAACTTTAAGATACAATGACTGTTCCTCTCTTCTGGGGCTGCCACTCTCTAACAAACAGGAAAACAATCCAGCCAGCAGGAGATGCTAAGAGAAGGCACGTGGACCCTAAACTAACAACCGCAGGCCCTATGATGCTAGGCATCAGGCTGCAAACCAACATGAACAAGAGAAAGTGATGGAAGCCAGACAAATTGGGAGGGCCACACGGCTCACCACATGCAAGGATGAAGCTAAAACCTTGCAATGACCTTCCTTGGCTCATGCAATAACTCCTTGAAAAATATGGGTTGGCAAGAAATTAGACAAACCAAACCCCTGTCTGGGAAGACTATTCAAATTCTACTTGCTGCTTATGTGGTCGGAATTAGTCTTTAAAACAACCAGATTTTATTTTTATTAAAAACCTACAAAACAACAACAGCGGCAGCCACTAGGCCTTTTGGCATGTCGCTGCACAGTTAGAATACAAAACTGGGATCCCATTCTGGTCAGCCCCAACTATATCCTCATGTCCTGGAAGAGGATCTTCTCATGATTTTTCTTTTCTTCAAGTGATGTTCGTCGCCTATTTATCCCGGTCTCTCTGCACTGACACTAATCTGCCTTGAAATTGGCTGATTCCGCTCAAACCATGTTTACAGGGAAGCAAGTTTCATCAGGCCGTCCTTGTTCATAGACCAGTTTATGCTCTATAGCCAAGAGATTATTAAAAACTATATATTACGTGCATACACTTTAAAATGACTCAACTTGGGGAAGGTAACTATCGTATCTGCATTTCATTGCTTGTGTTGTAGAAAGGGGCAAGGTAGCATTACAATCTTGAATGAAAATTGTTTCCTAAATATATTATCCTCCGTGAGAAACATTTAGCAACTGTTAGTGCCCAGGAGACAAAGACTAAGAGGAAAAAATAATGTGCTCAATAGAATGTAGAGAGGGATGGGAAGAGAGAGGAAAAAGCCTCATTTAAATGATCAAGCTGAGCATTAACCACAAGGAGAGAAAAACAAATGTTCTCTGTTTTCCACAAACATCAATTACGTCTAGTAATTTAGCTGATTTCTCTCACCGAACAGGTGCTCTGGCTGCAGTGCAAAGTGCAGAGCGTGCACACCACCCCGGCTCCTATGAAAGGTACCAAAGGTCCTCAACTTGCTCTAAAAAAGATTTCCAACATTCCAACATTGTTGACGGTTTTCCCTGAGCCCCCCACCAGGTATGTGGCATAGTGGGAGTGAAACCTAGTCTAGGGACAGCCGAAAGACTGGCCACTTCAAGAGGCTGCAAATTTGGGGCAAACAGAACAAACTCAAAGAGAAATTATGCAAATGGTCATGGATTTAGGCATGTTAAGCCAACTGAATTATGCTTGACAAGGAGGAGCAGGACGAATGAATTAAGTCTACAGAGAGCCAAAAACTAAATATAAGTAACAGATTTAACTTTCTCATACACTAAGCCCCAAACTGCTTAAAGAACCAGAATCAGTCCTTTGAGTTTAATTCCCAGATCCCCTTTTACACAGATTGCAAAATGCAAAGTGACTGGAATACCTAAAACAAAGAGGAGGGAAAAGATATAATCAAGGGCTCTGCTAATATCCAACTGAGTTAAGCAGGCTCCAAAAAATGAAAACTAATTATAAACATAGACACACACACACACACACCCTAGTGAAGAGAATGAATACTCTTTTCCATAGTAAATATTTAAAAACTGTGGAATGAAGTTGAACTGTATGAGGTTTCCTCCGCAAAGAGGTACATCTCCCAAATGGGACTTGAAATGAAAAGGAGGCAGTTTGCCTCTATCTTTGTTATTTAATCACCATTGTTTTGGGGGGTTTTTTGTTTGTTTTTGAAGTCCAGAAGAGATCATGTTTTAACACTTTTTGTTTACTTTCTCCCTTGGTTACTGATGTTGATCCCCAAAGAGAGGGGTTTCTGTGGAAGCAATCATCTTAGGTACTAAAGCATCTGTTTGCTTGAGCTTTACCCCTTGCTAGGTCAACTTAAATGACTTGGGTGGGCTCTCTCTTTGCTTACAGTTCCAGTTTCCTAAATTTCTCCCTCTATAAACCCTGCAAGGAAAAGAATTCCCTCATGCTCCTGCCTTCTCTTGACAATGGATTGCTATATTATTACCTTGTCTTCTGTAAATACACGACCGACAGTATTTACATAGGACTGGGGAACACAGCTACTCATATTCCACGCCCTGGCTCCTGTGTGCCTCTGCACACACCAGGTTACACACCTCAGCTTGACAGTCTGTTCCAATGGGGGAAGAGGTAGCCTCAGAGGAGGTGGCCCAGAAGCGCATTAATGAGTGTTAACTTTGGCTCTCACTGGAGACAGTCATCTTGGATAGACAAGCCAGGCGTCTTTACCTTGGTTTCCTCACCTGTACAACAAGAATGCCTTCTACCAAAGGAGTTAAAAGGATAAATGTAAATGACTAAGGAAGGCGGTCAAGACTTTCATAAAAATGCTTAAGAAACATAACTCATCTCCTCTCTTACAATGGTAGTTCCTTCCTATATTCTAACCTCTACCCTCCAAATCACAACCCTAGGAAGAATGACATTCTTGAAATACTTCCAAATGAGTTCCATCCAGAGGGAGTAGAATTATAGCTCTGTGTCAAATGTCAGTGATCTAGGCACCGGCATGATTTTATCTTAAAAGTAAATGCCATGCACACATAAGGCAAGAATCTCACATGTTCCAGGGCCATAAGGCTGGACCAAGCTCACTGTAACCACAACTGCTTTCAGAAATTGTATTGAGAACTAATGTGACCAGAACTCATTTAGACAGTCATATGGATAGTTTATGTGCCCATATTTATGAGCATTTTCCACACCCATAATCATAGACGCCTGTAACCAGTTTGGTTCTTAAGGTAAAAATTTTAACAGTTGTGTGGGTCAAGAGGGGAGTATATGTGTGAAATGAATCTATTATTGTACATATTTTATTACCATCTGTTGTTTCAATGATTCTTAATTACTTAACATGCAGTTCTCTGTGCTGAGAATATATTTAAAAGGAAGCTACCCTGTTCAAGTAGTTTCCATGTATTTGGGGCTGGGTAGGGAGTAGGGAACAGAGTGACAAAACATCAGAGGTCACAAAAATTCTCAGCCTACTTACAAGCTTTACTTGGCTAGCACAGATTTTTTTTTTTTTCAATAAGACTTAAAAGTCAGCGTCAAATTGACCTAAAAATCTAGATTATTAGTTTGTTATAAAAATATGTTAACATCTGGCAACACTGTTCATATTACTCTTCATGCTCAGCCACAGAGCTGAACAGCAGCTGCCCTGTGAGGTAGGGCCTACGCTCTCCAGATGACCGCAGTCTCACTTCTGTCTGCAACACCCTATCTGCCTCACTTATTTGTGTTACCCTCTTGGCCTTTATTGGCAATTGAGTTTGAGACACCTGGTATAGCTCAAGGAGCTTAAACACCTGGAAGATGCTTAGTAAAGATCTATTGAATGAGTCAATGAAGGATCAAACTTTAAAAACATCAGAGTAGGGGCTTCCCTGGTGGCGCAGTGGTTGAGAATCTGCCTGCCAATGCAGGGGACACGGGTTCGAGCCCTGGTCTGGGAAGATCCCACGTGCCGCGGAGCAGCTAGGCCCGTGAGCCACAATTACTGAGCTTGCACGTCTGGAGAGAGGCCGCAGTAGTGAGAGGCCCGCGCACCGCGATAAAGAGTGGCCCCCACTTGCCGCAACTAGAGAAAGCCCTCGCACAGAAACGAAGACCCAACACAGCCATAAATAAATAAATAAATTTTAAAAAACCCACAAAAACATCAGAGTAGATAGACTAGAATATATATTGGGTTTGTCTATTTCTCAAAGCAGTTATTTTTACTACTGTTAATGTTATAGACATTAAAGCGTATTTTCAAATGGGTTTCCAAAATTTAAAAATAGTTTGTGTAGAGGAACCTTCAATTTTACCAACATTCAACCTCCACTAAATCACAGTACACATTCAATACACAAATCTGACCAAGAAGCCAATCAAGGAATGTAAACCCAGCCCTAGTTCTTGAGCAAAGCTAAGCCTATTACTGCATGGTTATTTGTAACATGGACAGGTTTTAAATATTCTACGAATCCTCTCATTTTTTTAAATCTGAAAATCTGACCGCACCCAAAAACCTGCTGCTTTAAAAATTATTTAAAATGGACCTTGAGTTGAGGAAATGAGGCAAACCCAACGATATGACTTCTTTTAGATGGTTTTAAACTCCATGGAGGTTAGGGGACCCCACACAGAACACTCCTACCAAAAAGCTGCAGAGACAGGCTCCGCAGAACAGGACCCCTCTAGAAGGACCCCAGAGCTGAGATATGGCGTTTTCAACATGGATGAATCAGCATAGGTGGGCAGTACGTGCTGGGGAGCTGGACACAGCTAGGGAGGTGAAGTGAAATCTCTGGCTGTGACTAAACCATCACGCTTTCTAATTTCTCCACCAAAATGACAAAACAGGGAGCCCTCTGCTATTTTTTTTCTGTGAATGAGTTCAGCCTGCAAGCCATAGTGGAGACAGGAAAAAACCCAAGCTTCTTTGACTCATTTTTCAGCCACAAGAAAGCATCAATGAAGCAAAATCTGTCAAGTTTAACGTTTCACAAAAGCAGCAGTGAAAAATATGAAAAGGGATGTGAGAAACTGACCTCCAGAAGAAGTTGTAGCATGTCATCTCTGTTCACGCTCCTTATTAGCAGTTTCTGTGTAATTCCTTGCTGTCTAAGGATGTACATTAGCACCTGTTTTGAAACAGCTCTGAGAGCGGTGGAGTGAGCCCAGGATTGGGGAAGATACTCATCAGATATAACTACTCGGCCCTTATGTGCACTCTCCGCTCTCAGTCATCCATCTGCGACTGTCAAGCAAGGCCAGACTGTCCCAGGAGGCAGCACCTCTTCCCAGCAGAGAACCGGACTTCGGGGTTGAGCCATTCGATGGCTGTGCACCAGGAGAACAAATCTGTTCTCTTTGGAAGGAGAGATTTCTGGCCAATCTGCTTGATTACTCTAACGGGTTGAGAAGGCTGAGACTTCAGTGGAGAAACTGCTCTGCTTCTGACTTAAAACCCAACCTTCTCTGCAGTCCCTAAGGCATGCCCAGTTTAGTCAGAGATTTTTAAACCTTTACAGAGCAGGTTCTCCTGTGCTGGCTGCACATTAGAATCACCTGGAGGGCTATTAAAACCACCGCCACTTAGACCTCATCTGACTCCAATCAAATCAGACTCTACAAGGGTGCGGTCCAAGCACTCCCTGCCCTCCCCCCAAGGTGATTCTTAAACGTGCATCCAGTGTTGAGAACCACAGGTCTAGGAGATGCAAAGTGAAAAAAGAAACAAAACCAGAAAGGAAATGCTAACTCAAAAGAAAAAGGTAGAGTAAAAGATGGGATGGTTCTGTAAAAGGACCACCCCCCCCTCCTCACCAAATACTTACAAACTTACCCTAGGTCTCCCAGGACAACTCAGAGCTAATTCCTCTCCTGACCCAGCTATCACCCTCTTTCCACCTGAAAATCCTTCAGTTATTTATAATCCAGGTTTTTTGGTTTTTTTTTTTTTAATAAAGCTACTAAACTAGAATTACATTCTGCCTACTGGAGAATCCTTGCTTCTAAAAAAAAAAGAAAAAGAAAAGAAAAAGGTTATTTGATTATGTGATTAGTAAAAGGGATAAGACAAAACAAGGTATGTGCTTGTCCTCTCATTGCTTGTCATTACTGGCCCTTTGAACAATTAAACGAATGGAAAAAGGGCATCTTGTTTCAAATAATACTGTAAGCTTGTATATATTTGCCTTGTTGATACAACCTGCTTCATCTGTACTGAAAATGGCAACATTTGTGATAGTGTTGAAGGCCTTTTATCAAAGACCAATTTGGAAGGTAAGGTGGATTGTTAAAGATTATGTATACTGACACATTTTTAATTACCTTCTAAATAATGTGATTGGATGAGTCAGCAAAGCTACTCCAGGCTTATAATGAGGGGTAACAAGAACGGCTATCTGGTGGTGATCCTGAGAGGCACTGGGCCAAGAAAAGGAAGGGAAGCGGGAAGGCAGGCGGGGGCAGGAGGAGGAGGGGAGAGGAAAAAATGAGCTCTGTCATTGCAGGGTGTGACAGTAAGGGGTTTGGATAACTGTGCCAGCTGCCGTAATCACCACCATCCACAAGCCAAACCCTTACACATAAGCTCAGAGATTCAACTTTTTTCAAAAGTTAATTTTTAAAAGCAAAACCCAAGTTAATAAAATGTTCCAGTAATCCCCTATCATCAAATTTTACTCTATTTGCGGTATGGAACTTCATTTATTCATATTTTTAGCTACCAAGTCACGGCCTGCTTTCTTCCAACCGTCTTCTCATCCTTCCCCCTCACAAAGTGTCCCACAGACATGCCCTGTTGGAGGCCTCAGCGAGCGGGACACCCCTGTGCTCTGCTGCAGATGCTGAGGCGCCCTGCTTGAAATGAGCAGAACACAAAAGAATGGAACACGCATCATTATTCCCACATACAGATGGCATTGCTCATTTTCGTGACCTGGATACCAAAGGAGACTTTGGGCCAGAATGGCGGCTGGGTGGGTGCGCCCCTTCTTTTATTACTGTATCTCATATCAGAGAGTTTAATTTGTGTGATTTGTGGTGGATGGCTGGATGACAACACGAAATGAAAGGGAATCAAAGAAAACATGGAAGAAGAAGGAAGTGGAGTTACTGGTTCCCCCTTTAGTAGCCAAAAAAGTACAATATAAAAACCAAGATTGAACCTTTGGTTTAAAATTTTTTTTGACTTTGATTACACAGTTGGGTTGGCTTGTGAATATGGTAATAAGTTTAACCTTTAGAGTGGACGGCCGGATGAACAGATGGACCCTCATTAATTGTGAAAAATTATTAATCTGTCTTCCTGAGAGGAAGGAAAGTCGGTCATACTTTACAAAGGAATTTGTCTGTACAATGTAATAAAGGCAAGACTCACTATACAACTGGGGGCTCGTTATGAAATGGATATGTTTGATCAAAGTCTGTACCAAACCCTAATAATTAAAATCACCTCACCCTAACATAACAAGCTTGAATATACCATTAACACGAAGCTCAGTTGTTGTGTATTGCCATGTACCCTTTTAAATCCATTATTCAATAAATATCCTTTACAGAAAAAGGAGCAGTAACTCCTTCTGGGGAAACTGAGCAGGGAAAATAAAATTAATTTACTATGAACTCCACTTTCTCAAAAATTATAAAACTTATTTAGAGAAGGATTCACTTCTGACTAGCCCCCCTGCAATGCCACAAGTCACACCATTCCCCTCAGCGTGGACATTACAGCAACAGGATCAAAAGCAAAAGATTCCGGATCAGACAGACCGAGATTTCATGCCCAGCTTTGCCATTGCTAGCTGCGTATGAATCACGTGCAAGATAATTAAGCCTTTCAATCCTCAATTCCCTAATCTCTAAAATGGGGTTATAATATACTCCATGAATGTTACCTATGAGAGAAATTGATACATGAACCTTAAAAAGTAAAAGTGGGGGGGGGGGGAAAGGCACTTATATTTCCAGGTGGTAATAAGCAAAAAGACTTATATTGCTAGCAGGTGATAATCACAAGACTCCAAATATTTATTTTTCTTAAGTTGTCTAGAAAAAATATTTCTTGCTTTCTACTTCTGCTTGTCAAATCAAGACTGAGAAATAAAACTCAAGTATAAGAAGTAAAGCTACAATTTTACTTAAAACTATTTTGTTAGAAGAAAACATAATTTTCTTAGTAGAAAGTGATAACAGATGTCTTTCCCTTTTTATTAATTTATCAATAATAATTTTGATCATTCGGAACAGAGCCCAAATTTATCTTTGGACTCAAAATGTTTGAAAAGTTATTCAACTTGTAAAACTGAAATGTCTCTGTCTCCTGGCAATAGGATATATGGAATTAGCAGATTATGACCACGCTCCTCCATCCTCCCCTATCCAAAGCACACAAAGGAATATACTGAGGACTCTTATTTTTGTCACCACTGAGGTTTTATATTCTGAGAAAACCAGCACAAAGTGAAGGTCCTAAAGTGAAATCTCCCTGCCACTTCACTAAGACAAATCAATCAAAAATTGGATCAGTGAGATCAAGACCCCAAGACTCAAAATCTAGCTCTTGTCACTTACTAACTCAATGGCTGTGAGTAAGTCATTTAACTTCTCTGAGCTTATTTTGTCACCTGTAAACTAAGATTAACAATACTTCTTTTAGGACTGATGCAATGATTAAATGCAGTTAAACAGCCAGCCACATAAAAACTATTTTAGAAAATAGCTCATTATTATAAAATTTGACTTAAAATATTTTTTTAAACACCCACCAAAAATTTTTAATAAGGGGAATGAGTGCTACTATTTTAATCCTTTTAAAGCCTAAAATTAACTATCAAAATGAAATTATATCCTATATAATATATATACACACACATAGCACAAGGTATATACATGAGTAGACAAAGGCAAATAGCATATATATACAGCCTTGTCTTGGTCAAATTTGGTTTCTATCAGACAACCTAACAAATTCCAACGTAAGCTTGTACTCAGCCAACATTACTTGGAAATGGATTCATCTTCCACAAAATTATTTCCTTCCACTGGCACTGACCCATCACCACAAACATCATCTAGTTTTTTCAGAACACTGAATTAGTAGCTGGATGCAAGAGCTGAAGAACATCTTGAAACACAGCCATATTGTATCACACAGAATATAGCTTGGAAAAATATTACTTTTCACAAACAAAAAACTTGGCTAGAGAAAAGGGGAAGAGAAGATTAAAACAAAATATCTCCAAGTAAAAAGTGTAGAAAAGGAATTGAAACAAAAACACTGAGAATTAAGTGTACTCAAGCCTTGTGCATTGTTGCTGCTTCCAATAGATGCATTTTAAATATAACAAGATGAATTTCAACAGACCATGAACCAGAGATTTTCAACATGATAAAGGGGAAGCGATATGTATTCAATTTTTACAAGTACTGAGTGAGCAGAAAACTGAAAATTCTTCAGCTGCTGATAATGTGCTGATAGAAGTGCATCCCCCAACAGAATTCCTAATGAACTGCCAGAAAAATAGAGAAGTATTCAACAAACTAGAGAGAACAAATGACTACAGAACACTAACATAGATCTCTAACAACCTCTAGAGTCATTTTCCTATTTTTGAATGAGAAAATCATTAAAGACCATTCCAACAGTTTATTTAACCATTTACAATAACCTTAAGAGTCTTCAAAGACAAGAGAAACTCATAAAGCAATATACGTAGGAGATAATGTAAAACATCTAGCATTTCCACTATTCAATGAGAGCCTCACACAGGTCAAGCCCCATGCTGGGTACTTCACGTGCCTCACCACTATCCATCTCTCAGTGACATAGAGGGGAGACACAGTGCTATTACTTACTTTTCACAGATGAGATTCCTCTGTAAATTACTTAGCTCAGAGAAGTTGAGCAATTTTCCTTACCTGAGCCTTGCCCTGGGCTCTGCATTATTTTTAACATCTTATCCATAGTGACTGGCTCTGACACCAAACTGAGTGGGATAGTAAATACTCCAAAAGGACAGATGGCAAGCAATAAACTGAATTTATCCATGAATAGAAGAAATTAAATTCTGGGAAGATTAGTTATGCTTAAATATGGAAATAGCAAGATTCATAATGGACCACAGACTCTTTGTATAATGGGAAATACAAGAAAAAAAAACTGGAGAATAAAACAGAATTATTCACTTGAAAGGTTTACAGTATTTCCTTTGGGAGGCTACGTATTATAAATGTACCCACAAAGCAACTTCGGAACCCATAAATACCTAGAGATCAACATATAAAAGGTCTATGAAAGTCAGAAATCAGAATCAGAATTATGAACCCTGCCTGACCAGTGTACTATGACACTAATTTGTTGCTCATCCAGTTACACTTAAATTCTCAATTCTTAAACTGCAATATAACATTTTTCATTCTTTTTCTCTAAAGTAGCCAATAATCTAATTAAAATTTTAATACTTCATTGCATGGCAAAATACCACAAGGTTTAATTCTTTAACTTAACTGAATATGGAATACTTCTTCTGAATTATAGTCACTGTCTTTTAGCTCAATTCACTGAGTTAAAGATGCCCGAAGAAATGGGACTCAAATGAAACACCAGAATTCTGGACTGGGGGCATCCTAAAGTTCAAGACATTGTTTCCCTACTCAGGAATATTGTGGATCTATTAAAGCAGATAAAAACATCACGCGTAACTCATTTTTACAGTAGCTTATGAGGTCTACAGGAAATGGACAAGGAAACAGGACAAAGATCAGTAGACACATATTGGAAATGAAGTGTGCACAAGGTTATACATTACAGCATTATTTACATAGAAAAATACTGCAAACAACCCAAGGGTCCATCACTAGGGACCACCTAAATAAACTACATCCACACAATAAAATGGTATGAAGTTGTAAAGAATAATGAGGAAGCTTTCTTTGTACTGAAATGGAATTTCCATATTTAAATCTCCAATTTAAAAAGAAAGGTACAGAACAGAGTATATAATAAGCTCTGAGTATAGTATGCTTTGAGTAAGAAAGTAGGGATTATACAAAATATATCTGGATGTGCTTGTATTTGTACAAAAATGGAACACTCAAAACTGTAATAAAAGAGGTTCTCTCTATAGGGGATAGTGGGGACCAGGGGGATGGAGACAAGGATGGAAGGCAAACTTAATATATATATACCTTTTAATATCGTGTTGACTTTTTAACCTCCTGAATGCATTAACTATTAAAATGTAAAATCAAAGTTTTACTGACAACGGAAACGGATAGAAAATTTTTGATAATATATAGTAATTATAAATATCACTGCAGTCTAGAAGGACTTATCATCAAATATTTAATGAAAAGTAGCTACCTATAGAGCATGTGACAAAACTTTGGAGATTTGGTGAGGAAAGAAGAGTAACTGCCAATGTATGTTTCCAGGAAAATCTTACTATAGGCAGTTCACTCTAAAGACTCCAGAGAGAGCTCTCATTTTCAAAACGCATCTCCTAGGCTGTGCCTTGCAGAAACTCAATGGCAGCTGCCTCTAGGAACACACATGGAAAAACCTGAGTGTCTGTTGGAGTCCAAAGCAGCAGCTTCCCTTCAGGACTCTCCCCAGTCTCCTGAATACATTCCAAACTTGTAAAAAGAAATATGAAGTGGAAAGACTCAAGAAATGATAATTACGACAAAACCCAGAACGACAGAAGAGCCTGGATGCTGGCGTTCCTCGTGATGTCATCTGGACAATGAGTTTGAGTGAACAGTGTCTGTCAGGGTTCATCGTAGGCTACTTCCCAGAAGAAGTGAATTTGCACCAAGGTTTAAAGGTGACAAAAGGGAACTGAAGGCCAAGTTGACAAGAGATGAACTGCCGTAGATTTCACAGGGCTGTGTGAATAGACAGAAGAGTGGCACAGAGATGAAATGTGGGCAACTGTAATGGCGTGCATTTAAGGGAAATGAACATAAATTACATTTGGAGGGTGATCAATGGGCTACAGGATGTTAGTTAGAACCCAGGAAGAGGAACTGTTGGCTACTGACGACGATTCACGGAAGATTACAAGCTAATACACTGCTGTAGCCCAAACGCCAACAATAAGCTGAAGGTAATCAGCTAAGTTATTAAAAGTGTTCCCCTCTTAATGCACAAACCAAAAGTATGTTTACCCTTGGTATTCCATCTTAAATTTGGACGCTACCACCCAAAGAGCTGAAAATAGTCCAGAGGAGAGAAATTACAGTGATCAAGATAGGGAGAGTCCCCAAAGACCTATAAAGTTTAGAATCCCTCTGTCTACAAGAGTGAAAGCTGAGAAAAGTGATGATCCAGTTCTTATTACCCTCAAACCTGGTAAATATGAGAAACTAAAGCAAGCAGTCTTTATGAAGTATGTGGCAAACTTAGAGAACTCATTACCCCTAGGGGCGGTTCACGCTGAATCTAAAAGTGACTTCTAAAGAGGTTTAGATTATTTCATGGGAAATACATTCACACTACATTATTATTAGAAACAAGCACCATTTGTAGTATATTCCAAGGGAGGGAAACTTTGTCTATAGTCTTTCGGCCCTGTTGGCAAGCAAAGAACTCACAATGCAGTCCCACCTCTCTCTCAGCTCTTAGGTCCACTGGCAGGACCAACGGAGGGGAAATCTCAAAGGAAAACAAGGCAAACCTCAAAGTATAACGTTAGAGATGCACCAGGTAACTCACTACCAGTGTCCGCTCACCACTGCACTGGGCTACACCATCTTCTCAGGACTGCAGGAATAAATGCCATTCTGAAAAATCAACCTGAATGAATCAAGTGTACAAAAGTAAATGAGGTTAGGAAATCTGTACAATTCAATCTCAAGAAGACTGCAAAATAACAGGAAAAACTTCTCAGTTGATTTAGAGGATAAGGCAATGATCCTTTTCTTAAAGAAGAGTTCACACCATTTAAACAGAAAGGATTCCCTGACACTGACATTAAAAACATTTCCTGGGGTTTCCCTGGTGGCGCAGTGGTTGAGAATCTGCCTGCCAATGCAGGGGACATGGGTTCGAGCCCTGGTCTGGGAGGATCCCACATGCCACGGAGCAACTAGGCCCGTGAGCCACAACTACTGAGCCTGCGCGTCTGGAGCCTGTGCTCCGCAACAAGATAGGCCGCGATAGTGAGAGGCCCGCGCACCGCGATGAAGAGTGGCCCCCACTTGCCGCAACCAGAGAAAGCCCTCGCACAGAAACGAAGACCCAACACAGCCATAAATAAATATAAAAAATTAATTAATTAATTAATTAAAAAAATACTGAATGTTTCCTTTGCTTTAAAAAAACAAAACAAAACAAAAAACATCTCCTAAGGGTGAGAGCATGAGCTGAGCACTTACTAGTCACTAGACACTGTGCCAGGTGCTCTAAGTTCTTTAACCCACGTTTTCTCCTTTTACTTTTAATACCTTTACAGAAACAAAAAGGAAAAAAGAGCTAGATTAATTTGTGGGGGTAACCTGGAGCCCTGAGAACGTGACCGCATGCTGATGACTCATTGAAACGATAAACTCTGCATGCCAAAAGACTCATTAAACGCATTAGTTGTATTCTCAAAAACCTATGTTTTAGGGTAGAGTAATTCACAGCTTTCCAGGAACTAATTATTTTTCCCTTTCTAACCTTAATGCATTTTTAAAAATTTTTCTTAATTTACTGAATACTTACAATGAGCATTACGTTGAATTTAACACTTAGGTTAATCTTGGGAAAGAGATGGGAGCTCACAAGAAGCCAGGAAGGAATGGGAATTTATGATCACTCAGGAAATATATGCATTATTAATGGAATTCAAAGCAGAGACATGATCAGTATGAGTAGCCCTTTCGCAGTCTCCGTTTAACGCAGGAGTTTAAATTTGGAAAATCGACATACTTCCCTTGACTATCGAAAATCCAGCCTCTTATAAAATGTTTGTAATTCCAAATATTGTTGAGGAGTTAAGGGGGCACGGTTTGGGGCTTCATTACTTCTAATCAGGCCTGTTAACGTACGTGGATGTATAGTCCTAACAAATAACCATTCCAAGGAGGAAAACAGGCAAAGAGACCATGGAGCAAAGACAGAAATCAAGCCTGTTAACTGCCTTTGGAAGGGAAAGTGGAATTGCTTCTTGTTTTGGGGTCACAATTTAGTCAGGAAACCCAGAACATCAGGAACAAAACAAAGGCGCATTCAAGCGAAATTAACACGGCAACTACAAAGTCCATGTACTTCACGCAACAGGAAGGTGGTTAGACCCCTCGGCCCCATCACACACCCCACAGGTTGGGGACAGGACTAACAACCTTACTTAATTACAAGGTAATTCTTATCTGGATTCAACCCGAAATCCTCCAACTGGTCCTAGGTTATAAACGGAGAAAGAAAAGAAAAACCAATTTGGGATTCTGGAAGTCAGAGCAAGTTCTCAGTGGTTTAAAAGTGGCAGAGGAGAATAGAAACTATGAAAAGGGAGCAAAAAGAAAAGAAAAAAAAAAAAAGTAATTAGAGGAGCACAGTGACCAGAGGCTGTGGGCTTTGGGATAAAAAGTCCTAGACATTGGCAAGAGACAGGAGAACCAGCCATCTGGGAAATATCATAAAAAGTCAGGCTAAACCTACAGACCTCAAAGGCTCCCGAGTGCATTCCAGTATTACCAAAGAGTTCAATAACTGGTGTTCTTAATGAGGGCCCTGGTTCATTGAAAAAACTCACCATACTCTACCGGACCACGTCTGGTAATGACTGTGACATTTTAGAACCATTTGCAATGAGAGCAGTTATAACTGTTTCATTGTTTAAAGGATTAAGCAGATTTAGGCAGAACTCCTCCTTCCTGAACACTCTGGATAAATTAGTTACTATGAAGAAGGTTGTAGTTCAAGGTGTATCAAAGAGTCATTCTTCCTTTTAGTGGAACGGCCCACCTGACTCAGCCCCATTCCATTTTTAGCTTAGAAAGGAAAGAATACACAGAGTTAATTATGGTTCTTCAAGAAAATATCATGGCAATTTTCATCCCTTACCTTCACATAAATTTACAGGCTTTTCTAAGTGACAGGATAAATCACTGTCTCTGTTACGTGAGGACTTCTACTCAACAGAGATTAATAGGCCATATCTCAGGAGAACAGCGCTCCCATCCTGAATGATACACACGAACCAAGGGAAAGGTGCCATTTCAGTCATTTACTTCCACAAAATGCAACTTAGTCACTTCAATTACTGCTGTGACTCACCTACTAATTACTGGCCGCAACAACATCAAAAACATTCAATCACCAAATTTGTCATCAGTGTTTTTGTACATGTTTCCCACGCTTGGTAATCTGCATTTGTTAAGAGCAGAGAAACATTAAAAGTGGAAGCAACACCACAGATACCGTCCTCGCCGTCCTGCCACTCTACCCATGAGGAGTTGTGACTTATGTTAGCAAGTGGAAACTGGTAGGAATGAAATTTCTTTTACAAGAGCAAGCCAAAATGATAGCAGAAATTTACTTGCTATGTATAGTTTTACAGAGCTGCAGCACGGCTCCTGTGCATCGAACAAAGTGAGCTAATCTACTTTGCAAGAAACAATGACCTTTTAAAGCAAGCTATGATAGGTTTATTCCTTACTTTACAAAAAGACTATCAGTTCTTTAGCAGAATCATCAGGACAAGGTGATTTTATAAGGAT
Source organism: Balaenoptera acutorostrata (assembly GCF_949987535.1). NCBI lineage: Eukaryota > Metazoa > Chordata > Mammalia > Artiodactyla > Balaenopteridae > Balaenoptera > Balaenoptera acutorostrata. Next base: position 91,517,847 of record NC_080065.1, read on the forward strand.
TAATTCAGGCACTCCTTTTTCAAGGTGAAGTACACACATTTCTCACATCTTAGAGGACATAAACCAGCAGTATTCTGCATATATATGCAATAAAATTCAGATAACCAATAAATCTTGAATAAGACATCATTGGAAAGCTAAGTACCAATGAGAGAACGGCTGTTCCCTGTCACTAACACTAATCTTAATTTTTTTTTTTTTTTAAATGGACCAATTTCACTTTTTAAAAGTCGCAAGAAGAAGACATTGGCTGTGTGGATTTCACGTCTTACTATCTCGGCAGCAATATGAAATAAATGGGAGCTGGAAAGGAGAAACAGAACACTAGTTTCCATGAAGGAAATAACTTAATTCAGTATTCTTCCTGCCCTAGAAGCATCTGTCCTCAGCCTTTCTGTATTAAAAAAAAACAAAAAAACAAAACCATGGAAGAGGGAATAGAGACATGAATAAAACACACAAGAAAAACATAATCTAGAAATTTTAAAAATGAATATAATTAGTGCAAGTTGCAATCCACTTCCCCTGAAGACATGTTGGAACACAAATCTGTTTAAGTCTACACTCCTCACTCCCAGGCTTATGAAAATTGAGGAAGAACATCAGGGGAAAGAGGTTGGGCATGCATGTGAATTTTTTAAACACCCTAGATGATTCTGACTGGTCATCCTAGGTCAAAACCACGTATCTGTTCAAATCACGGTAGTACACTCACTGGTTCACAGGCTCCTTTATTTGGTCAACTAATTTCATGGAGTGTTTAACTGGTAGGTATTTTCATAGGTCCACTGGCCCCTAAATGGATTCGGGCTTTGTTCTAAATCTCTCCCAATCTACAAATGGGTATCATCTCCTTCCTCTTCACAGGCACCTGCCAACCAGCAACCTAATGACAGTCATCTACACTAGCAGAACTAGTTAATTCTTCATAACTGCTTGCTTTCCCTCAAATAGTGCAGCAGGGAAAGGGACAGCAGCTCCGCTGGGAGGAAAGCCATGTGGGACAAATTAGGTGCCGCTGTAAGATTTAAAAGCTAGGGGGAAAAACAGAGCTAACTGGAGGCAGCTGTTAGGATGTGGTTTCTCTGTTGATATTCTTCTCCTTCCCCCCTAAAGCCTCTTATGGGTATTAGGAAGGAAAGCATGCATACGACCCTACGGAGAGAACAGGCTCTCTTGACTGTACATGGGGCCGGAGACCATAACTCAGCATGTCTGAGACACAAAAGTTACCTGCCAGGGAGAAAGAGGTAAACTGCTGTAAACCTTTATTTGATAATTTTTAGAAACCCTCTTCTATCTAAACACAGCCATACAGCAGAAAACTGCACTGCTGGCAGAAAGCAGTCACGATAACTAAGAGAAACTCTACAGGAACAAAAAACCTTAGCTAACTGGAGATTTAAGGCTGACCTACCAGTTGGCAAATGGTACATCCTGTTGCTGTTACGACCTCTGCCCTCCCCTCCCCCAACTCCACCTTCAAACTCTCAACCCAAGATTTCAATATGGCTCATTGCCAGCACCTTTCTCCTTTCTTGGGTGCAAAATTGGTTCTGATGATCCACACATATTTCAAGAGGCTTTGATTTTCAGCTTTAACTGAGAATTAATGTCACATACTATTTAAAATAACACAGAGAAGGTATTGTTCTTACAAGAACCTCCCTTTCCCCTGCCTGCCCTGACCTCTCTTTCCTTCAATATTGTCCTCAATAACGGGCTTTCTTTCCTCCTTGTTAAGCCAGTATGGGGAACTGAGAGGAAGCGGGGTGGGGGGAGGGAAGTATTTCTATTTCTCTTGGCACTGAATAAAATGGTTTTCTAGGGGATGGAGTATCACTCCTATTTTAATAAAATTCCTGTTTCCTATATAATATCACTCAGGTCACTTCAACGTGAGAAGGTGATCAAAAACAGAGACGAGAGCAGGAGACTACACTTGCGAATAGTAAACAACACAGCCCACATGCTCCAAATCAACGCAGCACGACAAGCAAGCCCTCTACCCAGTGCTCCAGCTACTCAAGTACAGCAAATCTAACACTGTCACGTGCTCAGAAAATAGCTGTTGCAACAACTTAATGCAATGAAGTCACATTTTACTTTTTTTTAAAAAATCCTTTTACTTTCCCAAGCTCTGTGTCATAATGAACATCCATCGAAATTGACTTTTCCTGGCTCCTAGGGCTTGCTTACACCTAAAGCGTTAATGCAGAATAAAGAACAGACTGGAACAGTGTTGGTCTGAACTCTTAAAATAGCTTTGCTCTTCCCACTGGGTAAATGAGTAAATGAATCCCTTTGATTCACAAAGGGAAACTTTTACTCCTTCCTCCCACCCTCTCATCCATCCATCTATCATCTTCCTGTTTTATTTTTAATTGCTTTGATACTTCAGCCCCTGCTACTCTATCCCAATTGTAGACACACACATGCGTGTACAACACGTACACACACGGATAGGAATGTGATGTGGCAGAATTTTTACCTGAACTACATACTGGCTGTAGGACTTCGGCACGTTACATAATATTTTCAAAACTTTAGTTTTCCCCTTCCATAAAATCAAGATGATAATTCCTGGCTCATAGGGCTACCAAATAATATCCCAGCAGAGCATGAGTAAGCACTTTATAAATATTAGTTCCCACCTCTTTCCCTCTCCCCAAGCACAATGTACTTTAGTATCCTTTAAATATAGACCTTGCAGGTCAATGAATAGGAAGGAGTATCTTCTGGGGGTCGCTGATGCTGGGAAAAGTCCCCAAATTTTTTCCAGTGCCAGTTTCTTATTTCAGCACTTCTTACCTTTTCTTTCATAAATCTGTATTCTCATATCTTTAGTAGATTGATGTTTTCTTTGCTTTTCTAATCTTTCATCAAGGTAATGAGATCTAATATACTGTAACTATATTGGCAATAGATACCAATTTGAAACAAAACTATAAATATAGTCATCCTGTTACTAGCCTTGAGTTTTAAAGCTATGTTTAAAATGTTAAAAATTTCCCACAGCAGTGAAAGCCAATATAAAGTTTATGTCCTAAAAGAGATCATCCACAAGTGCAAATAAAAACATTTCTGAACCAGACTACTAGGACTAATAACATATTTCAACACATTAAGATGAAAAATGGAGGAGGCTTGTGATCTCCTCTGACCCTAGGGAGGGAGGGAAGCATAGACACACACACTTATATAACACAGTGAGTGGGCAAACCCACTCTCTTCTGGGGATGGCACTGCACTCATTTCTTCTCCATCTCCAAACATCTGCAGTAAAGTTTGAGCCCAGTGAATCGATATCTTAAAAAAACTGTTTAAACACAATAGTGTCTATTTTACTTTCTGGTCATTTAATGTACAAACTTTTAAAACTAATGATTTTTTACCCCCATGGATTTCAGGTTTTACTAACCTATATTACAAAACAATAAAAAACAATCTGTTGTGACATTTAAAATCAATACTCATCATGACAGAGACTATGATATTTGGTAGCTGAACTTGCATCTTTTCAGCTGAAAATTCAAAAGTTTGTCTTCTTTTTCTTCTTCACTTCCCAAAAAGTTTGTGCAGGGGAGGAGAAGAGTCAGGGTGGGGACACGGGAGAGAAGAAAGTAAAATATAAATAAATCTTCAGTGGCAAAAAGGGCCTCACCTTGCTTACCATGTATGGCCCATACCTAAGAACAGACCTGGACCAGAAAAACCTATTCATTCCTCAACGTCTCCCATCTCCCTAACACCCCTCCATCGTACTCTCCCAAAGCCTCCTTCACACTAAAATGCAGATAAGCTGTCAGAGCCTGGAAGTCTAAGCCATCTACTACCCATCTGCTCACAAATTTCCCTGCGTTTTTAAAATTCAGCACCATACAAGGAAAACGACATTCAGCAAAGCCAAAAGGAACACAGACCCTGTTCTCGCCTGAAGAGGGCTGGCAATGTGTACATCGCTGCTGCTGCAGTTAATTCTGAAGCAGGAGTTGCACTTGTAATATAGAAACATGTCACTTGAACTGAAGCAAGGGCTTCCGAAACTAAATGTCCGATGCCGGCGTCTAGATGTCTCGTCTGCCACTCAGAATACGTACTTCTCATCTCAGTCCCCAAATGCCTGGGCACCTCCTAACCGGTTCTGGGATTCACTCTGTACCCCCCTTGAGCAACTGTACTAGGAGACTCGATCTAGTCAATGATGCGACAAAACAAAGCCAGACTCCCAGGCTGTGGGCTCACAGCCTCATACACGGTCTAAAATGTTAAGCCTCATTCACCGTAGAAAGACACCGTTCAAATCCTCGGTTCCCCTCTCGCTCATGCAGACGTACTTTCAAACGTTACGTCGCATGCAGGCAGGTCTTTCTGCCTGGCTATTTCAGCTGAACATGTCCTTTGCAGGATGTTCTCTTTGTCCCCTGTGTGCCACTGTGCCAGGCAGCCATAAGCAGAGGTGTCCTGGGGTCCGGAGAGAGGGGCTCCCTGGAGCCTGAGATGGAAGCTCCGAGGCCCAGCCTGGCCGGTGGCAAGCAGGACCCAGCTCTCGGCAGAGGAGTGGGAAGGGAAGCAACTCCAACCTCATGTCTGGGTGCTACCCCTCTGCTGGGCAAGACACGGCCACGCTCACGCGGGCTCCCCCTCCACAAAGGGCAGCGGAGCCCGTCCGCGGCCACAGCCTCCCCCCTTGTCCGCAAGGGCGCTCTCGATGGCCGCGGGCAGCCCGCGCCAGGCTCGGCTGATTCCGGAAGATCAGTGAAGACTTCAGTCTCTGTCAATGTCCAAATACCCAGCCAACAGATCACTTAACTAGAATTTGGAAGGCTTTAGGCTTTTTAAATTAACCCTACACAGTGCTTTCTAATTGCGAGATGCTCAATAAATGGGCACCACAAAACCTTCCCGGGCTTCTTCACACAGTGAATCCTGTGTGTAATATTTCTTCTTGGGAAACACGGATTTTACATATTCCATACACATCTATATGCAGCTACAATAATTCATACAAGAAATCTCAAATAATCAAGAGGCTGTTAAATTAAGAACGAAGGAAGTTGGAAGGAGACCAACTAAAATGACACAGTGTAATTAAAAGGGTGTGCTTTCTAAATTTCTAATACAATGTGCTTGGTTGTTACCGTGTATATGACTTTGTATGGTTTTTATGCCAGCCTTCGGTATCCCGCAAAGAAACAAAAACAATGAAAATTTACTATCAATAATTTCCATTCATTTAAGCAACAACCGAAATCTGTCACTACTAAAATTACCTATAAAAGTGGTCATTAAAACTGTCTGCCAAGCCAGCCCAGGCTGCCCTCCTCCCCTCCTCCCGTCTTCCCTGGCCTCCTTTGATCTTTCTCCCCTGGTTATTAACATTAGTGGCAGGAGTAGGAGATCCACGTCAAAATGAGAAAAATAACTCCTAAGCAGAAGAGGGCTTAAAACGCAGCAAGCCCCCCAGATGCTGACCCATGCAAAGCGGGGGAAAGCAAAATCACCCCAGCCTGTCTGGGACTCAGAGGCTGTATTACTGCAGATGCCTCGCCTTGCGTCCACCGACAACTCCATCGACCGTGTTCAGCAGAGAGAGTGGATCACTGTTAGAATTATTTCCCCCGAATGTCTCTGCTTCCCAAGGCCACAGGCCTCCAAATATACCGCCCTCTGTCTTCCACTCCAGCACCTGCCGGCCAACGATTAAAATAGGATGACTGAGCGGTGCCCCTTGAAAGGTCGCGATAACAAATCCAATTTACGATTCTCAAAGGGACAAAACTGAAAGGTGGGAGAGTCTGAAAAAGTGAAAAACTGTATTATCATTTAATTTTATTCATCAACAAGATCACCTCTCATTTAAGAAGCCAGGCTAGATAGCACTGTTCAATAGACCGGGAAGGGGGAAAAATTGCAGGGCGGGGGGTGGGAGGGAATCCCACCTGTCCTTCAAAGTATAACCCTGAGTTAAATTCTCTTCTATTATTTCCGTCCTTAAAATAGTCAGATAGCAAAATGTTCAAAGGAACACAAAGCAGTATAGTAGAGCCGCCTTCTTTCAAAGGGCCACAGCAGCGATTCCAAGAGTTATTCAGGTCACAGAGAAATTACACTTCTTTATGCATCTATAAAGAATTCAGAGTTTTCCATTTTTATTAGCACTATTATAATATTGAAGGTTTTCAGGCATATCATGAGAGGAGCATTTACAGAGAAATGCTGAGCAGACTAGCCTCACGCAGCACCCGCCTCCCTTTCTGAGGTTCCAAAGCCTGGCAGACATTTTGAAAAGCCTAATAAACACATTCAGTTGCAAGATCTTGTTAATTTACAGATACATACAGCCAAACACTTTATGTGAAAAAGCAAATGATCAGTTATTTTGGTCAACTACTAAGATGTAACACGCTACTTTGTCTTTATGAAGGCAAATTATTTAGGGCCAACCCTACGTTTATAGAACTGTCATGCTATCATTGAATCATCACAAAAGTGTCTCTTTCTGTAATCCTTTCTTAAATTTTGCTATTGAAAAACGAGAATTATCTTTTGATTCTTTTTCAATGCACATGATGTCAAAGTCCCATGTTTCCTATATAAATTCCACGAACACTGAAAAAAATTAATACTATCATGTCACCCACTGCTCATTTTATTCACATCTTTCCTGCCTTCCCCCTGGCACTCTTTATGGCAGCCCTGATCTTCCTGTAGCAGCACCGAGGCATAGGCACATATTCAAAGGCGGGAGACCAAAAAGGTCATAGAGCAAGCAGAGAATATTCTAGCAACGAAGGTTTCGATCTTTGCTATTTCAGTGTTATTCCCGCTGAGCCTCGCGTGCCAAGAATACCACTGGCGCTGTTCAGAGACATTCATGATGACTCAATGGAGAATCAGGAGACCTGGGCACTTAACTATGTGCCGATTCCCAATGATATTCTGTCTCAACTCATTTCCATCCTCATAGAAACATGAAAGTGGGGCAATGACAGATATGAAGCCCAGCATGAACTGCCTGGCAGAACTCTGCCTAGCAACACAGCTTTATCACTCCACCACACGTATGAGGCCAGAGTGCACAGACAAAAATAATGACATAAAAACCGAGCTGGAAACGCCACAGTTTAAGGAAAAGCTACAAAAATCATATCGCAAAAGACAATGTTTAAAATAGTCTTAAATTCAATCCAAGTACAAATGAAATGTTAGTAGATATCTTAACCCACAATGAACCAAATACTGAGTCGTCGGCATATGTTTTTTTGCTACATAAAATTACACATTACCTACAAAAATTTAAGGTTGTAAAAATTCCATAGGAGACAACAAAATGATTTGCTCAAGTCCTGACTTAAGCTTGGCCCTCGGTGCAGAAAAAGGAGGCTGAGGTTACGTCAATGAGCATTCAAATTTTGTACACAAATATATTAGATTTTCTTTATTCTATTTCATTGACAGACACCATATGTGTCTGGACGGTTATTTCTTTTAGTTTTTTTTTTTTCTTTAAGAATTCTAGGTTCTAATTGCAGATATATGAATATGAAAGACAAAGAGCATAAGCTTGCTTTTTTTTTTTTTTTTTCCCAGAGAGGATATGGGTTTGTGCTGCTGTAGTCAAACCGATCTTTCATTAGTTCCAAAGATGAATATTGGTGAGTGAGCAAGACAGGCATTTTTAGCCTTGGAAAGGAATTAAACTAGTTAGTCTAATGCAGCCTGAACCCACATCCTTGACCTGATTAGTAACAAAAAGCACTGTAGTAGCAACCAAGGAATGAATGAAGGTGCAAGGAGCAGTCATTTCAAATCATTTTCTCTGCTAGATTTCATTTAAAGAAACTGAATGGGGTAACTGCTTCTGTACCCAGTGACACAACAATTCTGACAACATACTAACCTGACATTAGCATAGGATAGGAAGTGGGGAGTTAGGGATGATTAACACATAGCCTTCACATGTATCTAGTCTTCTCAGAAATTAACCAAGAATTTTAACATAAAATTTACATTTATCAAATATCATCATCCAGTAGAGAACTTCAAGCTATTTTTTGCTATGGCTTATGTGATATATAAACACATGAAAATTATTTCAGGTTCCTAGACTAGAACTGTATTTCTCTTATTCATTTCTGATGTTTCTTAGGAAGTAAATTGTACTAATAAACATGAAACTTGATTAGTTATAACTTCCATGACATTTATAATGAGTTGTATTGTAATGACATAATGAAATTGTACAGAATCAGGAAAATACATGAATCACTTAGGAATGGTTAATAAGGCCATCTTAACTATGAATTCTGGACTCTTACAACAGTAAGAGGAAAGCCTGTATGTTTTAGAACATGCAATCATCAAGAGCTCAAGCAAGCAAAAAATCAGCCCAGAAAGTGAAAATTCTCTTTTCAAAATAGAATTTGAAACAATATTTTAAAAAATAAAAGCTCATCCAAAATATTTACCTTGATTGGACCCTAAACCTAAGTGGTAACTGTTGAGGTCCACACAGAGTTAGTATTAAAAAGTTATCAAGGAGAGCATGCTCTTTGTTTAATCAGGATATAGATGCAAAGAGAAGCAGTCATTGCAACGCGCAGTGAAGATCTGGAACAAAGCTGTGAGCAGCTCTCCAACAAAAAGGCCCCAGTTGTGATATTCCTGTCAGTCACTTTATTAATACAGGGGAAGCCTACTTAATGAACTGCTGAGAACGGAAGAGAGCCACTATGAGAATACATTTTGTGTTTACCAGACTGTAAAATCTGCAACAAGATCCCAGAATCCTCTTAGATGAATAAAAGTTAAAGGAAATAACCTTCTAGACATACAAACTCAGTAGCAAAACAGGGAATAAAACAAATTGTTTCCAAATAAAATTTCTGAAAGACTCATTGCTTTGGCAAAAGCCACAAAATTTGCTTCATCATCTAGAAACACTTAAAGTAACCCAAACAACTAAAGATAATTTCCTAAAAGACATGAAACCCTATAACTTTAACCATTTTCTTTTGCAATAAAAAAAAAAAGAAAGATGAAGGTAAACCTTGGGAAAGGCTGTGATTTTGTTCCTTTTATTAACTAAGCAATATAAACTTGAATTATATCACTAAGTTTATTTGCTAGTTACTCATTTCTGAATGTCTTACGCTAATAAAAATAAAATCTCAAGTGTTTTATAAAAGTAACAGGCCTGGAAAAATTGCTGAGGATATTTTTTCATATCATGTAAGTTTCTTTGTATTTTCATGCCTTTGGGGTTGAAGAAATGACATGCAAGTTATTAACTATAATGTGACCGGTGTAATTACTACCACCAAATTAAAATAAACGTAATCTTCAAGATGTTTCAAGTTTCCTAAAAAGGAAGAAAACACTGAAAATTTGCTATAAATTGGTGACTGGATGGCACAGCGTGACCCTTGCTGTATGAACTTCTGTTCTCTATTTCTTCCTGACAGATCGTGCTTCTAGAGTGAAATAAATTAAAAACAATTTTCAACTGATTGATAGCTTTTTAAACACAGTGCACCTTGAAGGAAATCATTTACATAAAGTACTTCAAGAGTTACATTGCTAAGTTAAAAATCAAAGTAATGACCCCAATAAGAGATTCCTGAATCACTAAGTAATTTCAAATAAATGAAAAGAGAATGAAAGGCATTTTTCTCACTGGATGATAGACTACTGATTAAATCTTTTTCTGACACTAAAGTAGGCCTTGCAGTTCTAACAACTCTTCATTTCAACTAAGGTCATCATGAAAAGAATGATTATCAAATAAACGCAATCAGAAAAGACCTCAAAAATTTTCAGGGCCTCCAATTCCTTAAGATTTTTAGGCATCCTGATTGACAGTCTTGTAAAACATAAGGGTAATTAAACTGACATGAAAATCACTACCCTGCATAAATCCTAAAAGCAGTTTATCTAACCTTTTGATCCTTAGAGAACTCATAGCCGTCCTAGCACCTGTTCCTACTCACCACCCAATGACCTTCATAAAAAGATTAACACCCAACTCTCACACCCTGTATAGTTTACACACATAATCCAAGTCCCCCACAGTATCATCGATGCGCTAATTACGCAGATAATGCTTCTTGCTGGAACTGGTTCATAGCAACTTCAGTCTCCTCCCTAGGCATGAGATACTACGGGATGGGTCTTCCAGAAGGAAGCTTTGCGATGCTGAAATGAAATAAAATTTTATCTTTAAACTATAAAACACTGAATATTTGACATATTAACTTGGTGCCGACAGTATTTAAATTTCAAGCAGTTTTCATAAAATCAGGTAGTGTTTTAAAGAATCTTAAATCATATACAAATTATCATCTAATGTAAAATCTGTAATTATTTTTAAATTGCCACTGAAATATACTAGTAAAAATAAATAAGCTAGTCATGCATGAAAACACTTAGCTTTCACTGGCTTTCTCCCAGGCAGAAAGGTGTTCAGACGATTTATCATGAGTCCATTTATAATTCTGCCTGATTTTGAAGGCAACACACATACAATCTCTGAGCACCTGCAGCTGACTCTAGATAAGGCTCTTTTCTCCAGTAAAGACCAATGGCTATTTCAGCTTTCAGGAGAGCCAGGCAGATACATTCAAATGGATTTCCTGTTAGGTTCCAAATTGTGCAAATATTCTCTCTCAAAAATCCAGAAGCAACTGTTGAATATTTGTATGATATTAAATCAAGAAAGGCAAAAATCCCAGCAATATAATCAACAAACCTTATCAGGAAGTTATAACATTACGAACAGTATATTTCAATGTTCAAACAACTCTTTAACTTTTTTAAATGAGTGATACAAACAAAAGCCCTAGGTGGAGAGAAATCTGAAAGCTCAGATTTCATTGCTGTTTTCTTTTTCTACATGGGATTTCACTTTATCTTGTTCTATTTTGAATGAAAACAAATTATTCAGGAGCCACAATGTTTTGATGTTGGAAAATACTCATGTAAACAACCAAAAAAAAAAAAAAATCAGGTATCTACTAGATTTTCATGCAAAAAGCACTGAAAAAAATGGTCAAGTCCTGTTTCTAAAAAATATTACCACTAACCTCTCTTACTTCCACTTTTTTAAAAAAAATCTTTAAAATGACAAGGTAATCTCAAATTTTAAGGAGCACCTGACTGGCTTGTCAGACTAAAGTGGCATATTAACTACACTCATTGTGGCACCAAGGGAGCCTCAGTTTTTATCATTTTGATATCCCCTCCAGGGTTTCAATCTTCTCTCTTGGAGCTCAATCATGCTCTGTGATGCTCTGTTCGTACATGAGTATTCGAGAGGATTTCTATTTAAAAATACGTTGCGGGGGGAGGGTGTCAGGCACTACTGATTGAGAAGGCATTCTGTGATGATCCCTATTTTCAGTTAAAATGTGCACTTATGGTTTTGGATTTAACACCCCTGCCTTTGCAGTCAGACAGTCATTTAGCTGGAGTCAATCAAGCGTGTGATTAGAAATAATAACTCACAAGCAATGAATTCAAAAAGATTAGATCTTTGCTGAAATGCACAAGTACAGCATCCCATTGTGCATCCTTTCCTCTCTGGTTTCTAGAGAGCAGACCAAAAAAAAAAAAAAAAAAAAATTCTCTTACACTCTAAAAGCTGGCTTCTCTTAAAATCTGACTAATAACTGTTCTATCCCATGATCAGAAACCTCAGTCAGTTGGAGGTATAATCAGCACAAGGCGGGGTGTCTCTTCTATCTTTTCTTTTCCCCAGTTAGGCCAAAAGCCATGTTTTACACTGAATAGGTCAGAAACTAGACACACTTTATCTTATTTACAAAGAATAAGAGAGAGGGTGTGTGATTAAAGCCCAAAGATGGTTAACTTCCCCCCCAAAAAAATCCATTTATAAATTATTCTTCAAATTATACATCACTTCAGGATCTAGTATTTTATTTAAGTAAGGGGTTTGAGAGGTAATTAGAGAAACTATATTTAGATTTAATAATCATTATATTGAAACCAATAACCCAAGTTCAATCAAATCTTCCCATGTAGCACCTTTGATCAAGTCAAAAGGATTTAATCTCACTAAGAAAGTTTGGCGAATTAAGGTGAATTATAAGATTTTATATTATGTGGTGCTTTATCTTTAATCAGAGTGCATATAATTCATAGTCAACAATGCTAATAATGGGTAGAATGATTTCAAAGGGCAAAAGATTGACAAAAATGATGAATATTTTGCCTTAGAATATAATACAGAGGGGATGGGTTGATTTGCCTCCCCAGCTTTGCTTGGTTTAAGCTGTTCTACCATAGCACACACTCATGACACTAACATAACTCATACAAATGAGAGCAGAGAGCAGCCTGGGATTTGACAAATTTCTGCAGATAATTCCCAAGGCTGAATAAACCACATGTGGGTAACTGAGAGCTAATTCAGTGAAGGAGATATATATGTCCACACACACTCTCTTAAAAAAATAAAAATAAAAAAGCAAAAAAGCTCCCATGCTTCTGTATGTTAAAAAAAAAAAAAAGCAAGAAAGGAAAGAGCCGCGTTTCAGTTGCTAATAGAAAGTACGGCGCCAAGTAAGAAACATCTAAACATGTTGAGCAGTCAGTTGCACCAATAAAGTCTCCTTTACATCAAGATCCACTATATTCATTTCAAGTTGTGGTGTCTTAGAAAGTGCCACTAAGAAACTTTTAGGAGCCAATCCTTTTTATTCAACAAGCACAATTTAGATTTTTTAAAAATCCAAATATGACTTTGGATGACTTTGGGTACTTTTGACTACATCTGAGAACAGCCAGACGTTACATTTTCATTCTCTTCCAGGAGCTAATTAGGGGATCAATTTCCACCCCTTTGCCTGTCTTCACATCCAAGGGCAGGGAGCACATCAGTGGTCTTGTGGAAGAAACTCTGACCCACCATTAATGTACTTTCAAGAGCCAAATCTAAAGGCTTTTGCATCTCTCCAGCTTTAACCCAGGGAAAATCAACCCAGACTCAGCTGGTAAAGCTGCTTTCTATCCTACCTTACCTATACATTTCAATCCATAAGAAAGGTGACCATCTCTCACACGCACACACCTACACACAGTCTCCAAGTACAGGAGAAAATGGAACTAGAGCAGTGTTCTTTACTCCTTCAAATATTAAGGTTCAGGTTCCATTCAAGAAACACATTCATTTAATACCAACCAGATGCTGGTCACTGCACCAGAAACTGGGGACAGATGTTAAAATCAGTAAAATAGGTTTTTGTTCTAGAAGTTTACCTCCTAATCTGAGAAGCAGGCTAAACCTCCAGCAACATCACCAGCGCCCTACGCTCACACCTTGCCCAGCTGTTGTCTGTAACTTTAGACCTTACAATAACAGGAGGCAAAAGAAGTAAGTAGAAAGAAAAAACCTCATACTAAAAGACAAGTTTGTCCCAAAGAGTTTGCATTTGTTCAAAAGTAAATAAGAAGAATTGAAAACCACTACTAAAATAAGTACCATTCTTCTTTCCTACCTTCTACGGTAGAAGGGTAAGATATATAAGGCGGGACGAACACTGCAGTGCTTTGCTGGGGCCATGGTGAAATGCAAATAGAAGTGAAAACATGGTACAGCTTAATTTTTTTCCATACAGAAAGATATCCACTTAAAAACCAGTGGATATATGAAATATGTAGATTAAAATGCATGCATTTCAAGAAGCAAAAAAAAAAAAGGGTATCCTTAGCACACTATCTACAACCCTCCATTCACTCATCGAACAGATTTGCTGAGCTCCTACCATTACCAAGCCCATTCTAGGCACAATATCTTTATGTGAATAACATGTATGCAATTCAAACATTTCATATTTAGTCCTGCCAACAATTCTCCTCTGCCTCTTTTGAACAGGTAAGGCCATAGAAGGAAAATTTGAAGCTTTCAGTGCTAATTCGATGATAAAATCTTGATGCATTTCAGTTACTTTCTATTGGTAAGGAAATGTGTGAGCGTGAAATTCATTATAAACAAAATTCATTATATGAACTTGTGACATTCTCATGCATTGTTTTTTTTCCCTCCATTTCTAAACACTAATTGACAGCACTTGAAAACAGTGATTCAGCTTCTGCATGTCACATGATTCCCAGGGACTGTAGCCATCTTCCTCAGGCCAGTAGACTGACAAATCAAAAGATAAGAAGTCTCTTTCAGCTTGAATCAACTGAAATATGTCAGAAAATACATTTGGCATGATCTTCAGAAATGTCAGGTTTGGCCATGACAGGATAGGCACAGTTTTCCTGACAGTTTCAGCACACCAAAGGTTCAGAGTCCACATTAGAATGAGGAGGGAGAAAACCACTTTGGTCTGCTATTTTGGAGAAAACTACTACACGCAACAAGAGAAAATGTGTGACATGCCACTTGAGTCTCTGACAAAAATGTCATAAAATGCCTGACTGCCTAATTAATGAAACATAAAACTTGGAAAACGTCCACTAAGATAAAAAGGATTAAGGTTTCTTTCAGTATTTCTGCTTACGAAAACCATCCCACCCGCTCCTCAAGGGATGTGCCCAGCTTCATTTCTCTTCATTTTCGCACCAAGCCTCGCACCAATTGGGTGCCTCTATAAATATGTGTCAAACGAGTTAATGGGCCAACGGCATCGAGCAAAAATGTTAAGAAACCGAGACTTATCTGAATGTATTACATGGCATGCCTCTACTGGACCCTGCATGTCATCTTACCTTGCCATGCCTTTGCCTTGGCAAATTAAAAAAACAAAATCAAATTAACACACAAGTTGGCAAATTCTAATCTACATCAGGCTCCTTTCTGATTTCTCCACGAGCTGGACTTTCCTCTATCTTTCATCACCACCATCTACGCCCCAGATGCAATCATATTCTACAAATAAAAGAAGAAACAGCTTAATCAGTTCTCCAAAAGGCACTACACAGAGCCAAGACCCATTTTTCTACCTCTGGCTACAGAATTCTGACTTCTCCAATTTCCCATTTGTAAATAGATCTCCAAAAGAAATCAGCCCGAGGGCACTAAATGGCTGTAGATGTCTGCAGGAGCACTGCACTCTGACAATCGCAAACCCCAGTGAGCTTCTCAGATAGGAGATGCAGGCTGCCTTATTTAGACACATTCCCTCCAAGTAATCTAACAACTCCAGTGCTGTCAACCTTCATCTGATTTTCATTTATAAATGATGTTGCGCAAATCTGCAACAATAAAGAATATTGACACAATCTTTGTTAACACTTGGCATCTCTCATTTTCTAAAAAACAAAAACAAGATCCCCACATTCGGGCAACTCCTGAATGTGCTAGCCACGTTTCATTTACTTTCACCACCAATTCAGCAGCAATCTGTCAATATCTGTAACCGTAAATTACCAAATACTCTAAATTACTTACTTTAAACTGATCATGCATTTACATATTTATGAATGTTAAAGTTAAAAACCATTTCTTTATTGACTAAATCTATACATACTGTCTCCCAAACTAGATGTACCAAGTCAATTAAAAGAGATACTTAAAAAATACATATTCTGACTTAATATGGGTCCTGTATTTTCAGCATGGCTTCACAATCTTTTTCCTTTTCAAAGGGGCAAAGTCAAATGTATTTTTTCACTATATTAGGCAAATGTAACACAATGTAATTTAAGACATTGCTGCAAAAGGCTCTTATTTCATCATTTCCCAAGAATCAGTCATTTTAGGATATGTATTCTTCAGTAAACATTTATTGAGCATGAACTATATGCCCACTACCATGTTTAATGAAGGAAACAGAGTCCAGGGGAAGTAGGAATACTTGGAAAGTGCCTACTATTAACTTATACAGGCAAAAAAAGAATGAAAGAAAGGAAAGAAGGGAGGGAGGAAGGAAGGAGAAAGGCAAATAAGTACAATGTAAAATAATTAGCACAATAATAGAGTTTTGTGTGTAAAACTTCAGGTGCATAGAAGCAGGAATAACTAATGTGGCCTGAGAATTGAAGAATGAACAGGAACCAATAAGGTAGAGAAGAGAGATAAGAATATTTCAGATTTGGACCACCAAATCTGTGAAAGGGAATAAGAAAGCATGGAACTTTAAGGGAAGGGAAGGTAATTTGGTATGTCTAGAATAGAAAACAGTGCGTGGGAGGGCAATGGTAAAGATTAATATGAGAAGGTGGGCCCAGAAGGTAAAGAGTCATCCTCTGGGAAATGTGGAGCAATCAAAGGTTTTTAAGCAAAAGAAAGATGTGGTCCTCCATGCTCACGGCAGCATTATTTACAATAGCCAAGATAGGGAAACAGCCTAAGTGTCCATCTATGAATGAATGAAAAAAGAAAATGTTAAATGAATATGTAATATGCCTATCTATCTAACTATCTATCTACCTATCCATACACAATGGGATATTATTCAGCCATAAAAAAGAAGGAAATCTTGCCATTTGCAACTACATGAGTGGACCCTGAGGGCATTATGCTAAGTGAAATAAATCAGACAGAGAAAGACAAATACCATATAATCTCACTTATATGTGGGATCAAAAGAAAAAAAAAATGAGCTCATGATACTTAGTGGTTGCCAGAGGCAAGGGGAGGGGGGTAGGCAAAATGGGTGAAGGTGATCAAAAGGAATAAGCGTCCAGTAATAAGATTAAATAAATTCAGGGGATGTAATGTACAGCATGATGATTATAGTTAATACTGTACTGTATATTTGAAAGTCGCTAAGAGAGTAGGTCTTAAAAGTTCTCATCACATGGAAAAAAATTTTGTAACTATGTGTGGTGACAAATGTTAACTAGACTTACTGTCATGATCATTTTGCAATATATATAAAATCAAATCATTATGTTGTACACCTGAAACTAATATAATGTTATATGTCAATGATACCACAATAAAACACACAGGAGCAACAATAACAAAAAACAAAAAAAACACCAAAAACAAAAACATGTGATCACATTCATGTGTTTGAAATGTAACCAGATAAGTTAGCCAGATAGGCCTGGCAAAAGATAACTTTAGCAGAAAAATCTAGCAGAAAATGGATTGGGGGACAGGAGTAAGGACAGAGAGACATCAAGAAGCTACCAGGAGGGTCCAGAGTTGGAAGATGTGGTTCTGTGCTCAACCAGCTTCTGCTTCCGGCACTTGTGCCACTGACAAGGGTCCTTGTCCCAGAAAGTAGGGTTGGGCCACTCACTACCCAGAGGAGGTCATTCACCAGGTGACTAAATATGTGAAGCAAGGGTTCAAAAAAGTGACTTAAACACATCATTATCATCTCATTATATTATGCAGTATCATAGTCCATCAAGACTTCTGCAAAAATGGCATAAGCAGATTAAGAGATACAAACCACTATGCATAAAATAAATAAGCTACAAGGATATATTGTACAGCACAGTCATTATTTTATTACAACTTTAAATGGAGTATAATCTATAAAAATATTGAATTACTATGTTGTACACCTGAAACTAATATTGTAAATCATCTACACGTAAATTTTTAAAAATGGCATAACTAATATAAAACAATAATAACGGCTACCACTTTTTGAATATTCCATTATGCCATTATGTAGGCTCCTTGTAAATCATTTCACACTCATTTTCTAACTCAATCTCCATAACAACACTCTGATGTCAATATTACCATTTCATTTTTACTTCCTGGAAAACTGAGGTTTACTGAGTTTGAGTAATTGCCTTCAGAGTCCCACAGGTTAGTATACAAGCCCAGAACTAACTAAATCCAAGGGAGTTCTCCTAACCACCACAGGGTATGCCTCTCTCCAAATGAGTTTTACTAGCTTTGATTTCTTCTAGGGGTGCCAGTGAAGGTGCTAATGAGCAGTGAGGTGGTGGGCAGCAAGGAGGAGGAAGAAGATAACTGGTAATATTTAAGATCCATCTCCTCTGAATAACCAGGAATTAACCTTACTTCTTGGGTCCTACGATTTGCTCAACAATGGGCCTAACGGAAAATCACTTTCCTTTATCCATCATGTAGATCTATTTAACACAGGTTTACATTTGTTTCCATGTAAACTTCTCTCTGATCTAGATCCAGAAATGTACCAAGTTCTGATTAGATTCCAAAACGTGAACAGAAGCACCGAATCCTCACCTCTTTTCAGCTTCCTGGTTTAGAAGTTTAAATAAATCATGTGAAATGCATAGAAAAACTCATCTCTTTCTCTCCTAATGTTTAATGATAATTTATAGCCCTAGAACTTTTGTAAATTTAACAGCCCATCAAAGTGTCTGAGAGCACACCAGTTCTAAGGACTCATTACATGGCATTAAACACAACTTTCCATAAAGGGCTATACAGCATGAATGGGTGGGCAGGCTCATGAACAGCCACCACTACAATAATTTATCGTTTGTAATTTTGCCTTATTACTTGCAAAAACATTTGTTAAGGGGGGGGAGGCAGTTGTGGCAGTCTTACAAAAAAAGTACTTCACTACTCTGTCAATGCCGTAAATTACGAAGGCAGAGAAATCCTTTATGATCCTAAGGATGTGCTAATTCTTTTTCCAGCCACTCAAAAATGACAGGGAAGAAGTTTTTGGTAAAGTCTTACAGGATGTTAAAAATTCATTTCTTTGAACAGGGTGGTATTGTTTCCAACTTACCTCCTTTCCAAATTCCAAAGAACATCAATAAAAGGAAACCAAAAATGTAGAAATTTTTCCAATATCAAGTGAGAGAGTCCCCTACTTTATCCAAATCACATCTTTAAAATGGTGTTTCTTTTGCTCCAGAAACATCTACGGGATCAGGTCTGAAACAGGCCTTTATCCTGTGTAACTGGATTTTACACTACCGCAAACAGCTACCCTAATTTTGTCAAGGCATTCATCCTAAATAGGCAAAATCAGGACAACAATTATTGCTATAATTAAAAGGGAATGCTAACTTCACAGTGACCACAGACTAAGTTACAACAATAAAAGTCATGGTTGAAGTTTAGCATTGCCACCTGCATAAGAAACACCCTTCACATATTTTCCTTAAAACCACCCTACCAGATAACCAGGGACATTATGCAACTTTCATGATTTTCATTCTTTCACCATATACTATGACTGCAGATTTAATAAAATTCCAAAGTTTTAACTATCAGTGCGTTAAGTATAATACAATAATTTTGCTGATAGCATAATTTTTACTACTACAAAGTAGGTCACTTATTTAGTTTAAGCTTAGCTTTAAAAAATGCTTTCTTCCCCTCCTTCTAGACATGTGGCCCCAAAGTCCCAGCACAGGTATCTTTATTTCTTTGCCAAATTCCACATATCACTTTTACTAACTTTGTTGACTGTAAAGACTCTCTCCATAAACTTCAGCAACTGAAGTGGTGGTGAATTTCTGCAGCAGAAATAGTTTTCCCATGTGAAAATTAAGTCATGGGATTAACTTCACCCCAAAAGAGCAGTCATTTGAAAATGACCCTACCAAAGTCATAAGTAAGTTTAGCTAATTAACTTTATTCTTATGCATATGGAACAACATACATGAGAGTCTCGGCAAAATCAGTGGCTGCTTTATACAACGGATTCATTGTTTACCTTTAAAACTTCCTTCCATGAATAACATTATTTAAGAGAAAAAATATGGCTTTCACAAAAATTATATGTTACATATAAACAGTCACTTGCCAACTACTTAATACAGTCAAGACAAACGGTTCAAAAGTAATTTCAGTGATTTTTATCAGGTTAATTTTAATGTTTCCATAAACTTTCTGTGCTTCTATCTAACATGCACAAGATTGGCCCTAACACAACCCAAAATGCAAACATCTAAATATGGCTGGGAGATTTATCAATTGAGAGAAGAAAAACTCACCAAAATAACTTCTAAAGTTAGACTGCAGCAATTAATTTTTAAAATTCTACTCAGAATGGGACTTCCCTGGCGGCGCAGTGGTTAAGAATCCGCCTGCCAATGCAGGGGACACGGGTTCGATCCCTGGTCCGGGAAGATCCCACATGCTGGGAAGCAACTAAGCCTGCACAACTAATGAAGCCCACGCACCTAGAGCCCGTGCATCGCGACAAAGAGCAGCCCCCACTCGACGCAGCGAGGGAAAGCCAGCGTGCAGCAAGGAAGACCCAATGCAGCCAAAAATAAATAAATAAATTTATAAAAAAATATAAAATTCTACTCAGAGCTAATAAACAAGGGAGTTCTTTTTTTCTCCCCTGAATAATCAGTGGTTTGACTCAATCTAGTGAATTTAGTTGGCTCTTTTGACTTCAGGTGGCTTAGCTGACATACACTCTAAACTTGACAGGTGAGGTGTTTTGAGACTGGCTCATGTACATTTCTGTATTTAGCAACCACCAATAAGTTAGCACGATTATTAAATGCACAACTAGCCAATTTCTTCCAACATATATGAACAAAGCAAAACCAAGACAAGTGAAAAAAATCATCATCAGGCTGCATGCCTTGATTCTTTTCCTGTCACTAATGACAATTTATATAAGCTACATAACACGTGATAATTTGAAGCACTCTGTTTACATCCAAAATTATAATTCTAATTCTTTATTAACTGGCGTTAAGTAAGAATTACTAGATTATTCCAAAGCTAATATTCCATAATAGCAAGCAGACACAGGTTAAACAGTCATCTAAAATTAGCTTATTCACTGTAAAATAAAGATTGAATGTTAAGGTATAAAATTATTCTAAATCCCCAAACACAGCAGAACCAATTGTGAAATTAAATGTGACACTTTCCATAATTCAAACTACAGTACTTGATTTTCGTCTTTCTCCTCAGCTACCCCTAAATTAAATTAGTTTTATTGATTATAACTCAGAAATCCCTGTCTTGTTACCATGATTTTCAAATTTTAATGAAATGTGCAATTCAGTTGTACATAGTTAGCTTGGTTTTCTTAAATTACAGTATAGGAGATTAAGTATACATTCAATGAATATCTCAATACTATAGCTGACAGACATAGTGAAAGCCAATTTCTTTGCTAGCTTAAAACAACTGATAAATTCAAGCGTCACAAACCTGTTTTCGGTCTACCATGATGGATGATCACTCATTATTGAAGTAAGATCTTATGCGTTGATTAGCAATGTTATTTAACTAATAAGCACTGGCTGCACATAGGTCCTGGAATGGAACAGAAGCCCTAGTCCAATTAAAATGCGTTACTGTGTATAAATGATGGTTAATGGCTTTAGTAAAAGCAGAACCACCACGTTAAAATTCGCAAGTCTTTATACTAGAAAACAGAAGAGTACACAGTATATTTTCTATAAATTTGCTAATGAGACATCTATACTATGGACAGCAGCTCTGCTGGACCAAAAGCCCACATTATGTGCTTAGCCCTGAAAAATATCGTTCTGGTGTTACATACATTATAAGCAGCCTCAAAGAACACATTTATGAAACTCAGACTGTTTTAGCATTACTTTCAGTGTAATGGGATTTGGATTTGGTTTTGATTTTTTTTAACTTAAGAGAAAAATATTTCTTAACAACATTTCCTTGACAATCACAGAGCCCTCCCTGGGCCTTGTTCTTTATTAAGAATAGAAAGGATTTGTAACCCCCAGCCTCATCTCCAGACCATTTCTCCTGCATCCCCAGCCGAAAGCTGCAGGACTCACTCTCAAGCTTGCCTTACTTGTAAACAGTTCTGAGATGCCTTTCTTCATGGCTGATATTCGATTTTACACAGCATCAACAAATATGCTATAATGATTTCTGTTACTTCATTAACTGTTGCTTTTTTCTAGTAAAGAAATGATGTGTACCCCCCCTTTCAGTCTTCTTGTCATAATAATATTTAAGTGATTTATTTCCATTTATTTCTGTTTGTTAATTTTGGTGAAATTAACATAAAAATATTACTAAAGAGGGATATTAGAGTCCCTGGATGAATTGATTTGAGCTCTCATCTCTTTATTTCCCAACGAATGGGGATGAAACATTCATTTTCTACACATAGATATAATAATAAATGTTATTAGCCACTTTATCACCTGAGGAATTGTCACCAAAGGAGTGTTTAGCATGCAAATGTCTGTACCAGAGCAACCTTCTTCGTCATCAGAATACAAGCCAAGGCTTTATTAAATACTGCCTGGTCATTTACAACACACCAAAAACAACGGAGCATGCTACTTAAGATAAGAATACATTAGCATTAAGAGCATTAAGCCACTGTTTCTGTGTCATAAGGCACTAATTCTCAGCTGTAAATACACATATATATTTAAGTGTAATGTTTCATTTATTGAATCATGTATTTTATATTATGATGAATTTCAATTTCAATTACCAAAATGAGGTTTACACAAGCTGCAAACATGTTTTTTTTTTCCTAGAGGAGAATAAGTCCTATTCATTAGCACTGCTCACTGTCAATTATGAAATACATTAATTTTCACTATCAGACCTATACAATACTTAGTTTCAAAATACGTCATCACTCAATGAGAATAAATTAAAATAAAGCATCAAGATTAACTAGGTTAGATCCACAGTAGCCTATAACCTATAAATAATAAAACTTAATGCTTATTAATTTCTTACAATGTGCCACACACGGAACGAAGCACTTCATGTATACTAACTCAATGTCATGCGTAAAACAACACTGTGAAGTAGGTACTGTTTTCATCCCTATTTTACAGATAGGAAAAAATGATGAACCAAGAAGTTAAAGAATTTGCCTATGACTACATAGCTACTAAGTGCAGATAATTAGTTCTAGAGCTTAAGCTCTAAAATCTAAAAGAAGCCAGTATATCATGCTGCCTCTGAAGAAGTCTTACATGAATCAAATGCTGTGTATTGCCAGCACCAAGAGGACTTTAACTTTTAAAATAAAGTAATAGGTTTATTAAGTTATTTACATTGTAGCGCTTTAGAAGGTTCATGTTAGACACAGTCTCAAAAATGTATTAGTATATAAACTGAAACTCAAAACACAAAGTAACTAAAATAAATACTTTGCATAAATTGAGTACCTCCTCCTCCACTTTCCCAAATCCATTCATTATGAAAATTTGTCACTAGGTATATATAATATTGAAAGTATTTCTTTTTGTTTCCTACTTAGACTACAAGTTATTCATGGTTTGGAAAAGCAGCTATTCTATACATTATTGAAAATGCCACACCATACTGTACCCTGAGAACCCTTGATAAATACTAAATATTATGTTGACAATGAGTAATGGCAACTGAAAACAAAATTACAATGTAACTCAAGGATGAAATATGAAGCTGAAATAAAATGGATGTGAGTCCCATTCAAGCTGTCCCTTGGTCTTTTGAGGTCTCTGAAAAGAGAAGTCCTTATTTAGGACAAAGGAAGGTAGTATTTTTGAGGTCTGGGAAAGAGAATGACATCAATCCTGATTAATATTACAATATTAAAAAACGAATTGTGTGAGAAAGACAGGAGGAAGGATGAACAAGCCATTACACATAATTATTTTATTTTCTGCATATACAGAAAATAAATGCAATAGGGCTAGCATATGATCTCAAAAATGTGGTTTTTAGGTATCTTAAATGATTTTCTTAAAGTCTCACATATTTGCCTCTAGTGAAAAGGAAAAGGGTAGGAAAGGAGACATTTTCATTCTGTACCTTTGAACTGCTTTTGTGCTGTTTGAAAATTACTATGTGCATGTATTACCAATTATTTTAATAGAAGTAAAATTTTAAGTGTCAGTCTACAATCAAAAATTACAATACTCAGTAAATTCTACTTAGTTATCTTAAACAATTAATAAATGATTAGTAAATAATTCTGAATATTCTGTATCTAAAACAATAGGCCAGGGAGAAAAATATAAGCCTATATTTAAAAATTTATATAAGCTCTATACTTTCCATATATATATGGAATATACATACAGACATACACGTGTATATACATATATATGTATATATATAAATTTTGCCCATCATAAAACTAAAAGGGTATAACTGTAAATATTCACAGAGCAAACACAGCTTTCCTAGACATCAAAAAAATTACTAGTTTATGTGAAAACACAAGAACAGTTCTTCCTATAGAACACTGATGGATATGAAAAAATTGCTATCAAATGTTTATTTTATACCTACTTTTTAATGCAAATGAAGTATAATTTGGAGATGCAGAGATGTATATTTTTCTAATGAAAATGGAAGATAAATATTTATTTACATCCTCTTACATTATCTCTAATTTATTAGAGGTATTTTAACCATCATACAAAATATTTTAGCCATTATCAATTTAAAAAGATTTAACACAAAGTATTAATTTTCCCCTAGGGAAAAATAAAAGAGGAAAACGAAAGTTATCAGAAAGGCTTTTTGAGTCTTTACGTGGGGTCAGATTTCATCAAGTAACACATGTATTTGAAGGTTTGGCATTTATTTGAAATTTCTTAGGCATCACTCTGATTTCCATCACCCATCACGGGATGGGGCCAGTTTCTATAGGAAGCAAGGAAGCAGCCACTTGAAAGGGGGCCCCTGCACTAGGTCCTCCAGGAGGCCTTGGAGAGGCGCTGGCCCCATGGCACAGCCTTTCAGCCACCAGCAACTCAGCACCTGAGTAAGAGAAGGAAGAGCAAACAGCGTGATGGGAGGTACCCGGCTGCTTCTCTAACTCATTCTCCTCTCTCCCTTTCTCTCTCCTTAATTCTCCTCTCCCCCTCTCCTTTTCTCTCTCTCTTCCCTTTTCTTTCTCTCTCCCTTGTCTTTTTTGCCATCTCTCTCCCACTCTCCTTGTTTGACTCCATTCTTCTGTCCTTGTCTTTTTCTCACTGGCTCTCCACTCCTCTCTTCTCCAGGTTATTTTTTTTTCTGTCTCTCCTCTAACATTTCAAGTAGCTATGAACTGTGCCCTTCAACAAAAGCCTTGGCACCTTACAAGACTACCCCAAATTCTACCACTTGGGGAAAATTCCAGCAGGGAAAAACACAGATACAGCAGGTAAGCAAAACTAGCAAATACTGGCTGTTTCCTCGTTCTCTTCACTACACCTGCAATTCCCCATCCTGCCAACTATCTACTTTTCTCCTCTTTTTAAGCATACTATTCTCTGCTTTCTTGTTCATCCCCCTCTCCTGCATCCTTTCCCCCCTCCTTTGTTCTTCTCTCCGTCTCTGTAACACTTCTTGAGTTGTATAAATTATGATTTCATAATTAACCAAGACATACGAGTTATACATTTATAATTAGCCAGATGCTCCACAACCTTCCTCTTCAAATATACGTAAAATCTCACCAAATTTTATCCAGAGAACATTTCCTTCTCCCATCCTTTCCCCTCTTGTTAGCAAGCTTATAACAGAAAATTGGGAGGATGTGTCTCAAATAAACACTCTCCTAGAATGAAAATAATACTGTATCTATACAACTTTTTAATCCACCATAAGAGATCTCCAATATGGTTGTTGACGACATTCTTTGAAAATATTTTCCTAATCTATTCATGGGTCTCAAAATATTTATTTAAACTAAGTTTAAAAATTGTCCTTTCAAAATAATTTGGCCAAGGTTACATTTTTTTTTAAGATTACATTTTAGAATTTACCTCGAAGTTCAGTATTTTATGTTTCTTTATATGCACTGAATCTGCACTAAACTCATTCTCCTCACAAGTGCACTTTTATGCACAGTGCAGAATATTTTCCATTTCTTGCCTTCCAATAAATGCACACAGAGGTATAACAAGAAGGGAAAAGTCCTTCAGTAGTCTAAATTTAATTTATTTTTTCATGTGCACTCTGCTTTTTGCAAATTTCTTCCTGCTTTCATTATTTCTGAGTCATTTGTTAAACTTCATACCAATCAGGCCAAACTCGGGGTCCTTTTCTGAAGGCTGCCCGCCCCGCAGCCGAGCCCCCGCGGACGCCCTGCGCTGCTGCAGCACATTACTTCCGCTTTTCTAACTTTTCCACTTGTGAGCACCATCAATTATGCACTAGAATAACAGAGGCCTGGCAAGGCAGTGTAACATAAAGGCCGATTATGACGATAAATAATTTAAACACCTACGTGCCATGTTCCTTTTACCACTGATAGGAGGCCAGGGGAATGGGATAAACGTTGAAGATTCAAATGCACCACAACCACTAGTTTGGAGAAAGCCCACCGCACACTCACCAGTGAACCTTGCTGTTCACTGTCTGCCAGGAGCAAAGAGGCAAAAGAAATGAACTGCTCACAAAAGTATTCACACTTGCAAAAACTGAATAAGAATCGCAGAGTCCACAGATCCTAACACCTGATGTTTATTTTTGGCCCTAGAGGCAGCCCAGGAAGTTCAGGGAACACTATTTCAGAGGGCGTTGGCATCTTATACCTTCCAGAAAAAGGTAAACAACTACATATACAAAGGTTTTAAGAGAAAAAACACACTGTTTCCATGTAAAGTTACTTAAGCTTCAAGGAAATTCCAACGTGGAGTCTCTCACAAGAGTCTATACCTTCATTTGATGATAAAGTATAATTGGGAGCTGGCAGGGGATCAACAAATGTAGAGACTGCTGGTCTAACTCTCTTTTCAACTACCCTATCTCTCAACTGCAATTCAGAAATCCTTTACTTTCTATGTTTTAAATAGTGATTTGAAAATTCACAGCTGAGAAGAAACGTTACGTCCAAAAACTGCAGAAAAAACAAGTATCCTCCTTGCAATGCCCTGGGAAGTTCAAAACTCAGCAACATTGACAGCATCTGAATGCCAGGAGGACGTTGTTCCTTGTCCACACAGGCAAAATAAATTTTAAACTGACTCTTTAACACTGTACACCCAAACTAAAAAAAAAAAAAAAAAAAAAAGATTTCCAAACCGTGAAAGTTCAGATTAACTGTCTTGAGCCTATTCGTCTCCTTTATGGAGATAACTCCTAAAGTATAATGCAACATTTCTAATGCTCAAAAAAGGAAGACTAATCCCAGCGTTCTATGCAAGAGTGAAAAAGGGAAAGAATAAAACTAGACACCAGTACGCATGTTTATAAATCAAAAGCTGACCTTAAAATATATGAAATTCAGGAGAACAGCGGTTAATTCATGTCAAATGATACCCGGCTTCATTTTTGGAATAAGGCTCCCATTAACTAGAAATATTCCAAAATTAATCCTTAGTCTACATGAGAGCTAATATTACATTTCTAAATGCAAATTGACGAAAACTCTAGGGGGAAAAACCATTTTGAACTGTGGTTTCCAGAAGGCTTCAGGTTTAGTCATGTCAAATTAAAGGGGGGAGCAAAGCTTCTTAAAATAACATTCTTGTTAAATCGCATCCATATGATTTAGCAAATTGATATGGCCAAAGTCAATAAATCATGATGCAGAGTTTTTATTTTAATGTGTCACTGCTTTGATTTTATTTTATTTTTTGCTTTAAGCCAACTCCTTATCATTTTTAGCCCAAAGCTGGATGTATATTGTTGTCTAGGCAAAACAAGCTACTTCTCACAAAACTGGGTTCCTGCTTTTTAATGCCAACCCACCACCAGGAAAAGAAATGTGCCCACCAGTTCTGTGGGGCACAGAGCTAGCCGCCTTTGTGGATGCACCAACGTGCATCCCATCAACTGCCTTTCAGTCAGCGGTATTTGAACTTGTAGATTTTTCACCACTTTTCAGCATGTAAGTGCTTCTTTTTTTCTTAACCCCAGGGATTTCATTTTGTGCTGACACATACTCAAGAAGCAATCTCCACGAAACTATCCTTTTAAGGCAAGCATTTTGTGCACTCCTTAATGATGGGTGTTTAAGAGAAATGGTAATTAGGATAGATTTTGAGCCTTAGGTAACAGTCAGTCTCACAGTGAGAGGGTTCACTACATTTAAGACCAAACTCCTCATTAAGAAATGGAGATATAAGATATGGGGATATATGTATATGTATAGCTGATTCACTTTGTTATAAAGCAGAAACTAACACATCATTGTAAAGCAATTATACTCCAATAAAGATGTTTAAAAAAAAAAAAAAAAAAGGAAATGGAGATACATCAATTCAGATCCTTGCAGACACACCGACAGTGAAGTCCAGGTTAGTAAAAGCACTCATCCTTACGATGGATGGTCTCCTGAATGAGCCAACACAAGGCAGTGCTAGTCTGCCCAGATTGTGAGCAGATGAAACTTCCTGGAGACAATTAAACCTAAGGGACATTGGTTGAAAATATTATTGAAAGTATCAGTGCTTTAAATATCGTTCCCCTCTTTCTTATTCTTTTTATGACTAAAACTTTTTTGTTTAAATATGCCATTTAAGCTACCACATGAGATACTCTGCATGCTACGACTCTGATTCTGAAATCACAGTTTCAGACAAAAGCAGACTACACGCTAGTAATGAAACTACCATGAAAACATATTATATGTGTGTATGTGTATAGGTATGTTTTGTATATATATTTGTGACTCGTATGAGTCTCTCAAAACACATTCCAGTTAAACATTACTGTTAAATGAGAAAAAAAAATAAAAAGTAAGAAAACAAATCCTTGAACCAAGATGCCATGACCTCAATCCCTTCCTCACCCACGTACATGCATAAGTTTTCCTGCCCAGCTTGCCTGCAAAGATGGCAAACAGAATTTAATATTTCATGGAGTCCAAAGCACAAATCATGTTCAAATTCAATACAAAGAAATGCTTTACCTCATCCTTTATAGATTAATAACCCAGAACTGTGAGAAACTTCAGAAAGCCATGACAAGATTTAGCCAAATGACGTGTAAGTTTCTTCAGGACACTCTCAAACCATTAATGAAATGGAAAATATAAAATAAAGGATTTATTTATCAGTTTACTTTAAGATACTTGTTTCCAGAAGAGTTGCTATATCAAGCTACATGATTTATTAGAGCTAAAATAACTTGGAATATCATATCCAATTTTTTTCTCAAGAGATAAGATTATATTCTCAAATATGGATGGCATCAGCCATGTATCTTGCATAACAACACTTCAATTAGAAAATTTAAAAGCTAAACCCCATGAAGACTGTCTAAAAGGGAAAGAGTGAAACATGGGCAAACACAGTCCCATAATAACCAGCTGTGAAGGTTACAAGGTTCTGACAGAGGAGTGGGTGTGATGATACTGATACGGGGCAATAATCTGTAAACCATCAGAAAAGAGCATGAAAAGTATTTAGCATTTTATAAATATTTGAGAACCAAGCAAGCATTTCTGGTTTAAATCAACCATATTTTAAACTTTCTGGTTTTATAAGAACATCCTACTATAAATCTTTCTAAAATTTGCCTGCTTTTTGTTTATTTTATTTTACTCAGGCCAGTAATGACCACTACAAATATCTAAATGCTGAACTAAGCAAAGATTCTATCTCTAAATTTTAATGTGGGAAGGTTAAATTTCTTCTATAAAGCCAATGACAGTAAATAAGCTTAGTATTGGTCATTTTCTTTTTTTCAAACCATAACTGAAAAATAAAATCTTCATAGAATCTTAAGGGGAATCAAAAGTCTGGAAAAAAACAAAACTATTGCCATATCCTCTCCAATTCTTAATCCACCCCCAAAAAAAGATTTTTAGTTAAAATAAGTCTTTTCAATCTATAATATTTAGAATGACAAGAGAAGTCCTATGACTCCATCCTGCTTCCAGCATCTGTCAAGAAAATCACAAACCTAACTCTCAATTCATGGGAGAATGCTAACAGGAGATGAATAATGCTTCAGAGGGAGAAAACATATTATTAGAAAGGTTCAAGACCAAATATTCACAGAGAGCTGCAAAGCCATTTTTTTTTTTTTTTTGCTTTTCAAGTGTGAGTTATTGAATTAAAAAGATAAAGAACAAGTTATTTTTTAACGAAAATCCTCAAAATAGGAGAAAAATATAATGCTGTATATACGCCATTATATATATATATATATATATATACATATATATAAATGTAAAATCTTCTATAAAGAAAAATAATTAAGCTAATGGCGTACTTTCTTAGGTCATTTTTGCGTTTCAATCACTTTAAAATTTTTTTTTAATTTTTATTTTATATCGGACTATAGCTGACTAACAATGTGTTAGCTTCAGTTGTACAGCAAAGTGATTCAGTTATACATATAGATGTATCTATTCTTTTTCAAATTCTTTTCCCATTTAGGTTATTACAGAGTATTGAGCAGATTGCCCTGTGCGGTATGGTAGGTCCTTATTGGTTATCTATTTTAAATATAGCAGTGTATACATTTAATTATAAAACTGCCTTTAAGGGCACCTACTGTCCAATCCATACAACACATCTTATCAAAGATACTCACGTGAGCTAAATTGTTGAATACTGTAGAAGCATATAGTCTGTACTGTAGGTAGTAAAAATTCAGCCTTCAGTTATAAAGGTATTTCTTTTAAAACACAACATATTACTTTGGACATTTAACACTCTCCCACTTTTCTCTATCCTATATCCTCACATACAGAAGAATAACATGCATAAATTGGGATTTTAAAATATGGGATATAATCTACACTTTCTAGAGTATTACTACTTTGAAAATGGCAGGGGACTCGAAGGGCAGTGACACAGCAGCATTCATTTGGTAAGTTTAAGAATACAACATTTACTTGCATAATAATAGCGGTAGCCGAGGCAGCACAGCAGAGTTCAGAGTAGTCTCTGAAACAGATTGCCAGGTTTTGTAATCCCGGTTCTGCCACTTACCAACGGCGTCAACTACATCACCGTATTTAATCTATGTCTTAGTTTCCTCATCTGCAAGATGAGATGGCAATAAAAGAAGCTACCTCATAGGGTCATTATACAAATTATATGACTTAAACATATGCACACTGCTTGAAAAGAGATGGGTACGTAGTAAGAGCTAGGTAAGTATTCTCTTATTTTAAGGCTGTGTAACAGACTATGAATGCAGTAAGCATTCAGCACAGCACCAGATCCAGCACAATGGTAGCCAGTAGCAGTATTTTTATTCCAAAGGCACAGGTTAATAAGAGCAAGCTTTACCAATCATTAGTGCCTTTATAAACAGTGAACAAATAAATAAATGAGCAACTCATCTCACTTATTATCAAAGAAATATGTATTAAAACAACAGCTCTTTCTTGTTCATTAAATGAGATCCTTAAAAAAAAAAAAAGTACCCAGGTCTGGTAAGAGTATTATGAAACTATAAAGCAACCTGACAATATTACCAACAATTACACACTGTTAACACTGTTCGACCCAATAATCCTACTATTCTACCCTGGAGAAAAATCCAAAATATAAGGTAAGCTTTAAGCAAAATAAAAAAAAAAAAAAATTAAGTTATCTATGTGCCATTTATATTATGGAAAACTATTATGAAAAGTTATATGTCTAACAATAAAGAATAGTAATTCAGTATTTCTAAATAGTCAGAAAGTTTTGGATATGCCACATACATGCTCCATCGTGGGCCTATGCTCCATCGTGGCCTGTCAGAGATTATTCATATGTTAAAGGCACTCAAAGGCTCAGATGTAATGTCATTTCTTTAATCCAGCTTTTCCCAGGCATATTGGTAACAAACTCTGGGGGAAAGCGTAGCTAATAAGATGGAAAAGTATCGGTTAAGTAAGTAATGATTAATCGTCTTGATGAAAGTTTATCCAGTCATTGACAAGGATAATTTCAGTATTATACAGGCTGCTTCCAGAAATATTAGAAAATATTTACTATGTAATATTAAGGGAGAAAAAGCTAGATGCAATGAATTAATTAATAGCCAAGCATATGAGAAAAGCTCAAATGGAAATATCCCAACATGAGTTGTAGAACTGTGGGAAAATGTTTCTCTAATGTGATGCTACTTCTCTCATGAAAACAAATCCGTAATAATAAAACCAGGTGAGTTAGTGATATCAAGTCCCATCTTCCCTCTTCCTGATTTGGAAGCATAGTTTGTTTATCTGGTTGTTACTTTAATAAGGCCTGAGGGGAGACTCCTTACTGAAAGTGACCTGTAACAAGAAAGTAGAAAACAGAGCAATCATTCAGCTTCACCAGAGGGATACGTGGAAGCAGCCAGCCCTGTCAATTTGAAAGAGGCTAATGAAACATTATCTGCAGGTGAGCGGATTGTCTCGCCGCATTACAACTCTAAGCTACAAATGATTTCCTAACCACAGAGGTAACCACTCTACAGATACTTTGAAAGACAAATGAGAATGCTGGCACATACAAGGTCAATCACAAACCTCCCAGACAACCTTGGTGTTTCTCCTTCCGCAGGAGAAGATGATCTGGGGGTCCTGCTGGGCGTACCTAAGCAAGCCACACCACAGTCACTTCTCTTGTATTTCTGAGTTTGAATTTTAGCAGCCTGGTATACATTCCTATTTATGTCTAAATAAATAAAATGTATGTATACATAAACTAAAGCTCGCACATAATTTGAAAGCTGTGATTTTCATTATGTTGGAGAAAATGAATAAACATCATTTTCCAATCCCGATAAATGTTTGATTATGATTAAAATGGTTTCACGAAATCATTATACAAGAGCATAGTAGGCTATAAACTATGGGGGGGAGAAAAAAAATCAATAATGGACAGTTCACTCTTATCTATGAACTTTTTTAATAAGTCAACTCCCCAGGTTTACTGGGACCATGGTTTTATTTGATGCAATACATTCTAATCAGGGATTTTTATTTTAATTTTCTTTTTATGACCTAATGATGCATTTAATTTTTAATTAAATTTCATTTTGAAGTATAGAGTATGTATAAAAGCCAAAGCAAGTGTGCAGCATCTGTTCATTGCATCTGCACTCACTACCACAAAAATTAACCCTAATCTAAAGAGGCACAAATGGGTTTTTATGCCATCAGGAGGCCCAAGTGCTTAAAAATCAATGACTGTCCACCCAGGCAAAGAACAGCTGTTTCCTAATATTCCAGCTCCACATTGAGGCCAGCCTCAACCCCCAAGGACTAGCCTAAAAGTGCCCACATTCTCGCTTCTCCCAGTTGAAAGTGTCAGAGAAGGACACTATCTAAAAGCCATGAAGTAGGTTAAGTGGAGACAAGACAGAGAGGACCTGGCCTAACCAGATGGTATTTGGAGAGGCAGCTTCTATCACTATCACTTGATGCTTTCGTAAAATCATAATCAATATTACTTTCTGTGTCCAGAAAACTACCTAAAGAAAAAACTTACCCATTTGCGTTAAAAGGCCAACGAATGTTGAGAGTAGACTGATTCCCAACCCTGTAAAGCAGAAGTTCTCTCTCTGGAACCCACGTGACTTCTAAAGAATACTGCATAGGACTTACCTGGTGGCGCAGTGGTTGGGAATCCGCCTCCCAATGCAGGGGACATGGGTTTGAGCCCTGATCCAGGAAGATCCCACATGCCATGAGGCAACTAAGTCCGTGCGCCACAACTACTGAGTCTGCGCTCTAGAGCCTGCGAGCCACAACTACTGAGCCCGCGCACCACAACTACTGAAGCCCGCATGCCTAGAGCCCATGCTCCGCAACAAGAGAAGCCACTTCAATGAGAAGTCCGCACACCACAACGAAGAGTGGCCCCCACTCACCACAACTAGAGAAAGCCTGCGCACAGCAATGAACACCCAATGCAGCCAAAAATAAATAAATAAATTTATTTAAAAAAAAAAAAAACATTGCATAATCGGGCAGTCATAACAGCCTCAGAAACTGTGTGCTTTTACCTTCCAGAATGACATGACATCAAGATGTAACGGAGAGAAAATAAAAGTTGACGTGTGCAAAATAGGAGGAAAGAGAGGATACAGAGGTTGGCCATAGTTTTCCTTGGCATACTGGGATTTTCTAGAAGTTCTTTCAGGGATCACTTTAAACACAGAATTCCATAGGAGAGAGAAAGGGGGAGAAAAATCTCAGAAATCACAGATGAGAAGACAGACTCATGCTCTGTGTGACATCTAAAATGTCATTTTGCCTCCTATTTTTCCCACCTACAAAAACAAAATTAAACAACAAAATTAGATGAACTTGAAGAACCCACGTGGCACCATCTTTATAAAGCTTTCCTGATTCACTCTAAGAACTAAATTTTAAAAGCCACATATTGGGATAAATTACTAGGTAACATAAAAAAGCTACTAGGTGGCCTTCACAATTAAGTAGCAACAAGACATTTCTCTTCCAACATTGAGGCACTCTGTACCACCTGACCACCAATGACACCTCAGGAGATCTACCAAATGAGCTCAGCATCTTGCCATCTTAGTGTCCCCACTGTGGGCAGCCTCCCACCGTGGGGGATGATAAGCCCTGAACCATGGGACTTGAGTGGTGGCAACTCTGGCTGATCAGAGATTTAAGTCCAGTAATTTAAGGGAGCATGAGTCAAGTGGGTTGAGAAATCATGCAAAGCACCCTCTACTGACTGCACAGAAAACCATCGCTCTATTGACTGCTTCCCAGTCTGTCCTTTGGGGCCCAGAGTCCTCGCTACGGTGATGTGCTGTGCTCCATGCACCCTGGGGTCCCGCCTGGACCCAACCATCTGGGCCCTGAAAGTTTCCATGGTCCCCAGCCTGAATGGTGATTGTCTCCAGAAGCGTCTTTACTATGTTTCAAGCATCAAGGCTTATTAAAACCCCGAAGGGAAGTAATCCCTGAATGCCACTAAAAGATCTCCAGCTGCTACCGTTTATGAAGTAGGCTTGACAAGACAGGGAGAGGAAAAGGGGTGGGGGGAGCAGGAAGGACGGGAAGAGAGAAGAATTTAGACAAGGGCAAGTTATCCAAACAGAGCCCCCATCAAAAAAGAGTCATGTTTTATCAGCTTAAGCTTTCCTGCCTCCTTTCCCAAAAGTATTTCCTCCCTCAACTCTCATTAACTCTTCTTTATAGCTGTCTATTTTCTTTAAAAAATAATAATAAAGGCAGCACATGGCTAGAGAAAGTCCCTAAGTGTGTGAAAATTAGAAAGATGAGCCAGATGAATTACCTGGGAACAGGACTGAATATGTCTTCCCTAAAAATCTGGAAGGAAAAAAATGGTTTTTTCATGGAAGAGAATTAGAGTAGCTCTCAGTATCTGTCTCTCCCTTCTTCATTCTTTTGAAAAGGTCTTTTCATCTCATTAAGTTAAGCTGATTAATAAAAATTCAGCAGTTTGCCCATGGATCCTTTAGAAGTGGCGTTACAAGCTGAAAGATGCAGGCGGAAGGTTTTTGTGCTAGAGACAATAAGGGGATGACTTCTTAAATCCGTCGTTGTCACCCTCCATTAGACAGAAATAGTCACCTTGGCTCAGATTCGTCTGACAAACATTGTACGCTACTTGTTAGCTCCTAGTAACCTTCGCAAAAAGTTTAGTGCTTACTTATAAACAAAAGGAGGGAAAAAGAAACGTTTAGGAAGAAAGTATGAGAACATTTTGCTTCATTTCAAAGATTATTTATACAAATTAATGAAGAAAACATGGCCTGTAGAAGAAGGTTCGTTAAAGGGAAAAAGCAATGTTATCTAAAGAAATTTCTCATGTAAACACAAACTTGTACGTTTTGCAGTAAAGCAAAACAAGCAGATAAATTCAGCTATTCATTTATGAATAACTGTTGATTTTGTTATCCAAAAATACTTTTGTTAATTACCTAGTCAGTACCTAACACAGTAAATGCTCAAGTTAAAAAATGAATTTCTTCAACGAATTTAAGACTGTCATTTACTTTTAAAGATGAAAAAATTGTCAGGTTATATAATGTCACGACTTGCAAATGTTTTCAACTGTTCCAGTATGAGTTAAATTCATCCAGAAAAAATGATTAAAATGAGCAAATCTGCTTTGTAGGAGTTGAAGCATTTTCTTAGCCACCTTTAACCTGCATAAACACTAAATTGTTCATTTGTACTTTATCCAGAGATGACTAAATTAAATTTACACTACCATTCATGATACTTTATTTAAACGTCCCCCTAAAAGGCACTCACTATTCATGTTAACGTCATTACCAAATTTATTTCTATCAAATCTTTGTATACGTGACAGTGGTTTTAAGTGCCATCTTAAACAATTTGCCCACAATATATTGAATCAAGTTTTATAGTTAGTCTAGTTCTAACATTAAATTTGTCCCAAAATACCAGAGCAAATAAGTGTTTTTGTCTGAATCTTAATTCAAAAGGATTTGGGGGAAAATGTTATTTTTACTTTACTCATATCTTGTGGACACTGCATAGACTTAAAGTCATCAAGTCTGTACAGAATAGCCCCCAAATATTCAAAGTGTTTGGCATTTTTAAAGATGCAATTCTTGATTTGAAGATCGTTAAAATAAACAAACAAAAAAACACCATTAAAGGCCTATCCTAAGCCATGACCAAATCAGCCATTAAGCTATTACTGTTTTCTCCAGGTAAATATGGAGGATTCAGTTACATGAAGAAAGCCAAACTCACTTGACCACACATTCCCTGTGGCCTGAAGCCTGTCACCTGCTTTGCCATCATCAATCCATCTCTTCAAATACCTAAGAGGCTGAGACCAAACAATGTGGCTGAGAAAAACAATGAATAAGGATCTATTTACACTTCTACTGTGAAGAATAATCATAGGTTAGCTGTGGCTTATAATTATCAAGTACAAAACGTGTTAACTAAAGCGTAGCTCCTTTTTAATGAAATGAAAGATGAGCGGAATCTAAGCAGATGCTATATGCTTAATGGCATTATCATTCTCATATTTTAAAAATCCTACAAAGCGCCTACTGTGTGCCAAGCACTATGCCAACTACAGTAAAGATTAACAAGGCATGACCCTGACACCAAGGCGATTACAGTGTATCTGATATAATTAACGTCTTCAGGGAGGTGAGACAGTTGCTACCAAGGGATACGAAAGGTAATGGGGGGAAGGCACTAGTTAAACGTGTGGGTGCTAGTTCTTCCTTTCACAGATCCACTTGATTTCCTGGTCTCCCTGTAAACATGGAGACAGGAATAGTTACGTGTACTCATGTTGAGTGTGTCATTAGTGAAAGACGTAGCTGTTAAAACCATGAGAACATTAAAAC
Organism: Balaenoptera acutorostrata; assembly: GCF_949987535.1. Lineage (NCBI taxonomy): Eukaryota > Metazoa > Chordata > Mammalia > Artiodactyla > Balaenopteridae > Balaenoptera > Balaenoptera acutorostrata. The sequence continues at coordinate 91,554,916 of NC_080065.1, forward strand.
TACTGCTTCTGAAAAAATAAAGTATTTTCATGGAAGCGTGGAGGTAGGGCTGGGGATACTGTTACCTACTACCGGGGTACTGTCACTGAACGTAGTTCTTAAGACGGAAGAGTTCCTGACTCCGAAGAAATGTGAAAAAATCTTACTGAAAAGGCTTCATCATGTAGGATTTTTTGTGTGTAAAGGATACACATTCGAGATCAGCTCTCCAAGTTCCTACAGATACAGTCATTTTACTGTGGAATTGGGACTTCTGGATATTATTATCAGTGCACTGTAGATAGCTAATAAGCAGGTTTAACTAAAATATCATATAAATGATAGTTATGCATAATATGGGTTCTATAATACAAATTATTGACTGTTTTTCAAAAATAGCATCTTTCTGATGATGTCACTCTGATAATATAAAACAAAAAGCAAATGACATAGTAGATGAAATAATTTGCAGATAAAATGCAGTTTATATATGTATTTAAATAAAATGATTTGTTTTCTATATTAACTGTTATCAATGTATTTCTATCTTATGCAATTCTGGAAACTTAAGAACCAGACACTCAAATTTTTCAGTCTAAGTATACAGCTATTATATATATATATATATATATATATATATATATATATATATACATACATACATACATACACTTTCTTCAGCCTCTCACAATTTCATCATGGGTACAAATGTCTATAATGGATTAATAGTAACTCAATATTTGTAAAAAACATAGTTTAAAATCATAGTTTCATAATCAGCATTGTTATTATAATGAGCTCTTATTTTAAGTAGGTTTTTTAATCAACATACCTATATTGTTAGCTAGAAATAAACATCAGCAAAATAAACCTACTTTAATACTCATTCTGAAAACCAACAAGGAAAGGTTACAAAATTACAAGCTAAGGGGAAAAAAACAGAGTCTACAAAAGTTAAACTTGGATTCTTTAAATTTAGTCAGACTGCTTTTATTAGATAGCAGGGAAATGAAAAATGTTACATTCATGTCCAACAAATTACTAAATGCAGAAACACACTGCAAACACACACCCGCTGTCCGTAATCGCTACTGCTCACAAATCAATCTATTTGGATGAGAACAAGACCTGACCTCTAAGAGGACACATCTTCGTGCTCCGTGATTGTGATTAGTCCACTGAAAACCCACAATGCCACAGGAATTGGGGTGAAGACAGTCCAATCTACCCATGAGACTGATTAGGAATAATTTGACTAGAAACTACTAAGAAAATAGACCCTGAGGTGGGCCAAGCATCTCCAAATAAATGAGACGATTTCTCCTCTGTAAACAGGTTTCTCTAATACAAGGAAGGCATAAAACAGGTAAGTTAGCTAATAATTACTCATTACTCTTTATGTCTACATTTATCATCATCGTGATACAAATGCATAAACCACTTAAAATTTTAATTGATTTTCTGGCTGACTCATTCTTTCTTGTATAGTGAACTGGCATCTTTGAACTTATTTTAAAGATCCAGTGTGTCTTGCCCACTTCAGTTTTCACTGATTACTAAAGTAATGTTTGAAATGTTCATTTCATATTATAAAGCCTACCATGACATTATTTAAATTTTTTTAGTAATAATGTAAAAATAAGTATGCAAAATTAGACAAGATACAGCAAAAAACAGGACAAAAGACTGAGTCGTAGTTATATAACTTATGATAAAGATTTAAATTGTACAACTGTATTCTGCGTTCCAATACTTATACATTTACCCAATTTTCTAAAGTCTTCCCTATTCTACTGCATAACTCCTCCTAATGGAAAACAAATGAAAACCAAACAGTTCAGTAAATCAACTTGTGATTTAGATCTTACAGATGTGAACTAAAGAATATTTTTTTTAATTCTAGGTCCTTCTTTTTCTTCTTTTGAAACACTTCTTAAAAACTCTTCTTAATTTTTAGAACCAAATTAAAATGGGTGTTTAATCAGATACAATTCTGCCAAAGTCTCCCTGTGTCAAATCTCAGGATTGGATTCATTAACTCAGATGAGAGTGGATTGGCTAGTTTGGGTATAAAACATATACCCAAAGCTCTGAAATTGTACATTATTTTTCTTACTGATTAACCATAACTTCAGGATGGCTTTCCAGATAAATACTTAAATTCATGTTTAGAAGTAACACAGAAAAAAATTTTTTAACCTTTAAAGTTTGAAAGTAAAAAACAAAAAATCATGAGTGTGTTTTCTTCAAAAGTTTAGACATGTAGATACATATGTATTAGTTCCTCTGCATTAATAAAGCAAAAATGAAGTTGACAATGACCTCCCAGAGGACAGCAATCCTCTCATTTCACAGATGAGGAAACTCAACCAAGGTTAAGTGACTTGCCCAAGGTCAAACAGTTAAGTAGTGTCAAAGCAGTGACACATCTCAGATCTTCTGAGTCAGATGCTCTAGCATAAGAGATGAACTAATTCAGTCACCTTGTTGTCAAGATGAAAAACAAGAGTCCTGGAGCATTCAGTGATTTGCTTAAGGTCAAGCATCTAGTTGGTTAAAAAAAAAAAAAAAAAAAACAGTGACATCCACATCACCTGACTCCAGGCCTTAGTATTTTTTTTTTTGAAAAGATATTACTTTATCTTTCAAACTGAAAAAATCAGAAAGGAGAATTTCCACACAATTAACACATGAGTTCAGTTAGGTTACCACAACGTTTGGCAACAGGCAGGAAAATGAAGAGAGAAAATCTATGGGCAGACAATGTATCTCCTAGGTTAATACTCAAATGATTCTCTAAATTAATAATGACACCTAGATTTCACTGAGAGGATATTATGCAGCAGGTATTTTACATGTATTTACTTTCTCACTGGATCATCACAAATTATACATCCTCTCTATTTTACACAAGCAAAACTCAGAGCTAAGGAAAAGAATCAGCATTTGAACCCAGATCACCCAGACTCCAAAGGTAGTCAATGCTGTCTCTTTAATATGTCTCTGTACCATTTTAAGATTTTTTTGTACATAAAAAGATAATGCAAATAAAGAAATTCATGCAGAAGTATTTATTAGTAGCTAACTAACATTACTAATCACATACTCTGTGCCAGGAATTGTTCTAATGTAACATGTCATTTAATCACCACAATAACGCTATCAGATAAATACATTTAGTATTCTCATTTACAGATGAGGTAGGTGAAGCGGGGAAAGGTTAAGTAACGTGTCCAGGCCCACAGCACCTAGTTAGTGGAGGAGCTGAGAATTATACCCAGGACCTGCCTCAGATTCTTAACCATCATGGGCCAGACCTTGTATAGAGTGCTTCTGCATATAAACCACAATCCTGACCTCAAGAGTCTTATCATCTAGGGAACAGAACACATACAAAAATGCAGATAGTGTACACCAACTACAGTATTGTCCATATGCCAATATTATTCATATTCACTAAAGAAGAAGAAAGGGTAACAACTTCCAGTGCAGAAGCACAAAGGACTGTGCATGGGCGATGAATCACCTCATGTTTCCAGGCACACGTTTCAACTAAAAGACCTGGTTTAGTCTGGCAAAGCAGATGTCCATAACGGATAAGGTGCCAAAACTCTTTCTTCCCCTCCATGTTGTCTCTCTGGAGATTAGCTGGGAACCTGATCTACCCACATCCTATCAGGAGACTTTTGTCTTTGAAACTAATCAGGAATAATTTACTGGCTGTTAAGCTACAGGGCAAAAACTCCTGTGATGAAAGGAAGCAACAGCAAGGGGAGGAAGATGGGGGGGTCGTGGGGGGGGTGGGAATTGGGACACAAAAGAATATAGAGTCAATTATTCAGGCATTCATATGCTGTTCTCGATAGCTTAAGAAACACGTGTTTCTTGCTCAGGATGTATTTACTGTGGAGTAGGCAAAAGCTGCATTTAAAATTTTTAAAGTAAATTCGTATTGTTATTATGTAAATCAAAGCTGACTGAAAGTGCAGGAATTTTGATGAAATATAGGGGAAAATTTCCTGACAACATGATTGTTAAACTCAAGCTTTTATTCAAGGAATTCTAGAATTTCTCCTAAAATTCTTCAAAAAATTGCACTGTACTTTGGCAAGGCCTCAAGAATCAAGCTTACCCGAATGCAGAGGAAGAGGGCTAGCTGGCAAGTGAATTCCCTACCAGTCCGATTATTCTTCATATACAATGCACGCTGTATATGTATACACACAGCCTCACAATTAGCTCCAAAGGAGTCAAGGAAACATTTAACCTCCAGTGGGTGGTACTAATTATCTGCTGTAGGTGTACCAGTTGCGGCTTGCAACCTCTCAATCCATTAAATGCTCAACAAGGGGGAACATAAGTGTGCATTTTTAACCCTCCTTTCATATTAGCATATGGTCTCTATCGTTCTTCTCCACTGTGCCTCCTCAAAAATTCTGTTTCAAGGTCACCTTTCAACATTTCACTAATTGTGTTAGACAGTGTGTCACTCCACACAGCCCAGCTAAGCAGTTTAAGAGCCACTTACTGGCCAAGGTCAAAGTATATAAAGCTCAGTTTTCTCATCTGTAAAAGAGGACCATTACATTTCCTTCTTCATAAAAGGTGTTGTCAGGATTAAATACATGATAATGATTGTGAAGTCTGTAAAGCACTGTGCTTGGTACACAGTAAGTGTTCAATAAATGGGAGCTATTCAGAAATACCTCTGTCTCTAGAAGGGCATAGGAGCACTTCTGTGCCTGTAAAGGCAAAACTGAATCATCCTGCACTCCTCTGAGTAACCGCCAAGGCATTACTTGGCGGTTTGGAAAAGGGACTCAAAGAGCCTGAGGAGCTCCGCACAGCCTCTCAGGAGCCTGGGGCCAGAGGCGGGTGGAGCCCCAGACCCCAATCTCTCCTAAATGCAGCCTGATGTTTGTTTGATGCTTTTCGTTTTTCTTTTTTTCTGTTTTATATATTAGTTTTCTGCTCAAGATTTTTACGAACAATGTTTCTTGGCTAAAAAAGAAGTTTGAAAACAACCGCTCAATCCATAAATCAGAGAAATAATTGAGATGTGATACAGCACTCTCAGGTTCCATCTGGAAATATTAAAACTCCCCTGATTTTTACCATCCCACCACCTAACCACTTATAAACCAAGCCTAATTTGAGACCTTCAGATTTTTCTGGTATTCAGTTATATTTGCAAAGCAATTAAACAGCGGCTAAGACACACAACAGTGCAGAATTATAATATACATGAGAACATGTATATTATAATTGATATACATGACCCTCCCCCTTGATATTAGAAGCCTCACAGTGAGACCCTGCAACATGGCTAACCCATTGTAGCCCAAGCTTCCGATCTTCCACCAGATCTCATTCGCTCGGAATTGACTGCTTTCTGTACGTCCCCCAAATCCACCTACAAAGTTACAGCCAGCAAGTCTTTACTCCTGTTGTTATGAATCCCTGGAATATTCTTCTACTATTTGTCTCCATCTCTATTAAAATCATAACCATCATTCAAGGCCTAATCTACACTATTCCTCTTCCAGCAAGTAGTTCCTGATACCCTGAACAGATGTGCTTTCTCTCTCTGTCCATAGCATTCCATGCTTTATTGTGACATTCTTTGTTTGTTGTTCATTATTAGCCTGAGTGAAGCAGAACATTTTGATCACTGCCTTGACAATTAATGAATTTTCTAATTGTCTTGGTATTTGCCTGCATGTGGTCTTTAGCACTGACGGGTTCACATCAAATGTCACAGAAGACCAGGCATTAAGATGTAGGGACGTTTACAATATCAGTCATAATGAACAACAATCCAAATATGCTATTGGTGGTTTTACTGTGTCTTTATTAAAAATCACTTTGCCGTCAGGACACATGAGAATTTCATTTTAAGGATGTTTACTTTTCCAGTTAGTAAATGTACCGGGATGGTTTTTACTAAAACATAAGTCAGCCAGCTGTTTGTTTGGGTTCTTGAACTGAATGGTAAAAATACAGTCAGCTTTTACTCAAAGTACTCCACTTTAAACAAGGGAATCTGTTCCATATTTAAATGATTTAATTTTCCTTTTTTAAAATAAAGTTTCAATTTTTCATAAAATAAGAACATCTCCTCTTCAGAACTTCAGAAGTTGCATTTCAGATGACATATGGTTCTCCATCACCCATCTGATACCCCAGGGATGCTGAAGCACTTAGGAGACCCAAGAGAGTGTGTAATCCGACATGACAGCTGAAGTTGGAAAGGCTGACAGAAGCATCAGAACAGGTATCAGGGAGGGAGAAGGATTAGTCTGGAATCCAGGTTCACCCCTCATCTTTCTTTCAACTCCACCAGAATGCTACACTTCATGTGCCCTTGAGAACACAGCATCTGGCATGAAGGGCTGGACCCACCAAGACCAATAGCTCCATGTACCTTAAACTTCTGAAAGAGGGCAGAGAGTGTTTTGGCACTCCAGTCTCCCAAATTCTCTGTAACCCAGCATAAGCTCCTGCTGGCTTTGTAGTCAGCTTCTCTTTCCTCTATATGGTGCATTTACGAGTTCAGCTGTGGGCCCTGTTAATTTCCCTGCGCGGCCTTTCTTCTCCTCCTAACACATGCATACTTGAGCTGGCTCTGGAGTGCTGACTAAGCAAGAACAATAGGAGGCTTTGAGCAGGCCTCAGCCAGCCCCAGACCCAGTCAATATTTACTTCAGTTTAGAGCCACTGTTTTAAAGCTCCTTCCAAGCAGAACTCAACAGTGGGGAGTCCCCAGAGGTTTCTAGATTTTATTTAACAAGAGGGAAGAGGGCTGTAGAGACAGAGTAAATAGATTACTGTCCAAACCACTTTCTCAGAGAAAAAAAGGGAGGCAGTTCAACAAAACAGGTTAGACTTTCGATACTAATTAGCAACTTACAACAAGAAAAACCAATCGCCTTCCAACACTGATTACTGCAGTCTTAAAACTCCGTATTAGGCCGCAGTGCAAATCCACTTAGTGTGACCCCTGTATACCTGTGAACAGGGCCCTGATGCGATCAACCACTCAAAGCTTGCCAGTGTTTGCCTGCTCTGCCCGGAAGGGCAATGCGAGGGCCCTAGGGGAAGTGAGTCCAAACTCCTTGGCTGACTCCCAAACCAGATCTCACGTATACTACCAATACAAGTGTGTCCAAAAAAGAAGTTGTGATTACCAAACACCCAGAATCGAGAGCGTGCTATGGTAAATACCGGTATGCGTGTCTGCTAGCTTGGCGACATTGAGAAGGTAGATCTGCGGCTTTGAAGAGAGTAACCGAAAAAAACAAGGCACAAACACTCTCTTCCCACCAGCGACAGTAGCTTTCTATGGGACGGCAGGTGGGAGGTGGGATGCGGAGGGAGGTGGTTCTAATATTACATTCGAATCAATGGAGTTTTCCCATAAATTTACATAGTCTTTTGTTGATGTAAATATAGAGATACTCTCTTTATTGAAAATAAAACTATTTAACTGTAAAATTTTTATATTTGCCCAGTTGGTTTAATTTTATTTTTTTAAGGAGTCAATTGTCATAAAACTAACCTGAAATGACAGTTGGGTAGTTTTACTAAAATGATTAAGGCCATATAAAATTACTAGAGATTTCAGTTAGATACCTGAGGAAAGAAATTCATAGTTGTCTGCCATAACCAATTATAATGCTCATTATTCCATTCAAATCGATAAGTAGACTTCATTGTTTCTGCTTAAAGACCTAACTATACATTCCATTCGCATTTTACAATATTTCCATAAGGACAGTCAGATGATCCAAAAATTTTAATAGGAGAGAAACTAAAGAGGCTTTACAACTGTCTAAATTTAAAAATTCTAGTTTATGATGACCTAGTATTAAAGGGCAGTTCACCATTGTCTATATTTTAAACAAGCAAAATACATTGACATAATTTGGCTTTCACAAAGAGTATGAAGAGAATTCAAACCACCCTTCCTCAAAATATATGAGATAAAAGGTTAGGTATATTAGGATAGGTTTGTTCTATCATGTTTGTTTAAATTCATCAAATGCACTGAAATATGTTCAGCTCTAATCTTTACTACAATATTTACCATATTAATAAAAGCTAAATAATTAAAATGCAACTCAATCCAATTACTGCCACATCTTAAGGAATTCCTGGATTGCTATACACTTAATTTGATCAATCAACATGCGCTCACGGAAAGAAAATACAAAGTCAGCCTAGCTGAAATGAAGCCTCTGGCTGATATTTTTAAACTGATATATAAGAGTTACAAAGAATTATTTTTTTAATAATACAGAGTGTCAGTGAGTAAGTCATCAAAATTTAAACTTCTTGACTACCCTTTTGCCAAGAAAGGAAGCCTGGAACACAGGAGGGATTGTAACCATTAACCATTCATCATACTGAATCCAAGTAACATAAAATTACAAAGTTTAAAGCTTGAAATAAACTCATAGCAAGCTCATTCCCTTGACAAATCTTAACTTCCAATTTAGCAGGACAAAAGAAGCCTTCTTTTGTATGAAATGATACAAATGTAAAAAAGGTCAGTCTGATATTCTGGTGCGCATAGCAATTCCAAATATTAAAACACTGAACTTTTAAGGGAAATCAGTTATAGAGAGTTACCAGTTCTCTTTCAAATAATTTTGGTATTGCTAATACTAACTTCAATATTTTATTGCTACTGGCCAAGTGCTGCCCTCAGTTGTCACTAAATTTCTCGGTACAGCACATAAGGATCATTGACAATTTCCTTTATGAATTACATTTTTTTTGCCTTAAGTGAGGTTTATATCTTCAGGAGTAAAATGTTATAAAATAATTATGTAAGTATACAATTGCAATTTTTAAACAAGTAACAGGCACACTTGCTATTCTCCTGAATAGCTATACACATTATGAAGTAAAACCTGCTTTGAGTAGCCAGCCACCAGACAATTCTACAGGAAAGTGGCCCTTTGACAGTAATGTGTTAAAAGAAACTTAGGTTTCAGTGCATTAAAATACGTGTTCCTTGACAAATTCTGTCTCTTTTCTTAGCTAGACGCTGTTACGATCTATTTATGCTCCTAACATCAATGTGTGTATAATTAATATGTACTAAGTTTAAAAGCAGTCAATAACAGGAGTTTTTTAAGCACAGAGGCGTCAAGAGGCTAAACCCTGTTTTTCTGGCAGTAGGATTCAGAAGAATCCAAGGATCCCAGGGACAGCTGGGCTGCCTGTAAGGAACAGCCCCAGACAGGAATTGATTTGTTTCAACAAGCTCCTCATTGGAAATACAAGCATTCTCCAAAAGGGTGTCAGTATTCATTAATTTCTCCTTTGAGATGGAGATATCTCATTACACCTGTGAAGTCCAAAGCAGAATATCAGGGTTTTAGAAGTCAAAGAGGAAACAATATATTGGAGACAAACTGAGAGGGCAACAACTTCACGAGGAGATCCAAATTTCCTTTCTAGAAGAAGGTCCTAGCTGACTTGCCTCTCAAGTGTCACTCTTCACACATTATTACTCATGTAGAAATCACAAGATAAAGCCTGAAATGTGAATTCCTTTAAAAGAAAATCCTATATAAATGCATAAATCATATCTATCAGGGACAGCATATATTACGAAATAAGACAACTTGATCTTTTTTAAAAAGTCAACTCTTCCATGATGTTTTGAAAATAAAATTTTATTTGTAAGACTGTATTTCTACACAACTTACAAGAATATATAGAATTATACAGTAAGATGCATCAGTGCAAAGTGAGGTGACCCCCTCAATCTCTACTCTAATTTTTATAACCTTTTTAAAAATCCTGCTACAGATATACTTTCCTTCAAATTTTCACAGATCTGAAGGAGACATTTTGATTACACCCATTTATCTGTTAGGGTGAAGAAACAGGTTCAAAATTAATCATTACAAATGTAATGGCACAGTTAGACTCAGAGCTGAAATTTAACTAGATCTGAAATGTAACAAAAAAATGTTAACAAAGACAATTTAAAAATCAAATCTGACATAGGATTTTTAATATCTTACTCTCTGAGCCTTGCCTAGACGACACCCAAACCCATTCAAAGTTTTATCCAAAACAGCTGCTATTATAAAAACTCAAAACAAAAAAAAAGTATATATATTCAATGCCTTTATTTTATGCAGTCAAAACAATCTGTAAATGTAGAAATATCAGTATATCAAAGAACTTGGTTATAACCTATTAATCTGAGGACAAATCACTGTTAATAGCCTTGAGCTAAATAAAAACTGTTCAATGAATGAGGACATATCACTGTTAATAGCCTCGAGTTAAATAAAAAGTGTTCAATGTATTTATTTTCCCTTTTAAAAAATGGAGGGGCAAAACAATAATTAGAACTATTGAGTATCTTCTGCTTTATCTAAACATGGAAATGACCACAAATCTTAGGTATATTAACTCCATTTTGAACAAAGCCATTCCTTAGAGATATGCAAATGACTTCATTTTAATCAATAAAGATATCCTATTTATAAATTTAATAATCTTCTAAGCATACTTCTTTTTTAGGAACCACTTAAGTTCACACATAGTCACAGAAGATTCTCGAATTTCTTTATCTATGAGAATCATAAAACTGGAAACTCTAAGTGGGTGTCACCTCAAAGTCACTGTCTCAGACGCTTATTTACACCATAATGAGAATAAACATAGGGGCTTCCCTAGTGGTGCAGTGGTTAAGAATCCGCCTGCCAATGCAGGGGACACGGGTTCGAGCCCTGGTCCGGGAAGATCCCACATGCCGCGGAGCAACTAAGCCCGTGCGCTACAACTACTGAGCCTGTGCTCTAGAGTCCGCGAGCCACAACTACTGAGCCTGTGTGCCACAACTACTGAAGCCCGCGCACCAGAGCCTGTGTTCCGCAACGAGAAGCCACCGCAATGAGAAGCCTGCGCACCGCAACAAAGAGTAGCCCCCGCTCGTCGCAACTAGAGAAAGCCCATGCAACAGCGAAGACCCAACGCAGCCAAAAATAAACAAATAAGATAAATAAATTTAAAAAAAAGGAAGGAGAATAAACATAAACCTACAAAAACCAAGCAAAACAGACATGTCTTGATTTACTATTCTTAATAATATTCATAGTTCTTATAAAAGTTAGACAATATTTTAATTAAATCCATTTTGCCAAGGATTTGAAAATGAAAAGATTTGCTTCTGTTTGATAATTAACTATAAAAAAGTATTGGTAAAATCGTTATTAAGAACAAAAGGATATTTGAATTAAGAGTGCTCACCATCCTTCCCTTCTCTGGGTTTATTTTCATACAAAAATAGCTGGTCTACAGGCAAACAGTTTCATCTTCCTTTTAATAATTGCTCCATAGAGGTATATCGGTTAAGTAAGTCTACTTATGCTTTCAAAGACTTTCAAGTTCACTTAGGAGAGTGGGAATATTGCATTTATACACAAAGAGTGAGGAACAACAAGTAAGCAGGCAGAGTAATCTGAATTTAACTAGTTCCACCCTTTACTTGTGAATACAAGCATCACACAATTGTTTTGCAAAAGCAAATGATATATATGCTGTGAAAAAAACAGAAGCGTATTTATAGACTTTATATTACCAAGACTCTATAGAAACAAAGATTACTAAGGACACGAGAATCATGGAATTTTAGAGCAGACAGCTGTTTTCCTCCCAAGTCTCCAAGGAAGTGTAGGCTCCTAAAGTCACCCACAAGAAACCCTGCCAGTGGAAGCAGAAAAACTGTTAGTCATCTTCTGTGCTGAATGTAAGATGAACATTTGAGGTTCATTTAACCATATGGATTTCAATTGGAAAGTGTTAAAAATCTGTTTCTGAGGTGTAATTCTGGCATTGCCATAGAAAATATCTCTGGGGAGGGTTTGCAAATATATTGAGACATTTATGACAGGATCCTCCTTAAACTTTTTGGACCAAGGCAATATTTTCACTCCAGTAGATTTGTCTATAAAGAGCAAGACTTACATCAAAATCCCTGGCCTGTTACTTTTGTTAGTGGTGTATTTTAATGACGTATAAACCTCAATGTAAAAATCTATTTTATTTGTCTGAGATTTGGGGTAAAGTCGCAAGAAATGAAGACTACCAGGTCTTAAGACAAATAACTTGCACTCACGCAAATACTAAGCCACTTGAGAAACTGTAGAACTATACAGAAAGTTCAGGGCAAATACAACCAAGAGCCCTTGATAAGAAACCAGAAGTAATCTCTCTCCCCACTGATCCATCTAGAACCTGGCTGCTCCAACTGTGGTTCATGGGCCGGCAGCATCAATACCACCTGGGAGCTCGCTAGAAATGCAGAATGTCAGACCCCACCCCAGATCTACTGAATTAAAATCTGTATTTCAACAAGATCCTCAGAGGACTTGTGTGCACATTAGAGTGTGAAAAGCAGTGATCTAGAAATTGCAAATTGACTGCTTCATGATGGCAGGGATGTTGTTTATATATTGTTTCCTGCAATATCTCCAGTACTAAGAACAATACCTGGCCCACAGTGGACACTCGATAAATATTTGCTGAATAAATCCATATGTGAACATTTCTTAGAGTATCTTCTACTTTGCACTGTGATTATGTGTATACAGTTCTTAAACGTACACAAAACTGCAAGTTCCTTAAGGGTACAGATGCTGTCTTATGCATCTCCGAATCCACTGTGTGCCTCTCAGGGTCTGCAGGTATCACTCAATATTTTATCAATTGTAACCTTTAGATATTCAATATAGGAATACATTACTACTGTTAGATATTTATCTATAACGTTGTTTTAATGTGAAAACTTTGGAAAACTAAGTTTAAATCAACATATAATTTCTGAATTCGCCCATTTGGCTCTGGTTTTAAATACAGTACGGAGAATTCACCCAAGAAATCGAAGTAGTAATGGAAACCATTATATAGGGCCAAGTCCTGATTCTACGTGGTACCAGAGAACAGGAATGGCATGGATGATTAAAATCCAAAACTGATTCCAAACCTCAAGTTATTCAATAGCCTCAAAGTCTTTTCTTACCAAATCTCATACGAAAGCTGCTATAAGTTTCAGAAACATCATTTTTTGTTTTATTTTCTTTCTCAAATCCACCTACTGAACAGTGAAATGACCAAAGCCATCAAAAGAGAAACACAGTGACAGAGAGATATACATAATAAACAAACTAAGTAATCAGTCCTCAAATAACCAGATACCAACACAGAACTCTAAAGCAAAGCAAAGAAATAATTTGTGAAAGAGATAATTATACAGTAAATAATCAAATACATTAATAGCATAGATGTACTGGTAACAGGACCATTCCAAAATGATACTCAAAATAATGAGAGGTTCAGAGTCATGATTATTGCTGACTCTCTTAGGCCATATTTTAAAGGACGGATACTAAATCAGGAATACTTTCCCCAATAAAGAATTGCTTTTTTTCTATTTAATTAACTGAATTCAATTGTCCTTTATACATTTTTTTTTTTTGCTTCAGGGAACCCAGAGTTTTAAGTTAAGCCATCAGATATGTCCGACCTCATATGTATATAATCATATGGAATATCCTGTATACATATACACACCCCACCATACATACACACACACACACACACACACACACACACTCTGTCATGTTGTTGTTTTCCCAAGAGTATAGTCGACAATAGTGATAGCAGAGTGTGTAATAAGTTTTCATTGTTCCCCTGACAGCTATAGTTCCATACAAGACCCTTTTCTTTTTAGGTTGTAAATGCTATGGAAAAAATAAACTAATAACAGGCATTTAATTATGGGTTCTGCAACCATAGTGGGAACATTGCCAGAAAAGACTGGAACCTCTGGGAGAGCAAAAACATATATTTCCAGGGGAGGGGAGAATTTTGTTCTTCAATTATAGTAATGCTTAAAATATTGATGACAGGCATATGATAGAAAAAATTTTTAATTTTTTCCCAAGTCTCTATCAAGGGTAAAGTATGTATACAATGCTACATCAATACTAAAACCAAGAATACTATTATATCTGTACTAAAATATTAATAAGAATAAAGGCATTGCTTATTAATAAGCAAAATACATAAAGAATAGCTTTATGTTTTGATACTATCAGTGAAGAATACAAAGATTCAGTTTCAATTTTGGTTTCTGCCTTGCTTTATACAGACTTAAAAAAATGAACACTTGTGATATCAAATATCTGGGTGCTATAGTCCCTGAGGCTTACTTCAATTTGTTTTACACAGTATTTAAAATAAGGCATCCCCCAGGTTGCTGTCATGGCAGACACCAGATCTGTCACTGAGGTCCTTTCTCGCCTGATTAATTAGTAATTGGGAGACACATCTTGGCAGCTTTCATTTCCCTATTATTTTCTCTTGTTTGACACAAAACCCTGTCAGGAGCACCACTCTTTGAACTGTACCCTTCTTAGTGCTGGGTCACTAAATTTTAATAAATGGAGCCCCTGCCAGAAAACTACAGAAATAGGCATAGAAGTTTATTGCAGCAGTAACAGTAAACAAATATATGAAGAAAATACTGAATGCCACAGTATCTAAAACATTAATGGTCTGTCTGAACCCAGGGGCTATTGGCGAGATTGCAGAGCAGAGACTAAAAGAAAGGGCCTTCCACAAAACCACTGCTTTCATTTGTCTTTAAAAAAGTACATATTAGCTAAATAAAGCAGATAAATACTTGGTGCAGCAGAGCCATACATCTGAGTTTCCTCCATTATCCCCACCCGATGAATAAATCTATTGGGAGGAAAAGATTGATAGTGACTACAGGGATAGAGACCCCTTCTAGAAGTCACAAAAGCACTGTCTGAGCCAAACAAAGAAACGTTTTTCATAAAAGGTAAGGTGAGGAACTTAAAATTGCAGCTAAAAAGACTGAGACTTCGGAGAGCTACAAATAGCTACAGAATCAGTTTCAGGTTCTCCATCTCAAGTGTCAGTCACTTCAAAAAGTGCTGCTACGATGGTGGCTCGGGACCCTTGTGTGCCACAGCAGTGTGTGGGTCAGAGGTCACAGCTTCCACATTCCGACATCTGTCTGTATTTTCTTGCCCTGAAACAATAGAGGGGAACTAGGCTCATTTGCTCCCACTTTGTTTAACCTAATTGTTAAACACAAAAGATAATTTCCCCATATTTAGAATTATTTTTCCTTTTCTCCCTAATCCCATTTGACTCCATAGGATTAAATACCATTAAAAATAACTTAACCGAAAGGTTAAGTCCCCTATATATTAATAAAGTTAGGCAAATGTGACAAAGCCGTATATCCTGCCGGCACCTAAGTACCAGAAAACATCAAGTATCAATACCTACCACCATCAAAATCTAGATAACAATTAGCACTACAATTATCCAACCAAAATAAGCCATGACTGCATCAAACCACAAAACTGCATTTTTAATAGGAGAAAATACTTTCATTTACTTTTATAATATGTATTTTCATAGTAAGAGGCAAGAGCTAATTGTGAATTATAGTTTCTACATACATAAATAAATCACTAATAAAACTAGAATGGATATTCTGACACCTTAGAAGCGGGAAGAAAAAACAAAAGTATTTGTTAGTTCATTTAAAACAAAAAGGTCATTTTGAGCCCTTGGTTATTTTAGTCTTCTCCATCAGTCAAAGAAAAACAGATGATGGATAGCAAAGGAAAGCGTTTTGGTACAAAAACTGTCAACTCACTCATACTTGGACTTTAATGAGAAGTCCATGAGATGTATATCCGATCTTAAAACATGTATTTTATTTATCTCCTTTACACTGTACTTGCAACCATCAAAAATTCTACTTCTAATGAACTGAAGCAATCTGTGACATAAGTAGTATTCAATTTGTACCCAGTTTAATCAGACTGACTGAGTCAGGTTACTTTGAAATTAGTCTTAAGACGTTCTGTTTTTACTTCAGTACATGAGACTAATGTTCCCAGACATCATCAAACAGATGCAGTGGCAAGACGTGTAGTATAAATTTTTGGTAAAGTTTACTAGACCACATGTTCCTCCAAATGTATCCAGAAATACAAAACATGGTGGAAAATATAACAGTCTCAATTAGTATACTCTCATAATTTTTAAAAACAAATATGAATTTACTTCCAAAATAATTTTCTATAAGAACCCACAAGAATGGTTTAGTAATGAGATTGTGAGAGCCTATATTCCAGGGACCAAAAAGGCTCTGGCTTCATATAACGCTTCTTAAAGCACCCCAAATGCTTCATTTTTGGAGGTAACTATATTTTTATCAGTACCACTTACTACAGAAAGATTCCTGCTAACGCTGTGCAATTTGGAAAAAAAAATATCAACCAACAAACAAAAAGGACTGCTTAGTACAGTAAGAAAAAGAAAGTCAGGGTTTGGGGGGGGGTGATAATAGGGGCTACTAATATATCACTGAGAAATTAACAATAAATTATAAGCTTCAAGAGAAAACTACATTTGTAAACATGGTACAGCCCAATATTTAACATGAAAATATAATATGCCTAGGTTTAAAATATATCATTACTAAGTTAAAATACCCTTTTTTTTGTCAACTAAATACAAGAAGATAGCATTCTAGTGAGCTCACAAATAACTTAAGATAGAGCTTTAAATGTAGAGCCCTGCCAAAATGATCCCAAAGTGGTTTAGTCCTTTTCTATCGTCCATATTCATTTCCGGACCATTTTCATGAAAGAAGTAAAATCGGTCTTAAAACAAGATGGCTGCTTCTAGGGGAAAGAAAAGAAACGCTGATTTAACTGAAAGCCAAAAAACTAGCTTTTCTAAATCAAGAAACAAGAACTTTGGTATATTTTTTCTAATCTCCAAGTATATATTCATGCACTTCCACATGGAAATTTACGGATTACTCTGTGCAGTTACTGAAAATTATTAATAGCAAAGCAATTTTTTTTAAAGGTTTGATCTTTGTGTGCTAATAAGGTGATTGTCCAATGCATATACATAGAGATATCACAAAACCAAAATTCCCAATTATCCTTCGTATCAGAATCATGATCATCAGTCCCAAAAATCAGGTCACTTGATAAGCAGTTAACAGGAATAATATTGATATCTTATAACTCTTACAGAACTCCATCATAAAATGCCCAGTGATAGAGATCCTGTTACAAACAAATCAACTGTATTTGGCTTTTCCAAGGTAATACCCTAGGAACTTAGCTGTTAGACAACCTCTCCTGGAATTGCACTTTGATGACCTTCCCTGAAGCAAATGGCAGATTAACTCTGTGACATATACATAAAAACTAAAAAGATTTTCCTTCGTTTTGAAATAAGTTTTAAATAGATTTTTTTTTAAAAAATCACTCAAAACTATTTTTATTTCTCACTTGAGGGGAAAATAAGACCTGACAGTAACATTTTCTTCAACCTGTCAACTGTCAATTGCATGAAGGATGTTTCTCAAGACGACAAAGGTTTATTTTTCCTATTGAAAATGATAGAATTCTACCTGAATGAAAGCTGAGCTAACCATCACTGTAGTAGACTACCGTCTCCCAGCAACTAGCTAACTCAAGGAGAAGTTTTCACGGTTTTAAAGTAATGGTTTTATTGAAATCTATGGCTCACTGTTTGAATACTATATTCAAAAGCCTAAAAATAAAGAGTTTCCATCTACACAGATTTCAGATTAGAAAACAGTGTAGAGACTTCAGTAGTTCACAATAAACCCTTCAGAGTACAATAAGGAGTATAGATTATCAAGAATAGTAAAATAGAAGGAAAATTTTTTGTTTATGCTCAAAACTAGGCATAATAGTTGTAATACAGAAAAACCTGCATTATTACTTTTTACTTTTAAACTAAGTTCTTCTATGTCATTATGCTGCCTTGTTTATAACTGACAATTTTGAAAACATGAATGCAGGCAAATTCCAGAGGAAACAGATCTCCTGGTAGTGAGTAATATCCCATTCAGAAACACTGGAAGTTCAAATTAATCACAAGAAACTTTTCCACAAAACAGCTCAGGGTATAGTTGAGAAGCAGACTAAAATATAAATCTAATAATATAAATCAGGCCCTTAAAAGAGACAATAATTTATTGATGTTTAGCTGTCTAAGACCACCATCATAAGACAAATTACTACAAGTGAATATTAATGTCTCATTTCTTACACTCCTCTTTGAGGTTTTATACCTGAATATGAAGGTATTATCCGTCACAAATGATGAAAGGCAATTTTTTCTCGGTTTGGAAGACTAGTCCTGACTGAGCATCCTGGGTAAGTGGCCAGACCTTCCTCACTGTGCTTAGAGACATACAAGCTTCCTTTTCAACACAGACATTCTAATCAGGGCTGCTGTTTTAACAGTTTGTATACTGTTTCTGAAAAGAAAATTGACTATATGGCATCAGTTAACATAGAGTGGTTCATTATCTAAGATAAAATATCATAGCTTTTTAAATTCTCATTACTGCTGGAAGTTATTCAAAACCAACACAAAAAATGAAGAGGGCTGAGGGGCATCTTTTTAAAAAAACTATTAATCAAATGATATATATTGGACAAAGAAAAAAAAACTAAACAATAAACCAAATGTTACCCTCACATAAAATTCTGTTCTTAACATATTCTTACGTTTTGTTCATTTTCTATTTCAATGTTTTCTCTTCCTCAAAGGTACATTCTTTTGGCATATACTTCTAAGTTTGCAAAGGCCAGGACTCCTGAAGGACTAATTGTATTCATTAATTTTCTTGGCCCAGCATGAAGCTGGTAGCTTGCTTGGCTCATAGCAACAGGGGAGAAGAGGAGGCGCTCATCTTTATCTGTCCCATCCAACAGGAAATCAGGCCAGTGGACAGAATGCAATGAAACGCCTCCTCAGAGGCACCTTACAAGATTAAATGGCAAGAAATTCACAAGGTTAATTTGCCCCCAAATAACTAAATGCTCCCTCCAAATCTGATCCTCAGTCTTCAAAGGTGGAAGCCTCTAGAGCTATTGATTATCAGCCAGAACACATATGGCAACAAGATATTCATTCAGTGAGCCAATGGCTTAGTTAATACCACTAAAATCAACGAACAGGGAGTAATGAACTACTGAAGGCTCTCTCTGATTCTTTTAATCATGAAGAGTATATTGACCTTGGTCTCACACTGTACAGCCAAGCGTGCCTCAAAAAGCACTGATGTTCCAGTCACCTAAGAAAAAGACAGTTGACTATTCTGATAGCTTATTACAAATACATAACATAATGTATAAAATCACTGGAACATAACATCTCAATGGCTTATTTTGCTTTCAAACTTCTATGGAAAACCGGCCAAAAATAAGAAGCACACTTTTCTTCTACAAATTTCTAGATTAAACAAAGGGTAAGAGGGGGAAAATTCACTTCAGGTCTCCTACAAATGGATAAGGGTAAAAACACTTCAGGTCTCCTACAGTGGATATAAATTTTCATCACACTGCTTTATTTTTAAAGCAGATGTTTATAAAATTCTGATATAAATATCAAAATAACAAAATTATCCCATTACATCTAATAAAATGATACATTACACTGAGGTTCAGAGTTAATAAAGTTAAGATTCTAAGTAATGTCTTTTACTTGAAGAACTTTTGTTTCTAATATATGAACTATTATTTACAACACTTAAATTTTCAAAAATAAAGTTATCAGGGTTGGTAATACAACTCATTCAAAACCAAGATCAACTTTCCATCTTTCCTCAAAACAAATTCTTAGATTTAGACCAAACTTATTTCATTTGTCGGTGGAAAAGGCACAGTACTGGTATACTGGTATATATATATATAACACTGGCAGCTCAGATTTTTTTTAATGAAACAAGTGAATTTTGAAAGAGAAAAAATATGCAAGGGCTATATGATCAGGGAAAAATGTTACTACTTCTCTCTACTTAGTCACATACATATCACCTATACTGCCTGAAAGATTTGGGAGTG
The DNA here is from genome assembly GCF_949987535.1 of Balaenoptera acutorostrata. NCBI lineage: Eukaryota > Metazoa > Chordata > Mammalia > Artiodactyla > Balaenopteridae > Balaenoptera > Balaenoptera acutorostrata. The sequence continues at coordinate 91,574,874 of NC_080065.1, forward strand.
TTGACCTAGAATTCACATCACTTTCACAACTCAAGATTACATGTTTGCAAAACTAAATGGTGTCAATTACCTGCTACTCTAACATGAAATGTTTAATTTACAAGTCCAAAGAAAACATATGGTTAGGCTGAAATTTAAAAAATCGCAGATGAATTACAGGGATATCTTTTCCCATAAGAGAATAACATTTTAAATTGGTGATTCTCAAACCTTAACAGAAACAAAGTACTAAATAAAGAAAATCGGTACTCTTAAAGTATGCTAGTTATATTTGCCACTGTTTTATTTTACTATTCCATCTATTAATGCCAACCAGTAGGAGACATGTTTAATTATCCCAGCATCATTTTGGCAAGTGGTCAAATGAATCCAAGAACTTTTCAACATACACAGCATTTGAAAGAATGTTCTCTTTGGAAGCACCAAACTGTTTATAGCATGTTTCAAATTAAGCGGCATACTCTTAATATTGAGTCACATCTACCTTTATAAGCGTAGCTACTAAGGGAGAATGTAAAGGAAGTTTTATTATTGAAGTCCTTTTAAAAGTTACTTAAAAGCTTTTTCCATTATTAAAGAAATTAGACACAAATATTCTATCAATAGTTATATTCTCCTTAACTTGAATCTTCATTACTCAAACTTACTTAGTAACAGGCCGGTTCAGAATAGAGCATAAAATTAAAAGGATCTTTCTATTACTCTCACGATTTAGGTGAAACTCATACAACTTTTCAAATGTTTAAAATATGAAAGATGCATTTACAAAAATGTTATCATATATTTTTATTCAGACTCAGGTCTCAGTTGCTATTTTAGAGATTTGTAGCAAGTCAATACATAAAATCAGTGTGGTCCACTGCCCAATAAATACTGGCAATTAAAAAGTTATCAGCATTTAAAAATTAAACATCTATTTCCCAGAAGTGAATGCTTGGGAAGACAGATTCTAACAGCAAAACTATCTGACAGCAAATAAGTTTTACATTTTTTTCCTCTGTGAACTTAGATCTATGGACGCTTCTGTTACCAAAGCAGTCAGTAATGAAACTCAATGCAGCTGATAAACTCCTGTGACTACACAAGTTACAAAATAAGATATTTAAATCCTGTGATCAAGATGTAATACTTAATTTTAATTTTATCTAAACATAATTTCAAATGAAGTACAGTAGTATAAGCTAAAATATATTTACTTCATTTTGCCACAATATCCATTTATTACCAGCTTAATGTGTCCACTGAACTCTTCTAAGAGTAAAATCTTTAAAGTCTATTTAAGTTGCAATTAAAGTTTTCTACTTTTTTCGACAAGATTGAAGTCTTCTGATAATATTATTAATTTAGCAAAATCTTAAAAGATAGGATTTATGTCAAACCAAAAGGCATGGTTAGCTTACTTTACAAAATGATAGCATAGATGAAAAGAAAATGTAAAACATTAAAAACTTAAAATTTAGTAGACCCCTGCAAATTTTCTAAAATATTTTTTCACTATCTTTTGTGATAAACTTATTTCTAAATTACTTATTTTGCATTTGGCTCCTTTTAAATACATCCAAGCTGACTTTTCTTCATTCATCAAAAAAGCACCGTCTTATTCCACATTTCTAAGATAAATCTGCCTACCAGTACCTAGTTTTAAAATTATATTATTTTTTAAAGTAAGTTTTACTGTGATAACGTATGAAGATAAACACACCCACAAATCCCTAAAAATACTAAAGTTAGAGCTGAATCCTTTTTGGGGGGGGGTTGCATGATTCTTTCTTTTGAACATTATCAAATTGATAATGATCAAATACAGAGGTATTTCCACAAACTTCAAATTAAAATACTGACTTGAGAATACTCTTGGTATTTTAAAATTCTACAGATTAACTTTGGGCAGGTTCAAAGACACCATGCCACCCTGAGCAGAAGAGTTTTCCGCAGGCAGGGCAGATCTATTAAAAAACATGACCTGTGACAAAAATCAATGTGCTAATCTCAAACCAAACAACAGTATCAAAAGCATAAAACAGAGATAACCTAAGATAAAATGTCCTCAAACTAACTCAGACTAGTTTGACAGATTAAGAAGGAGGGGTAAGAGTGGGGATGTTGCTGATTCTTTCTGTTTTAACCCAGGGTGACTGGAACACCCAAGTACCCAAATAAATTAATACCAAGAGAAAAAGATTACACTGTGAAGTTTGGAGTGGGAAACAAAAGACAAGCAAGAGCAAAATGTCCCAAATTCAACTAACCAATTTCACTGTTGTTTTATTTGATAAGGCACTAAAGTTTAAAATATAAATTCCTCTGTTTCGAATATGCTGTCTAAAAAAGCCCAAAGGGGAATAAAACCAACCAACATAATGAGACTTGCTTTTAACGCCATCACAACTGGAAAGCTTGCTCTATTTGTCTTGTCAGCTTTAATAAAAGGCATCTCCTCTGGCAGGATGGCTTCTCTTTCTCTTTTCCTAATAGCGGTAAGTGGCATGTCAAAGAAGAAATAGCTTCCCATCCCACCACCCACCTCCAGAAGACTTTTTAAACCAAACTTTGAAGGATGTCTCCACTTGGCCCAAGCGATGCAATCAGGACTTGGGCTACCTGGGTGTGACTATCTTTCCTGGGGTAGCAGGGTGGGGGGACTCTATCCCCGTTCGGCAACCGGTGTACGGCTCGTAGGGAAATCTGCCCATCTTCAGCTGAGAGAACATTACTTCAAGCGGGGGAATCCCTCCTATGCCAGCATAACAAAGGAAGGCGGGAGGCCGGCGGAGAGGGCCACCGGGAGGTAGGAAAAACTAGAGGCGCCCACCAGCCCCCTCTCCCCAAGCGCGCTGGGCGCGCAGCAACCACAAACTCTTCCCTTGGCCTCCGCCTTTCTTCTCCCAACTTCCACGCCAGCCCAGGGAAAACCCTGGGATTTTAGGTATAATCGATGCTATTTCCCTTCTCCTCGGCGGGCACCGAGACCAGCCCACAGCTGGAAGCTGGAAGCTGGCCTCGGTCCCAGAAAGGCAGAGCAATATGGGCCCAGCGGGGCCGACTGCTGCCCGGGAGAAAGTAGGGCTTGGACCTGCTCTGGATCGGGAGGGGTCCGCCCGGCACTCTGGACAACCCCACCCGTACTCCTCTTCCAGGGTCCGTGAACAAGGAACCCAGGCAGGTAGCCAGGGTCCAGCAGGAGCGCTAGGGCGGCCCCGGGCGCCCATCTCTAGGTTTCCGCGTACTCGGCTGGCTTCGGAAGCGCCCGAAAAACGTTTCCAGGTAACCGCGCGTTTTCCTCCGGCTGCACACTGCCAGGCTTCGGACGAAGGGCTCCCACCTCCCGGTTCGGCCAACTCCAGCAGCTAGCTCCGCAAGCATGACGTAACCCGGCATTAGATCAAACTTTCTGGCACCTTGAGCCCACCGGGAGGTGGAGGAGGTGGGAGAAGCCTCTTTACTGCCAAGAGAGCCGGGACCAGACTGACTTAGGGGTCGGATGATTTCCTCGCAGTTAAAGAGGAAAATATAAACCCAAAGCTTCCGCTTCCCAACCCCCCACACCTCCCCCAGCCAGTGCGCTTTCTGAGCGCACCGGGGAAAAGGAAAGGAAAAATTTTAAGAAACAAACAAACAAAAAAACACTTTGGGGATGTTTAGCGGGTTCTCCCCGCAGTCCCTGCGCAGCCACGCTCCAAGAGGGAGCTCCTGGCGGCTTGCACCCAGGGCTCCCCATGCCCAAGCGCCGCGCCTGGATCGGGATGCTGGCCAGCCTGCCCCGGTGGGAAGCGAAGTCTCGACTCCCGGGCTCCCGCCTTTTCCGAGTCTCCCCGGGCTTCGCAGAAGCAGCGGGTCTGGGCAGCCCCGGGGACGCCCAGGGGCACTCAGGCTCCCTGCCGCACCTCAACAATGAGGGGCACGAAGTGAGCGTTTCCCGCGGGCGCCTCGAAAGCCATCCGCGCCCGAGCGACGCAGACTCTGAGAGTGCGCGCCGCTGTCGGCCGATGCGCGCGGGTCCCCGGCGCCGCCGCTCCTTCCGCAGGGCCCCGAGGCCCGGGTAGCCCCGGCTCTCCGCCCCCCATTGCCTTACCTGGGGTTGCTGCTGTTCCAGTAGACGGCGTAGCGGTCGGCGACGGCCTTGGAGCCAGGGTCCTGGCTGAACACACACATCCAGAGCACAAGAAACAGCAGCGTCAACATCTCCACGTGCAACATCACGCCTGGCCAGCGGCGGAGCCGCCGACGCGCCACTCCGGGGAGAGATCAGGGATCCGGAGGGAGGGAGGGAGGGAGAAGGGGCGAGAGAGAGCGGGAGAGCGGGAGCCAAATAAATATGAATAAATAAAAATGAAGAGGGGCGAGAAAAGGAAGAGGCGCACACCAAGCTGAGGAGGGGGAGGAGAGAGAAAAAAAGGTGGAGTGGGGGGAATAAAGGCAAACTCGCACCCCCACTGGAGGGCTCAGGAGGAAAAAAAGGAATCACAAGATGGAGAGAAGCGTGCGTGTGTGTGTGTGGTGGCGGCGGCGAGGGCGGGGGAAGGGGTGCCAAGCTGTGTCTCGGGCGGCGGCGGCAGGCCGGTCACCCCGGGAGAAGGAGGTGCGCGCCGGGCCGGGCGGCGGCAGCGCCGGTTGGGGCAGGCGGCGGCGCACGCTGCACAGTCACCGGGAGTTGCGCGCCACGGCCGCGGGGAGACATACACTGGCCCGCCGGGCCCGGCTCAGCGTCGGCGCCGCGGGCTGCGCACGGCTCCGCCGCCGCCCAGGGCCCTCGCACTGCGCCCCGCTTCGCTCCAAGTTACTTTGGCGGCCTGTAGGAAACTGCAGGAAGAGGGCTCCGTGTGGATGGGGGTGGGGGGGGCTTCCCGCCTGTGGTCCTGGGAGTCTGAGGACCCCCTTCCCCCGCCTCCTCTGTGCTTTAACCCGGTAACCCCTGGAAATCTCGGAGGAGTCTCGTAGGTGCTACGGGTTCGGGGCGGTGCGCCGAGAAGGGTGGAGATCTGGAGCCAGAAACCCAGCCCCGCCGGCGTTCTGGAACTGGTTAAACGGCAGCTAAGCGGGCGAGGAGCGGTCTCGCCTCGCAAACCTCAAAGAAAAGTTTGGCTTTTCGCGTCTTCCGGCAGGTCCCCTGTCGGAGTCGGACTGCGACGGTGGCGGGAGGCGACACCCCGGCCGCTGCCTGAGTCTCGGGGATTTCTCGCGCGTGCTTTTCTTGGCCGGGAGTCGGTGCACCAGAGTGAATGGAGAGCAGAGGTCTGAACCAGCCAGCCAGGCGGAGCTGGGATGCCGAAACCTGCAGGACGATGCCAATCCAACTGTTCAGCAGGAGAGCGGGAGGGGAAACAATCACTTTCAAATGAATCCCTCCAACTCCTGGATGGGCTGATGTCAGTCTCCGATCGCCTTCCGGGAGCAAGAATGAGCCCCCAGACGCGGTGCCAAGAGCCCTGGGTGAGCTCTCAGAAGTGTCCCTGCGACTCCGACTGGTCTGACCCCAAGCCCGGCAACTTGTAGAGAGGCATCAATCAGTTTGAAATGCGAAAGGAGAAAAAAAAAGAGAGCGCGCACGAGAGCGTGTGGCACCTCCCCGATGACTACATCAGAAAACCTTCCCGATCCTCCCGCAGCTGCTCCTCTTTCCCTCCTTGGGCACAGCAGCAACAAGAGGTGAAAACCACCGACAGAATCCCAAAACCTTTACCAGGCGGGAAAATAAACTTGAGTGCAGCAGCAGCAGCAGCACGAGCAGCCCGGAAGGGATTGAAACGACTGGCGAGAAGTGGAAAGGGGTAAAAGTCAGTTTTGCAAAAGAGAAAAAAAAGAGAGAGAGAAAAAATGCTTTATGGGAAAAATTTCCTCGGGCACGCCCCCTCGTTAATGACCTGCGTGTAAAGCCGACAGCAGCGGCAACCCAGCACCAGCCGCCGTACCGGAGCGCGAGGCCGCGCGCGTGAACGTGGACGTGGGCGGCGCGGGTGGGCGGGGGGGGTGGGCGTGGAGCGCAGGGCGCAGGGTCGGCGGGCGGCGCGAGCGCCGGTGTGAGCTCGGGACCGAGAGGGGGAGGCGCTGCCAGCCCGAGCCTAGCCAGCGCTGTTGCCGCCGCGGCCCGGGTCATGTGGGCTGCTTTTTTTTTTTTTTTTTTTCCCCCTCGCAGTTTACTTGGGAAGGGGTGGGGGGTGGCTGGAGCAGCCAGTCAGGGAAAGGCCTGCTGTTTGCTTACAGATCGGGTTTTTTTTCCTCTCTCTTTACTCCAACCGGATTGGTCTGCTCCAGGAGAAAGAGGCGTTTTCCTAATCTCCTCCCTTCCCCACGCCTCCTAACCCCCCTCCCGGGCCCCACCTTCCAGAAACCTGACTAATTGAATTACTGGGAGTGCTGAGGCGCCCTCTCCTCCGCCCGAACCCGGCAGCCGCGCGTAACCCTTTGGATGCTGAATTCCGTCTGGCCTGAGGAATGATTTGACATCTTTTTAGCTGAGAGTAGGGTCTTTCAGTTACAAAGGAACCGGTTCCCACCCTGTAGCCGGAGAGCCGAAATCTGTCTCCGGGGCCCCTCAAGTGACACGTAGTTCCAGCAGCCGGCTGGCAGGCAACGACAGTGACTACGTGTTCTTGGAAATCTCTGCCCTGTTCTTCACAAGGCGCATTGCCCGGCGCCGGGCTATCTGAAAACCTGAGCATCTCTCATGTGCCTTTCAACTCCCCTCTTCCTACCAGGGATTTAAAGGTTCATGAGCAGCAAGCAAGACTTTTCTTTAAAGTGATGCTTTGAAAACACATTTTTTTTTAGATAGAGAAAATCACAGGGTAAAGTGATTACAATTCAGTGCGAATCTTCGGCAGGGAGGAAATGAATGCGGCAGGGTAGCCCACCCGAAATACCGTACACCTTTTCTATTTCAACTCCGAAGTTGGTTCACTGCCCACTCCCCAAAGGATAAATGCTTTGAACGAACCCGGTGGGGGAAGAAATGGAGGTCAGGGAAGGAATTCCTTTATTATTGGAAAAGGCCTTGCGTTCCCGGGTTTCTAGAGCAGGTTGCAGTGCCTCGGGCCCTCGGCCGCCACCGTCGCGCGATCACCTGACAGCGAGGCGGTCCTCGCGCCTCGGGACGTGTGCCGGTGTCCTCCAGCGCCCGGGAAGCTAGCCAGGCGCCCGGCACTGCGGGGCTACAAACTCTCGAGACTCGCCCTCGTGGGGCTGCGCGGGCTGGGGCCTGAGTGGTATTACTCTAACTCTCTAGGGAATTCGCTGCCTCGGCGAGAAGGGCTAATCCCAAGAAAGAAAACAGCGTACTTTTGCTCCCAAACCTGCCTGTTCTTCCCTTTACTTATTAGCCCAATAAAATCAAAGATCACGTTCTTCCTCCTGCGCTTTCCAGTCCTCGAGCTCTAGATTTCCAGGCGCTTCGGAGCTGTTTGGAAGCGTCCAGACGCCCTCCAGTGGTTGGCCTGCAGTCCGCACCCAGCGGGGCTATTGCCTATAGTTCAGCCGGCATTGAGTTTGATGGAGAATCTGAGGTCATGAACAATACCGATTTGAGAGGAAAGGAACAGTCCACATCGGCATGGGATTATCTGGATGTCACGGGCTCTTGCCTAGAAGTTGAGTAGTTTCTCAATTACAGAAATTTTCCCTATCTGCAGAGACCTGAAATTGTCCTCGAAAAGTAACTCTTCTGTTTTGTGAGTAGATATAAATTGCAATCGGTGTAATTACAGATTGCACTACAGACCACCCTAACAAACCAACCACCTTCCTAAATTAAGAAACGTAAATTCAGAATATTAATACAAATTCTTCTCTACCATCTGTATATTTCACAAAATTCCATCAGTGAGAAGTCAGAAAACTTCAGCTAGAGAACTGAAGGATAAGCTTTAATTTTTTAAATCAAATTTTCACTTAAAGCTTTACCTGATTCCCCCCGCCCAGTGCCCCCCAGTTTTGCTGATGTTCAAGTTCTTGGTCTATTTTAGGGTGCACTTTTTTTTTCTGTGGTGGGAAGGATGCATTTCTTCCCTCAGTCTTTCTGATAGTAGCTCTAATAGGTGCTGCTATGACTGAGGCAGTTTTGCAGGAAATATTCTGGACCCTTTTAAGGGACATGTGTATCTTTAGGAAGATGAGAATTCACGACTCCTATCTTGGAGAAAATGCTGATTCTCATCGGAGAGACTTTTTAGTCAGGGAAATATCAGGTATCAGGGAGTTAGCAAGCTGGCTTCCTGTGGCATCAAAGCCAAAAGGAGTAAAGAGAAAGAAATTATATCCACTTATTTCCTATTTAAAACACATACTGTAAGCAAATGTGAAAAATCAATATATCAAAAGAATATGGATGTTCTGATATTTTAAATATTTCCAATTTGTTTTAAAGTCTGGATAGTCTCATTTTAAGCAGAAAAAAAAAATTCATACATGATGGTTTTCCTTAAAATGATTCAGGGAGTTGGAATAAAACGCATTGGAATTTGCAACTGTTCAGAACATAATTCAAATGTCTATGAGAAATAATTCATAAACTTAAATCAAATGCCTCCTTCTGGGATTATATACCTAAGTACTTATTGATATTGGAGTAACTAAGCAGCAATATGACAGATACATACTTAGATAAAGTTTGAAGAGAGGTATTAAATATACGTATCATTAGATAATGTGGCTTTGTCTCCTCAGGAAAATATTGAAGTGATTTGAATTTATACAAATCAGCATTATAGAAAATAATTATGATTAGCCCAGTGTGACAGAGGCAATGACTCTAAAGTTGGCCATTTAAAGGATAAGTAGCATTTTGCCAAGTTCAGAAGGAGGTTCAAGTATGTCAGAGAGAAAACAGCAAGAAGCTAAATCATGGAGGAATAAAGGTGCAGGGAGTGTTCAAATACTTTGAGTTCAACAACATTGAAACAGGGTTGTAGGGAGCTGAGACCTGAAAAGTTGGTTGGAAATGGACTGTAAAAGGGCTTAGCTATATTCTAAATATATTTGGATTTAAAGCTACCGGTAACCGAGTGCACTGGTGGTTTTAAAACAAATGACACTGAAAAAATGGCACTGAAGCAATGCTTCAAATTAAAATACAGATAGGGATTTATCTTTCTATTTATTTGTTTATTTATTATTTTTTGGCCTTGAACTATCTAGGTGGGTGTTCTAACCTTGGCTACGAGTTAGAATCACCTTGAGAGATTTTTAAAAAAGAACATGCCAAGGCCCCACTCCCTGTTTTAGGTTAGGGGCCGGGATTTTGGATCTGTAATTTTTAAAAGCTCTCCAGGGAATTCTAATTAGCATAGAGAATAGAGAATCACTGATCTAGGTAATTTCTTTTTACCTTAATGAGTTCAATATTTCAGGAAAAAAAAAAAAGTAAGTTCTGTACTTAGAAATGTCCCAGCTAACCATCAAGGCAGGAAAGTTGATACTTCCAAGAACTGAATTTCATGATCCTCTCTATTAAAATGAAGTGATACTATAAAAATAATTTTCACATAGCACAAAACAGAATACCATCTCCAAGACATGGTTGCAGGGCAAAGCTTACTTTTAAATATGGATTAGTCTTCCTTTTTTTTAGACTAGTCTGGACTTCCTTTTTGTATTAGCTGCCTCCAGATAGAAGTGGAGATCTATTGAGTCAAGTGTCCAGATAAATAAACGAAACAAGCTGGTGTATCAAACCCCAGAGTCCACAGACTAAGCAACTCTTGTTTAATATAGCAGTTATACCCAGAAGAAATAATAAAGGAAATAAACCCAAGAGCAAAGATTAAAAAAATAATAATTAGACAAAAAAACTTTCTAACAGGTGACTAACATAATGGTATTTAAGCTAACCCTGCTATCTATCTTCCTAGAACTTTAGAATTCATTCCAAAGGCCTAAGAACCCAGGTTCTATCACCAAACTGTCACCCAGCTATCCTGTGCACAGACTATTTGAAGTTACTTAATGAAGGCTTCTCCCTTCTTTACCCCCTTTTATAACAGCTTTCTCAGAATCTTTAGGAATAACTCTTCACTAGCTTTTCTTTCCTTACAGACCTTAGGAAATGCTCCTTTTCTATTTCTGATCTAGTTGCCTCTCCTGCGTGCAGCCTAAAAGAGGGAGGAAAAAAAACCTCTACTAAATAGAGTACTATGTCTTTACCTTCAGCTGTGACCTTCAACTTCCATCATGAATTTTCCACTTTTCCTCATTCTCTAATTTTCTGGCACTTCCTGGAGTTTGTTTCCCAGCATGCCTTCTCTTGAAGTCTGTGCATAAGTAGAAGCAGTTTTACAAGTTGCTGAAATATCCTTAAAGAGGCATTTTTAGAAGTTCTTACTTATGAATTGCCTATGTATTGTTTTGCTCATTTCAAAATATAGTTTAAATAAGACCTACATAGCAAACTTTTTAAACATACAGAATTTTGAGCAGTCATTTTGATAAACAGCTAAACCAAATAATTAGGCACATATGTAAATATGTGTTGTGTTTCTGTGTATTACAAATGTGTATGTGCTTACATATAATTTCGAAAGAAGAAAACAAGAACTGGTTGATTCAATCAATTTCCACATCACTTTTCATTAGCTACACTTCAGTATATATACCATAGAGCTATGTGGCCAATATTCAACCATAAAGCTGATATTGGTAGGTGATATTATTCCCATGAGAAATGTTTGTCTTGTCTTTTACTATTTGAACATGTATGTACTTTTACTGCTCTGTATTTTCCCTCTTCAAATTTTTAAATAAAAATCACCAAATAAAATCTATCTGTATTTAAAAAATCTAATCAATCAAGTATACTATCCTAAAATGGTCTTTGTGAATTATTAAATAACATTACACTCCTTGCTTAAAGGAATACAGATTACCATGAATGCACATTACAAAATAAATAAATAAATAATAAATAAAAATTTGTATTTATGTTTTATTACAATGGCAACATAGATATCTACAGCATGCCTTTATTTAAATAAAAAGAATATTTGTAGCCTTTTCAGAAATAAAGTTAACCTGTACTTTTTTTCTCAAATATATACAAACTAATAATTAGGATACTTTTCGCCCACCAGCTACATCTACCATCATCCGAAAAGCATGTAAGTTTGTGTGCTTTTGTATTTTTTACTTGTTTATAGACCCCCCCCCAAGGCTAGAACATCTTTTTTAAAAATTTAATTGATGCCGTTATGTACATACACATATATACACATGTAGCATATTTATGAGCATAAATACAGACAGAGAAAGAACTTATTTTTCAATCAATGTTACCCCAAGATTTTCATCAACTTCTATGAGAATTCTATTTAAAGACGAGCAGAGGATATAACCCTTAGTCAGTGAGCATGATTTCATGAAATAGGAAATGCTGTTTCTAAGCCCCTTTTAGCATTGGCTTTACTTTTTCTCCCCAGATCTAAACTGGCTAAGCAAAATAGAATTATGGCAAACTAAGAAACTCTTTCCTCAAATTATGTGCATATTTTTTACATAAAAGTCTCAGGGGATATTGCGGAGTGTGGATTTTTTTTTTTTGTAGTCATCTAAATAATTGTCTCAAATTTTTTCCCATTTTTCTTGGCCATGGTAGAGATGGTCTTTCAAAGTATATTATTTATTTTTTAGGAAAATTGTCCTTTTACTGTAGATTTATAACTCTAGTCTGAGACTTCCAAATACCTTATGCCAACATTGCCAACATTGTAAATTTTATTGTGATGTCATAAAGTTACAGTTAGGGTATAATTTTTTAAAGGCATTTCATTTTGGAATAATAGTTATAAAGCTGGTCTCTATAGAAACCACTGTAACTTGTGATTTTAGAACATAAGATAATAATGCAGAGGATTATTGGCCAAAACTTTTTTTTTTTTGATTTTTAAAGAATTTATTCTGTTAAGAAGTATAACAGGGGATGGCCACAGACATATTACAATTGCGGGCCAGGGGCAATTGAGAGAAAAAGCCTCCTTTTTTTTTTATCGCGAAATCAAAGACTCTACTCCCTGAATACAGTCCCTTTTCAGGGTTGATGTTGAGTTTCCAGACCTTTAAGCACTATTAACATCCAGCTTTCATTATTTCTAGGTGAATTCAACAAAACTCCATTCTTGTTAGAAATTGTGAAAGATGTTTCTGTGAAAGCTGTTAAAACCACAGTCAAGAAATCTGGTAAATTCTACTAATTGGTCCGTTCCATTATTCTTTTTCTCATCTCAATCTAACTATCATTTGTTTGTAATATACACCTACAAACAAGAAACATCAAGACAGAAATACAGAGGCACTGTCCGCAAACTCTCTGAGGGCTAGCAGTCTTCATGAAACTTCATGTGGAAGTAGAAGGCTTCTTGATCCGGGAAGGATTTTCCACAGATGTAACAGGAATGGCCGCCATCCTCCTTGTGTAAGCGTCGGACATGGCTGTCGTGGGCAGCATCGGACGCAAAAGATTTGGCACAGTACTTGCATTTGAAGGGCTTCTCCCCGGGGTGCTTCCTGACATGTGTGCGGAGTATACTAGAGGCAGTGAACTTCTTTGTACAATACACCCAGTGCTAGAGTCTGTCTCCGGAGTGGACTCTCATGTGTTTGTTTAGGTTGGAAGATTGAGAGAAACATTTCCCACACGTAGAACACTTGTGAGGCCGATGCTTCTCATGAACGTGAAGGATATGGATCCGGAGCCGTTCTCACTTCTCAAAGGATCGTTTGCATAAAGAACAGGGAAATCTCCTGTCACCCTTGTCCACACACGGGGTGTACTTGAGATGCTTGTCTCTGTAATATTTGTAGGTAAATACTTTTCCACATCTTTCACACCTGTACCCTTCTGCAGACTCTTCCGAGGGCCCTGATGCCTCGTTCCCCTGCTTTATGACCTGCAGGCTCACGGGAATGTCCAAAAACTTCTCATAGCAATCTCCATACCACACAAGGAGCTCTGGGTTCTGGTAGATCTCCTTGCAGCTTTCGTAAAAGATCTGCCCTTGACGTTGTACAGCAACTAGGTTCTGCTCCATGGGGAAACGAGCCCAGTTGACATAGGACATCCAATTCCCTGCGCCTCCTTTTCCATCAGTAAAGTGGCTCAAATGATCATCTTCAAAGATGTCTCACATCAGGGAATTACCCCCGTACATCCTGACTTAGCTGGTGTTGACCACTTTACCCTGAAAGGGCCCGAACCTGACTCCTTTGTTTGTGACAGGGCTACTGAAGAACACACCAAAATGTGCCACTTCATCGAATTTCGTCTGCCCGAGGCAGAGACCTTCTGGTAGCTGAAGGGAGTCGTTATCCAGAGTCTGAGGAAGAGAATCAGACCCAGAGCTGTCTGTGGGGACCAGGAGGCCTGAAATCGCGTGGTGCAGGCGGGCGGAGTTCTGAGGGCTGGGGATGACCCCATATAGAACTAAGTGCAGGTCTTCCTGGGTGAAGTGGTAACGGTGAGATGCCTTCCCCTCTTGGTTCACGAGTTTGGGGCCATCGTCAGAGCGCTCTCTTTGAGAGCGCAGCAGCCGAGCACTCCAAAACTTAAAATGAGAAATATTTTACTGAAATGACTCTTTCTAAACTCAAGTCTGGAAGGAAAATGTGCCGTTAAAATGATTACCTTTTAATCAGAGATTATCACTCTCCTTTTCCATTAGTCTACCTTTTTGGGGGCATATGATGTATACTAAATTAAATAGAATTTATTGGTTCATCTAGATTCTGAATTACCCTCCGTTCCTATGGATTAGGAAAGTGCTTTTCTTAGCCCTTTTCCTTGAAATCCATCAGGATCTTTTATGTGGACTAGCTAGTATTCTGCACACTTCCAATGCTTAATAAATATTACATTACAATATTAGCATAATAATAAATCATCTTAAAGTACTACATGGGCTATTAAGTGAGATCCTATTCAGTTTGAGCCAAGACATCAAAAAGTTTTGTTTTCTCTATATGCATACAAAGTAATTTTAAAACTCCCTTTCCATGAAATGTCCTTGCATCCATAAGATGTCTACATATTACAGAGTGAAGTGGTGAAGTGTGTATCTTCCAGTTATGTATTTCATTGGTTCAATTTATTCTGGGGCCTGAATTTGCCATTTTAATAAGAGGAAATTTAAAATTGGGCAGACAAAAATGGAAATAGCACCATTTGTCAAGTAAATGCCCTTTTCCCAGTGGCAATTCTGAACTCTTTATAAAGGATTTCCAGGCCAGCAGCTAGGTAGTGTTCCTTGCCACTAAAAAGTCCTGCTTTGTCTGTGATTGGTTATGTCACACTCACCTAGACTAACAACCACTGAAAACATGAGGATTTTCTTTATAGTTACAGAAACAAGAATGAAGTAAAAAATATTCTGTTAATAAAATCTCATCCTAACTGGTTGCTGTGAGGGAGGTCCTAGTTTGAAACTGCCATCAAAGCTAAAAATAAAGACATTTCCCCTTCCAAAATATTGTTCAAATATTATACATTTTATCTACCAATATGTGACTCAAATAGGATAAAAATGATGCAGAATCTGTGATAGATAGCAAAATGGCCAAAATGTTTTCTCCCGTACAGTTTAACTTGGCAGTTAGCCCCTCGCATCAGTAGAGAGTCTATTTTTTCACCCCTTGAATCTGAGCTGACCTTGGACATCCTTTGGCTGAAAGGCTGTTGAGCTAATTCTGAACCACACCTCAAGAGGCATTCAAGTTTCCACTCTTTCTCTAGGAACCCTGCCCAATGGCCATATGGACAAGCTGAAGCTAGCTTTCTGGTTGATGAGAGACACGTAGCTCATACACCCCCATTGTCCCAGGCAATCCCCAGATGCAGAGCTAACCAGCTGACTGGCAGCGACCAGCAGATACATGAGAAATTTCCAGCTGAGACTAGAAGAGCTTCACAGCTGAGCCCAGCCTAAACTGCCCACCCAAAGAATCCTGTCCTCAATAAATGGTCGTTGTTTTGAACAACTAAATTTTGGGGTGATTTGTTATACAGCAATAGACAACAGATTCATCCATTAAATTATCGGAAGTAAAATTTTGGATATTATTCACCCCAAATTAATGTTATTCTTTCATAACTTTGATTTCCATTACTGAGTTACTTGGTGCTAAATCTGTACTTGGGGAACTTCCCTGGTGGTGCAGGGGTTAAGAATCCGCCTGCCAATGCAGGGGACCCGGGTTCAAGCCCTGGTCTGGGGAGATCCCACATGCCACGGAGCAACTAAGCCCGTGTGCCACAACTACTGAGCCTGTGCTCTAGAGCCCGCGTGCCACAACTACTGAAGTCTGTGTGCCTAGAGCCTGTGTTCCACAACAAGAGAAGCCACGGCAATGAGAAGCCCGCGCACCACAACGAAGAGTAGCCCCTGCTTGCCACAACTAGAGAATGCCCGCACGCAGCAACGAAGACCCAAAGCAGCCAAAAATAAATAAATAAATTTATTTACTTAAAAAAAAAACCCTGAAACTTTAAAATAAATAAGTAACTAAATCTGTAATTGGTGACATCATTTTCTGAATATTTCTCATAGGAGTGTTTGTTTCTGCTACTTCATAAATTTCATAGGGAGTCTTTTTTCTTCAATAAAAATTTTACATGGAACCCTAAATGAACACAATTAACATTCAGGCCCTTCTGATCCTCTTAGCATAATGTCATTTGGTTAGAATAGCAAGCCTGAAGAGATGATTTATCCAGAGGTGATTCTTCTTCTAAAGTGGTGTCCAGCCAGAAAAAATGAAAAGGTAAAATCAAAGGAAGCTATGTTTAGCTTCATCTCAAATCTCCACATCACTCGCTACATTGATTTAACGTCATGACACCTCCATCTTTCAGCAGGAGGATCTGGCACAAGACAGAAACTGTAGTGACCCTGTAAGGATCATCTTGCTGTCAGCCTCAAATTACAACATCTCTGCTCTTGGCTGACAGCCATGGCAGGACTGGGGATGTACAGCCCTCTTTCCATAGGTGGAATAGATGGGTTTCAAGGAAGTGAGATATAAAGTGAAATGTTATATATCAAGTCTTCTCTGCCTATAATTTAAAGTTCTAAAATGGGAGAAAGTTTTGTCAAGTTCCTTATATGTAATCCCCCTAAGTCTATTTACTAGCCTGAGTTTCTAATCTGTGCCACCTAGGGTGGAGTCTAATCCAGACTCAAAGTTGTCTTGTCAGCATTCATCTCACTTTCTTTCTCTGTAGCAACTGAACCACTGGCCACCCTTTCTTCTTGAGACCTTCTTCCCCTTTGATGTTTGTTACTCCACATGTTCAGAGTTCTCTTCTTTTGTCTCCAACTAGTTTCTTCTGCCTGCTTGACTATGACTCACAGCCCAGTGCCAGGCACATAGTGAACACAATACATATTTGTGGTATGAATGTCCAGCCATTAAATATAGGTGTTTTTCTTTAGCCGTCTTTTCTTTCTTTACTGACATGATCTTTAACAATCACATTCATATTCATAGCTCCAATTATATTTTCTTTGTGGATCAGGATAAAGACCCCCATCAGTTCCCAAATGAGAATTTCTCGGTAACAGACTTGATAAAGCAGTGGACTCACTATTCTGTCAAGGGATGTAATGCTTCGTTTCTCGATTTCTCATTTCTATATCAAGTTGCCTCCGAACCAATCTCAGCCACCCACTCTTACCTCCATCCGATATTTACTGCATTCTGCAGCTGGAGTGATCTGTTCCAGAGGGAACCGTCACACTCTACCAGTTAATGGCTTCCCATACCTGTCAAAATAAAGATAAAATTCTTAACATGGCTACCAACCCCTGCATGAGCTGATCCTTGCCTTCCTCTCTGACCTCATCTTACAGGACCCTCCCCACGCTCACTAACTCCAGCCACAATGACTTCCTCTCATGTCCTCAAAGAAGCCTTGCATCTCCCTGTCTCCAGGTGCCCCCTCTGCCTGAAACATTTAGAGTCCCACCTGTTTGACTCATATTCGTCCTTCAAGTCTCAGCTCAGATGCCATTTTCTAGGGGAAGTCTCTTCTGACTCCATAGAATAGAGCAGGACTCCTCTAGCCACATGGCACTGAGTTCCCTTCATACTATCCACACTGGTCCCCTGATTGAAACTGTATACTTGTGTGGCATTTCCTCCGTGTCCCCTTCTAGTTCAGTTGCTCCCCGTCACCTCTCTAGAGCTTAGCACTGTACACAGCACACAGTAGACACTCTATTAATATATATTCAGCGAGGGAAGGAAAATAGTGTGCTAGTACTTTACACTGTGTTTTCCCTAGTGTTTCCTGTGAGGAACCAGATCTCAGGGCTATACAAAAGGCAGTGGGGATGAGAGGGAGGGACAGTTAAGTGCCTCTCAAAGACTTGGAAATGAAGGATTTCCCTCAGAAAGTTTAACCAGAGAAGTTCCGCACAATGAACCCCAGCAGAGATGTACAAAAACAGCCTTGAGGAAGTACTTGCAACCTAGAGACAGAGCTAAAGGAGGGTCTCTCCATTTCTAAAGAAGGAAGGCGGCAACCTCAAAGGGAGCCAGTCAACTATGGAGCAAAGAAAATGAAAGGAACTGAGGCAAATTCAGTTCTAATTCCTGAAGTAGTAGTCCCAGGAAAGGGTGCCTGGTCAGCATGACAGGCAAATCCAAATTGTAAACATCTCCACCCAAGAGTCTCAGCATAATACCTGAAACATTTAACTCATCTAATGTCCTCCTTTGTTGTGAGGCCTCCAAACATTTGCCCACCCTCCCCACCCCCCAACCCTCCGCTGCGAGTAGCTTGCCATTCATTTATTTTTTCATTCATTCATAAATTTATTGAGCATCTAATATGTGCTATGCCTTGAGGATATAGTAGTAAGTAAGACAGAGCTGGTCTCTGCCCTCACAGAGTATACATTACAGTCTATCAAGTGACAGACAAGAAAACAATTTACCATAAAAGTGTTGGGTCCTAAAGCATAATAATGCTGCCTGCCTGCCTAAAATCCTTTCTTCAGAGAATCTCTCCTCTCATCCGGTGACGCTATCCATTGCCATGACATAGCACACTACCATACCACCGCACCCTTATCACCACAGGGTCAATCAGGCTGGCCAGGGCCTCACTGAGATTTGTGAATAAAGCCAGGATTGAGAGGGCCTCTCTTCTTTGGGGATTTTGAGTTATGTGGATATAGGTTTGGGGCTGCCAGCAACCATCTTGCCTATGCTGGGGAAGAGAGCCACCAGATCTAACAAATTAAAATACAGTACACAATTATTTGTTCAATCAACAAACACTTATTAAGCACCTACTCTGTGTCCAGTACTGTTCTAAGAGCTGAGAATTCATCAGTGAACCAAACAGATTAAAATCCCTGCCCTATGGAGTTTCCTTCCTAGTGGAGAGAGAAATTAACAAATAAGACTAACAGATAAAATACATGGTACATTGAAGAGTGATACATGCCAAGTTAGGGAGGTAAGGGAGCAGCCACATGAATACAGGGAAAAGCAATCCAGGCAGAAGGAATAGCAAGCACAGGGGTCTGGGTGGGGAAAGTGTCCAGAGTATTGGGGGATGCCACCCTGGCTGGGGAGAGTTGAATGAAGGGACCAGCAGAAGGAGATAAAGTCCTAGGAGGCAGTAGGGGCCAGATCTTCCAGGCATCACAGGCCTTTGTAAAGATTGCGACTTTTACTTCCATTGTGACTCTTACTTTGAGTGAGATGGGAAGAGTTAAGGGTTTAGAGCTGAGGGTCAGACTGACATTTCAGAGGCTCAATCTGGATATTCTGAGAATCCAGGGCAGAGCAGAGAAGCTGGGAGACCAGTAGGAGGACTTATGTTAAGTACAAAGTCTGCTCTTGGTTAGTTGCTACTATCATTAATTACATTATATTTATATTAGGTAAGTTGTACATGTCAGGATTTCAGAATTACTATATACTTTTATGTTTTTTATTAATTTTTTTCTTTCCTTGGTACCATTTGACATTGAAGCCCAACAAGGTTCAGTTTGCGGTTGAAGAAATGGTAATGGAGATACTTACATATCAATAAATGATCCCTATCCCAGGATTTCAGTTTTAGAAGCATTATTATATGAGGGGAGATTTTAAACGTTATCACCCTTGTTCCTTGATACCACAAGTCAAAAAGCAACCCCTCTACAGCCAGAGGGCAAATTAGTTGCTGGTTCCTGTGTAGATGAATTATGGCTTAAGGAGTAACAAAAATTTTGAATTACTAAACAACTTGCATTGAAAGAAATAAGAAGAGAGGAAAGATGCATGAGCTTAGGGAAAGGATTTTATAACGTACCCCAGTTGACTCAATGATAAATGTACATAATTAATCATAGATGCCATTTTTGCAAATGATATTTTTAAATGATAGAGGCAATTATCTGTACAATTACATATGCACAGCAATGCATTATTTTCTGCTTTCAACAGGCAACCTACCCTACAGAACAGGTAAGGAAGAGACTTACCTAATTTAGCATCCTAATTTTAACCTCTATCTCAAGAGGACATTTTTGGTAATTAGAGGAGATTCAGAAAAAGAATGTAAAATGGTGACTTCTTGGTTCGCCTACTATTCTGGTGAAGCTATTTAATCACTATGGTTTAAAGCTATAAAATACGTTACATTCTCTTTTTTTAAAGAAATATAAAATAATTTTCTAAATGCCTTTCCAATAAATGTTCTGGAAATAAATTATAAAACTTGTGAAAATGAAAAAATATTTGCTACTCTCTTTTTTTTGTTGTTGGGGAATGCTTTTTTATTTTTATTCTTTTTCGTGTTTTTTTTTTAATTCACATCTTTATTGGAGTATAATTCCTTTACAATATTGTGTTAGTTTCTGCTCTATAACAAAGTGAATCAGCTATATGTATACATACATCCCCATATCCCCTCCCTCTTGCATCTCCTCCCACCCTCCCTATCCCACTCCTCTAGGTGGTCACAAAGCACTGAGCTGATCTCCCTGTGCTATACAGTTGCTTCCCACTAGCTATCTATTTTACATTTGGTAGTGTATATATGTCAATGCTACTCTCTCACTTCATCCCAGTTTACCCTTCCCCCCCCAGCTCCCATGTCCTCAAATCCATTCTCTACATCTGTGTCTTTATGCCTGTCCTGACCCTAGGTTCATCAGAACCATTTTTTTTTAGATTCCATATATGTGTGTTAGCATACAGTATTTGTTTTTCTCTTTCTGACTTACTTCACTCTGTATGACAGACTCCAGGTCCATCCACCTCACTACAAATAACTCAATTTCGTTTCTTTTTATGGCTGAGTAATATTCCATTGTATATATGTGCCACATCTTCTTTATCCATTCATCTGTCAATGGACACTTAGGTTGCTTCCATGTCCTGGCTATTGTAAATAGTGCTGCAATGAACATTGTGGTACATGTCTCTTTTTGAATTATGGTTTTCTCAGGGTATATGCCCAGTAGTGGGATTGCTGGGTCATATGGTATTTCTATTTTTAGTTTTTTAAGGAACCTCCATACTGTTCTCCATAGTGGCTGTATTAATTTACATTCTCACCAACAGTGTAAGAGGGTTCCCTTTTCTCCATACCCTCTCCAGCATTTATTGCTTGTAGATTTTTTGATGATGGCCATTCTGACTGGTGTGAGGTGATGCCTCATTGTCATTTTGATTTGCATTTCTCTAATGATTAGTGATGTTGAGCATCCTTTCATGTGTTTGCTGGAAATCTGTATATCTTCTTTGGAGAAATGTCTATTTATGTCTTCTGCCCATCTTTGGATTGGGTTGTTTGTTTTTTTGATATTGCGCTGCATGAGCTGCTTGTATATTTTGGAGATTAATCCTTTGTCAGTTGCTTCATTTGCAAATATTTTCTCCCATTCTGAGGGTTGTCTTTTCATCTTGTTTATGGTTTCCTTTGCTGTACAAAAGCTTTTAAGTTTCATTAGGTCCCATTTGTTTATTTTTGTTTTTATTTCCATTTCTCTAGGAGGTGGGTCAAAAAGGATCTTGCTGTGTTTTATGTCATAGAGTATTCTGCCTATGTTTTCCTCTAAGAGTTTTATAGTGTCTGGCCTTACATTTAGGTCTTTAATCCGTTTTGAGTTTATTTTTTTGTATGGTGTTAGAAAGTGTTCTAATTTCATTCTTTTACATGTAGGTGTGCAGTTTTCCCAGCACCACTTATGGAAGAGGCTGTCTTTTCTCCATTGTATATTCTTGCCTCCTTTATCAAAGATAAGGTGACCATATGTGTATGGGTTTACCTCTGGGCTTCCTATCCTGTTCCATTGATCTATATTTCTGTTTTTGTGCCAGTACCATACTGTCTTGATTACTGTAGCTTTGTAGTATAGTCTGAAGTCCAGGAGCATGAATCCTCCAGCTCTGTTTTTCTTTCTCAAGATTGCTATGGCTATTCAGGGTCTTTTGTGTTTCCATACAAGTTGTGAAAATTTTTTTTCTAGTTCTGTAAAAAGTGCTATTGGTACTTTGATAGGGATTGCATTGAATCTGTAGATTGCTTTGGGTAGTAGAGTCATTTTCACAATGTTGATTCTTCCGATCCAAGAACATGGTATATCTCTCCATCTGTTTGTATCGTCTTTAATTTCTTTCATCGGTGTCTTATAGTTTTCTGCATACAGGTCTTTTGTCTCCTTAGGTAGGTTTATTCCTAGGTATTTTATTCTATTTGTTGAAATGGTAAATGGAAGTGTTTCCTTAATTTCTCTTTCAGATTTTTCATCATTAGTGCATAGGAATGCAAGAGATTTCTGTGCATTAATTTTGTATCCTGCTACTTTACCAAATTCATTGATTAGCTCTAGTAGTTTTCTGGTAGCATTTTTAGGATTCTCTATGTATAGTATCATGTCCTCTGCAAACAGTGACAGTTTTACTTCTTCTTTTCCAATTTGGATTCCTTCTAATTCTTTTTCTTCTCTGATTGCATGGCTAAAACTTCCAAAACTATGTTGAACAATAGTGGTGGCTACTCTCTACTAAATTATTCTTTCTATTAAAATGAGAAAGAAAATTTCAGCAACTACAGTAGGCAATGGTCTTTTTTTTTTAACTTGATAGAATGAATACATCCTCTCTGTGCTTTCTTTACCCTGATGGTCTTACCTTACAAAGGCAGTAAGCTGTGGTGAAGGGTTCAGTCTGGAATCAGACCAAACATAGCTTCAAATCTGGTTCAGCAATTTACTATGATTCTAACCTTGAGCAACTTACTTAACATTGCTAAGCTTCAATTGCTTTGTAAAAGTGAGTCTAATCATATCAATCTCATAAAATATGCTGTGAGCAGTACAGGAGATAATGTTTATCAAGTATCTGGTCTAATGTCAGGGATTCAACCCATGTTCAATACTGTAGGTAGTATTAATGTTAAGTCCTCCCCCTCAAGTTCTTTAACACCTTATCTGTCTAAAATAAATCGTAATGTCAACTATCATTCACTCATTCTACCAATGTGTATTGAGTGCCATGCATACTTACAAGATATCAGTGTATAAATAAATGAGTCATTTTGGATGTAAGTAAAGAAAGGATGGATTATTCAGGTTAGCATTGATCTCTAACTCAGATTGTCTAAAACTGTGTTGTCCATACGACCGCCACACACATGGCTCTTGAGCACTTGAAATGTGACAATTTAAAATTGAGATACACTGAATATGTAAAATATACTCCAGATTTTGAAAACTCATTTTTAAAAAAAAGACTGCAAAGTATCTCTTTACGATTTTTTTGATATTGATCACATGTTGAAATGATAATATTTTGTATATACTAGGTTACATAAAATATATTATTAAAATGAATTTTGTCTGTTTCTTTTTACTTTTTGAGATATATGGCTATGGGGAAATTTTAAATTTTGTTGCTCACATTTGTGGCTACAATTATGTTTCTACTGGGCAGCACTTATCTAAATATTTAAATACAGTAAGAAAGGAGGAAAGATTGGAAAGGAGGGAGGGAAAGGGGAAGGAAGGAAAATAAAAAGAATCTTCATGAACTAAAAGATATAAGCCTTAAAAGATCACATAGTGGAACAGTCATTTCTCCACATAACACCAATGACAAAAAAATCTGGGAGACTGAGATACTGTGCTTATAGCACAATGCCAGTTACTTGGCAAATGCCAGCTTGTAATACTTATTAGTTTCATGATCACCTCTCATATTTTAGGCACCATACTAGTTGCTACAGTTACAATGATGAACAAAACAATCCCGTCTATCCAGGAGTACTCAGTCTAATGAGAATTACAAACAAGAAAAAATTTTGCAAACTTTTTTGTTTTGTATTTTATATTGTTCTCATGGACCTAAAAGATACTATGTTCTAATTTTCTTTCAAAGAGTTTGTACATACCTCTCCACATCTGACCCTTATTAGCATAATTTCTGTTTTGTTCTTGTGAAAATTAACAGCAAGGGGATATCGAAAGGCATTTTTAGTTCCTTTGGCAAAAATTTCATTGACTAATATACTGCAAAGTTGTTCAGTAACAAAAGTCAATTTAGAAGCACTCAGCTGCCATATATTTCTATATCATACATATCATTCTCACGCAAAATCATTCCTGAATCTTCCTACAATATTTCAGGCTGCCTATGTAGTCATGCTTGTATATATGTGTATGCAAACCATTTGCATACAAATATGCAGAGCAAACCCTTCATTTTGGAGCAATCACAGCCCTCGCCCGCCCCCTCCCACCACCACCTCCCCCAACTAAGCTCTAAGAGGAAGGAGCCCGAAGCTCTGGCAGCTCCTGGCCTTTTGTCGTGCTGATTAGAATTGAGCTGAGCTGCAGGATTTACATCTTAAAGGAAACCAAGCCCTGGCCCCAGAAACCGATCGATCCCTGAAGGAGGAGGAGAGAAAAGGAAAAGCTTACAGGAGTCAGAGTTGGGAAGCCGAGTTTGGGGGAGTGGGGAGAGAGACAGAGAGAGAGAAAGGAAACAGAGAACAGTTACCATGGCGAGCTGTGCAAGATATTGAGATTTGAGATGAAACTGAAATACTGAGCTATTGATAAGGGAGGAGATTCTGAAAGAGAAGAGAAATGAAGGCAGAATGAGCAGAGGCAAGAAGATCCCAAGACTTGCTGAGGGTTATATAATCCTTTGGTGATTTTCTGAGAGGCTGCAATGAGGATTTAAAATGCTTTTCATTAATTCTTGCCTATCCAACTGGTGTTTCTACCTGCTTTGTAACCATTGACGCTGGTGAGAGCAACTGGGTTAAATTAATTAAACAAGAGTCTGAGGCTGTTAGACTGATGGGGCTCTAATGCTGTGCCAGCCTGCAGGCAAACCTAAACCTAAGCTTGTAAATGCCTCCAGGTTAGGAATCAAAATGCTAAGGACAACCAATCACAAACAGCCTACCTGGCTTTAAACTACAGCCAGTCAAATAATTTACTTTCTTTGCTTCCACACTTTCTCTATATTAAGTCTTTCCTGAGCTCCTGTGGTCCAGTGTTCCCACCACTTCTGGTCTGGTGCTGCCTGATGCAAATCAATTTTTGCTCAAACTTAAAATTTTTATTCTGCCTCGGTTTATCTTTTAACAGTTCAAAGCAGTCCAGCTCTCTCTGGGTTCCTGGTGCTACTTCAGTAACTCAGTCTGGAAAGTGAAGGCTGTCCCAAGCCCTGTGCAGCACAGCGGCCACTATGGCGGTCTCTAGCACCCTCACCCAGAAGATGCTCCAGAAATATGGGCTGAATGAAAAAATCTCTGGGGTCTGAAGGGAGATTCGATGTTGGTATCTCCAAACACAGACTAGGTATGCGGCAACCGACCGAATAAACGCATCTGTATGGCTGGAGAAAGTGACAAGTACCGCCCCAAGCACGACCCTTCAACTTTCATGTTTGTGACACCAAGAGCTAGAACAGACCTGGTTTACTGGTTTTGTTCAGCTGTTTTGTTTTGTTTTTTGATATCCAATTGTCCTTGACAAGAAATACACATTCTCAGTTTAAATACACAAGTCACTTTACTGCCTCTCCCACTTCCTCCTGCCCCAGGTTCCCTAGTTGCAGGGCCATCCCACTGTCTCTTCAGCACAGGGCAATCCTGGGGGAAGGGAAGACCAGGGTATGTTGCCTAGAAACCTGAGAGAAACCGTAGAGTTCCAGGTGAGGTGCACAATAGAATCATCAAAATCTTGTTTAGGCCCAATCCAGAATCATTAAAATTGAATTCCCGGGCCTTGTAATTTTTTAAAGTCCCTGGGTCATTCTGACACTTCGTTAAGAGAAGAGAAGCACTCTCCCCTTCATCCTGACCAAGTTCAAGTCTGAGTCTTCACTTTCGACATCATAATACCATAGGTTACAGTGAAGGCCTCCAGGCCTCTACAATTTAGTCAATAGCCCAGACGTGAATCTGAAGGGAGATTCCTTACTTTATCCCTAACTATTGAGACCTGATGCCTTGGCTGGCTGGGCTGGTCCCGGGTCATGCTGGCATCTTGGAAAAATTACTAACAGCTTCTCTTTCTCTCTTAAAGGAGCTCAGGTTTGGATGGTAAATTACATGGTCCCTCTACACATATCCAACAGGGAAAACCCAG
Organism: Balaenoptera acutorostrata; assembly: GCF_949987535.1. NCBI lineage: Eukaryota > Metazoa > Chordata > Mammalia > Artiodactyla > Balaenopteridae > Balaenoptera > Balaenoptera acutorostrata. The sequence continues at coordinate 91,600,454 of NC_080065.1, forward strand.
CCTAGCCTAGCGTAGTATTTACCTGGGATTCCTTCCAGCAACAATGTTAATGTTCTTTCACTCTCTTCCTTCCTCAGATGTCTTTCTTTCCAGTCCTTTCTTCTTCCTCTTTCATCAGATAAGACTTAAACACTCCAAACAGTTCATTCCCTCACTCTCCCCACACCCGACATCCCTGAGAGTTTTCCTCTTCATCTCCACATGTGGAGAGCTCAGGAGGAGGCTGCAGCTTAAAGATTTTATCTTGTTTGTCCTGTTTGAGAGCCAGGAGAGATGGAAGTAGCCTGAAGCTCTGTGGAGCCAGACCACCCCTGGCTTTTCTCCAGGAAAACCAGAGATATGGATACCTTGGTTAACTAGAAATATGGTCTATCAAGCACAACATTCAAAAGGAAATCACTGCAACTGATGAGGGAATCAGATATTGTCACCAAAGTGTGGACCTCAGACTACTACAGATAGAAAAAGGAAACCACGGGTTTTCCAGATTCACCCAAATCACAGACTTCCCAAAAAGGAATGCGAAGGCCAGAAACTGGCATCTGCATCATCTTTCCCATCTTACCTGTCTTCTGGCTTAGGCCCTAAACTTAGTATCCTAATTCCTGTATCTGATACTTCTTACGCTTTGGTACTGGGTTTGCTTTTTGCTCCACCTTTGCCTTGTACCCTGATTGCAGTGCACTGTAATTCCTTCCACCCCCTATCTTGGGCTGACTTTCACCTCATGGAGCTCTTCCTGGGTTCCGTTTCTAATTCTGGTGATTCCCCAGGAACACAGTCCAGGACTCGGAACTATCACTTGGGGCAAAGATGATATACAGGCCATGTCAATGGTGGAGAGTCTCTGACATTGTCATAAATGTCATTGATTTCTCTTCATGTTTACTACCTGGCCTGCTCTCTTCTCACCAAAATTCAGAAGATTTCTCTGCAGAGCTAATACTAGAAAGCAGACTGGATCCCCTGAATCTGTTCTCACATTAAAGTATGATTCTTTTCATGACCCTCCCCTTCCATTCAGTCAGGCTCTCTCCTTTCATCATATTCCCTACCGCCCTCCTAAGCTGCCTCAGCTCTGCATCTGACTTCGATATGAGTTGTTAAATTAGTTTATGAACCAATTTTTGGATCATAAACTAACTACTGACATTTCCAGTTACAGAACTTAATTGTCCCATAAGGAGCAGGAGTTGCAAATTCAAATGACCACGGGGGGCAGAAGACAAGGTAACTGAATGAAGCAGGCTGGGTGGCAACTAGAGCAAGATGGCAGGCACCTGCTCTGGATAAAGGGTCTAGCTGCTGTCCTTTCTCAGTGAACTGTTGCCATGAAGGAATGCTGGCCCCAAATGCTAGATCTTCCCAATTTTCCAGAAAAAAAAAGAGATATCTAGATTCTTATGAACAATCTACTATTTTTTAGAATATTGATGACTAATTTTAAAACATTTAAATTTCATCCTGGATAAACAAAACTCATCGGTGAGTAGGATCTGGTTTTCTGGTTGCCAGTGTGCAATGGCTCTTCTAGTGTATGCTCAGACAAATTTCTACGTAATTTTAAACATGATTTTAATATGGAAAAATCATCTGAGGCAACCCAACATCAAGGGATGTGAAATGCTAAAGGATATCGTGGAAATCTACAGATGCTGGTGTTTATGCATAAAAATGACAGCAGCAACAACAGAAATTCCTATTAAGTGACAAATAGCCACTTAAGAAAAATCTTTGAACGAAAGGAGATTTTAAACATTCTATAAGAGGTCCACTGTGCATGTTTTGTGCCTGAACACTTCATTTTTCATAAACAAAAAGTGTCTCATTGTCTTCCATTTTTAAACATCTTTGTCAGCGAAGATATTGAGGAGGTAGTTAGAGGGGGAAATAAAAACACTATAAAAGTTAGCAGTGAAATCAGTTAATCTCTTATCCCTTATGACAGTTTACATTTTGAGTGACAACTAAGGTTATCTACTTTGCAAATACTGTAGCTTTATTCTTGAGCAAGGTGATAGGAAAACACATTATTTTCCTCTATTACTGGACATTATCTTTTTAAAACAATCAGGATGTAATGCTTTAATACTTCAACACATGCAATACTTTGAAATGCAAAGTATTTCAACATGGGATGACAAAAATTGTCAACTGACAAAAATGCTAGAGCGGGGCTTCTCAACCTCAGTATATACAACTGACATTTTGGGTCTGATAATCTTTTGATTTGGGGGGGGTGTCCTGTGCACTGTGGGCTGTTTAGCAGCACCTCTGACCTCTATCTACGAGATGCCAACAGTACCCTCCCCAGCTTGTAACAACCAAAAAGTATTTCCAGACATTGCCAAATGTCTGCTGGGGGCCACATTTGCCCCCGATTAAGAACCATTGCTCTAGAGGAAATGTTGTACATCGCAACTTGGATTTTGATTTTCCAGGAAAGTCTTAAAATGGAACTTCACACAAAGGGGAAGATATTGGAAAAAGCATCACTGCTGACTTCATTTAAGTCCTCAGGGGACTGTGGGGATTGGGGAGGGAGGTCTTTGAGGCAAGAGCAGTGAATGTATACTGACAAGAAAGTTGCTGTGGGGGGCAGGTGGGGTCAACCCTAGATGTGAAACCCACTCTTCTTGACAATAATGCCGTGACAAGCAGGAACCAATAGAGACCTATCAGGCCAGGCAGCAACATCTGGTAGATTCCAAGCAGGCGGGGTCAACCCTAGATGTGAAACCCACTCTTCTTGACAATAATGCCGTGACAAGCAGGAACCAATAGAGACCTATCAGGCGAGGCAGCAACATATGGTAGATTCCAAACTACATATGGGGAACTCCAGCCTTCCTCTGGCCAAGTCTGAGGCGAATTTTCAACATCTTGAAGAATAGGATGATACCAACCAGTTACACATTTAATAGGAAATCCTTTTTTTTTTTTTTCCATTTTGGAGAGAAAACATTTTTCCAGAAAAACATGAAAGGTTATAATAGTGGTTGGAAATCAGTAACTCTCAATTTTTTCTTTGTGGTTATGGAAGAAATCATCAATTGCATTTCTCAATAGAACCTCATAAACACAACAGGCCAGATGCCAGAACAGAAATTAAATGGCTTTGTGAGCCTCAAGGGAAGACATACTTTAACTATGAAGTATTCACACCAAACTTTGAGAACAGTACACGAAAGAGAATGGGCTAGAGTATGTGGTGCCCGCATTTGCTGTTTTTGACAGCACTGTTTATCAAAATAACTACAGCTTTCAAAGACAAGACTACTTAATTTTTACTATACTGCTTTTCTGACTGGTAGGAACTATAAAGAATAAGTTCACTAAGTTTTTGGTTGAGTTTTAGTTCATTTAACTTGTTTCAACCACAGTTAGATGTTTCAAAATGGTATCTTCTAGTCTCCTTCCAGTTTCCTTGTATACTTAGTTAGCTTAAAATCTGTTTGGATGATACGGTAATGGTGGATATGTGTCACTATGTATTTGTCAAAACCCCGTGGAATGTACAAAGAATGAACAGTAATGTAATCTATGGTTTAGTTAACAATAATGTATCAATATTGACCCATCAGTGTATCATATATATCACATGAATGCAAGATGTTGACAATAAGGGAAGCTGGCGGGTGGAGTGGAGATGCGTGGGCAGAGAGGGCGTATAAGGGAACTCTGTACCTTTCTGCTCACTGTTCCTGTAAACTTTAAACTTCTCTAAAAAATAAGCTTTATTAAATTTTTAAAAATCTGTTTTGTAAATTTTATAATAAAAAACTCAAGAGAGTTAAAATTCTTTAAGTGTCTTTTAAATAGGCCTTTTGATGATTGTTCTGCTACCTGCTTATATAGTGATGAAAGATGATTGTTCAGGATGAAGTGGGGAGAGGACAGGACTTCCTTCCTTGTCTGAGCCTGGTCCCTGACCACTCTCCTCTAAACTCCTGGAAAGCACTATTTGAGCACTGTGAATAGTGAACCTCGAATTGCATTACATTTATGCATTTTCTTCATATCAGCGATTTCACATGCTTTTATGTTTTTTCCCCACAAAATAACTTTTGAAGTAAAATTCACTCAAAACTGTTTATAATGCATTTTACATGACAGGCCAAATTTGTTTCTAATTAACAACATATACTCTTTGCTAGAGAAGCAGTAAGTTATGATGAATCAAAGAGCTTTTTGTTGGACTTTATGCAACAGCAAACAAGTTGTGTTGAAATATAGTAAATTTGCTTTCTCAGTGGCATTCTATTCACCCTGTCATAAAAACTGTTGGTTCCAGTTTTAATCTCTGCCACAATGGGACATTTTTCAACATAGACGCTTCTTGGATGGTTGTCAGAGACTCTCCAGGCTAATTAGACCATCATCTGTCAAGGGAAGGCTCAGAGCAAAGCTTCACACTAGATGCTCTGAGGGGAAAGAGCAATCTAAAGAAAGTTTTAAATGATCCTGTGTTCAAAGGATACTCGTCTAGTTGAAAGGATAGAACTACATTTATGACAACATTAAGAACACACCCAAAGCAGATAAGAGTAAGCACAACTGAATTTAAGAGAAAGCTAGCACTGAAAATTGCCAAACACTTAGAGAGTTAGGAGGTAGAGAACAAAGTAGTAAACTCATGGGCTCTGGAGTCCTAGAGACTCAGGTTCTACTCCAGATTGTGGAATCCTGGGCAGGTTACTTCACCTCTCTGGGTTTCCAATCTTGCATCTGTGGAGTGAAGCAAGGTGAGGTCATGTCTTTAGAGAGCTAGATTCATGGTAAGAGTGCAATAAGTGATAGTTTTATCATTATTGTTAAGAGTAGTAATAGCAGTAGTAGTAGTAGCAGTAGTTATACATTCTAAAAAGAGACATGTTTTCCAAGAAGGTGAGACATAGTCAGATGAAGTAAGGAGACTGGATTTCAAGGTGAAAGTTTGTATTTCCAAAGAAGTGGGAAAGAATGAGTCACATTTTGAGGTAAGACTAAGAAAGGGAAGTTCCTTTGGGAGATTTATATGAAGTAAAAGCAATGCAGTTAATATCATTTAGGGAATAATATCTGAAGGTTTTGGGGGAGGAGAGCAAAAGGTAGAAAGAAAATTGGTTCAGGAGTCAGAACACCGGGGCTCTGAACTAGGTTCTACCTTCCGAATACTAATTCCTCTGCTGACTAGCTGTGTGACTCTGGGCAGGGCAAATCCTCTCTGGGACTTGAGTTGTTCACTGATGAAATTGGATGTGTGGTCTTGGAGGGTCACACAAGACCTGTGGCAAGTAAGAGTCTAAGTTCTTAGGTATACAAGAGGCATGATGAAAACAGGAAGACAGTTGCTCTACAAGCTCTTTGTAGAATTGATTGGAGAGGGAAATAGAGAAGGACCAGGACAGAAAAGACTTACATTTACAAAGTACTGTCACAACAGGACAAGAAGGATTGAATCTGTTAACTTGGTGCAGGAATGGATATTAAGAGGCCCATGAGTTGGGAGAATGGGAATAACATGAAAATTACTAAAACTGAGAGAAAGGAATTATTTGTAGAAGAAAGGGAACGTGATAAGCTAATTTTTCAAAGAAGTTAAGTGTCAAGACGTGGCAGGAGATCTTTAATATTGACTAATGAGCAATAAATTAGATTTGATATAAGTAGAATAGATTATATTACACATTTTAATTACCACTTTATCACATTAAAGATTTCCTAAAAACTGACTATGAAATTCATATAAGAGGGCTTCCCTGGTGGCGCAGTGGTTGAGAATCTGCCTGCCAATGCAGGGGACACGGGTTCGAGCCCTGGTCTGGGAAGATCCCATATGCCGCGGAGCAACTAGGCCCGTGAGCCACAATTACTGAGCCTGCGCGTCCGGAGCCTGTGCTCCGCAACAAGAGAGGCCGCGATAGTGAGAGGCCCGCGCGCCGCGATGAAGAGTGGCCCCCGCTTGCCGCAACTGGAGAAAGCCCTCGCACAGAAACGAAGACCCAACACAGCCATAAATAAATAAATTAATTAATTTAAAAAAAAATTCATATAAGAGCATAAAATTCCAAGGATAACCGAGACAAATTTGAAGAAGGAAATATGAAGGAAAGATTTGCTTCATTAGAGATCATGAATTACTATAGTGTACTACTATATCAGCTAAAATAATGTGGTGTTAGGGGAAGGTCAACATATTAATGAATGGAAAAGAAACCAGACCTATCACTGAATGGAAATACCTAGTCTTACATAAGACCTGAGTGCAAGCAGAGGTGACCTTAATAGCCAGCAGGCTTTATAAGTAGCTTCATTCTCCATATGGAAAACAGTACAGTTAGAACCGTACCTTACATATCATACTTTAAAAAAAAAAATTCCAAATGAATTAAAGACATAAATGTGAACACAACACATTATATCTTTTCATAATGCAGAGAGGGAAGAAATTCTTAAACCATGCTCAGCAAGTAGAAAATCATAAGGAAAAGATTGATTAATTTGACTACCTTATTGTTGGTGAAAGTATAAATTTGGAGAGCAATCTGGTAGAAGATGCATGTATTCTAGACCCAGAAACCCCAGTTGTTGCCGTAGACTTTAAAGAAACTTGAACATTTACACAAAAGGAGACATGCTGCATAGTCTATATAGTGAAATATTGGAAGCAAACTAAATCATTAGAAGAATAAGTAAATAATTATGGTGACCTATTTAAATTTATTTAAACCTTGATCTACATGTATTCATATAGGTAGAACTTAAAAACAAAATATTGAGTGAAAAAACCAAGACTGAAGTATAATATCGTTTATGAACTTTTAAAGAACTCACACAAATACTATTTACCAATTATGGTAAAATATACATTTAGTAAAAATGTAGACAATAGATAGGCAGGGTATATGCCTACTTTAGGATAGAAGCTATTTTGGAGAGCAAGTAAGGGAAATAACACCAGGGAGGGGTTTAAACATTCTCAAGTACATGTACCTATGTTTATTTTTTTTATTTTTTTTTTTATCTTAAGTTATTTTTTTTTTTTTAATATAAGCAACTTTTTTTTTTTTTTTTAAGATTTCTTTATTGATTGATTGATTGATTGATTGCTATGTTGGGTCTTCGTTTCTGTGCTAGGGCTTTCTCCAGTTGTGGCAAGTGGGGGCCACTCTTCATCGCGGTGCGCGGGCCTCTCACTATTGTGGCATCTCTTGTTGCGGAGCACAGGCTCCAGACGCGCAGGCTCAGTAGTTGTGGCTCACGGGCCTAGTTGCTCCACGGCATGTGGGATCTTCCCAGACCAGGGCTCGAACCCGTGTTTCCTGCATTAGCAGGCAGATTCTCAACCACTGCGCCACCAGGGAAGCCCCCCTATGTTTATTTTTTAAACAATAAAGAAAACCTGTTAGTATTTTAAAATTCTGAGAAGTAGGTAATGAATCTTTATTATATCACTCTTTATATTTGCCTGTATGTTTGAAATATTCCAAAATAAAAGACTGTTAGTAAAGCACAGTGGGAAAATCTTTATCACTCTAATAATTTAAATATTATCTATGTATAGCTATTTGAATTTTAAGGCATTGTAATTACTGTTTTGTAAGTGTTTGGAAATTTTATTTCAAATTTTCAGAATGATTTTGTTTGTTTGTTTTACTTCTCCATTTCCCAAATTGTTGAATACAAATACATGGGAAAGAAAACCTGCCATAAAACACTGATAGTTACATCACAAAAGCATTCTTAGCTTATAACAAGATTTATTTCATGGCTCCACTTCAATTTGATCAATTAAATGATCAGGGGCCATTACCAATTGAAAGGATTAGTGGATTAATACAATTCAATTCACTAAAATTTACTTTCCAATATGTTTCAAACATAGAAGTGCTGTGTAAAATGAGGTACACCTGTAATTCCAAAGTGTAACTCAGGCTCCTGGGACCATAGACCCCTTTGATCTTGTCACAAATTAGCTCCTGGAAAGCAGAAGGCCTCCTGGACTCAAGTCTCCAGGGATTTTACCTCTGAAGCATCTCAAAACAAATAAAATGACGGAGACAGATGCTGGATCCAGACAGAATGGCAACCATTTCACAAAATTAACCCCCAAATGATGAGAACAGACAATTCTCCACATGTAATTATGGCTTTTGTTATTTTTCTCCCATGAAAGCATTCTATTGCTTTGGCTTAAATGCAACAGATAGAGGTATTCAGCCTCGGCTGGCAATATTTCTGATCCATATTTCAATAGATTATCCTGAATTGGCCTCCTGGAAGCATTTATGCTGACCAGTTTTGAAAACCTCTTTGTCAGCCCTCACCCTTACCTGCTAACGCCCAGCTCTAATGGATGAAAGCAGGGGGTGATAATAATCACTGTCTGCCCAGCCCTGAGTGCAGTGCCTGCGTCTGCAAAACAGTCTGCCTGGCGGGGGGAAAGAAAAAAAAAAAAAGGTAATGAGGAGTGTAATTCAATGAATACTTGAGAACCAAGCTTGAGGGTTACTTTTTCTTTTTAAAGGAGTAGTGATATCAGAAGCAGGATTATGAAAAAGAAAGAGTGAGTAAAAATAGGATCTTTGTGAATTAGAATAGCAAGGCCATTTCAAATTGAATTACACAGGATCATGGCAATTAGAATTGGAAAAGATCTCTCAGTCTTTCTCTGTCAAAGCATGATTACTCCCAATGGTATATTCTCCCAAGCTTAGTTCAGTCCAATTTTAAATGATTCAAGTGATGAAGCCTCGTTGGCTTCTCTTGGGATATCACTTCACAGTCTAAAATAGCTAACTGCTAGGGAAACCCCCCCATATATATATATATATATTTTTTTTTGCCTTATTTCTATTATTCGGTTTTGTATTTCCCCAATCCACCTTAAAACTATTTGAATTTAATTTTAAATGGGTACAACCTACATTTAAATGATTAAACCCAGCCGAGTCTGGGTCTTTTTGGATGGGTTAATGTCTCTCTCTCTTTCTCTGTCTCTCTCTCTCTCACACACACACACACACACATATCACACATGTACTCACATATACAATTAGAAAATATTACACAGCCACAATGTATCTATGGGAAAAAATTAATAAGGACCCTTAAGTTTTAGGTCATTCATTGATAAAACAATATAAAAACATCAATAATCTACTGCCTTTAAACTGACAAAGAGGCAACAAACAATAAACCTAAATGTTATTCCACTTTGTGAATATTATATCTATTGTACATGAGTAAAATAATATGATCTAATATAGTGTTTTCTATAGCTTATTCAGTATAAATAATATAGATATACAATATGGTGCTAATGCCATAAATATATTTATAGAAATTATTTTATTGAAACATTTTTTTGCATCCATTCAAACAATAGTGACTCATACTTTCTTTGTAGATAGACTCATTCTTACACTAAATTTGGTTTGAGCTTTGAGTAAGTTGTAGAGCCTGGGGGAGCAGCTTGGAGTGTTCAAGTTTAATGGAGGGTGCTTAAGGGTATTTAAATTTGATCAAGATTTTATATAGCTTTCCATGTCCTTTCCAAAGAGCTGCCCTAAAGTATTTTTCACACCTGTCAATCAACCAACCAATATCCAATCAGGTATGAAAATGAGTACCCTGGGAAAAGGAGAAAAAATGTAAAGAAATGATTTGAGCTTAATTTAAAGAAATGGAATTTACCATTTTTGTCAGCATGATTTTTTTATGTCATCAGTTCACAAAATTTTGAGCTGGAAGGAGTCTTAGAACTAGGAATCTTTGAGCTAGAATCATCTAGCTCAGTGATTATACAGTCATGGTGGAAAAATTATAAAGAGAGCCTGTGCAGCAATTTAAACTTTTGAATTTGTCAGTTGGGTGAATTTTAGTTAAATATGTGGATTGAACATGTTTTTTACACCAAATTCCTCCATAAATCTTGTGAAAATTACAACAAAGAAATTTAAAAGAACAAAAAGGAAGTGAGAGAAGACAGTAGCCAAGGAGACATGTCTATGCAGTTTTTTGAAGATGAAAGCAAATGGAGGGGTAACTGAATGACTTGAATGGAGGAAGTTAATAATATCTAATGATTTTTGAGCATTTATTATGTGCTAAGCATCATCATAAAAGTTTCACATAATTTAATTCAGTAAACCCTCACGACAACACTATAAGGTAAGTAACATTTTTATCTCCATTTAATAGGTGATGCTTTTGAGGCAAAGTAGGTTACTAAGAAAGCTGTTAAGTGACAGAAACTGGTATGTAATCCCAGAGGATCGAACTCCCACATCCGTGAGAGGGGAATATCAATGACAAGCAAGCCAAATTGCCCCACCCAACACCCCCAAAAGCTAAGTGGAAGAAGGAGTGAGCAGTAGGGCTGAATGATGGTTGAAAGAACATAGAGAAAAAACGTAGACCACTAGCTCCCCTTTACCACACCAAATGAAAGGAGATTTTGAACATCCAAGTGGATCAGAAGATTGGAGGAGTCTTTACGGCAGAAACTGATCTCCTTGAAAAAATATTTACAATACCTGACATTATGGCTTCCCATAAAAAAGCCAGATAGCCAACAAATCCCCACACAGTGGTGCCTGTTTACAAGCTCCACTCGTGTACGGAGAGTGCTAACAATCAGATTTTACCGCATCTTTCTTGATGTCTGTTTATATTGACTGCTTTATCTTTAACAAATAGGTTGCTTTTCCCTTGTTTCTTTGTGTCTCATTTTCCACTGAATGCCAGACAGTGTGTGCAGAAGACCAATGGAGACTGAGGAAAATTTCGTCTGAATATCCATATTAAAAAAAAGAACCTTGACTCCTACCTCGCCCCATATACAAAATTAATTAAATATGGATCATAAACCCAAATACAAGACAATTAAGCTTTTAGAAGAAATCACAGGAAAATATATCCAGGACCTAGCAGAGTTTTCTTAAAGGGCAAAAAAGGCACGAATCATAAAAGAGCAAACCGATAAACTAGATTTCATTAAAATTAAGGAAATTGATTCACAAAAGACAACATTAAGAAAGGGAAATAAACACACAAACAGGAATTATAAATCTGTAATACAGATGTATGACAAAATACTTATGAGATTATGCAAAGAACTCCTTCAAATAAATAAAAGACAAGTTATTTGTAAAAATTAAATGAAATACTTGAAAACAAACATCGTAAAAGAGTATATCCAAATGTCCAATGAGCATAGGAAAAAAATACTCAACATCACTAGTCATCAGGGGTATATAATTTAAAATGACATTGGGATATCACTGTTAAACCACCAGAATGGCTAAAATTAAAAAGAGTGACTATATCAGATTTGGGTGAGGCTTAAGAGCAATTTGAACTCATATATTGCTAGTTGATGTGAGTATAAATTGATGCAACCACTTGGGAGAACTGTTTGGCAGTATCTACTAAGTCTAAATAAATAACTATTGTACAAGTCAGCAACTCTAGTCCTAGGTATATACTCAAGAGAAATGAGTTTATATGTATACCAAAACATATGTAAAAGAATATTAACAGTAACTTTATATATAATAGCCTCAAACTGGAAATAATCAAAATATCCATCAGTGGGAAAATAGATAAGGAAAGTGTAGTATATTTATATGGTAGAATAGTAAACAGTTACATTTTTTTTTAAGTTTTAAAAAAGAATGAACTACTACTATATACAACAACATGGATAAATCTGCCAGGCAATATTTTAGTGAAAGGCAGATGTAAAAACATATATACTACATAACTCAATTTATATGAAGTTTAAGTACAGGCCACACCATCTATGGTATTAGAAGTTAGAATAGTGATCACCTCTCCAGGGGTCTTATCTGAAATGCTGAAATGTTCTGTATTTTGACCATCTGTTGGTTACTTGAGTTCATACGTGTAAAAATTCATCATGTACGTTTAATATCAGTGCACACTACTGAATATACACTATTCTCAATGAAAAATTTTAAAAGGCTAAAACAAGTTCAGCTAGGATCATGACATATTTGAAGAAACCTCTAAAAGAGAACAAAATGAAACAAAACAGACTACCCTTTTTCCCAGAAAGTCAAGAGGATATATATACATCCATGAAATAGAAAGCAGGAATTAAAAACATAAAACAAAGAACAGAGAAAAAGAAATAGGTTTTTTTGGGGAAAAAAAGATAAAATGTAAAAATTCCATAGAAATAAAGTTGAGGAAATTATCTAGAAAGCAGAACAAAAAATTGGGAGATAGTCCATAAAAGTTACCAGGTTTTTAAACAACTTAGCCACTCCAGGCAAAAATGCTCATCTCAGGACATGGTAGTCCTTGCCCTCCATGATTTCAGCCTGACCTTGGGAGGGCCTGGGCATATTTTCCTGTAACAAGGCTGCTCATTGACTGCCAACAGTGTATTTTTGATTTTTTGAGAAATTATATCAATCCAGCTTGGTCACAACTATTTCCTCAAATATGATTAGCAAATATTTTTTGAAAACAGTTGAGAAAGCACATTAGTTAACCTTTACTTAATTTTGTTTGGTAGGTAGAGGAAACATTTCAAAATATGAGGTCTATATGAGAGGGAGAGAATAACAAATATAGTCTCTGGTGGTTATAAAAACAACAGCAACAAAACAATAAGAGAGGTGGGAATAGTTGAACATACTCCTTTTGGTATATCACAGAATTATTCAACCCTCTGTATTTATCGATCTTAGAATATTGTATGTTATCATTTCAAAATCGTTTCTGTTTTTCTATTTTCTTAAATAAATAATGTGTACATTCTAAAAAATCTGGATAATACAGTTAAGACACAAATGGAAAAATCAGTGATGTTTCTTCTGCACACAGATAATCACTATTGATATTTAGTTAAGAATTTTTAGAGTTTTTTTCTCTTTCACCATATATATATATTTGGGGGGATAAAATCGAGATCATGCTATATATATATATCAATACAAGCTTGAATCATTTTTTTAGTTAATAATATATTGTGGACATCTTCCTATGTATATAACCATTTTTAACTAGTAATATTTCACAGTATGGATGGTACATGGTTTATTTACCATTATCTTATTGTTGGACATTTAGCTTGTTTCAATTTTAAAATATTATAAATGATATAAAATATTTGTACATTTTTTGTACATCTGATTCTGATTCTGATTTGTACATCTGATTCTTATTGCCAAATTGCCCTGAGAAATGTTACCTAAATTTACATTTACACCAGACACTGCAAGAAGTGCCTGTTTCACTGAGCTGTAGCCAAATCTGGAAATTTTCATTTTTATAAAATCCTCAACAATCAAAAGGGAAAAAAAAGTAACATTGCTTTTTAAACTTGAATGGCAAAGTTTCTAATATTGTTGAACATTTCTTCATATGATTGCTGGCATTTTAATTTTTTTCTTTTATGACTTTCCCATTCATGATTTTTTTTCCCCAAGTTTCAATTTTTCTTATTAAAGTATAAGATCTTTAATAAATTAAGGCTAAGACCAATAATTTTCAAATGCTTTTTCTCTTTGGGTGTTTTTGTTTGGCAAATTATGCATGTCTACAAGAAGGAACACGTGTGATGGGAAGATAAGTGGAAAAACAAGGGTCAGAGGGGTTGACAGCTCACAATACCTTAAGTGTGGACATATTTGAAGATGGCATCAGTAAATCAAGAAGGAAAAGAAGGCTAGAAGAAAATGGTTCTTATGGATAAGATGTATTTGTGGGAGTTTTCCATATATTTGTATAACATAAGTAGGGTATTAGCAGGATAAAGTCTCTCTCAAAATCTGGAAGTCAATTCTTCGAATGATGACAGAAATCTTTCTTTTGCAGAATGAATAAGTCTTTTGGCTAAACATAGATAGAAGCTTTTGCTCAATATGGCATAATAATTCCAGTAGGCTCACAGCAGCAAAACTAAGTCTGTCTCAAAGTGTCTTATTACAATAAAATCAAATGTAACCTCCTAAACCCAAGACATACATCACTCACTTTTCTTTTCTTTCAAACAATTTGTTAGTATATTATCATAAATGCTACCTGTCACAAGACTGATAGCTGTCAGTAGCTCAAAACTATGAATAAAATTGAAAATGAATTTGAATATGGGAACCATAATAGCATTTCATAGAAAGGTGACAATAATAAGAGGTTGTGGCAGACAAGAAAAATTCTCAGGAATAAGGAAATCAAGAAAACTTTCTTCAAATCAAATAAGCTCCCAAATCAGTCTCACCAGAGTTATATTTCCACCAAACCTAACAGTCAATAAAATACTTATTGGCCCTTGGTAGTCTTTAGCAATGGCAAATTGAGTTTACCTTGTGAATTTTTATATTGCAAGTATGTATCAAGTTGCAGAGCATAATTTCAAAATAACACAATCTGAGTTTATGTGTCTTTCCAAATGTTACCTGAAACTTTCATTAATATTTCTCCAACAATGTAAAATTCTCACTTGAATTTTAAAATATAATTTTAATCACTAACTAGGATCAATAAACACAATGTCTTTTAAAAGATCCAAGTCAATATATTTCAGATAAAAGAAGTTTCATCCAAACTTTAGGACTCAATTTATATTTCTTTTGCATTTTCTGGTTTAAAAAACAGTATTACATGCAATTATTTCGATGGATCTCAAGGGAACTATGCTGAGTGAAAAAAGTCAGTCTCAAAATTTATATACTTTATGGTTCTATTTATGCAACATACTTGAAATGACAAACTATAGAGATGGAGAAGAGATTACGGGTTGTCAAGGGATGAGTGGAGGTGGGTGTGACTAATAAAGGGATAGTGTAAGAGAGTTCCTTTGTGTTGCTAGAACAGTTCTGTATCTTGATTGTGGTAGGAGTTACAGAAATCTATACACGGGACAAAATTGCAAGAACAATACACACACTCACAGATAAATAAGTACATGTAAAAACTGGTGAAAAGTGAACAAAATCTGCACTCTCTGAACTGACATACTAATGTCAGTTTCTTGCTTTTGATATTGTACTACAGCTATATAAGTTGCCACTATTGGAGGAAACTGGGTAAAGGGGTCATGGAACTCTAGGCATTAATTTTGCAACAGCCTGTGAGTTTAAGTATTTAAAAATAAAAAAGGGTTTTAAAAACATGTTTTCCACTTATCCACATGTTTAACTTTATGTAGACAATTGTCAGAAAGGAAGCAAATTAGAACTCTTAGCAGCCAATACTGATCACAAAAATTCATGCACTGGCAATAATTCATTTTACTTATTGGAGAATTCCTCAGGTTCTCATGCAGTGCCTACTTGCTCTGACTTCAAACACATTTCTAGTATACTTGGTAATCTGTTTTTCTCAACTATAGCAGATACATTCATGCAGTCAGTCAGCAGTCATTTATTCATTTATTTATGTTTATTCATTCATAGTTTTGCTGATTGTGCCAAGTAATGTGATAAGCATGACATCCTGATGAATGACACAGTTTCTGTCTCCAAGAAACTTATGACTTAGAGTGGTGATTTCTACACAGAGGTTCGGAGAGAAATGAGGAAATATGTATCTGAAAGTTACAAGCTTTTCAAAATACATACTACCCCATCCCCAAAACTCTTATATATCCCTGAGGAAGACATCCTCCCACTTCCTAGAATAGAGGGAAGATGATAAATGGGAAGGGAGAGGTGAAGATAGATGGGACCAGATCAGGAAGAGCCTTGTATGTAGGAGCTTTGGACTTTATCCTTAAGGCAATGGGGCACTACTGAAGGGTTTAGGCAAGGGGGTGGGGTAAATAATCAAATTTACAGTGTTTTTCAAGATTACACCAGCTTCAGCGTGCAAGTCTGGAGGATGGATGACTAGTTAAAAAGCTGTTGCAATGATTTTGAGATGGAATAATAATGGCTGTGGGGATGAAGATAAGTAGACACGTTTTTGAATTCATTAGGCAGAATAACTGCCAGGACTTGGTGAGCAGTTATTCCTCATCTCCACAGAAATGGAGGTAGCCAAAGTTTACCCATTGCAAGGTGGAGAGGGTCATGACTGGGTGGGACATAGGAGGCCTCCCAGGTTTCCAGTAATGTTTTGTTTCTTGACTTGGGAGCTAGTTAAACTGATCTATTTACTCTGTGAAAATTCATTCAGCTTGTACACTTATGATCTGTGCACTTTTGTTTCTGTGTATGTTAAACTATGATTAAAATTTTACATAAATTATGTACATAGTAGCAAAAATACACTGAAATGCTGTATGATTTGCATGGTAATGAAGTGTATTCAACTGCACATCACATGGGAAGAAAAAAGATAAATTTTAAAGATTCCCCTGTCATAGTGATAAGTCCTTAAAAGCCAATATATATATGCAAATGAAAGAAAGAATTAGGCCTTTGGGCTATCAACCATCACATTCAACAGGCTGAAAAAAATATGTGCAAAATTTGGCAGTTTTGAAAGTACATGTTTTGTATTAGACCTACAGAGACTGAAAAACGTTTTCTTACTGACCTTTGATAAAGATGAATACGACTTTCTTTACTTAAACATAGTCTAGAGACAAGTCTAGGTTTACCCATAAAAGTATGTTCAGGGACTTTGTGTTTCTCATTGGTGTAAGGAGCTTAGAAGATGCCATTTCATCCTAACATCAAGTATAAAAGTGAACAAACTGAAAAGTCAACAACTCTTCCTAGATCTGTCAGAGAAGTGAGGTCATAAGCAAACCCTTGCCCCCCAGATTGGAGAGAGAGACAGGCAAGTTCAGAGAATGCCAACCTACTAGATCAGGAAACTCAGCAGAACCAGTGCTGGGGTAAGAAAACCTAAACTGTAATTGATGAATTGCTAGAGGCTCAGTGTGGACAAGTCTGAGAGTTAAAAACTCCAGGTGGACCCAGTCATAGAGGGTACAATACTTTCATTAGTTGTACCTACCAGTTCCTCATATTGAATATCAGAGAAAAATCTCTCCTTGTGCTCTGGCAGGGTGAGAGGAAAGGAAACCATTTTGAAATACACCAGAACATTCTGTTTTTCTTAATATAGCCTGCCTGAGGAGAAACTATTTCACTAGAGCCTAACCTGCTAGGGTGTTATCAGAGCATAGTTTACCTGGGGGAAGTGAGATACCTAACTCCAGCCTCCTGTAGCCATCCAGATTCACCAAAGGAGGGAAAAGAGAGAGAGAGAGAGGCACATTGGTGAAGTTCACAGTCCAGAGACACAGGCTCACCAAAGGCTGAGACCTAATCATAGAACTGTAAAATGCTTCTCCTCCACACTTGCCTTGCCACTTCATTATTAAAGTCTTAATTACTGCAGTTCCTTTTCCAAGTACATCATGTACACCATTCAACAAAAAATTACAAGGCATACTAAAAGACAAAAAATCAGTTGGAAGAGACTGAACAAGCATCAGAACCAGAGTCAGATATGGTGAGAATGTTAGAATTATCAAACAGGAGTTTTTAAAAACTATGATTAATATGCTAAGGGACTTAATGGAAAAAGTAGACAACATGCAAGAACAGATCGATAACATAAGCAAAGAGATAAAAATTCTAAGGAAGAATTTTTAAATGCTAGAGATTAAAAACACTGCAACAGAAAAGAAGAATGCTTTTGATGGGCTCATTAGTAGACTGGACATGGCTGAGGAAAGACCTTCTGAGCTTGAGTATACAGCAACAGAAACTTCTAAAAGTAAAAATCAAAGAGAAAAAAACCTGAAAAATTAAAACAGAATATCCAAGGATTCTAGGAAAATTAAAAAAGGTATAACATATGCATAATGGGATTATCAGAGGGAGAAGAAAGAGAAAAAGGAAAAGAAGCAATGACTAAGAATTTCCCCATATTAATGCCAGACACCAAACCACAGATCCAAGAAACTCAGAGAATACTAAGAAGGATAAATACCAAAAAACCCTACACCTAGGCATATCATATTCAAACTTCAGAAAATTAAAGATAAAGAAAAAAATCTCAAAAGAAGTCAGAGGGGGAAAAAATGCTAAGAATTACATCTAACTTCTCCTCCAAAACCATGCAGGGAAGAAGAGAGTGGAGTAAAATATTTAAGGTGTTGAGAGAAAAAATATCCACCTCCCTAAAATTCTGTACCCTGCTAAATTATCTTTCAAACTGAAGGGGAAATAAAGACTTTCTCAGACAAACAAAAATTAAAGAATTTTTTTTTGCAAGTAGACCTGCCTTATAAGAAATGTTAAAAGAAACTCTTTGGAGAGAAGAAAAATTATATAGATCAGAAACTTGGATCTAGATAAAGAAATAACATTTGAAGAAAGAATAAGTGAAAGTAAAATAAAAACTTTTATTTTTCTCATTCTTAATTGATCTAATAGATAACAGTTTACTCAAAATAATAATAGCAACAATGTATTTAGATATATATAAATCATACATAATTATATATAACCATATGTGACACATAATTATATCTATGTACATATATGATTCTGTATGCTTATGTATAAGTGAAATGAATGACAGCAATGAAACAAGGGACAGGAGGGAGATATTAGGAATATTTTGTCATTATAAGTTACTCACACTACCCATGAAGAAGTGTAGTGTTATTTGAAAGTGTATTTGGATTAGTTGTAAATATATATTGTGAATTCTAGGGTAACCACTGAAAAAAGCTTTTAAAATGTATGATTGATATGCTAAGAAAGGAGAGAAAATGGAGTCAGGTAAAGTGCTCAATTAACATCACAAAAGGCAGGAAAAGTGTGGAAAACAAAAATAGGAACAAGGAAAAAAGACAACAAATAGAAAACAGTAACAAAAATAGTAGATATTAATCTACGATATCAATATTAACTTTGAACATCAATGGTCTAAATACACCAACTAAAACATAGAGATTGTCAAAATGGATCAAAAAACATGACTTATCTATACATTGTCTCAGAAAACCTGCTTTAAAGATAATGGCTCATACATATCAAAACTAAAGGAATGGAGAAAGATATACACTAATCAAAAGAAAGTGGGAGTATGTTTTAAATTTCAGATGGAGCAGATTTTGAACAAGGAAAGTTATTGGGGATAAACAGGGGTACTACATAATAATACCCCAAAGAAGACATAGGAATTCTAATGTGTATGCACCTGGTAACAAAGCTTTAAAGTACATGAGGTAAAAAACAGAAAAATCTACGAGGAGAAATAGATGAATCCACTATAACATTTGGAGATTTTAACACACTTTCATCAGAAATAGACAGATCCAACAGTCATATAGTAAATCAGTAAGCATATAGTTGAACTCAACAGCATCATTGATCAACGGGATATAATTGACATCTATAGACTAATTCACCCAACAACAGATGACTACACACTCTTCTCAAGCTCACATGAAACACTTACCAAATAAACCACATTCTGGGCCATAAAACACACCTTAACAAATTTAAAAGAATAGAAATCATATAATGTCTTCTTTTAACCACAGTGGAATTAAACTAGAAACCATTAACAGAGAGATAACTGGAAAAATCCCAAAGTATTTGGAAATTAAACAACATACATCTAAATAACACATAAGTCAAAGAAGAAGCCTCAAGATTAAATTAAAAAATATTTTGAACTAAATGAAAATGAAAATACAGCTTATCAGTATTTGTGGATGCAGCAAAAGCAGTGCTAAGAGGGAAATTTATAGCATTGAATGCAGGTATTAGAAAATAAGAAAGATTTAAAACCTAAAATCTAAGCTTCAATCTTAGGGAACGAAGAGCAAAATAATCTAAAGTAAGTAGATGAAAATTAATAATAAAAATTAGAGCAGTAATCAATGAAATTGAAAACAGGAAATCAATAGAGGAAATCAATAAAAACCAAAAGCTAGTTCTTCAAAAAAGATAACTAAAATCAATAAGCGTCTAGCCATGCAAACTAAAAAAAAAAAAGAGAGAGAGAGAGAAGACACAATTGATATCAGAAATGAAAGTGGGAACATCACTATGGATTCCATAGACATTAAAAGGATAATAAAGAAATATTATGAACAACTCTATGCCCACAAATTTGATAACCTAGATGAAATGGTCCCATTCTGTGAAAGACACAATCTACCAAAACCCACACAAGGATAAATAGACAACCTGAATAGGCCTATATCTATTAAAGAAATTGAATCAATAATTAAAAATAGAAATAGATTTAATAAATCTATTAATAGATTTCCAAAATAGAAATCACCAGGACTGGATGAATTTACTGGTAAATTGTACCAGAGATTAAGGAAGAACTTACACTAATTCTCTACAATTTCTTCCAGAAGATAAAAGCAGAAAGAATATTTCCTAACTCTTCTATGAGGCCAGCATTACAAGAAACAAAATAACAAAACAAACAAAGGCATTACAAGAAAACTACAGATCAATATCTTTCATGAACATAGATGCAAAAATCCTCAACAAAACACTAGCAAATCAAATCCAACAATGTAAAAAAGAATTATACACGATGACCAAGTGAGGTTTATACCAGCTATGCAAGGTTGGTTCAACATTTGAAATCAATTGATACAATCCATCAAATTAACAGGCTAAAGAAGAAAAAACTTACATGATCATATCAATAGATGCAGGAAAAACATTTGACAAAATCCAACACCTATTCATGATAAAACTCTTGACAAACGAGGACTAGAAGGGGAACTTCCTCAACTTGATAAAGAATATCTGCCAAAAACCTAACAGCTAACATCATACTTAATGGTGAGAAACTCAAAGCTTTTCCACTAAGATCAGGAACAATTCAAATTAAAACAATGAGACAGTACTACCCGCCTATCAGAATGGCCAAAATCTGGAACACTGACAACACCAAGGACGTGGAGCAATAGGGACTCTCATTCGTTGCTGCTGGGAATGCAAAATGTTACAGGTACTTTGGAAGACAATTTGGTAGTTTCTTAAAAAACTGAACATATTTTACCTACAATCCAGCAACTATTCTCCTTAGTATTTAACCAAATGAATTCAAAGCTTAAATTCACACAGATATTTGCACATGGATATTTGTAGCAGCTTTATTCAGAACTGTCAAAACCTGGAAGCATCATGATGTCCTTCAGCAGGTGAATGGATAAATAAATTGTGGTACATCCAGACAATCAAATATTATTCAGCACTAAAAACAAATGAGCTATCACATCATGAAAGATATGGAGGAAACTTAAAAGTCTATTACTATGTGAAGGAAGCCAATCTGAAAAGGCTACATACTGTATGATTCCAACTATATGACTGACTTTCTGGTAAAGGCAAAACTATGCAGACGGTAAAAGATCAGTTGTTAAAGGGGTTAGGGAGGAGGGAGGAATGAATAGGGCAAGCTCAGAGGCATTTTTAGGGCAGTGAAACTACTCTGTATGATACTATAATGAATACTTGTCATTATACATTTGTCCAAACCCATAAAATGTACAACACCAAGAGTGAACAAGAGTGATAATGATGTGTCAATGTAGCTTCATCAATTGTAACAAATGTTCCACTCTGGGGGAGGATGTATGTCGATAGTAGGGGATGTTGTGCATATGTAGGGGCAAGGGCTATGTTAAAACTCTCTTTACTTGGTGCTCAATTTTGCTGTGAACCTAAAGCTGCTCTAAAAAGTAAACTTTATTAATTAAAAAAAGGTAGGTTCAGAAAAACTTACACCAATTTGCACACTCACATTTAGAATTTCCCTACACACTGAACTGTGAGAACTAGAGAGAGATGATTTTTTTTTTTAAACAGGAACAGAGACTTTCACTCCTTCAATTCTGATTCCTATCAATTTATAACATATACTTTTATTTTTATTTATTTATTTATTTTTTAAATGAAGTTTCCCATTTTATAGCTACTTTATTTATTTATTTATTTATTTTTGGCTGTGTTGGGTCTTCGGTTCGTGCGAGGGCTTTCTCTGGTTACGGCAAGTGGGGGCCACTCTTCATCGCAGTGCGGGGACCGCTCTTCATCGCGGTGCGCGGGCCTTTCACTATCGCGGCCCCTCCCGTTGCGGGGCACAGGCTCCAGACGCGCAGGCTCAGCAGTTGTGGCTCACGGGCCCAGCTGCTCCGTGGCATGCGGGATCTTCCCAGAACCAGGGCTCGAACCCGTGTCCCCTGCATTAGCAGGCAGATTCTCA
Organism: Balaenoptera acutorostrata; assembly: GCF_949987535.1. NCBI lineage: Eukaryota > Metazoa > Chordata > Mammalia > Artiodactyla > Balaenopteridae > Balaenoptera > Balaenoptera acutorostrata. The sequence continues at coordinate 91,622,621 of NC_080065.1, forward strand.
ACCACTGCGCCACCAGGGAAGCCCGAGAGAGATGATTTTATTCAATTGCTTTTAGAATCATTGACACCACTTAGGTCTCTTATTTATTTTATTATTATTTTTTTTTAGGTCTCTTATTTTTTTGAGCCCTGAGGCTTCTTTTCATGGCAGAAATATAAAGAAATTCTCTTCTTCTCATGCTACTTTCCATTTCATATTTTTATACAATCCTCTATGATTTTATATTTTTATAGAGAAAAATATTTCATTAAATCTCTTAAAAATAGCTTTTTGGTGTTTCTGCTGAGGCTTTAAAAATACGCTAATAATTATTTTATTAATCTCTTTTACTTAGGCTAGCATGAATATGAACATATACGTAATTTCACTTTAATGCTAATACATAATACATTGTGTTTAGATTGGTTAGATATTGAAAAAAAATTTTTTCAATGTGATTTTTTTTATTACCGAAGAAGTAATTTATGTACTTGAAGAAAAATGGAGCAAAGTATATGTTATCAGGTACATTTTGTGATTATCTGCAGGTGGTAATGTTTATGAAGAACTAGGCAATTTTTTTTAAAAAGTGTTCATCCCTGAGCAGATCTTTTTCTGTCATCTAGTCTGTGCCCCCTTCTAACTGCACCTGTTATATTTGGAGATCATGTTGCATATAATGATATAATTATCTACTTTGGGAGATTATTGATATGTTATGAATGAAAGATAATGGATCAGTCACTATGTGAGATTATAATTTTTAAAAAATGTTACCAATAATATTTGGACAATGAATTCCATGAAGAATGAGTAGAAATCGATTCTCAAGACTTGGGGAGTCCCGAGAACCAGTGGAAAAAATATTTTAAAAGACTTCTCAAGGTCTCAAAAGCAGAAAGTTTCTACAGACTCACTGAAAATTTTTTAATGTATGTTTTTTTAAAAAGTAACTCCCAATATATTTATAGAAATGGCCATCTGATGTTTCAAGTCTTCATTCTCTACTAGAGAGTATTTCCTTCATACCAAATTTACTGACCTTACTTCTAATTATTTTCAACCTCATTTTTCTCTGATTTTACTTAATTGCCTATCCTCCAAAGAATTCCTATAAATGGTCCTAAATAACTATCTTTTAGTTTTCTTCCATGATTTCTGACTACTCTTCTATGCATTATTCTCTATTCTGACTCCATAGGGATAATGAGCTCCATGCTTTGACTCACCTGCTCAGGCCTCTTGAGAGATATCTGAATGTCACCATGGTGACGGGGTACCACTCAAGGCCCTGTTGGGAATGGGATAGGGCTCAAGGGCTGAGGCATATGTATGACAGAATGAGTTTAAGTACTCTTAGTTGGGAGAGAATAAGAGGTAGACAGAGGTACATAAAAAAAAACTATGTTCTGATGCCGACAGGCCTTGGAAGCCAAATTTAATTCACTATTTCAAGAAACTAAATCTTGGTTTTGCAGCTTCTCTCTCTATTCAAGTGAAAGGGTAGTCAAAATTCAGGCCCCAGAAATGTTGCTGTGTCATCTCTGTGTTAATGAACCTGAAAGAGTATGTGCGTGTGTGCGTGTGTGTACGTATGTGATACTATAACACCCTCAAACTAGGCTGAACATTAGGTTCCCAGTCTTCTATTTGTAGAGGTAGTTTGGGAGTAATTAGTGTTAGGGGAAATAATTATTAGCAACCTTGTTTTATCAAAGTGCCCTAACAGAGGACAAATAATCCAGCCATTTCTTCACTGACTGATTTTAGATCACTATTGTTAGGAGATGTCCCCACAAATGCTGAACATCTAGGGAAACCTGCTTCCTTAAGAGTCCATAATTAATGATGCAGTAGCCACTTCACAACTGTGGGCTGGCATATAGAAAAATATATATATATCTCAAGATCTTCAATACAGATTTAAATCTAGGTTTTTCATTACAAACTTTTAGAAAGCAAAATTCTAAACCACATCTTTTCTAAAATGTCAAAGCTATTCCAATAACGTTCTCAAATGGCTGCAGAAGGGGGAAATAAGAATCACTTATTGATCGAAGTCAAGAAAAAAGAGAATCACTGGCTCAAAGGCTAAAGTTAAAGAAAGATTTGAGGTTACAAAATGTGTTTTGAGTTTCAAAATGCAGGAAGTAAAGAAATAACAGAACACTTAGGTAGTATTTTGCAATTCTAATTTCAAAGGTTTGGTGTGAGAACTAAAATGAACATCTTTGTATATAGGAGAAACATTATAACCCAGCATCCTACAGTTTCCTCCTCATTATTTGGTTCCATGTGCGTCACTCTCCAGTTGGACCCTAAGTTGTTCTTGTCCAGAATGGTGCTAGGAATGAAAAAGTTTTCTGCCTCTGGAACACTCCCTCCACAAATACTTAGGGATTAGGGAAATTTAAGGATAATGACTGGATTGGAATGCAGTTTCCTTGAGTGCTAGAGCAATGGTTCTCAAACTGGAGCCTGCATCATCTGGAGGACTTGTTAAAACAGAGTTTGCTCGACGCCCATCCAGTTTCTGATTCAGTAGGTCTAGGGTGGGATGAAGAACCTGCATTTCTAACAAGTTCCCTGGTGCTCATCTGGGGACAACAGGTTGAGGGCCATTGTTCTAGACCAGTGGTCTCCACCGTGGCTGCACGTGACAATAAACTGGGGAGTTTTTTGACTCCTCATGCCCAGATTATTACCCAGACCAATAACATCAGAATCTATGGTGGTCGTGACTAGGCTTCAGTATTTTTTAAAGCTTCCTAGTAGATTCCAATGTGCAGCCCAGACTGGGAAACACTGTTCAGTCTCATAGTGGTTCTCAGCCCAGGCTGTATATTAGAGTAACTTGAGAAAGCATTTTTTTTTAATTGAGCTATAATTGACATAGTATAAAAATTACCCCTTCAAAGTGTACAAGTCAGTGGTTCTTATTTATTCACAAAGTTGTACAACCATCACCACTATCTAGTTCCAGAACCTTTTCATCAACTTCTAGGGAGATTTTTAAACAAAGTTCTGATACGTCGGTTCTACTCTTAGAGATTCTGATTTAACTGGTTTACAAGGTAAAGGCACCAGTGTTT